>NC_141183.1:47515000-48140000 GCF_055505025.1 Bos grunniens | reverse complement strand
ACAATGTCATGCTCTTATCATGACCTTTTCATATCTTGTTACCAACACTCGCCACAGTGTCATCACTTCCCATGTCTTTTTTTAAAATTAATTTTTATTGGGAGTATAGTTGCTTTACAATGTTGTGTTAATTTCTATTGTGCAGTAAAGTGAATCAGCTATATGTACACATATGTATGTGTGTGTGCTCAGTCGTATTTGACTCTTTGTGACCCCATGCACTCTAGCCTGCCAGGCAGCTCTGTCCATGGAATTTTCCAGGTAAGAATACTGGGGTTGGTCACCATTAACTATTCCATGGGATCTTCCCAACCCAGGGATTGAATCTGTGTTTCTTGTGTCTCCCACATTGGCAGGCAGATTCTTTACCACTAGTGCCACCTGGGAAGCTCCATACATATACATGTATCTCCTCTTTTTTGGATTTCCTTTCCAGCTAGGTCACCACAGAGCACTGAGTAGGGTTCCCTGTGCTATACAGTAGGTTCCCATTAGTTATCTGCTTTATACACAATATCAATGGTGTATATATATCAATCCTAATTTCCCAGTGCATCCCACCCACACCCCCTGCCCCACGTCCTGTGTGTCTTTCCCAAGCTGTGGGTTCCTGGAAGAGATGTTGCCTGATTTGTGTCCTCAGCATCTGTGAGACACGAGGTAGTCAGAGACAGCAGAGCACAGGGCACAGAAATCCAAACTTCAGCTGAGCCCCATCTGATACACATCTGCAGGTGGTCACTGACCACGTGCAGTGTTGGGCGTCCACACTGAGAAGTGCTGTGAGTCTGAAATACACACTGGGTCTCAGAAGCTTGAAAACAAGACTGAAACAACATCTCATTAATACTTTTTTATATTGGTTATATGTTGGTATGATAGTTTTTTGGATATATTGGGTTAAGTAAAATATCTTATTAAAATTAATCTCACCTATTTATTTTTACTCTTAAAGTAGGATATTTAGAAAATGTAAAACTATACACACAGCTCCCTTTACATTTCTCTTGACAGCTTGCCTTGAATTAGACACCTAGATTCAGATACCCACTCCATTACTCCTTGGCCATATGACCTTCGGCAAGATGCTCAGTTGCTCTGTGCCTCAGTTTTCCCACCTCTAAAATGAGGACAGTATTAGAATCCTCTGCATTTAAGGTTGTTATGACTATTAAATGAGTTAGCTTGTGCTTTGCAGCTAGGAGGGGCACTCTTTCTGCCCCCTTCTGATGTCTGTGTCAGAAATTTTCTCTTTTATACTTCAATAAAACTTTATTACACAAATGCTCTGAGTGATCAAGCCTCGTCACTGTCCCAGGATTGAATTCTTCTCCTTCAGAGGCCAAGAATCCCGGCATCTTTTGTAGTTCAGCAGCAACCTTTCATCTTGGGGGCTCATCCAGGTTTCTTTAGGACAAGGTAAGGATGCTTGGAGCTCTAGTTCTTTGTTCTCCTAGCAAACGTGTTTTCTGCTGTACTTTACTAACTCTACAGTGTGCTTGTGTGAATGAATGACACTCCCTGAGTGAAGCAAGTGAGGAGCCCTGCTCTGCAGTTCTTCAGTGACCTCACACGGCTTATGGCAGAAACCCTGTCAGGGATTTATATCGACCTGCCAATGGACTTCCCTGGTGGCTCAGATGGTAAAGCGTCTGCCTACAATATGGAAGAGCAGGGTTCAATCCCTGGGTCGGGAAGATCTCTTGGAGAAGGAAATGGCAACCCACTCCAGTACTCTTGCCTGGAAAAGCCCATTGACGGAGGAGCCTGGTAGGCTACAGTCCATGGGGTCACAAAGAGTTGGACATGAGTGAGCGACTTCATTTTCACTTTCACTCACTTTCACTTTGCAGCTAGGAAGCCTAGTATAAATATTAACCGTCATTCTGATTAGTTACTCAATTAATATTTGTTGAAGAAAGCATTGAATTTCTGAATCCTAACCTCCTTACCCCACCCCATCCCTGCAGCTATGGCTTATCTGTCATTCAACATTTATTCGACAAATATTTATTGAGAAACCGCAATGAGTCAGGCATGGTGATCGACAATGCAGGCAAAGAGGAACATTTAATCAATTAATTAATTCAGCGAATCTTTGTGGAGCGTATCTTTTGTGCCAGATGCCAGCTGGGCTTTGGGATACACAGAGGCTGAATGTGGCCGTCTGGGGTCCTTGGGCACACGGGGGAGACAGATCTTAGCGAGGTCATGGCCTCACTGTGGGCTACACGCTGGGATGTGGATGTGCAGGGTGATGGAGGTGATGGGGCTGGGTGGGTGTCACGAGAAGCTTCCTGGAGGGGGTGGCTGATGCATGAGCAGGGTCGGGCCAGGCAGAGGGAGGCCACGCCTGGGAGAGGAGAGACATTTCCTCCATCATCCATCAGACGCCAAGCAGAGAGAAAGCAGGGTCACAAAACTTAACCTGAGACGGGCAGCCACATCAATATCAGTCGAGGCGGCTGTTTGTTCTTAAGTGGACCAGCCAGCTGGTTGATTGAATTTTTCACTCATCATTAGGAGGTGGAACCGAATCTAGAAAACACAGCTCTCTTGCCAGGAGCCTCGGCATCCTCCGGCTTGAATTTGGGCCCCCCAGATGGCCACAACCCCTCCAGCACCACCACCCCCCCATCCCTTGCCCCCAAACACTAGAGCCAGGCTCCTCAGCCATTTAGTGCACAGGTGGTAAGTTAAAAGCAGTTTAGTGATAATTCCACCTCCACACTGAAGACTTCCAGAGACTGTTAATGAATTTAAATGCTGGGGATTTTCTCTGATGCCTCATTGCATATGCTTGTTACATTAAGATGCTAATGAGGGATCTGTTGGATGGAGGTGCTGGAGCTGGACCAGGGACCAGGCTCAGTGGCCTGGGTGGGGCTGCAGGCTGGTCAGGCAGTTCTCTCATTTCTCATCGGTGCTTAATCAGTGAACTCTCCACGCAGGTTAACCGTCCTTGTCTTCCCTGGGGACTGAGACTCAGTCCGCCGGCGCTGGGTCGGCTGGCTCCCAGAAGCCTCTTCAAATCAGAAGGCTAATGGGCGCAGACCTTATTATGCAAACAGGGAAGTCATTGTAGGGGTTCCTTGAGGCTCTACCCAGGGGTTCTGGCTTCCTTGGAGACTGAGCAAGAGCTTCTCAGGTGGTACTAGTGGTAAAGAACCCACCTGCCAATGCAGGAGACATGAGACATGGGTTTGATCCCTGGGTCAGGAAGATCCCCTGGAGGAGGACGTGGCAACCCACTCCAGTATTCTTGGCTGGAGAATCCCATGGACAGAGGAGCCTGGTGGGCTGCAGTCCATAGGGTCAGAAAGAGTCGGACACGACCGAAACGACTTAGTATACACGCACCAGGGAAAGGCTCAGAACATGTGCCCACGTTCTCAGGAGGCTTCCATCTTGAAGGGAAGCACTGACTGTCATCTGTCCCATCACTTGGGATGGAGGATGGAGGAAGGAGTAGAGGACGGAGGGGGAGACGGGGGACCGAGACAGGGGGTGCAGGAGGATGGGAGGATTGAGAGAGAGACGGTTACCCTGGTGCTGCAGGGCAGAGGTGCTTCGAGGCTGGGGGTTAGCCAGGTCGACACTTGGCACTGCCCTTGGGGACAGCATGAGAGGCCCAGAGTCCCCGTGGAGGTGGGAAGCAGGAATCGGGGATGGTGTCTCCTCCTTTTCACAGAAGCCAAAAGGGCAGGCGAGAAAGAGGCGAGAGACCCAGGAGGATGCAGAGCCGCGACGCGGCGGAGCAGGCCGACTTCCGGGGCCAGACAGCCTGGCTCCGACGCCATCTTGCCTCTGCCCCTCGCAGACTGTGTGACCTGGAGCCATAGATGTCTCAAGGACTCAGTTTCCCCATTGTAAACAGCCCCCGCCTAATTTCAGTTTTAGTTGCCAATCATACCTCAATAAAGCTGAAAGAACTGTAGGAAAGATAAAGGACGAAATGAGACCGTGCAGGTTCGATGTCCGGCGTGAGGAAGCACTTAAGTGTCTCAGAATGATTCCTCTTCCTGGCCAACATGGCCGACGTCCTCCCTGACGGGTCTGCAGGTTCTGCTTCCCGAGAAGAGGTTGGGAGGGAGGGACGCAGAGAGCCAGGGGCCCTGCCCGGAGGTGCTGTGTGCAAGGCAGAGGCGGCGGCCTCCTCCCGCCCTGCCCGCTCCCCGCCCCCCCGGAAACCACTTCCTTCGGCTTCCTGCAAATCCACTGACAATTTTGTAAATTTGCTTAAGGATTAAATTAATAAGCTGCTCTTCCTTGGCTCCCGCAGCTGTACAAAGCGGCGCTCCTGCGCCCTGGGAACCGCCTTCTGAGGCGGCGTCTGGAGGAAGAGAAGCCATTTCCCAGTTTCCGTCCTCCTCTGGGGGCCCCCAGGATTGACCCCCGTCCCTCCTTGTGCGTATACGCTGCCCTCCCAGCACTGGCGTCTGCAGACCGCGGGGGACCCTCTTGCCCTGTGAGCCTTTCTAAAACAATTTTTTTTTTTACTGGACTCCAGTTGATTCACAATTTTGTGTTAGTTTCTGTTGTACAGCACAGTGACTCAGTTATACACATACAAACATCTACTCTTTTTTTTCAGATTCTTCCCCTTTATAGGCCATTATAGAATATTCAGTAGCGTTCCTTGTGCCATGCAGTGCAAAAGTGAAAGTGTGAGTACCTCAGTCCTGTCCGACTGTCTGTGACCCCGTGGACTGTAGCCAGCTGGGCTTGTCTGTCCGTGGAATTCTCCAGGCAAGAATACTGGAGTGGGTAGCCACTCCCTTTTCCAGATCTTCCCAACCCAGGGATCGAACCTGGCTTCCCACATTGCAGGCAGATTCTAGGTTCTTCAGTTTGGTTCGGTTCGGTTCAGTTCAGTCGCTCAGTCGTGTCCGACTCTCTGCAACCCCATGAATGCAGCAGGCCAGGCCTCCCTGTCCATCACCAACTCCCAGAGTTTACTCAAACTCACGTCCATCGAGTCTACGTTCTTATTAGTTATCTATTCTATATATAGTTGTGTATGTATGTCAATTCCCATGTCCCAATTTATCTCTGCCTCCCTTTACCCTCTGATAACCGTAAGTTTGTTTTCGTCATTGTATGAGCCTTTGCGAGTCCCTATCTGTGTGTTTGTCTTCCTCGCTCAGACTGGGTTCTTGACCTCAGAACTCTGCCTACCCTCAGACTGGGAATTCCTCCAGGTGAGGTCTGTGTCTCCCCTGTCAGATTGCACTTCTCAAACGGGAGCTTCCACACCTCCCAACAGGTAGGTTTGGGTCCCAGGACCCCTGCCCACCTGTCAGGCTTTTCTGAATGGGGAGAAGATGAGGGGGAGAAGAAGGTGAGCTGGCAGGGCTCCTAGGCCACCTCGTTCTGGAAATTCTAGACAGGAGGATCGTGGGGGTTGAATGTGTGTTCTATCCACACTGCCCTTCCTCCACGTTTAGGGCTGACCACTCCCAGGGGAACATAGGGTGACATCACGGGTGGAATGGGGTGTGCGAGGGCTCTCCAGGATGGACAGATGCCTCCCACAACCTCAAGACGGCCCCCGTGTGCTGCCTCCAGCCACCAGTACCTGCTTGGGGGGCGGAGGCGTTCATGGCCTCAGTGGCCCACCTCTCTGGTACCACCAGGGCCTGGGCTGCCTCAGGTCCTCAGTCTCCTCTCTCCCTTGCCCAGCACCAGGCCTTTCCCAGCCCAGATGGGGGTCCTCCTGGGTCGCTGAGCTCTGGAAGCTGGGGCTGGAATGGAAGGCACCAGCGGTCGGGGATGGAGAAGGAGACCCTCCTCCTCTCTGCCCCCACACGAGGCTGAGGCCATGGCTGTGCACCCCCCGGGACCCTTCCATCTCTCCTGTCTCTGCCTTCTGCTCCTTCTGCTTCTTGCCACTGCATGAGCCCCCTGTGGAGTAATTGGAGCTGGAGAAATGCCTGCATCCATCCTGCGGCCGCTGTGCTCTGAGCCTTTGATTAAGGGTCAGCGGGTTAAATGGTTGCCATTCAGCATGCAGGTGGGGCTGGGGGCTGCCTGACTCCTCTCCTCCCTCCAACCTCTCCTCCCCTAGCTCTGCTGGGAGAACAGCAATGAGATGAGGCTGTCTGGAGGCAGGGAAGAGAGTAAGTGGGGCCCAGAGTTGGTCTATGACTTACCAAACCTCCCTTGCCCCAACCCTGTTTCTGTACACTAGGGACACCCGAGCTAGGGCACCCTAGCCACTCCCAGGAATCCTCAAGCTTTAGGAGACTCACAGGAACCAGAGCTAAACCATTCTGTAGAAGTTCTGATGGTGAGTAGGCAGGCTGTGCTTACATGCTTCCAGGGATGGGGAGCTCACTCCCTATCCACCCAGCCCTTTTGTTCCAGTGTGGGACATTTCTATTAAAAGTTCTTTCTTATATCAAACTAGAATCTATCTTTTGATAACAATTCCTTCCCGGCCTTTTTTTCTGGCCTTTGAAGACGTGCAGACTAAGGCACGTCTCTTTTCTGTAACTGGCCTTCCAGTATTTTAAGGCAGAAGTGTTTGCTCCCTCTGGAGAGCGTCCTCTCTTTGCTGTCTAGACGTCTCACCTGGCCTGTTGCCCTCCTTTAGATGCTTCCATCAGCTTTGGAGTCAAAAGCCCTTGATCCCTGCTCTGCCATGTAGCAACGTGGTGCTCTTGGGCATAGCAGCTTATGTCTCTGAGACTCAGTCTTCAGATCTGTAAAATGGGAACAGATTGAGTGAGAATGGGTATAGAGTGTCTAGCTAGTGCCTGCCACAGAGCAGGTCTGCAAGTCTCCAGGGTCCCTTCCTCTCCTTTATTGAGGAAGTCTCCTTCTCCCGATCCCTAGCCTTCCTTAGAAGGCCGGTCCAGCCCCTGTTATGCCCCTGTCCCATGAGTCTTCTCTCCGTCTCTCCTCTTCCATCTGCCGGCAAGGGAGGCACGCCTGTGCTAGGGTGAAAAATGGCCCTGGTGATGAGTTTTTCCTGCCATAGTACTCCCTTCTGCCACTGCAGCGGGGTGTCCATTTTCTCTGGCCGAGGCCTCCTGGAGAGAATTCTCTGAGAACTGCCGGCTGTCTCTGTCTCCCATCCTCTGTTCCTTTTCTGCCCCAGTAGTCCCCGGCCACCACCCAGGGTTCGGCAGGCACAGGGCACACTGCGGGGGCCCTATTTCAAGACTTTGTGCTTCCAGAGGAGGTTTTAATTATCCCTGGAGACACATCTGAATTACAGACCCCCACGGGCATGCACGCACTGTTTATGTTCTGCCTTCGGTAATTGTATCTTTGGTGAACTATGCAGTCTTGCGGAAAAATACAAGTCTGGCGGTGGAACGAGAGATGCTGAGAAGGTCTCGGCTGCCTCCCAGCCTGTGTGTCCCATGAGCTACCCGCCCAAGTCTGCCCCAGCGGCTGGGGTGGGGCGGGGTGCTTTAGTTTAGTTTCCAAAGCACTTTCTCGCGAGGCTTCCATCTTCTGCTGTCAATGTGGAACTCACCCCCTAAAAAAGCAGACCCAAGTGGAAGATTGCTTAATGATCACACCCTCCCTGTCCTGGCCCGCACACCGTTCACTGCAACTCCCATTCTTACAAGTCTGTTTCCCCAAACCTGGGTGGCCTAAATTGCCTTGACCTACAGGATGCGGGGCAAAGGGTGTTTGTGATTCGGGGCCTTGGGAGGTTTGCAGCCTTCTCCTTTGCTGTCTGGGGGTACTGTCCCACGGGGTCATGCGCGGAAGTCAGTCCAGCTACTGCAGGATGGGAAGTCACGAGGGGAAGGATGGAGTCTCCCTGGTCAAGGGCCAGTACCACCTGCCCGATACGTGGATGAGGCCATCTTCGACCCTCCAGCTGAACGTAGCTGAGAGGTTCAGCCATCCCTCACAGGAACCACCCACCCATCCACAGAATCGGGAGAAATAAGAAATGGTTGCTGTTACCAGCCATTTGGGGGTGGTTTGTAATGTAGCTGTAGTACCTGAAGTGGAGTCTGGTGCAAGTGCTGTGTTTGTGGGGGTCATGGCGGGAAGCCTTGAGAAGTAAGGAAGTGAGACCGGGGAGGGGGAACCAGGCGGGGTGTGTTCATGCAGGGTGGGAGCGCTCAGACTCACGAGGACCCTCTGAGACACTGTGCCCATTGTCCCCCGGATCCACCCCATAAAACAGGGAGGAAGGTGGGGGTTATCCCCAGACGTGGTGGGTTTACTCCCTGGCTTGGGATGTAAGCCCTTTACCTTGAGGCTTCCCTGTGCATGGGCTGGCACCCCCTGGGGACAGAGAATTCCCGCAGGCTGTGGCTTAGGAAGAAGTTGGCCTGCCCATCTGGAGGTGGCCTCTGGGCCTGGCTGAGGGGATGTGGGTGGGCTGTGACCCCAGCTACTGGAGCAATAAATCTTCACTGAGCACCCATCATTTCCTCAGCTCCTTCTAGGTTCTGGGAGCATACTGATGGACAGGACAAGTTCATCCACCCTCTGGTGGTTCATAGTCTGGAGAAAGAGACAAACAAATGAGAACATACGATACTTCTCCTCTGTCTGACTTATTTCACTCAGAATGACAATCTCTAGATCCACATGATCTCCCTTATACATAGACTCTAAAAAGAAATGGTACAGACGAACTCATTCACAAAACAGAAAGAGACTCACAGACTTAAGAGAATGAACTTATGGTAGCCGGTGGGAGGGATGAGGGGAAGGGAGAGTTAGGGAGTTTGGGATGGACGTGTACACATTACTATATTTAAAGTAGATAACCACAAGGACCTACTGTATAGCACATGGAACTCTGCTCAATGTTATGTGGCAGCCTGGTTGGGAGGGGAGTTTGGGGGAGAGTGAATACATGGATATGTATGGCTGAATTGCTGAACTGCTCTGCACCTATCATGATATTGAAACTATCATGATATTGAAAATTTTTTTAAATTGAGACTGAATGAGAATAGAAAATCTCCATGGGAACAGTGCTGTCCCTGAGGGAGAGTTTTGGGAATAAATGGGGGCAATTTGATGGTCACAGTTACTATAGAGGGTGTTGCTGGCATTGGTGGGAAGGGCCAGGGATTCCTAAACTCTTACAAATCACATGGGATAGTCCTGCATAACCAAGAGTCATCCCACGTCCTGCATGGCTTTCAGATATCCTGGTTGACATTTAAGTGGGTGAAAACCTGTTTATAATTACTTGAGTCTGGAACCTAACTCCGTTTTATATATAAACAGAAAGCATTTGTGTCACAGATTTAATACACTCTGAATTTCCAGGAATACAACTACCGTGTAAATTGAAGGAAGATTGTATTTTGTTCTGTTGGAAACATTACCAGGAGTTATTCATCACTTTTGGAAAATCACATTTCCGATGGCAACGCTCTTTGTGGTATTTGAGTCCCAGATACAACCCGCGAGCGTCAGGCAGCCTTTGAGGTTGCGGCCTTCGCACTGATTCGGCGTGTGGGTGCGAGTTCTGACTTCTTCATTCTTGAGTAGTTGAACCTGAGCATTTACATATTGAAATATGTATTTTATTAGGAATGTTCTTTATTTTACTTTTATATTATAGTTAAGGCATTATGTTGATATATTTTCAAACGATGTGTCTAGGTAGGTTATACAGTCTATGAATTTCATTTCAGGATTGTAAGAGAGCCATTGTGAGCTATTTGTTATAAAAATGGGGACTCTGATAAGGCCGAGAACTAAAGGAGCATTTCAAGCTCACAGCACTGCAAACATGGAGCTTGGGAAAACCGAAGGAGGGGAGTGGGCTCCTGGGGAGGGCAAGGATGGGGGAAGACTTCACCAGGGAGGTGACATGTCAGCAGGCCCCAAAAGATGAACCCACAAAGCTCCCGGTTCTGAAGGGTGGATGGGCAAGGACTCAGCAAGCTCTCAGTACATGTTGGTTGCATGAATGAACATTTATGTTGTTTCACAAATGAACAACTTGTAGACTGAAAATTGGAGAGGTCAACCAAGCTTGATTCACCAAGATCCTAGGCTCTAAAGTCACTGAGCGATCACATGTTCACATGGCGAAGGTTTTGGCGCCTCTGCTCCATATCGAGGGCGTATGAGCCTCGCCAGCCAACAGCTATTTACTGAGCATCTACAAGGTGTCAATACTGGGGCCATAAGGGAGGACAAGACAAGGCTTCTCACTGTGGAGGAGACAGAAAATCAACATGGAAATCGGGATTTCTCAGCCTTAACACTACTGATGTTTTGGGCTAGAAATCTCTTTGTTGAGGGGAAGCTGCCCTGTGCATTTTAGGGTGTTTACAGCAGGAAACGGGGAAGAGTTTCCTCTGTCATCATTGTCATTGCCGCTACTTCTGATTACATGACCCCTCCACATGCCAAGCACTGCTCTTTACACGTGTTGACACCTTTTATCCTCTCAACCACCCTGTAAGGCGATGTGATTCTTTCCTTCATTTTCCAAATGGGGAAACTGAGACCCAGAGAAAACAGAATGAGCAAAGTTCTCGAGCTTGGCATAGTTTATGGACTGAATGATGGTCAGCGTGGCTGGAGCCGAATAAACATGGGGGACAGTGGTGGGAAGGCATTGGGGGCTAGGAGACAGGGCATACGGGTCTTGGAGGCTGTGGGCACCATGGTGGGGAGCTGCATCCCTGCTCCTCTGTGGCTAGGAAAGTGGGCGACTGAGAGCTCTCAGCTGAGCCCTTTGTGAGGTATTGTGGTCAGTGGAAGAGAGCTGTCTGGTCCAATCAGGGAAGCGTCCCGGGTCTGGGAAAGCCATCCCACAGCCAGGACAGGCTGGTACAGGCGGCAAGGCTTGAGTGCCTGCCTGGGATGTCTTGGAAGGACCAACCTACTCCACAGCTCCTGTGGGATCAGCCGAGGCCTCTGTTACAACCATATCCAAGAGTTTGGGGGGCACTTATGGAGGGATGGCTGGAGGGCTGATCCGTGGAATCCAGGGCTCTTAAGGGGGACAGCATCAAGGTGACGGATCCGAGAAAGTGGAAGGGGCCTCAGTGAGGTCAGCGCTCCTAGGATGGGGGTGCCACAGTGGGTGAGTTGGAAGGAGAGGGGTGATGGGCAGAGTGTTTTCAGAGATATTTACAATCAAGATTTCAACGGAGGTGAAGACATGCTGATGCAGGGTATAGAGAACGAGCACGTGGCAGGATAGAGGAAGGAGATCACAAAGAATAGAGAGGCCAGTATACTGACTGAACCGTCTTCATGGATGCTGATGAGTGACGGGAGTTTGATGGAGAAGGCTGTGTGGTGAGTGCTCAGCTCATCAGCGAGTGTGGTCTGTTGCTGTTGTTGTTCAAGATATCTTTGTGTTTTTCAGTGGCTACACCACTCTAATGGCAGAAAGCGTAGAGGAACTAAAGAGCCTCTTGATGAAGATGAAAGAGGAGAATGAAAAAACTGGCTTAAAACTCAACATTCAGAAAACAAAGATCATGGCATCCGGTCCCATCACTTCATGACAAATAAATGGGAAACAAATGGTAACTGCCACAGATTCATTTTCTCGGGCTCCAAAATCACTGTGGACAGTGACTGCAGCCACGAAATTAAAGGATGCTGGCTCCTTGGGGAAAAAAGCTATGACAAACCTAGACAGCGTATTAAAAAGCAGAGACATCACTTTGCCCACAAAGGTCTGTCTAGTCAAAGCTATGGTTTTTCCAGTAGTCATGTATAGATGTGAGAGTTAGACTATAAAGAAGTCTGAGTGCTGAGGAATTGATGCTTTCGAACTGTGATGTTGGAGAAGACGCTTGAGAGTCGACGACTGCAACTAGCAGGGAGCAGGCGGTAGGGATCTGATGCCGAGCCCTTCAAAGATGTTAAAGGAAGATGCCAGGGAAATTGCTGGCAAGTGAAACTGACGAGCAAGGAGTGTGAAAAAAAAAATAGATGCTGTTTGAAAGGGCTGTAGGAGAACCTGTTCTCAGAGGGGAACCAGTCCTCAAGCAAGAAGGGGAGGGAACCTTCAGAGAAAGTCGAGGAGTGGGTGCATTTGCCAATGTCCAATGGGGATCTGGCTTCCCTGATAGCTCAGTTGGTAAAGAATCCACCTGCAATGCAGGAGACCCCGGTTTAGTTCCTGGGTCGGGAAGATCTGCTGGAGAAGGGATAGGCTACCCACTCTAGTATTCTAGGGCTTCCCTTGTGGCTCAGCTGGTAAAGAATCCGCCTGCAATATGGGAGACCTGGCTTCGATCCCTGGGTTGGGAAGATGCCCTGGAGAAGGGAAAGGCTAACCTCTCCAGTATTCTGGCCTGGAGAATGCTATGGACTGTATAGTCCATGGGGGTCACAAAGAGTTGGACATGACTGAGTGACTTTCACGTCCATGTCCACGTCAGTGGGGATCCAGAGGGGTGGGAGTGTGGGAAGTGGTTGGAGATAGGGCCCGGCTAGGGGGTGTGCAGGACAATAGTGGGATAAGCCCTGGAGACAAAGAGTGGGGGTGTGGGAGGCCTGGATCCAGCTGGGAACAGACTGCATGATCAGGGGATGATGAGTCGGGTGGGAAAGGAGGGGGGTGGGACCTATGGTGGGGTTGGTCCTGGAGGCCCAGGTAGCTGCCCTGACATGTAACAGGGGGTCTGGGAGTCTGGGGGATGGGCAGAGGCCTCCCGGGGTTGGGAGCAGCCTGTTAGGCTGGTTTAGGGAGGCTTGTGGGAGGGGTCCTTGGAGGGCTGTGGCAGCAGGGAGTCACATTTCTTTTCTCTCTGCCTGAAATTGGGTTTTCTCCAGGAACTCTGATAACCCTGCACCCCTATGGAGAGGAGGTGCGTGGCCTTTCACTGGCTTGCTACCTACTGACCTGGGACGGGGTCTGTCTCCTCCTGGCTTGAGGGTTTCAGGCTCCCCCTGGAAAGGGCTGACCTGCAAGGTGCTCAACAGAGAAGAGCTGGCCTCCCCGGGCAGCGGACTGTGTGTCCAGCACTGAGTCGTGAGAGAGGAAGCGGGTCCCTGCTGCATGGTTTGCTCATTGATCTGCAGGTGATGGGAGTCATGAGAGAAGAAATGAGGATCACTTGGTCAGATTGCATTCTAGAGGGTTCACCTCAACAGCGTATGCGGGTGAGGGAAGGGACGCAGTGGAGGAGGGTCCCAGTTCGAAGACTGACTCCAGTGCTAGGAGGCTTTTGGCTCCGCCCAGTGGGTGCTCCTTGCTCCATACGGGTGGGGGCCAGGGAAGGGGGCCCTCTCCTTGCTAAGTGGCTTCGTGGCTCCCAACCTGGAGGCTCCCTCCCAGCAGCCCCTGCCCCTCAGGGAAGGCTTGGGAGGCAGGGGGTGGGCCATTGCTCTCCTCTTCAACACTCTTGGAATCCTGGGGCTCCGGTTCTGGTTTTGAGATGAAAGAGAAATAGGGAGGATTGCTGGGGAGCAGGTCTCTGATTCAGTCCCTGGAGTCCAGAGCCAAGCTTGCTGGGGGCCCTTCTGTCCAGGCTCCAAGCCTTCCTAGTGTCCCGTAACCCCCAGGGGGGGAGCCAGTTTGACTGATTCTATTTCTGTCCTGCACAGCCAGAGGCCTCTGGGTGCACACAGCTTTGCTTGGGTCTGACAGGGGTGGGGTGGGATGCTCCCCAGCGGTAGACCTCCCCGGTGGTCAGTTTCTCCATGACCCCAAGCTCTCCCTGCTTTCATGGCTGAAGGGTGAGAGCCAGGCAACAGAGCTTCTCCCTCTGACCCTGGACTTAGGGGTCGCTCTGTCCTCCAAGTCCACTTCCTACTCAGAAAGGAGGGCCGGGTGAGTGCAGCGAAGGCGTGGCCCCCTGGCCTGGGTCTTAATCTCAGTTCTGCTGTCAGTCTTGTTGACCCCGTGCTCATCTGTCCCAGGCAGGAGTCATGTCATCGATGTCCATTGGTGGGTACCTCACTGCAGTGCCAGGAGGGGAAAGTTGCTCAGTCGTGTCCGACTCTTTTCAAGACTCTTCTCTGTCCGTGGAATTCTCCAGGCAAGAATACTAGAGTGGGGAGCCATTCCCTTCTCCTTGGGGATCTTTTTAACCCAGGGATCAAACCCAGTCTCCTGTATTACAGACAGAATCTTTACCATCTGAGCCACCAGGGAAGCCCAGAAGGTGGGCTTTATTTATGCCCACTTCACAGATAAGGAGCTTGGGGGCACAGAGTGGTGAACTGAGTTTTCAGAGGCCACATAAGTAGTAAGTGAAATTAGTAAGTCTGTTTCAAAACAGACTCTTTTGGTTCCAAATCTTGTTTCTGCTGCCCGTGGCCTTGGTACCCCCTAACTGATCGATGGAGGAGTTTGGACTATTAAGCAAGAAATTTCCTCCCTGATCTAGGTTTTAGGGTATCTCAGGGGAGTGACAGATTTGGGAGCAGAGCTTGTCATGGGGGAATGGAGTGGGGGGCACGAAGGGGTGGGAGATGCTTTCGAGTTGGGTCCCCCATGCTCACATTCAACTCTTGCCGTGTATTTCAGATGAGTTTATTTCTCCTGTTTCACAGGCCCCCGACAGGTTCCAAAGAGACTGTTCAACCTGTAACTTTAAACTTAGTCCTACAACCAGACCTCACCATCTGCAGCATGTTATGAATTAATTAAAAATGAACCTGTAATTATCTTGTTAATAGAGTGATCATATTAAATACATTGTAATTTTTGTGTTAAAGCTTTAAATTGTTAAATGTGAAGTTGTAATATATACCATACCTTTTGTAAGCTGAATTTGGCAAAATCTCATTGTTTGAACACACTGGGAACCTCGCATAATGGAGTGGCTTCTGAGGGGCCCCATGTCACAGGCTCTTTCTCAGAGCCCAGTCAGAACAGTGGCCTGAGAAGGAGGCAGCCTCTATTTATTTCCCAGCTTTCTCTTTATTTATTTATTTTTTCCTTGTAAAGTGCTGCGTATTATCCAAGCTTGAAGTCCACAAGCGGTCAAAAAGCCTGCAAACTCAAAGCTGAAGGCAATCAGAAAGCAGGACAGATGCCGTGACTTCTCACGTTTTCTAGGGAGTCTTAGGCAGGGCTCAGAAGTCAGTGTGGTGGGGACATGTGGTCAGTCAATGGGACTCCTGGACATGTAGGGCTGGAGAGTCAGTGCATGTGAGTGTGTGGGGGCACCCATATAGGAATGGGCTGGAAATGGGGAAGAGGTGGGGATGATCACCATGTACTTGGGTGGTCAGCACCCAGGACAGTCGGGGAGGGCTTCCTGGAGGAAGTGGCATTCTTTTTCCAAGCTGATCCAGAATCTAGTACAGAGCTAAAGTCCCTCCTCTATTCTCCTCTCCTCAGCCACGGGGCACCCATCTTCCATCTCATCTTCCTCTGGAGAGTGTTTTACCCCCAGAAGAACTGAGTTAGCCCTGCTCCCACCCTCTCCTAGCTCCTATCCCCTGAGACACAGATAGCCTCATGAAAAAATAAGCTTCATTTGAAGGCCAGAACCCTAGACTAGCAGAGCTGTTAGGGACTTAAGCAACCACCTTGCCATAGTCCCTCTGCCCCCATTATACAGATGAGGAAAACTGAGGCTTAGAGTAGATCCATGACTATCTGCTATGTCCCCCACGCTCCATTTACTTAGTATCTTGGAGCAGTTGGTAGGGAGAGTATAGGATGGGCGGGATGGAGGGCACGAAGTGGGGACATCCACATTTTCTTGGCGTTCTAGGACTCCAGTAGCAACGCTTGTGGAGTGCTGGCTATTATACCACACCCACACCCCCAAATCTGTTTCTTGTGCTCCATTGTGCTGCAGACCAGCTCTCAGGAAAATTGAAACAGTGCTGAGAGAGTGGACATGACCTCAGGGAGCATCCTCACTCCACTCACCACTGTCCCTACCTCCCAGCCCCACTTTATTTTCAGAAGAGAAAACTGGGATCAGAGAGGGGCAGTGACAGCAAGTCCCAGGAGCCCTAGTTTGCACTGAGTGACTTTGCTCTTTCTGTCTTTCCCCACTGGCACTGTCCCAGCTCCTTCTGTCCGGCTGCCTCCCAGCCTCTGCCTCCCTGTCCACACACCTGCTTGGCCTCCCGTCTACTCCATCAATTCCTCTCCTTTCTGTTTTTTTTTTTTTGGCTGTGCTGGGTCTTTGTTGCTGCTCGTGGACTTTCTCTAGTTGCAACGCCCATGTTTCTCATTGTGGTGGCTTCTCTAGTTGCAGAGCACAGGATCTAGGGCCTGAAGCCTTCCGTAGTTGCAGCTCAGGGGCTCTAGAGAGCAGGTTCAGTAGTTGTGGCTCATGAACTTTGTTGCCCTCGGCGGGTGGAATCTTCCCTGACCAGGGATTGAACCCATGTCCCCTGCATTAGCAGGCAGATTCTTCATCACTGAGCCACAAGGGAAGTCCTTCTCTGTCTTTTGAACAAAAAAAGTGGCTCCCTAGGTGCCAGCCAAGCCCCAGGGACCGTGATAAGATCCACTATATGGCATTTGACAGTTTAGGGATTCCCTTGTGACTCAGACGGTAAAGAGTCTGCCTGCAATGTGGGAAGCCAGGGTTCAGTCCCTGGGTCCGGAAGATCCCCTGGAGAAGGAAATGGCAACCCACTCCAGTATTCTTGCCTGGAGAATCCCATGGATGGAGGAGCCTGGTAGGCTTCAGCCCATAGGGTCACAAAGAGTCAGACACGACTGAGCGACTTCACTCAGAGTCTGTAGCTATATTCTCAACTAGCTTTTTATAACCATGCAGTTGGCTCAGATGGTAAAGAATCTGTCTGCAATGCAGAGGACCAGGGTGTGATCCCTTGGTCAGGAAGATCCCCTGGAGAAGGAAATGGCAACCCACTTCTGTATTCTTGCCTGGAGAATTCCACAGACAGAGGAGCCTGGTGGGCTACAGTCCATGGGGTTGCGAAGAGTCGGACATGACTGAGCGACCAACACACGCTGTAGCCATGTTCTCAGCTAGCTTTTTATAACCATGCTGTATGTCAAGTACTGTCACTGTCTCCACTTAACCAACCAGAGAACTTAGGGGCAGCATTAACCCTGCACAAAACTTAGAGCAGTTTTGGAACTGGAGGAGGTGTAGGGCCCTGGCTGTGGGGCTGAATGACCTGGGTTTGAGTCCAGGCTGTGCCATGTCCTGGCTGTGCAGGGACTAGTCTCTTCCCTCCCCAGACACTTAACCTGTACAGGAGAGATAGTTACTGTTGTTCCCATGGGGTTAAATGAGTTGATTCATTTCTAGTGCACAGGAGGACAAAGGAAAAATTGCAGGAATATTCAGCCTCATCAATACGACGATTCTGAGGACTCCTCTGCCTGCACTCCTGCCTGGGTGGCATTTTCTATTCCTGGCAGGGGAGGGATTGATTTGCATCAGTTCCCCCCTCCAATCCCTGTTTTGCACAAATGTGAGAGGGGCAGTGGGAGGTGACCAGCCACCCCTTTATGCTTCATGTTGGACCAGCAACCGCCCCTGACTGCGTGAACCGGAGGAAGTCACATTCTCTGAGTCACGGTTTTTTCATCTGTGAACTGGGGAGAGAGCTCACAGTGCTGCTGTGAAGATCTAATAAGAATGGGTGCACAACGTTTTTGTTGTTGATCAGTCGCCAACTTGTGTCTGATTCTTTGTAACCCCGTGGACTGCAGCACACCAGGTCTCTCCCCCCTCACCATCTCCCAGCGATTGCCCAAGTTCATGTCCATTGAATTGGTGATGTCATCCAACCATCTCATCCTCTGTCATCCTTGTCTCCTCCTGCCCTCAATCTTTCCCAACAGCAGGGTCTTTTTCAATGAGTCGGCTCTTCCCATCAGGTGGCCAAAGTATTGAAGCTTCAGCTTCAGCTTCAGTCCTTCCAATGAGTATTCAGGGTTGATTTCCTTTAGGATTGACGGGTTTGATCTCCTTGCTGTCTCAGGGACTCTCAAGAGTCTTCTCCAGCACCACAGTTTGAAAGCGTTATTTCTTCGGTGCTCTGTCTTCTTGAGGGTCCTTCTCTCACATCCGTACATCCCCATTAATAATATTTGCAGTGTGATAACTGACTGGCAGGTGAGTGATGTGTCTGAAAGGGAAGGAGTGGTCCCCACTGGAGGGCTGCCTGGAGGCAGGAGATCTGAGCTCCCAGGCCCCACGTGAGCTTAGACACCACTGGTCCCTGGGCCAGACCCACATCAAGGAAGCACTGGGCTTCTCCCTGTGTTGGTCCCTGGCTCAGCTGAGGTCACGGCCCCAGGAGTGGCCGCCATCCGTGCCCCAAACTGGCAGGGCTGGTGGGGAACACATACAGAGGAGTCTTAAATCACAGCCCCGCTAACTGGGTTTTAAGTATCATTTGCTTCTATTAATAAGTACTCCTGTTTTTCAGAAGGCAGAGGGATGCCGATGGTGCATGGCGAGCGGTTCATCATGTTTAAACCTTCCCTGCCCTCCCCTCTGCCTTCCCCCCTTGCTCACCCCTCCCTCCCTCCTCCTCCTCCTCCACCTAATGTCCTGCAGCTGTGGAAACCCTGGCTCAGTCCAGGGCTGTGTACAGGCTAGGGATTGAGCTGGGGGAGGTGGAAGAAGGGTCAGGAAGCTTCCTCTGGAGGCGCTGGAAGAAGCTTCTTTGCCTCTCCACCTCCCTCCCCCGCTTCTTTCACTCATTCATTCATCTCTTCATTCATTCACTCACTTGTCCATCCACAGCTACCTCCCCCCAACCCCCATCATTCCTTCCGCATTCATCAAACACCCGCTAGATGTCAGGCTGGGATCTGGCTCCTGGGATGCCATCAGACAGTCAAGTGCCCTTGCTGTCCGTTCAAGGTCCTGGTGACCTGCCCGGCAACTCTGGGAGCCAGGAATCCAGGTCCAAGCCCAAATCTGAGCTCTTTCTCCCACAACCACCCTTCCCTGACCATTCTGCCTCCACAATGTCATTGGGGTCATCTGCTGTCCCTCCCTGTTCCCTCCCCTGGCCTACTTCAGGCCTCACTGTCTTTCTGATGGCCTCCTAACTGGCTTCTCCCTCCTCATTTGTCTTGGATATTAATGATCCTGTCTGGCGGGGTCACTGTCCTACTCAAAATGCCCCAGTGAGTCCCCATTTTTGGCTAAATGAAGCCCACACTTCTCATCCTGGTGTGCAAGGCCGATGACTTGTTGCCTCTACTGACTTCTCCGTCTTGTCTTTTCCATTCATGCACACTATGGAAATAGGTCCATTTCCTCCTGGCCAGTCATACCCCTGGACTTCCCATCTCAAGGTGTTCACTTACACATTGCCCTCTGCTTGTGTTGCCCACCATGCGCTGACCACACTGTGTCCACATGGACAGATCTTACCTATATTAAGGCCCTGTTTCAGTGCTCTTTGCCCCATCACGCTTTCCTGGTCCTTTCCCTCCCCAAGCTGGAGTCACCTCTCCTTCCCCTGGGCTGCAGAGCACGCCACCTGAGCATCTATTAGGACCCTCACAGTCTGCAGCATGGAATTTATAGACATGTCTTGGGGTTCCTTGAGGTGAGTAGCATGGTTTGCTGTCTCTGCATCCCTAGAGTCCTTGCACAGAACCATACGTGTCCCTGGTCCTTCATTATCTCCCCGTGCTCTTTCACTGGCTCGAGATGCTCCTGTCCCGGAAAGGTGACCTCAGAGACTGGACTTAGAGGCAGTGCAGCAGGTGACTAGTGGCACTGGCTCTGGGCAGACAGAACTAGGCCAAGACCAGTTTGGTGACGTTGGGTAATTTACTTCTCCAACCAGTTTCCCCATCTGTGTGAGGGCAGATATTGATAGCAGGTGATGTCACTGGGTTATTGATAATATGGAATTAAATATATAGGGGCCCCTAATCACAGCACCTATCACTCTGGATAAAAGACCACTCCTGGTTACCGGATCTAGTTCCATCATTACCAGCTGTGTGATTTCAGGAAATGAATTCACTTTCTCCAGACTTGATTTTCTCATCTATAAAATGTGGACAATCCCTCCTGGCTTGGCTGGGGATGTTACTGAGCAGATTAGATGAGATAATAGATGTTTTGTGAGTTGATGGCTGTGAATGGCAGAATCTCAGCTTTACTGTTTAATGAAAACACGGGAATTTCATTTTTCCACATAACCCAGTCATAGGAGAACCAGTAGACCTGGGCAACCTCTTTTCAACTCTCATCTCTGTCTTTCTGTGCATATAACTTCACCCTTGTCAGTGAGAAAAGCTGGTGCTGGGCCACCCACGCTCTGACCTCATGAGTGAAGAGGAAAGAGTCCCTTCCAGTCCCTCAGAGAAAAATCCTGGGAAAGGCTCTGATTGGACCAGCCTGGTCACATGACCATCTGCACAGCAGGAAGAGGAAGGAAAACTCAGCGGGATTGGAGTGGGGGGTGCAGTTCTCTAAGTGAAGGAGAAGCCATTACTAGATAAAGGGGACAGAGTATTGGGCAGACAAGTGGAATGGATGTCCCCCGCAGCTGTGAAAGCACTTCATTCATCCATCCAAGGCACATTAACTGAGCACTTCCTGTGTATCTTGGCTCAGACGGTAAAGAATCTGCCTGCAATGCAGAGGACCCAGGTTTGATTCCTGGGTCGGGAAGATCCCCTGGAGGAGGACGTGGCAACCCACTCCAGTATTCTTGTCTGGGAAATCCCATGGACAGAGGAGCCTGGCGGGCTACAGTTGCAGGGTCAGAGACAACTGAGTGACTACACACACTCTGCAGATCTAAGGTGGCATTATTTCTATTCTTACTAACATGACTGACAGTGTTTGTGAGACTGGGAGTCAGGGGAGATGGGAAAGAAGGAAGTGGAGATCAGAACGGGAGATCACAGAGACCAGGAAAGAGAGCGACCGTTCTGTTGGTGACAGGTTATTTTGTGTACTTTTGCATGTCATCTTTGCAATATTCTTTCAAAGGAGGAAATATAATCTGCATTTTAGATTTGAAGAAAGGGAACCTTGGAGAGGAAAATATGACACGCAGAGGTTCACATGACTAGAATGCTGGGATTTGAACCCGGGTTTGTCCAGGTGGTTTGAATGCTTTTTGCTCCATCCCATGGAGTGGCAGGGGGTGGCCAGTCAGCCCTTGCCTTAGAAGCCAGTCTTTCTTCCTTCCTCCATTCTATGAAGCAGAGTGTGCCTGGGAAGAGGCTGCGGCTGGCAGCTGGGAGGCTCAGGCGTGGAATGAGGAAGTGGCCAAAAGAGAAGATAATTCAGGAGGCAGGACTAAAAGGGACAGAGGCTCGCAGGGGTGTGTGTGAGGAGCCTGGTCCCCCTCCCTCTCCCGTCTCACCCTTTCTCCTCTTCAACCCAACTCCAAGTGACAGATTTATTAGTTTTAATTAACAGCCCCAATGCTGGGAAAACATCCAAATTCCAGCTCTCGGCATTGCTGGGTCTCCACAGTAAGGGGAGTGAGGGGGTGATGCCAGGAATAGTAATGAGTGGGGGTGGGACAGCTGGGGAGGTGCCCCCCTTGCCTGGGCCTGCTTGGGCACTGCCCTCCACTGCCCACCCCCACCCCTCTTCATCTGGCTCCAGCTTGACCCGGCCTTGCTGGAACTAAAGCTGGGTTGGCCTTGGGGAAAGGGGGGAGGCCCAGCCCAGCGCGGGGTCACGGGGTTTGGAGCACTTGGCTCTGGTCTCACCTCCCTGGCTGTGTGACCTTGGCTAAGCCACTTGACTTCTCTGGGATTACTGTGGAATTCATCTGTAAAATGAAGAAGATGATTTCAAAGCCCTCTAGGGGGCTGTAGCTTGTGATTCTAAATTTCTTCCAGATCTAACTGCGCGCTTTCCCATTCCTCCTTCAGGGAGACCCCTTACATTCCTCTACTGGACTCTGCTGTCTTAGAGAGGTCTTCCGCTTTGGAATCTCCACTTCCAACCCAGGTCCAGTGCCGTCTCTTGGAGTCCCGAGCACTCCCTCTTTTGAGGTCTGTCAATCTTGGGCTTGACCTTGGCTCCATCAGTCCTGACTGGGTCGAGGATCTCAGGCAAGAATGAGCTTCTCTTTCCTCATTGCATGTTAGGGATGGCAATGCCTGTTTCCAGGTGTGCGTGCATGGGTTGGGGTAGACGTGGTGGAGATGCAGTGAGATAAGGAAATCAGTCCTGAATATTCATTGGAAGGACTGATGCTGAAGCTCCAATACTTTGGCCCCCTGATGTGAAGAACTAACTCTTTGGAAAAGACCCAGATGCTGGGAAAGATTGAAGGTGGGAGGAGAAGGGAACGACAGAGGATGAGATGGTTGGATGGCATCACCGACTCAATGGACACAAATTTAAGGAGGCTCCAGGAGTTGATGATGGATAGGGAAGCCTGGCGTGCTGCAGTCCATGGGATCGCAAAGAGTCGGACACAGCTGAGCGACTGAAGTGAACTGACTGAATGCCAGTACAGCGCCTCTGTACTGGTCATCATGGAACCCACCATGACCACACAAGGCTGGGAGCCACCCACGGGTGCTTTCCTTTCGGGGTCTGCTTGGAGCGAAGCGCAGAGGGAGGGGCTGCTGTAATTGGTGATGACCAGCAGCCGCTGGAGCAGGAAACCTGGGTCCCCAGCAGAGGCTGGTTTGTAGGGGGCTCTTTACGTCCCCATTTGACCCTTCCCCTGCCGTGTAAGCTCCTTATCCTCGGGTTGGGGCTCTCTCATACTGTGCTGAGATTGTGCAAAATTATTCAACTAAAATCGTCCAGCTGGAAAGGCAACTGAGCAATCACGGTTTACTGCTGAGAAGCCCTAACCTTAACGTAGGCTGGGAAGCAGGAGCTCAGCGGGGCTGACAAGCTGGCTGGTTTCAGTCTTAGGAGCCCCAGCACCTCTCCCCCAGCACGTGTGCTCAGCAGTGAGTCCCGGGAGTCCAGTGACCAGGCAATCTGCGCCCCTCTCGGCATCAGGCCTTGCAGGTGACTTCAGCCAGGGTCCCCGCTTTGCCGGCTGGAGTGGCTGGTACGAGCAAAGGAGTTTGGAGCTGACCGCCATTGTTCTCGGGCTTGGAGAAGCGTTTTCCCTTCTGCGTCTGGAGGGTAATGGGGAAGGGAGACAGAGGAGGAAGTGAGGGTCAAGGGTGGGAGAGCAGGAAGCGGGAGGGGAGTAGGGGTGCAGGAAGAGAGCCAGGAATGAAAGCAGCACCCTATCAGGGTGTGTCCAGGTTCCTTCTGACCCCTGCCCCGCACCCCTGCACGCACATGTTCATCCAGGGGAAATTGCTCCTGTTGAGTTAGGATTCTCGACTGCTGTGGCTGAATGGCTTCAATCCTCTATTTTCAGATGAAGAAACTGAGGCTCCAGAGGGGGCGGGGGGAACTGGAAACATGCCTCTTGCCTTCCAGTTGAGTGTCTTCATTCTCTTAAATTCCTAGATGAGTGAGCTTAGTACAGAACAGGAGGAAAAAATAAAAAAGCAAACGCTCCCATCAGGGTCAGGATGTGGTTCCCCTGAGCGGGAAGTGAGAAGACGCCTGTGAGGATGGAGACTTCTGGCAAAGTCCTAGGTCCTGGGTCCGGGAGATGGTTTCCTGGGTGTTCACTTTAGATAACTCGTTAAGCTCTACAGGTATGGGTTATTCACTTTAGGGTACTTGTGCTATGTTTCACAATAAAAAAGGTTTAAAAACCCTAATAAATCTTGCTGAAATCAATTACACATACAAAAGAAAGCTAAAGAGGCCTCGGGAGGCCTGAGGAGGTCCCTGTCCACGTTTCCAGCCCTGGCAGGTGCTCTGTGCTGCAGCTGCCTCCCCTGGGAAATGGGTACCGACATCCCTACCCCTCCCCTCTGCAGGGAAGTGAGTCTGGGGTTGCAGAGGGGCAGAACATCCCCTAAGGGCCCCTATTCTGTTCCAGGAGGGTGATGGGCTTTGTGGCTTCTGGGTTAAGGTTGGGGTGAGGATTCTGTGACGATGTGGTTGTAAATGCTGTCTCTGGCCTCACCTTCAAGGCCATGTCCAGTCTGTGAATTGTTGTTGCTGTTCAGTTGCTAAAGCCATGTCTGACTCTGCAACGCTATGACCTGAAGCATGCCAGGCTTCCCTGTCCTTCACTGTCTCCCTGAGTTTGCTCAAACGCATGTCTACTGAGTCAGTGACACCATCCAACCATCTCATCCTCTTTGTCTCCTTCTCCTCTTGCCCTCAATCTTTCCCAGCATCAGGGTCTTTTCCAAAGAGTTGATTTTTCGCATCAGGTGGCCAAAGTATTGGAGCTTCAGCTTTGGCACCAGTCCTTCCAAAGAAGGACTATGAACTGACCCCACTTCTAAACTTCAGGGCAGTGGCTACTGGGAGTCAGGTAGCCAGGGTCTCCTCTGAGTTCTACTTTCCTTTTCTATAAAATGGGGGAATTGAGGGGAAGCAAAATATATCTTTGGAAGTAGTTTCCTAAAACACAGATATTCTGTTCTCCAAGGAGAAGTGTGGCACCCAAAGGCTCAGGGAGGTTATCTGATCTTCCCAAGGCCACACGGCATTTAGTTCCTGTTCCCAGTACTTCCCAGGTGGCGCCAGTGGTAAAGAACCTCCCTGCCAATGCAGGAGACATGAGATTCGGGTTGGATCCCTGGGTGGGGAAGATCCCCTGGAGGAGGAAATGGCAACCCACTCCAGTATTTGTGCCTGGAGAATCCCATGGACAGAGGAGCCTGGTTAGCTCCAGTCCATGGGGTTGCAAAGAGCTGGATACGACTGAAGCGACTGGCATGCCTGTGATACCTCTCACATAGGAATACCTCCTCCATCCTCCCCTCCCCCTCTCTTGCCCTCAGCCTGAACCCTGGCAGGGCAAACGTCCAGGCTCTGCCTGAGAAACTGCTCTCCTCTCAGCTGTCCCTGGTGATACAGGGCTGGCCCTGAGCACTTGTGACTTTTAAGTTTCCTGAGATTTAAGGCCTGGCTGGCTGGTGGCCTCCACCTCCCCAGGCTGTGGGCGGGAGGGGTGGGTATGATTCATCTCTTCTTTCCTGGTGCTTAATAAGAACATGGCTATAAATGTAACTGGGCCGTTTACGAGCGCTGCTGGTGGGCTGGCTCCGGAAGTCAGCCTCGCGGTTGGTTCCTGGCCCTCTCAGAGCCGGCCTGGTCCGGCCTGTGTGCCTCTCCCTGCAGAAGCAAAAGGGTGTTCTCTCCCCAGGCCCCCCACCCTGGGAACCTGGAAGCCTCGTGCAGCAGGGGTGGGAGAGATGGGGCAGCCTCGCTGGGATATTATTATTTCAATTATTGTTATTAATGCATTCAGTGTTTGCTAGGCACCTACCCTATGTCCGTTAGGCATGACTCTAGGGGCTGGGGACACGGTGACAGGTCATTTCCAGTCCCAGCCCGAAGGAGCTGGCTGTGTCTGGCAGAGACTCACGAGAGGGCAGCTAGTGACAACTCTTTTGAGAAACAGCCATCAGCTGGGCTCTAAGCATTGTGTGGGGCCCTCACCTGCTGTGCAACAGCAGGGCTGGAAAGATTTCCTGCAGGAGATGATGAGCTGAGATGAAGGTGAAGGTGTTGCTGTTTAGTTGTTCAGTTGTGTCTGACTCTTTGTGACCCCGTGGACTATAGCCCTCCAGGCTCCTCCGTCCACGGGATTTCCTAAAATACTGGAGTGGGTTGCCATTTCCTCCTCCAGAGAGTCTTCCCCACCCAGGGATAGAACCCGAGTCTCCTGAATTGGTAGGTGGATTCTTTACTGCTGAGCCACCTGGGAAGGCCAGAGGTGGGGGAAGGGGTGTCCAGCGCAGGTGGGGAGACAGGTGTTCCAGGCAGAGCCAGCACGTTGAGAGGATGAAGGTTTAGGGACAATCGGAGAAGGGGCATCAGCGAGCCTGGAGCTTGGTTGTACTTGGGAAGGGAGGTCGTTGATTGGGAGGCCGCGAAGGCAGGGTCACACCTGGGAACCTGGGCTGCATCTTAAGACCATCGTGGCCCCAAAAGAGCTGTGGGAAAGGATAGGGATTGGGAGAGGTTCAGACAAGGGTCCCAGAGAGGTCACTCGATACTGGATATAGAGTCACCTCCCGCTCTCCATCAGAGGGTGTCACCCTCTTTTTGCTCATAATCTTCCCAGCTCTGCTTACAACAAGCCCTGTGTCCTCACGTGGTCCGCGGGGCTGAGGGAGACCTGGTCCTGCTCTCTTGTTCTTCTCCATCAGGCTGGGTGACAGTTGCTTGAACCCCGGAGCCTGCCCCCACCGTAGAGGCTTTGTCTTTGCCAGTCCTCTGCCCCTCTTCGCTCAGGAATCTGTTCAGAGGTCATCTTTTCAAAAATCCCCCCACCAACCCTCCTTCTGGAACCCTTCACTCTGCTTTCTTTTTCTCCAAAACACAGAGACAGGAATGCCCTCTGGCTCTGATCACAGCACAGACCTGGCCTGTACCTCACCTTCAAATGTTTGCGGATTGAGTGACGGATGGTGGTCAGGCCAAGGCCAGGGCAAGGAGGTCTCCACGGAGGTTGTCAGTCTCTTTGGGGGCGGCCAGGCCTCAGGAGGCTCCTTCTCTCTGATGGGTTCTGGCAGAGGTGAGTTCTGCAATGATGTCCTCTCCTTGTCTGCATGCATGCGTGCGCATGCATGCATACACACACACACACACGCCTCCCTGCCTCCGCACTCACTGTAAAAACTGCTTTACTGCTTTGCCTCGTTTGATCTTCACAACTCCCCTCTTTTCATGTGGGTAAAGTGAAGATGATGCTCTTCTTAGAGCTATCTTGAGGATTAAATGAGTTAATATTTGCAAAATGCTTAGATCAGTGGCTGGAAGACAGTAAACCCTCCAATATCTGCTTTCGGTTATTTTTACGGCCCCGGGGGGGTGAAGTAACTCATCCAAGGTCACACAGCTAAGGTGTGGCGATGGGAGCAGCTCATACCCCGGTCTCCTGACTCTTCAGCCAGTGGCCTTTCTACTTCGCCTCCTTGCTGCCCCCTGGAAGTCCCTTCCCTCTCCCTCCCCTACCCTGCAATCGGTTGTGGCTACGCTTGTCTCAAGCTGGACATCACTGAGGGCTTGGCCAATCCACAGAGGATCCCCCCATCAAACACACCCCAGGACCTGAAGGAGGGGGTGCTAAGTCTCCAGCCCCGGTTCTGTAAAGCCTGGCAACTGCGTAAACCCAGTTTACGTAAACCCACAGAGGATGGGGAGAGAGGTGATGAGTCAAATCCTTAGGCCTCTGCTTTGAATACGAGGATTGACTGCTCCCTGCCCACCCAGCAGGCAGACCTGGGAGCCAGCCCACCCCCCTGCCCCACTGACCACCCTCCACTCCTCCCAGTTCCTGCCCTCTGCCAGGTTTCCTCCCAGGCTCGCTCCATTTCACCGAGGGGCAGCTTGAGGTCTAGTGAGGACCCCTTGCTGGGGGCCACCTAGTCAGCCGGCAGGCGAAGCAGTGAGTTCCCCAGCTGGCTGTGCTGATATCTGGCTGTGCAACCTTGAACAGGTTTCTGAACCTCTCTGAGCCCCATTTTCTTCATTTGAAAGATAGGAAGAATAATTTCCACCACACCGGCTTCTTTAGTGTCGTCTTTTGAAGCTAGAATGAGACAACTGGCATCAGTCACCTGCGCAGTGCCTGGCACTAATAGATGCTCTGTGTGTGTGAGTTCCCTCTCTTTCTACTTTTCTCACAAATCCAAAAGAGACAGGTGAGCTGGGGGGTGCGGTGGAAAGCGAAACAAAGCAGAAAGGCCATTGAAAGAGCCAGCCTCCGGGAGCCCCTCCTTCATCGCAGCTGCAGGTGCAGGCCACGCTATCACTGCGTAACCAATTTTGCAGGGGGAAAAAAAATCAAAGGATAGCTACAAATGAAAACCAAACAGAGCAAAACCAATACTCATTTATCTAGAACTAGTTTGCTGTCAGATGAAGGGCCAATCTCTCTGCCTGAGGACCTGTCGATTCCAACTGCACAGAAAGAAGACAGGCAAGGGATGCACTGTCTTCCTGAGCCTCAGGCAGTGGGGGAGAGAAAGAGAAGGCGTGGGATTCAGCCAAAGAAACAAGACCAGAGGCCCCCGCAAGCCTGGATGGTAGAGGTTTGGGCAGCACCTGGTGGTCACCGTGTGATCTTCCCTCATGTGTCTGGGGAGCTTTGTTCAGTTTGCAAAGACATTTCTGATTCTGCCCAAAGGCCCAGGAAGGTCCAGAGAAGCAGACCTTCTGGTTGAGGTGTGAATCCCAGGGCGGGGCTGCCATGAACTGTTGCGTAGGTTGAACACACCACAAAGACTCCTAGCCAAGAGGGCAAGTGGGAGCTGAAATGTTAACATGTTTTACCAGAAAAAGAGGTACTTTATCTTTGGATGAGGCTGGGAAGCTTCTTACACTGGGACTGAGACTGCTTGGATTCAGGAGGGTATGGGGAGGGAGGGAAAAGCTTCTTCAAATCAGCCCAGGGGCCTGGATGTTTTAAGAACTTGTCATATTGCATTCTCATCTGTTTCTCTTACTAGAACTGTGAGTTCCTTCAGGGCAAAGCAATGTCCTCATTTCTTGGAATTGTCCACATTTATCCCAGAAATGGGCTCTTGGTAATTGTTGAATGAATGAATGAATCTGCAATGGAAAAGAGGGAAGGAATAGGGAGAGATGAGGGAGAGTGCAGGAGGAGGAAGTGTTGAGAAGGAGAGAAGAGGGGGAAACGGTTATGAAGAACTAGGGAAAACTAGTTGATGAATGAAAAGCAGATCCCACAGAAGGGCAGGGGCCAGGCTGGAGGGATGGAGAGTGAGGCTGAGAAGATTCAAAGGGAGGGAGCAGGGCCGGGGTGGAGACTGAGGAGCCTAGAAGCCTGAGAGGCCTGGGGTGGTAGGAAGTTTGGGGT
Organism: Bos grunniens; assembly: GCF_055505025.1. Lineage (NCBI taxonomy): Eukaryota > Metazoa > Chordata > Mammalia > Artiodactyla > Bovidae > Bos > Bos grunniens. Next base: position 48,111,257 of record NC_141183.1, on the reverse strand, counting down.
TTGAGGTCCCTGCCTCTGATCCTGAGGTCACTGTCTGAGCTCCTGATGAGTCCCATTTATCAGCAAGCCTAGGATATTGTTTGCAATCCTGACCTAGGCCACGAGCTCTCAGTAACTCTTTTCATGGGTTATTGATGAGGAAACAGGTGACAGAAGGTGCTGTATCCTGGGGCATCATTCTTAGCAACACTACCTGTGCTGTTTCTGCTTTTAAAGCAGCTGAAAACTTGGTAACTGAAGCCCTGGGGGGCCCTGGTCTGATAGGGTGATATGGACTACCCTTCTCATCTCTTGGAGTCAAGACATTTTATAACCTGCTCTGGGCTCTTTGCTGGGTCTCATGAGGCTTCCTGGAAAAGGTCAGTTTTCATTCCACTTCCAAAGGAAGGCAATGCCAAAGAATGCCCAAACTACTGCACAATTGCACTCATCTCACACGCTAGTAAAGTAATGCTCAAAATTCTCCAAGCTAGGCTTCAGCCTGTGAACTGTGAACTGTGAACTTCCTGATGTTCAAGCTGGTTTTAGAAAAGGCAGAGGAACCAGAGATCAAATTGCCAACATCCGCTGGATCATTGAAAAAGCAGGAGAGTTCCAGAAAAACATCTATTTCTGCTTTATTGACTATGCCAAAGCCTTTGACTGTGTGGATCACAATAAACTATGGAAAATTTTGAAGGAGATGGGAATACCAGACCACCTGACCTGCCTCTTGAGAAACCTGTATGCAGGTCAGGAAGCAACAGTTAGAACTGGACATGGAAAAATTGGTTCCAAATAGGAAAAGGAGTACGTCAAGGCTGTATATTGTCACCCTGCTGATTTAACCTCTATGCAGAGTACATCGTGAAAAACACTGGGCTGGATGAAGCACAAGCTAGAATCAAGATTGCTGAGAAGAATATCAATAACCTCAGATATGCAGATGACACCCCCTTATGGCAGAAAGCAAAGAAGAACTAAAGAGCCTCTTGATGAAAGTGAAAGAAGAGAGTGAAAAAGTTGGCTTAAAGCTCAACATTCAGAAAACTAAGATCATGGCATCCAGTCCCATCACTTCATGGGAAATAGATGGGGAAACAGTGTCAGACTATTTTGGGGGGCTCCAAAATCACTGCAGATGGTGTCTGCAGCTGTGAAATTAAAAGATGCTTGCTCCTTGGAAAGAAAGTTATGACCAACCTAGACAGCATATTCAAAAGCAGAGACATTACTTTGCCAGCAAGGTCCATCTAGTCAAGGCTATGGTTTTTCCAGTAGTCATGTATGGATATGAGAGTTGGACTAGGAAGAAAGCTGAGCACCGAAGAATTGATGCTTTTGAACTGTGGTGTTGGAGAAGACTCTTGAGAGTCCCTTGGACTGCAAGGAGATCTAACCAATCCACCCTAAAGGAAATCAGTCTTGAATATTCATTGGAAAGACTGATGCTGAAACTCCAATACTTTGGCCACTTGATGCAAAGAACTGACTCATTGGAAAAAACCCTGATGCTGGGAAAGATTGAAGGCAGGAGGAGAAGGGGACGACAGAGGATCAGATGGTTGGATGGCATCACCGACTCAATGGACATGAGTCTGAGTAAATTCTGGGAGTTATTGATGAACAGGGAAGCCTGGAGTGCTGCAGTCCATGGGGTTGCGAAGAGTTGGACACGACTGAGCCACTGAACTGAACTGATGGGGCTTCCTATAGGGACAGATTGGAACCAGGGTGTGTAGTTATGTTCATGCTTTTGGCCCAGGCTGCCTGGGGTGGGGTGGGGGGTAGGGATTCTGGCTCTGCCAGTCACTTACTGAGTGACCATGAAGAAGTTATTTGTAATATATATGATTTAATTCCTAGAGCAACCACAAAAAAGCTATAAAAAGAGATCTTGTAAAACGTATAATAGATAAATTTAAATGAAATACAAAAAATGATTACCTAAATTAAATATGTCAGAAAAGGAGGAAGTAGAGAAACAAGTAACAGAAGAACAGAGGGATTAAACAGGAAACTGATAAAGTGGTAGATCTAAATCCAGAGATGTCAGTAATTATATTAAATGTAAATGATCTCTTGTTGTTCTTTAGTCGCTAAGTCAGGCCCAACTCTTTCGCAACACCATGGACCCATCAGGCTTCTCTGTCCATGGGATTCTCCAGGAAAGAATACTGGAGTGGGCTGCCATGCCCTCCTCCGGGGATCTTCCCGAACCAGGGATTGAACTCGCGTCTCCTGCACTGCAGGTGGACTCTTTGCCCATGAGCTACCTGGAAAGCCACATGATATCTACAAGACACGTCAAATATATCGATATAAATAGGTTAAAAGTAAAAGGGTGGAGAAATATATACTATGCATACATTAATTTAAAAAAAAGCTGCATGGCTGTGTTAATACAAGATGAAATAGACTTCAGAGCAAAGAAAATTAATAGGGATAAAGTGGGTTTTTACATAATGATAAAAGAATTAATTCACAAAGAAGACAAAAAATCTAATGTGGATTCACTTAACATCAGAGGAAAAATTGACAGAACTAGAAGGAGAAATAGACAAACCCATAATTAAAACTGGAAACATTAACACTCCTTTTTCAGGTTTTGAAAGAACTAATAGACAAAAACATCAGCAAAAATGAACAACATGATCAATCAACTGAATGTAACAGTTATTTGCAGAACAAACCAAGTAAAGTAGACTGTACGTTCTTTTCAGGTGCATAGAACATTCACTAAGATAGGCAGGATGCTGGGTCATAAAACAAATATTAATAGCATTAAATAGAAGTTATGCAAAACATGTTCTCTTACCATAATGAAATTAAACTAGATATCAATAATGAAAAGATAACAGGAAAATCTCCAGATACTTCGAATAAACAGCATACATCTAAATAATCCATGAGTCAAATAAAAAGCCTCAAGGGAAATTAGAAAATATTTTGAAATGAATGAAAATGAAATCGCAACATATCAAAATTTGTGGCATGTAGTAAAGCAATAGTAAGAGGAAAATTTGTAGCATTAAGCAAATATATTGGGAAGGAAGAAATATTTTAAATCTATAATGTTAGGTTCTTTCTTAAGGAACTAAAAAGGGAAGAGCAAATTGCTTCTAACAATATATAAAAAGAATAATACACTGTGACTAAGTAGAGTTTATTACATGAATGCCAAGCTGGTTAGATATTTGAAAATTCCTAAATAACAATCACTGTATTAACATTCTAAAGAAAAAAACCCCACATGATCACATTAACAAATGCAAAAAACACATTTAACAAAATAAAATATTGATTTATGATACAAACTCTCAGGAAAATAAGAATATAAAGGAACTTCCTCAACCTGATAAAAGATACCTATAAAAACCTACAACTAACATCATATTTGATGGTGAAATTAGACTGTTTTCTCTGAAAGATAAGCAACAATTCAAGAATGTCCACTCAGCACTGGAAGTTCTAAGCAATGCATTCAGGAAAGAAAAATAAATAAAGGCATGAAGATTGAAAAGTAATAAATAAAACTGTCTCTATTCAAGGACCAAATATTTGTCTATGTAGAAAGTTCCAAGTACCTACAAAAACAAAAACTCCTACAACTAAGGATACAAAATAAACACAGAAAATCAATCATATTTCTAAAAATGAGCAACAAATGCTTGGACACCAAAATTTAAAAACACCATCATTCATGATAATAGTTCCAAAAATATGAAATACTGATGCATAAATGTAATAAAATATGTAGAAGTTTAGCATGCTGAAAACTTCAAAATGCTGATGAAAGAAATCAAAGAGGGCCTAAATAAATGGACAGACATATAATATGGATGTATTAGAAGATTAAAGATAATAAAAGAAAATATAAAAATAATTTTCTCCAAATGTATCTATTGATTTAATGCAATTTCAATGAAAATCCACTCGATTTTTTTGTAAATATAAATGAGCTGATTCTATAATTTATATGGAAAAGCAAAGGAAGTATTGATAGAATGCCAAAATAATTCTAAAAGAAGAATAAAGTTGAAGGACTCACAGTACCCAATTTTAAGACTTACTATAAAGCTTATCGGAGAAGGCAATGGTGACTCACTCCAGTACTCTTGCCTGGAAAATCCCATGGACAGAGAAGCCTGGTAGGCTGGAGTCCATGGGATCGCTGGGAGTCAGACACGACTGAATGACTTCCCTTTCACTTTTCACTTTCATGCATTCGAGAAGGAAATGGCAACCCACTCCAGTATTCTTGCCTGGAGGATCCCAGGGACGGGCGAGCCTGGTGGGCTGCCGTCTATGGGGTTGCACAGAGTTGGGCACGACTAAAGCGACTTAGCAGCAGCATAAAGCTTATACAGTAATCAAGGCAGTGTGGTAATGGCAAAAAGAAAGACATATATGCAAAGAAAAAAAGCATAAATCAATAGAAACAGACCTATACAAAGAAATCATTTGACAAAAATGTGAAGGCAATTCAATGGAGAAAGGATAATTTTTTCCCCTGCAATAAATGATATTGGAATAATTGGGTATCCATAGGTATAAAAGTGAACCTCACTCTAAGCTTCATATCTTGGAGAAAAATTCAATCAAAATGGAGCATAGATCTAAATGTAAAACATAAACTATAAGATCTTTAGAAGAAATAAAGGAGAAAACTAGTGATTTGGGGCTAGGCAAAGAATTCTTTGATATGACACCAAAAGCGTTGTCTGTAAAATAAAAATTTGATAAATCAGAATTCATCAACATGAAAAATTCTTGCTAAGTGAAAGACACTTTTAAGACAAAATATTTGACTTAGAGAAAGTATTTTCAACTCACATATCTGATGAAGGGTTTGTAATATATGTATATTTCAAAGTTTAATAATAAAAAACCAAAAAATGTGGACTTCCCTGGAGGTCCAGGCATAAAGACTCTGTGCTTAACCAGGTAAGGGTTTGATCCCTGGTTGGGGAACAAAGATGCCACCTATCATGCAGCCAAAAGATGAAAGCAAAAAAACAAACAAAAAACCAACAACTTGGTTAAAAAATGGGCAAAGGAGAGAGAATACATAGAGGGCAAGCAAGAGCATGAAAAGATGTTTGACATCCGTAACCAGTATAGAATTACAAATTAAGACCACAATGATACACTATTTTGTATCTTCTATTAGATAGGTAACAGAATGGCTAGGGCTTCCCCAGTGGCTCACCGGTAAAGAACCTGCCTGAAATACAGGAGACAGAGGAGATGCAGATTCGATCCCTGAGTCAGGAAGATCCCCTGGAGAAGGGTGTCGCAACCCACTCCAGTATTCTTGCCTGGAGAATCCCATGGACAGAGGAGCCTGGTGGGCTACTGTCCATGGGGCCTCAAAGAGTCAGACATAGATGAAGCAGTTGAGCACAGCACAGCACAGCACAGCAATAGAATGGCTAAAGTAAAAAATACTGATAAAAGTAAGTGCTGGTGAAGAAAGGTAGAAACTGAAATTCTCATCATGGCTGGTGTGAATGCAAATGGTACAGTCTTTCTAGAAAACACTTTGGTAGTTTCCTTACTGAACATACACATCATCCAACCCAGCATTCCCACTCCTAGGTGTTTACCCTGGAGAAATGAAAAATGCACTCACACAAAAGCTTGCATTTGAATGTGAATAGCCGCTCTATTCCAGAGAAGGACATGCCAACCCACTCCAGTATTCTTGCCTAGAGAATCCTGTGGACAGAGGAGCCTGGTGGGCTGCTGTCCATGGGGTCCGCACAGAGTCAGACACAACTGAAGCGACTTAGCATGCATGCATGCATGCATTGGAGAAGGAAATGGCAACCCAACTCCAGTGTTCTTGCCTGGAGAATCCCAGGGATGGAGGAGCCTGGTGGGCTGCCGTCTGTGGGGTCGCACAGAGTTGGACACGACTGAAGCGACTTAGCAGCAGCAGCAGCAGCAGCAGAAGCTCTATTCATAGTCGCCCCAAACTGGAAACAACCCCATTGTCCTTTGGGGGATGAATGAATGTACTACATCCATACAATGAGATACACCTCAGCAATAAGAACTATCGAGACATATAACACTTTGCATGAGTCTTGAAGGCATTATGCTGAGTAAAAAAAAAAACATCAGTCTTACAAGGTCACATATTGTGCGATTCTATTTATATGACATTCTGGAAAGGGCAAAACTATAGTGATAGAGAACAGATTAGTGGTTGCCAAGGGAGAGGAGTGGGAAAAATACTTAAAAAAGGGGCAGTGTGAGGATTTTCTGGGGTGATGGAATTGCTCTGTAGTGGTGGGAACATGAATCTATGCATGTGTTAAAATTCAAAGAACTATAATCAAGCAAAAGCTAATTTTATTCTATGTTAATGATATTAAAAAAAAGACAGAGGAAGAAAAAAAAAGAGCTAAAAGGGTAGCAACACTGCCCTGGCAGGCCAGAGTGCAGAGGCTCCAGGGATGGGAGACATGGAATCACAGAGGGACATGAAATCACAGATCCAGCGCCCCTCCCCACACAGGAGGTCCTATACCAGAGCCAAGCCGTGGAGGAACTAGGTTTTATTGTCATAAGGAAAACAGCTTCCTCTCTGATTACCACTTCTCATTTTCACCATCCATCTGGTCCAGCTCGGGGGCCCCAGGAAATCCAACATTATCTGATTTTACACTTTAAAAATATTCATTAAAAATATCATGGACATTTGTCTCCTGCATCTCAACTTCCTCTCAGGGAAACTTCTCCTGCTGTTCCAGCCACTATATCTTGTGTTAGAAACGAGGATGACATTAAAAAAAAAAAAAACCCACAACTTTTAATTTAATATTGGAATATAGTTGGTAAACAATGCTGCTATAGTTTCAGGTAGACAGCAAAGGGACTCAGCCATACACACACATGTATCCATTCTCCCCCAGACTCCCCTCCCATCCAGGCTGCCACACAACATTGAGCAGACTTCCCTGTGTCATGTCCTTGTTGGTTATCCGTTTTATTATTTTTTAAAAATTTATCTATCTATTTTGGGTGTTCTGGGTCTTTGTTGCTGCATGTGGGCTTTCTCTAGTTGCGGGGAGTGGAGGGTACACTCTACTGTACACTCTAGTGCAGGCTTCTCAGTGAGGTGGCTACTCTTGTGGAGCACTGGCTCTCGGGCTCGCAGGTTTAGCTGCCTCGCCGTAGGTGGAATCTTCCAAGACCAGGGATCAAACCTGTGTCCCCTGCACCAGCAGGTGGATTCTTAACCATTGGACCACCAGGGAAATCCTGGTTTTTCATTTTAAATATAGCAGAGCGTGAATGTTGATCCCAGACTCTGGAGTGTACACTCCCAGAGTGTACATGTTGTCCCTTCAGGGTGACACGTTGATGCTTCCTTCCTTGTCCAATCTCTGTAAGTCAATTAGAAGTCCCTTCATCAATGTTGAATCTCCATTGCCATCTTCCCTCATTCAGGCCACAGTCCCTGCCGTCCTTGCTCTGGACTATGGTCACAGCCTCTCACTGCCCTCCCATCCCTTCTCTACACTGCAGCCAGGATGCTCTTTCTGAAGCATCAATTCCTCACCTTCCTGCTTAGAGATGCATGGGTCCTGCAGGGAAGCACAGCTTCCCTAGCCTGGCCTTGGGGGTGGGAGGGGGTGGTCTTGTCCGCTTTCAACCTCAGTTTCATTTCAGGCTCTGCAGCCAATGCTAGGAGTTTGCTAGCTTCTGCTAGCAAGTTTGAGTCCTTCTGCTAGGAGTTTGAGTCCCACACATTCTTTTCCTGCACTTTCCCTTTGCTTGGATTTCCATCCCCTTCATTTGGCTTCCCTGGTGGCTCAGATGGTGAAGAATCTGCCTGCAATGCAGGATACATGGGTTTGATCCCTGGGTTGAGAAGATCCCTTGGAGAAGGGAATGGCTACCCACTCTAGTATTCTTGCCTGGAGAATTCCATGGACAGGGGAGCCTGGTGAGCTACAGTCCATGGGATTGCAAAGAATCAGACACAACTGAGCAACTAACATTTTCACTTGGTTAGGTCTACTCTTTTTATTTTTCTGTTGATTTATTTTTGGCTTGTGGGACCTTACTTCCCCAACCAGGGATTGGACCTGCATCCTCTGCTTTAGACGCATGGAGTCTTAAACACTGGGCCACCAGGGAAGTCCGTCCCACTCTTTTTTCAGTCCCATCTGGTATATTTTTTCCTCCTTGGGGTTTTCCTTGACCGTGTCCTACCAAGGAGAGCCCAGAAAGTGCCTGACACTAAGCTTTGGGTGGCCAAGGCATCCATTTCACAAGACATCCATCATGAATAAACCCAGTGCCAGCTTATGACACAGCTACTAACAAAACAATCAAGTAAGGAATTACATTTGCCCCACCCAGGAAAGGCTTTTGTTCAGAAAGCCCTGGGTAACCTAGGTAATGGACTGCTTGACTGGTCTTGCTTCTCCCTTCCCACACCCCAACTCCTGATCTTATGCTTCAGGTTACCCATAAACAGCAACCCAGAAAACTCTAGATACCTCACACTTGGACCTTAATAAAGACATAGCTCCAGGTCTGTACTCTTTCTCTCTCCACGGTATGGACCTCTGGTGTGCTGTACACCTTCCAAGATCAGTGACTGATATATCCCCAAAGTTCCCTGATGGTTTTTACTGAAGTGAGTGTCCTGGATGACAATGAGAACCACAACTTCTGGTTCAGCCACAAAGTTGGCCCTGTGGGGTTAAGTGTCTGTGGGGCTTTCAAGGAATAAAATGGACCAGGTGGGTGCCTCAGGCATTCCTAGCTAATAGCATTTCCATCCATAGGCTGGAACTATCAACACACCACCTCTATCAGGGGCCCCTGGACCCTCTGTGCCTGCCTCCTTTACTTCATTTTTAGAGGGAGTCCCCTGGAGGAGGGCATGGCAACCCACTCCAGTATTCTTGCTGGAGAATCCCAAGGACAGAGGAGCCTGGTGGGCCATGATCCATAGGGTCACAAAGAGCTGGACATGACTGAAGTGACTTAGCACACACGCACGAAGCAGTCTGTTAACATCTGAAGATGCTTTGGGAGCGGAGTCTGGTCTGGTCTTCCGTTCTTCCCACAGCACGTGCTGTGGCAGTACATGTTTACTGACTGAATGAGTAGCATCAGGTTCCTTTCTATGTTAATATTGGGAAGAGGTGAGTCTCAGGTGAGCTTCCACTGCATCCATGCGAATACAAACACACACCCTCCAGAATTTGCCAGGCTCTGCCCGGTGACTGATGACTCAGCATCTACATGGGAGGTGGGGAGAACATACCCATGCCCCTTCCCCACTGCAAAGCATCCATGGCTGTGTAGGAGGATCCGGGTTGGGTCAGAAGCGTGGAACGCGAGTGCTGGCTCACCCACCTTGACCTGGCAGAAGGCACTGCCTCTCTCCAGACCTGTTTTCCATCTTTCTAATGGGATGACTCGATGGACGTGAGTCTGAGTGAACTCCGGGAGTTGGTGATGGACAGGGAGGCCTGGCGTGCTGCAATTCACGGGGTCGCAAAGAGTTGGACATGACTGAGCGACTGAACTGAACTGAACTGAATGGGATGACTGGAACTTGCCCGGCCTGAGTCTCAGATGGCCTGGGACAGCAGATCTGAAAGCTGGGTGGGAACTTTCAGCCTGGATCAGTGTGATGACCCAGATGGTAGGCTCCGAATGGAAAATTCGTCAGTGATTAACTATCCACTCAAAATGCTCAGCCCAAACCGGACCAGATGAAGGAATGTTTATGGGATGGCTCAGTGTCCTCCCCTTTTCTCTCAGCCTGTCTTAATTGCAGAGTGGGCAGCTGCCATCTCCCGCTCCCCTACCCGAGTTTTGTTCAAACCCCTAATTTGTCAGTCAAAGAAGCAACAAAGCATTAGCAACGGGTGGAACGTGCCAGGCTGAAGTGTGGCTTTCGTTCAGCCTGGGGCCTGCGTGGTGAGGTGTGTGGAGTCATTGCTCTGCCCGAGGACCTAGAGAGGGGGGCGGGCCCTTCCCCAGTACCCCTTCCTTTTTGCACCTGGACACAGGCTTCAGAACAGAGGTCAGCAACCTCACGGCGTGCAGTGGGCTAATGCTTTTCTCTGATGGTTGCCATTAATAAAACATTACATCAAATTGGAGCTCGGAGGGGATAATTGGAGCTATTTATCACATCTACGGCCAGAGAGGGGATTGGCTCATGGGCACAGAGGCTGGTGACCAGGCACTAAGGGGTGAGAATCTGGGGAAGCCTGGGGGATGGTCCCCTGGGAAGAAGCAGGTGATCTAGATTTGAAGCCTCTGGCCCTCCCACCTGCCCCCGGGGTTTTAAGGACCATCTGTTTGGTCTAACTTACCTGGTGGCTCTGGAAACCCACTCCAGTACTCTTGCCTGGAAAATCCCATGGACTGAGGAGCCTGGTGGGCTGCAGTCCACGGGGTCACGAAGAGTTGGAGACGCCTGGGCGACTTCACTTTCATGCATTGAAGAAGGAAATGGCAGCCCACTCCAGTGTTCTTACCTGGAGAATCCCAGGGACAGGGAAGCCCGGTGGGCTGCCGTCTACGGGATTGCACAGAGTCAGACACGACTGAAGTGACTTAGCAGCTTAGCAGCAACTTGGCGGCTCAGTGGCTCTGACAATAAAAATCTTGCAATGCAGAAGACCGAGGTTCTATCCCTGGGTAGGGATGATCCCCTGGAGAAGGAAATGGCTACCTACTCCAGTATTCTCGCCTGGAAAATACCATGAACAAAGGAGCCTGTCGGGCGACAGTCCATGGGATCTCAAAGAGCAACTAATACTTTCTCCTTTGGTCTAAATGGAGGTTCTGAGGCCGGACTCTATTTCCAGATGGGAGATGTGGGAATCCTGGCTCTACCACTTACTACCTGGGTAAGCTCTCTAAATTTCTGAGGCTTAGTTTCCTTATCAGTAAAATGGAAATAATACTAATAGTTAACATCCAGGGCCTTTGTGAAGATTACCTGAGCAGGGACTTCCCTGGCAGACCAGTGGTGAACACTTTACCTTCCAATGCATGGGGGTGGGAGTTCGATCCCTGGTCAGGGAGCTAGGATCCCACATGCCTCATGGCCAAAAAACCAAAACATAAAACAGAAGGAATACTGTAACAAACTCAATAAAGACTTTTTAAATTTATTTTATATACTTTAAAAAATATATAAATTTATTTATTTTAATTGGAGGCTAATTACTTTACGATATTGTATTGGTTTTGCCATACATCAGCATGAATCTGCCACGGGTGTACAGGTGTTCCCCATGCTGAACCCCCCTCCCACCTCCCTCCCCATACCATCCCTCTAGGTCATCCCAGTGCACCAGCCCCAAGCATCCTGTATCATGCATCGAACCTGGACTGGCAATTCGTTTCATATATGATATTTTACATGTTTCAATGCCATTCTCTCAAATCATCCCACCCTCTTCCACAGAGTCCAAAAGACTGTTCTATACATCTGTGTCTCTTTTGCTGTCTCGCATACAGGGTTATCGTTACCATGTTTCTAAATTCCATATATATGCATTAGTATACTATATTGGTGTTTTTCTTTCTGGCTTACTTCACTCTGTATAATAGGCTCCAGTTTCATCCACCTCATTAGAACTGATTCCAATGTATTCTTTTTTAATGGCTGAGTAATGCGAAGAGTTGACTCATTGGAAAAGACTCTCATGCTGGAAGGGATTGGGGGTAGGAGGAGAAGGGGACGATAGAGGATGAGATGGTTGGATGGCATCACTGACTCGATGGACATGAGTCTGAGTGAACTCCGGGAGTTGGTGATGGACAGGGAGGCCTGGCGTGCTGCGATTCATGGGGTCGCAAAGAGTCGGACACGACTGAGCGACTGAACTGAACTAATACTCCATTGTATATATGTACCACAGCTTTCTTATCCATTCACCTGCTGATGGACATCTAGGTTGCTTCCATGTCCTGGCTATTATAAACAGTGCTGTGATGAACATTGGGGTACACGTGTCTCTTTCAATTCTGGTTTCCTCGGTGTGTATGCCCAGCAGTGGGATTGCTGGGTCATAAGGCAGTTTTATTTCCAGTTTTTTAAGGAATCTCCACACTGTTCTCCATAGTGGCTGTACTAGTTTGCATTCCCACCAACAGTGTAAGAGGGTTCCCTTTTCTCCACACCCTCTCCAGAATTTATTGCTTGTAGACTTTTGGATAGCAGCCATTCTGACTGGCGTGAAATGGTACCTCATTGTGGTTTTGATTTGCATTTCTCTGATAATGAGTGATGTTGAGCATCTTTTCATGTGTTTGTTAGCCATCTGTATGTCTTCTTTGGAGAAATGTCTGTTTAGAAAGGGTCCTTCCCTGGTGGCTCAGAAGGTAAAGAATCTGCCTGCAATGCAGGAGACTCAGATTCGATCTCTGGGTTGGGAAGATCCCCTGGAGGAGGGCATGGCAACACATTCCAGTACTCTTGCCTGGAGAATCCCATGGACAGAACAGGCTGGTGGGTACAATCCATGGGGTCACAAAGAGTTAGACACGACTGAGTAGGTAACACTTTCATTTTTCACTTTCCACATTTAAAAAAAGCAGTTACCTGAGCTAACACATTAAAAGTGCTTAGCAGTTACCTGGCACACAGGAAGGACTCAGGAAAATCAGTTGTTATTTTTTTAGTTTGGTTGGTTGAAGGGAGGGTAGGACAGTTGATCTGTGCCCCCACTCCCAAGTTGAAGGATCACAGTTACGGAGTGAGAAAGGCACCTGTTTCATTCTCAAGCAGACCATCTGGGTACTTTCCAACCCTGACCACTCACCTCTGTCCTCACCATGAGACGGTGGACAGGTCACACCACCCCATGGACCCTATTTCCTACCTGCAAGATGGGCTACTCACAGTGCCTTCATTAGGGCTACTATTTAAGGGTCAAGTGTGAAAGTTCAGTGATAGCTTCTAGCACAGTACTTATCACATGGTGGGACTCAATATATCCTAGGGCTCCTCCTGTCTCTCTTAGAAGAAAATTGCCTCCTACATTAAGCAAAAGATGGACTCTGTCCAGGTATGAACAGGGAAGAAAGATCAGCTGGACTCACATGGTGAATCTGACTCAGATTCAGCTGGATCTGGGGACTCAAATGATACCACCCATAGTAGCTTGCATTGCTGTCCCCAAATCTTAACCCTCTTTCTGTCCATGCCCTTGGTAATGGGACTCTGCAGTTCTTTCCACTTAATGGACAGAGTAGACTTCAGTTCCTTTGGATTCTGGGCTGGGCCATGTGACTTATTTTGGCCAATGGAATGGGGCAGAAGTGACAGTTCTGAGTTCAGTCTTGAAGACATGGAATGTTTCTCCTTGCTGTCTTGCACTTTTGCCATTCTTGTGAAGAGAACTAACTAGGTGGCTGGCCTGTGGAGTAGGAAAGCCACGTAAACCAGAAGCCACCCAGCTGCCACCGTCTACAACAGAGAGGCATCGCTGCGTCTGCCTCCAGTCAGCCAAACAGCAACTGACTTGTACCCTATAGAATTCCTGCAAGATTCCACAATCTCCTACAGACTTCCACAAGGTAAGTATGATCAGCCTATTTTTATTTTACTCTTTTAGAGTTAAAAAAGAAAAGATTTGTTTTTGGTTATGCTGGGTCTTCGTTGCTGTGCGTGGGCTTTCTCTGCTTGTGGCGAGCAGGGGTTACTCTTTGTTGTGGTGTGTGGGCTTCTCATTGCGGTGGCTTCTCTTGTTTCAGCGCACAGGCTCTAGGCATGTGGGCTTCAGGAGTTGTGGTGCACGGGCTTTAGTTGCTCCAAGACACGTGGGATCTTCCCGCACCAGAGACTGAACCCCTGACCCGTGCATTGGCAGGTGGATTATCAACCACGAGACGACCAGGGAGGCCCTTTTTAGAGATTTTTAAAAATGTATTTAAGTTTTTAATTAATATTATTTATTTTGGGCTGTGTTGGGTCTTCACTGCTGTGCATGGGCTTCTCACTGCCGTGGCTTCTCTTGTGGAGCAGGGGCTCTGGGCATGTGGGCCTCAGCAGTTGCGGCTTGTGGGCTCAATAGTTGTGGCATATCAGCTTAGTTGCTGCAGGGCATGTGGGATCTTCCCACATCAGGGATCGAACCTGTGTCCCCTGCATTGGCAGGCAGATGCTTAACCACTGGACTACCAGGGAAGTCCCTCATCCCACTTTATAGTTGAAGAACTGAAGTTTAGAGATGAAATGTCTTTCTGACCCTAGAACCTTCATTTTGGACCACAGCCCCAGAAGACTGCCTGGAGACCATGTCCCCAACACATGGAAGCTTGTCTCCTTCCAGATCTTTCCTACTCTGTCTATGGCCCTTAAGAAAAATGGTGGATGGCACACAGCCACTGGTTAATAAATGTTTCCTAAGAAGGACTGATGTTGAAGCTGAAACTCCAATACTTTGGCCACCTGATGCAAAGAACTTACTCATTTGAAAAGACCCTGATGCTGGGAAAGATTGAAGGCAGGAGGAGAAGGGGACGGCAGAGGATGAGATGGTTGGATGGCATCACCAACTCAATGGACATGAGTGTGAGTGAACTCTGGGAGTTGGTGATGGACAAGGGAGGCCTGGCGTGCTGTGATCCATGGGGTCGCAAAGAGCTGGACACGACTGAGCGACTGAACTGCAGTGAACCAGTTTCTTGCCTTGTCTGGTAGCCTGTACCCTGTGTAGGTGGGGACCTCCCAGGCCTCACACTAGTGTCAGGCACGCTGGAGGTCCCAGCATAGTGGGAGGAAGACCCCGGGGTGGGCAGTGGCTGTAGAGTCGGCAGCCCCTCACTCGTTCTCCTCTGAGTCTCGTCTTCCCCTTGGTGACTTTGGCCCATCCCTGTACTCTTGGTCCCACAGCTAGAAGCATAGGCACTGCCAGTCCCCCCTTCACCCTGCAGGCCCCGGTCACTCGGCCTTTCTCATGCTTCCCTCAGAAAGCCAAGCTTCTCCCCTCGTCCGGGTCTTCACCCAAGCTGTTCCCTCTGCCTGGAAGTCCTTCTCACACCTCAGATCTTCACAGGACCAACTCCTTGAAAGTCTCAGCTCCCCTGCTGCCTTCTCTCAGTGCTCCTCCCTCTGATCATGCTGCCAAAATCCCTCACCTCTCCTGTCCCCCCATCACTTCATTGTCTCCATAACGCGATTACTGCCAGTCATCATCGTGCTTATTTGCTTATTTGCTCATTTGCCAGTCTTCCCACTGTTCTGTCCCCAGCATCTAGGACAGTTTTAGGTGCTCAGTGAATAACAGTTGATGCGACTCCCCTGGTGGTCCAGTGGCTAAGACTCCACGCTCCCAGTGCAGGGGGTCTGGGATTGATCCCTGGTCAGGGAACGAGATCCCACATGCTGCAACTAAGATGGAAGACCCTCTGTGCCACAACAAAGACAAACAAACAAACAAAAAAGCCCAAAGAACAATTGAGACAAGAAATGGATGAAGGATGCTTTATGGTGAGGGGCAACAGGAAGTGGGGGTGGGGCAGGTCTTCTTTTGGGGCGCTCCGTGTCTTGACGGAGTTTTGGCCATTGATTGTCAAGGCTGTTCACCTTTAGGGGTGCTAAGAACCAGATGGGCTGGTGTGGACACAGCCGATAAGAAATGTGGCCGGAACAAGGGAGCCTGATCAGGCCCCCCACGCCAGGGAGATCCCAGGAGAAACTGTTCATTTTGCAGGAAGCTTCTCTCTGAGGCTCCCCTGGTACCCACCATTCTCTCAGGGCTCCTTGGCTCCTAAGGGGGAGCCAGCCTGGGCCGGACTGGCTGATTTCCACTTTACTATATTATGATGACTTCCCCCCCCTCCCCAGAATGATTAGGCCTTAATAAATAACATTTCTCTCTGATATTGTGCCATCATTAATTCTGCTTAGCTCTCCTCGGAGAAAATTTTGTGGAAACATTCTCAGTGCTGCTATTTAAAGCTAAATTAATTCGGCTGATTATTTCTGTCCAAGTAGATTTGTGCCCAGGCGGCCCCGGCCAGCACTGGAGGGAAGTAGGGTAGATTCTCAGGCCCCTCCCTCGAGGCCTTGAGCAGAGTCCCTGCTGGCCCCTTGCTCGGCAGAGCTTAAGCTGAAGTCCACCCTGGTAGGGGAGGATGGAGCAAAGGGGCCTGGAGCCTGGGTATGGGGTGGGTACAAGTTCTCCCAGCCTCCCCTAAAGCAAAGGTGATATTGGGAGGACCCTTCAGCTCTTCAGGGCTCCATTGGTAAAGAATCTGCCTGCAATGCAGGAGACCTGGGTTTGATCCCTGGGTCAGGAAGATCCCCTGAGGAGGAAATGGCAACCGACTCCAGTATTCTTGCCTGGGAAAATCCATGAACAGAGGAGCCTGGCAGGCTATAGTCCTTGGGGTCACAAGAGTCAGACATGACTGAACGACTAAGCCACCACAACCACCTTCAGCTCTTCTTTGCGTCCCTCCACTCACAAAGGCACTCACAGGCGCAGCGTCCTTTGTTGTTGTCATTGTTTAGTTGCTAAGACGTGTCTGCCTCTTTTGTGATCTCCTGGACTGCAGCCCACCAGGCTCCTCTGTCCATGAGATTTCCCAAGCAAGAATACTGGAGCGGGGTACCATTTCCTTCTCCAGGGGGTCTTCCCGACTCAGGGATTGAACCTACATCTGTTGCATTGGTAGGCTGATTCTTTACCACTGAGCCACCAAGAATGCTGGCAGCATCCTTAGGGAAGTCACAGAGGTGATGCTGGGCTTCACAGGAGAAGATGTACCAGGCTGGGGTCCTACGTAATGAAGATGGATTCAGTGTAACCCCCTAGATGTCTATGTACCAATTCTGGGATCTATTTTAAAAAATCAGGATTCTGAACCTCCCTGGAGGCCTTTATGCAGCCACAGTGGGTTCTATGGTGCAATAAGTTTGGCAAGCAGGGGTCAGGCCAACAGCAGTGTCCTGAGCCCCAGAGCAGGTGTCCAAGTCAACCATCCTGCCGTAACGATGCCCAGTTCTCTCTAATGGGGCAGGGCTGCGGAGAGCCCAGCAGGTTTCTCTGTAACAAAGCAGGATTCTGCAAATGTGGATTTCTACAAAATTTCCGAGGGGTCAGCACAACCGAGCATGTTTCTAAAGAAAACGGCAGGAGTCTGTGTAGCCGGGCAAGTTTCTGTATAACCAACCAGGGAGATGGAGAATAGAAGTGGTCCTTGTATATCAGTATTAGAATCTGTTTGTGGAAAAGCCAGGAGCCGAGTTCTGTGAAGCCGCGTGGGGTTCTATAGAACCAGGTGGAATTCTATATAGGAGGCCAGGCATCTGGGTCCATGAAGAGGGCTGTGTAACAAGCACAGGGGTTTCAGATAATGGCAAGTTTATGTCTTTGGAGGTCAGAAAGCAGACTTCTGTCTGGCAAAGAGGGGCTCTGTATAAAGGGTGAGATCTGGATAAAGTAGGGCTCCTCTGCAAGGTCACAATCCTGAATCACAAAACAGACCTGTCTGTGTGTTATATGCGTAGTATGGGGTCCTGGGTGACAGAACAAGGCACACACGCCTTAGGTGACCTGACACAGGTCAGGTCCCTACAGCCTAGCTGCAAGGGAGACAGTGTGATTATTTGACATTTTTAGTGCCTCGGATGGGAAGCTGGTCTGGCTAGTAAAGTAGGGGCCTCCTTGAACATAGGAAGGGGATTCTCATTTTGGACAGCCAAAAGGAATGACATATTTCCATTACTCCTGGCTTCCATCGTGCTGAAGTCTTCCCAACCACAGGGCCTTTGCTTGTGCTGTTTTCTCTGCTCATTCCCCTCTCTACCCTATTTCCCACCTCTGATTTACTGGTAAGCCCCCTCACACACACACACATTCTAGGTCTCCATTTCAACATCATCGAGTCCTGGAGGCTTGCCCTGCCCCTCCTCACAGCCTCTCTATTGGCTTAGATAGCATCTGACTCTTTTCCTTCTGTATCACATCATGTGCTTACGTATTTGAGTGTTTCTCCATCTCCTTTCCAAAGGTTTTGGCCAGCCCTGTGCCTAGACCTGGGCTTCATCTCCTTAAGAGAGTATGCATGCATGCTAAGTCACTTCAGTTGTGTCTGGCTTTTTGAGACCCTATGGACTGTAGCCTGCCAGGCTCACTGTCCATGGGATTCTCCAGGCAAGAATACTGGAGTGAGTTGCCATGCTCTCCTCCAGGGGATCTTTCTGACCCCCGACTCAGGGATCAAACCCACATCTCATGTCTCCTGCATTGGCAGGCAGGTTCTTTACCACTAGCACCACCAGGGAAACCCTCATTGCCTTAGAGAGGTGGTCCCTAAGTCCCCACCTCCAGCCCCCAAGTCTCCCCTGCACGGAGGTCGTGCACACCTCTCAACTCTGTGGGTCCCAGATTGGGCTCCTCCCCTCCCTGCCCCTCCCCTCATCTCCCCATCATGCCCTGTAGCCAGCTCTATCTCAGCCAGTCTTCTCATCTTCCAAACAAGACCTCTTGAGGTCGTCACACACTTCTCCATCTTCATCACACTCCCCACTAACCCAGACTTCTCATCCTTGAAGTCCCACCAGTCCTTTCTCACCTGCACCCTCAGGTTTCATCGGAGCCATGTGCTTGCATGCACACATCACTTTTCTTGTGTGCAAAAACCTGTCTCCTTGTGCTTTTTACACTTCTCACAGTCAAGGTGCAGTGACAACTGTGGTGGCTCAGGAAAAACAGTCTTACTTCACCTGGGATGCTTCTGCTGCTGCTGTACCGCAAGCCTCAGACAAGAGCGGCTCGAACAACAGCAAACCTGCTTTCTTTCTTTCATCTCATGTTTATAGGCTGGGTCTCTCAGTGTTGGGGATCCCTTCTGTCTGACCATTCCACCTTCCTCCGGGTGCTGCCCTCCTCGGCATGGGCAAGATGACACACCAGCATGTCCACTGGGTCTGCTTTCCAGCCAGTTGGAAGGGAGTAGGGAGCAGTGGAGCTGGAGGGCCCCCAGTCACTTTTTGGCAGAGCACAGCCACTTCTCACACGTGTGGACTGAGCTGCAAGGGAGGCTGGGAAATGTAGTTGATCCTGGAGGACCGTGAGCCCAGCTAAAACCCTAAGTTCCATCCATCACTCAGGGATGAGGGAGAGACAACCAGCCATCCCTTCTGCACAGATTTAAAGAACTAAAATAACAGACCCTTTACTGAGGGTAATTTACTGAGGCAGGCAGTTTACTGAGGCCCTGGAGGCATGTGCTCTCATTTGAGCCTTGTGGCAACATTACAGGCAGCTGCCATCACCCCCTCTTCTCAGAGGGGAAAACCAGGGTGAGGAGGGGGTGTTGAATGATTCACTCAAGATCACAAAGCTAAAAGTGACAAGATGGGGTCCACAGACATGGCCCTTAAGGTCAGAACCCAGGACTTTCCCATCACATCCCTCGAAGGAGATATCCCAAGGAGGGAAGGGCATTGTCAGTTTTCTTCACAGCTCTATTCTTAGCGCTTCCAACAGGAGGGGCCGAATTATTAATATTTCTGGAATGAGTGAATTTCTGGTTTTTTTTCTGTTGGCACCTCAACCTAAGAGGAGCAACTTCCATTTTTTCTTGCCCTGTGGGAATGTGCCAATCCGGTCTCCATTTCTTTACTTTTTCCCTCCCAGTGGGGGTGCCCGCCATTGCAACTTTGATTTCCTTGGTGAATCTGGTTTTCAAGGGTGAGAACTAGGCCAAAAAGACTTCTTCTGTGTTGTCCCCTGGCTCTCAGACTGTGTCTGCCTCTCCCTGGAAGTTCGAGGCTGAGTAATCCAGAGGGAGGCTGTGCCTCTCCGATCAGTTTCCTCCTGGATGTAACGTTAATAGCTAACATTCATCAGTCCCTTACCATGCGCTCCTTGTTCTTAGTGTAGTGTTAGTTGCTCAGTTGTGTCTGATTCTTTGCAACTCCGTGGAGCCCTGCAGGCTCCTCTGTCCATGGGATTCTCCAGGCAAGAATACTGGAGTGGGTTGCCATTTCTTTCTCCAGGGGATCTTCCCGACCCAGGGATCGAACCAGGGCCTCCCGCATTGCAGACAGTTTCTTTACCGTCTGAGCCACAAGGGAAGCCCTGTTCTAGATGCTTTAAACGTACCACCTTTCTTTCTGACCCTGTCCTTTGATTCAGGCACCTTTGTTAGTTCTATTTTGCAGACAAGGAAATTGAGGCACAGAGAGGTTAAATAACCTGCCCAAGATCACACAGCAAATGATGGAGCCGGGATAAAGCCCAATCACGCACCTGTGACTGTGACAGGTAACTTTGTACAATTTTTTGTGCTTTGATTTATTTAGTTTTGGCTGGGTGTTTGCTGCTTTGCTCGGGCTTTCCCTTGTTGTGCTGAGTGGGGGCTACTCTTCGTCGCGGCGCCCAGGCTCCTCGCTGTGCTGATTTCTCTTGTTCCTGAGCACAGCCTCTGGGTGTGACGGCTCAGCAGTTGTGGCATATGGGCTGAGTTGCTCTTCAGCATGTGGACCCTTTCCAGACCAGGGGTTGAACCCATGTCCCCTGTATTGGCAGGTGGGTTCCTAGCTACTGCACCACCAGAGAAGTCCAACTTTATGCAATTGACAAGATCTGATTGTAGCTCTGTATTTTGACTCATTGCAAAGCCCATTTTTTCCGATAGGAAGACTGAGGCTCAGACAGCTAGGGATGCTCCCCTATGGCCCAGTTTGCAGCCCAGCCTCTCCAGGGCTCCAGGCGCTCTCTAAATGGTGGAGGTTCGCAGGGGACTCTATCCCTGAGGTCCCCTGGCTCAGAAGGCAGGGCTCACGTTCTTCCGGAAGTGATCCAGGCCCAGGGCGGGCCTCCTTTCCTTCCAGATGTTGCAGCTGTGTGTGTGTGTGTTGGGGGGTAGTGTAGGGCGGTGAATGGTGGGTGTTGAACCGTGGAAGAAGGCTGTTTATTTACAATGTGACAATTCTGATGTATTTGCCAGGGGGAAAAACACCCTAGCAGCACACAATTAAATTAAAAGACCGGCGGTTGTGGGCGAAGCTCGTCTACAGCTGACTTAGAACCAAATGGAGTGGAGAAAAACAACATAAATTGCAGAGGCTCCGGTTCCTTAGCCAGGCAAGTCGCCCTGCAGCTCTTGGATGGTGCTCTGGCAGTGGGGCAGGGCGGGACGGGGGCGGGGGCAGAGGAAATGAAGCCTGCCCAGGTGAGCACCCTGGCTAGGACCCAGCTTAGGGTGGGTGGTGGGGTGCTGGAGGGAGCTCTATGTGTATTGGCTTTCGGGCTGTGATAGGCCTCCCTGGCGCATTGTGGAGGCTCCTCTGTGTTCTTACTGAACTTCTCCATCTCCTCCCTCCTGTCTAGGAGGGTGACTATAATCGTGAGCTTCTTCTGTCTCCTTCCTCTCTTCAGCCAGTTACTAACCAGGCCCTGTGGGTTTGGCTCTAGCATCTCTGTTCTCTCCATACCTTACCTTCTCCCCTCTGCTCACTGGGATGCCCATCCTGTATCTTGTTTGAAACATGGCAGCAGCCTCTCCCTGGCCTCCCTGCCTCCGAGTTTGCCCAATTAGACCTGTTCCACAATCAGCTTTTATTCGCCTTCCTGTACTGATCCCAGGTTCCTTACTATATCATTCAAAACCCTCGTATTCATCAGGCTTCTGTTACGATGATGCTGTATAACAAACAGTCCCCCAAACCTCAATGGCTTACAACCACAAACCCTTGTTTTTCTCATTCCAGAGTCTTCGGGTTGTCTGGGGCAGCTGTCTTAAGCTGCAGGCTGGATTCAGGTCTGTGACTTATGGCTCTTGTCCTGGGACCAGCAACTACCCAAACCAAGCTCTTTCCATGCCAGATGGCGGAAGCACAAGTACCAAGCTGACCCTCAGAACGAGATTAAAGTCTCTGGGCATAGCAAGTCCACTAACACTTCATCAGCCAAAGCAAGTTGCGTGGCTAAGCCCAATGGTGGCAGAGAAATATACTCTGCTTCCTCTAATAGGAGCAGGCGAGCTCCATGACAAAAGGAAAAGATATGTAATTCTATTACAAGGAGGAACTGAAGAACTGGGGATAATAAAGCAATTTGCCACAGTCCTTTACAATTGTGGTTCTTGAAGTTATAGGCCCTGGACTAGTAAGAATCATCACCATCACTTGCATCCCACCCACCCCAGACCTACTGAATCAGAAACTCTGGGGGTGAGGCAGGCTCTAGTTTGAGAGCCACAGATTGTTCAACCAGGCTGCCCCTCTCTTTATCTCTCAGTGCCACAAACTATGTCCCTTCCCGGAGCCTGTATTTTCTCTTCCTGCCAGAATGCTCCTCCCCACCTCCCTGCTCCACTTGGCAAATTCATGTTTATTTTTCCAGGCTGGAGCCACAGGGCCCCTCCTCCCAGGAGCCTCTCCACCCCACCCCCACCCAGGCAGACTCAATCATTCCCTCATCTGCATTTCCTCAGGATTCGTGCAGGCACATTCAATCTGTAGGCACCAGATTGTGTGACACCTCAGTGTTTGGGACAGGGGATTCCCCCGGGAGCGGGGGGCAGGACCGTGTCTTATTGGCCATTCCTTCCCCAGCACATTGCCCATGCCTGGCACGTGGTTAGCACTCGATAATGTTCGCTGATTCTGTTGCTGATTTTCAGGGACTGTTGCCAGGCTGAGCGGACACTACTATTTCTGCTTTCGGAATCCAGTCTTCCCGGAATGTTCGGTGGGGAAGATAGATGGAGGGGTGGTGGGTGAGAGTGGGGCAGGGTAGCCCAGGCTGGGAACTGCTCAGACTCGAGGTGTGAGTGGGGGAAAGGCCCTGGGTCCCTGGATTGGGCCAGAAGCAGATGAGAAGAACATCTGGTGCTCAGACGCCCGGCAGCTGTCCTTGCTTGTAGCAAAGCTGGTAAAGGCTCATCCAGGGACTCTGCAGGGCTAAGGAAACTCTGTTTGACTGTGTATCAGATATTGGACAAGTGGACCGACCATCAGGGGATGGTGGGTCCTGGGGGACCTGGGGGATCCACCTGGGGGATCGTGGGCAGAGCTATCGCCCCCATGGGAGTAGGAGCGCGTCTGAGTCAGGTCTGCATCTCCTCTGTCAGGCTGGGGCTCCTGGGAAGCATGAATTGTCTCTGCCCCTTCAGACCAGGGGAAACCTGCTTCTCCAGTTGGGCTGTGTCTTTCCCAGCAAACTGAAGGCTCTGGTGCCAGGACCGGGTCTTTCCTACAGGCCTTGGGAACCCCTGGGATGGGGCAGGGCTTCTGTCATTTTCAGTCCTTGGGTAGATGCCCCTCTGCTCCAGAGAAAGAAGCAAAGCATCCTCAATTCTCCTTCCTTCCTCTGCGATGGTCTTAGTTGTAGCCTGTGAGACCTTTGATTTTCATTGTGGCATGCAGGATATTTAGTTGCAGCATGTGGGATCTAATTCCCTGGCCAGGGATCAAACCCAGACCCCCTGCACTGGGAGCGTGGAGTCTTAGCCCCCGGACCACCAGGGAGGTCCCTCAATTCACTTTCTACAGATGAGATCCTCATAAGGGTTCCTCTGCCTTCAACCCTGACGGGCCTCTGGAAGAGCTTTTTCCTCCCTTCCCGAAACACCCTGAGAATGAGCAGTCAACCCAAGGAGGAAGAGATTTCGGTACTCACGTGGAGGGAGGAGCTGGGGGGTTGGGGGCCAGGGAGGAGGGCAGGTGCAATAGGCCAAGGAGAGCCTTGAACTTCCCTTCAGGCCTGACAGGTACACTTCCAGGGAAATTGAATATGTACATTTCAGCTTCATTTGCAGTTAACACATCTGGTTAGCAGTGTGCAGGAGGCTTTTGATGTTTGCGTCTTGGTGCCCAAACCTTTTTAAGCCTCTTTTCTTTGAAGCCAGGGAGATTTGTGTTTCTGCCAAGGAGTAGACAGACTTGCATATCCTCCAGTGCCTCAGTCTTTGGAGACCTGGCTCCTTAAGGGCCCTGGGAGGCTGGGGACCCTAGTTTTTCATTCAGGACTTAGTATGTGAAAACTTTTGGAAAATTGCCTTTGATAGAAGGGGATGGGGAGAAACCTGGTAGATTTCAGAATGGGACTCACCAGGCTCACCTTTCTAAGAAGCCAGGCAAGGCGGCTGCCTTCCTTCAAAGCTTCTGGAGTGGTTTTTGTGGACTTCCCTGGTGGTCCAGTGGCTAAGACTACGCATTCCCAGTGCAGGAGGCCCAGGTTTGATCCCTGGTCAGGGAACTAGGTCCCACATGCTGCAACTGAGAGTTCATATGCCACAGCTAGAGGTCCGGCGTGCTGCAATGAAGATCAAAGATCCCTCATGCTGCAACTAAGACCCGGCACAGCGAAATAAACAAGCAAATGGAAGAATGGCTTTTGCTTCCCCAGGATTTCATCAACCTCCCTATCTTCCCACCCACTTCTAAAGTCATCCTTTAAAGTGGTGGGATTATTCGTAATGTGGGCAACTGATGATTTCGCAATCTCATGGAAAAGTATGAATAAAGCACCTTCAGAAGGCTGGCTATTTTCACTGATTTGGAATCCTCTGCAGAGTAACAACAATCTCGCTGTGCAAAGGCAGCGCGAGTTGAAGAGCGTCCTTTTGGAAGATTTGTGCCCCAGAGCCCTCTGTATAGAACATTTGCAGGAGACACAGGAAAATACCTTGGACCCTTCTTTCCAGGCCCGCTGCCTCTGCCCCCAGCCCCCAATCTCGCCCTATCCCTTCCCCAACTCCTCTTGAGCCCCTGGAAGGAGAAGTACCACTTCTGTCCCTGACCTGTGGGGAGGGGGCTGGTGGGCAGTAGCTACTGCCATTCCTCTGATTGGAGCACTGGGGTCTTCATGGCAGGGGGAGGTGAGGGTCTCTCGCCCTGCTCACCCGCCAGGCCCTATGGACACTGGCATTCAGAGGGGCTCTCTGAGGGCTGGATGGCTTTTGGAGCTTCAGCAAGGTCTGGGGCGTCTATGCACTGCTCCCCAGATCAGACATCTCCATGACATCCTCATAAGGGTTCCTCTGCCTTCAGCCCTGACGGGTCTCTGGAGGAGCTTTTTCCTACAGCTCTAAGAGGCTCCAACCCAGTTTGGTGCTTCGAGCTCTGGGTGGGGGTGGAGTCTGAGCCTAGTGAAGGTCCCCTAGTGAAGATGTGAGGATGGAGGGAAGCAGCATTTCCATGGAAACGGGACCCTCGTGGTGGTGGGAGACCCACTGTGGGTCTGGCAGAGGCCCCTTCTGATGGAGAAGGCATGGCTCTTCATGGGGGAGGAGAGGGTATCTTGGGTACACCCTGGTGTCACAGACAGGAGCAACTGGTGACCTGGGCCTGAGAGTTGCGGGGTAGCCCCCCTCTTCATTGCTTCACGGTGACTCAGGTGGGCAGGGCGAGCAGAAGAAGGGGCCAGCTGCTCTTCGGGGGTCTGAGCAATAGACGAACATGATCTGCAGGATGTCTTGGGTTTGAACCATGAGTTGATAGAGCTTCAAGAGTGTCCAGTTGGACTTCCCTGACAGTCCAGGAGTTAACACTCCATGCTTCCAATGCAAGGGGTGCAGGTTTGATCCTTGGTCAGGAAACTTAAGATCCCACACATGCTGCACAGCATGGCCAAAAAGAAAAAGAAAAAAGTTTCTCCAGTCAAGCGCCTTTGACCCAGGGGTTGGCATCCTGCATGGTCGTGGCAGAACCAGGATTGGAACTTGGGTCCTTTTCTCTTGGGTTAGTGTCTTAGCCCTTCCCATGACAGGTTGAACTTGACGAAGAACTTCTTGCCTCTGATTGTTGTCACAAACGCAGAGGAAGCTCGGAGCTGGCCTGGGGAGAGCTCTCAGGCTGCTTACCCACCAAGGGCAGCTTGGGAGTTCCAGCTGAGCCCTGGCCTCCAGCCCGAGTACCCACCGGGTCTCAGTGGAGGTTTCCTGTGATTGAAAGGGCAGCCTGGGAACAGCAGGCCTCAGTGGAGAACCGAGGTCACAGTAGGAGGGGGCACCTGGCCCCAGCCCCCTGCTTAAGAATAGACATGGAGTCATTATCCAGCGAACAACCCTCCTCCTCCTGGGAGATGAGATTCCCCTCCGGTGCCTTCAGTCACCTCCCCTGAATGGGAGCGGAAATTTGCAGCGGGCGTCAAACCCACGCAGGTGGGAGCTGACAGCGCTGCCTCCCAGCCTGCCCCCGCCACCGCTCCCGGCGGAGCCTCTTTCCAGGTGCTCAGAGGCACCTGGGCTGGGGAGGGGGGCTGCGCTTCATCCTCACCAACTCTGACCTGGATGGGGGAGGAGGCGGGGGCTCCAAGAGATGGGGAGGGTGTTAGGGTCCCCGTCCTGGGCACTTTGGACCCTGGCCGCGCAACTCACTCACCCTGAGATCTGGGCTTCAGGGTCGAACAGGACAGTGATGCTCTCATTTAACACAGGTGTGCGTGAGACGGCCTGTGGAATGCTTGGCCCCTGCTAAGCTCTTTGTCACAGTGATGAACCTCCTCTGTCCCTGGAAGGCCATCTTCTCCATATGCTGTGTCATCTCACCCCCCTGCAAAACCTGAGAAATAATTACCCACTGGACTAAGGCAGCATTAATCCAGTCATTCCTGCATCCTCAATACCCACTGGTTGGGGCTGGCTCAAAGGCCCAGGCTTCTCAAATGGTACCCCCTTCCAAGACTGTGGGGAGAGGCGCTCCCACAAGGGGAGGGTGGCAGGGGATGAGTCTTCTTGTCTCAGCCGCCCTCCTCCCATGGGCTGGTGGGCTTGGTTATGTCCCTGCTCCACTCTGCACGCCAACTTCTCCACCTGCCAAATGCAGGGAAGGTTGGTTGAAAGGATCCCAAATGGTCATCTTAGAGGCAAAACCGGTGGACTCTTTGAGTCTTTCGTGGGGGGTCCCTGCAGTGACAGAGCAGAGGAACCCTTGACTCCCAGAGGTCAGGAAGGAGGGATCCAGGAAGTGATGGAGGTTGACTGCTGCTGGAGCCCACCTCTGTGGGCTTAATCTGCTGGATAATTGCCAGAAGGCCATGTGCCCCGCCCCATCGGGAGTGGTCCACGTGGCTGCGGGCACATCCTGCAGGGGACATTCAGCTCGAGTCTCCCACTCAGTGCAACGCCACAGGAAAAAACACAGCTCAGGGGCCAGGGAGATCTGGCTTTAAATCCTGATTTTGCTACTTCCAGGCTGTGTAGCTTTGGACAAGTCTCTTCTGCAGGGTTCATTTGCAGTCTAGTGGGGCCAAAAGTGCCTTCCTCTCAGGGCTTTTTAAAGACTAAATGCAGCCCCGGGTGTGGACAGAACCCCCTCCTCCTGCAGGCACGGCTGCTTCTCAGTGGGGGTTAATCCCCTCCCTTCTCCTTGGCCACTACTGCTTAGAGCCTGCACCCCGATCTCCAGGTGGCGGGGGTAGGGGATGGCCACTTGGGTGGGGGTCACACTCTGCCCGTCTCCCCAGGCCCCATGCCCTCCCGCCCTGACCCTCTGACTCAGTGCCTCAGCCACCAGTACATGCCTGTCACAGTGCCCTTTTCAAGTAAGCCCCGAAGGTCAGATTCGGTGAAAAAGTCATTTTGGGAAATTTCCATTTCTTGGTAGATGTTTACACGGGGACACAATGAATGAGGCATCGACAGGGAGCCGAGTTCCAGGAAGCAGGATGAGGAAGTGGGGGCCATAGCTGCAGAGCAGCTCGAGGAGAAGGACTGCAGACTGGTGGGGCTGCTTCAGGAGGCCTGGCTCCCAGAGCTGAGTGCCACCACCCCACCCCAGCTCCCCCTCCACCGTGGGGGTGACAGGTGAGGAGGACAAACCAGGCTTCAGAGCCAGGCTGCCCCAGCATGAATCCCAGCTCTGCCCCTCACGAGCTGTGTGGCCTTAGCAGATGAACTGAAGCTCTCTGAATCTCAGTGTCCCCACTTGCAAGGTGGGGACCGCCACAGTCCTCTTGTTAGGGGAAGCACACTGACCGAAACCGCCGACCCTGGCCAGGCACCATAGTAACCATTTGCATGAGTTGTTTTATGACAGGAGATCCTGGTAAGGAATACGGAACTAATAAGCCACCACCAACCGGAAGAGTTCGGGAAAGGCCAAAAGGAGACACCGCGTGTCTGTCCACTTCCCAGAATCCCCCTCGCTAGCATCCATCTTGGCTGAGCGATGCGTGCACCACCAGGAAAGACTTTGAATTAGAATGATTGGCCAAAGATAACCCAGAAACTAATCCCATCACCATAAAACCCGAGACTGCGAGCCACGTGGCAGAGCAGTTCTCCTGGGTTCCCTTACCCTACTGCTCTCCACCCGGGCGCCCTTTCCCAATAAAATCTCTTACTTTGTCAGCACATGTGTCTCCTCAGACAATTCATTTCCGAGTGTTAGACAAGAGCCCAGTTTCGGGCGCTGGAAGGGGTCCCCCTTCCTGCAACACTCTGAGTGCACGGAGGTGTTGCTAACATGAGGCGATGTGTGTGAATACTCCTAGCAGAGAGCCTGATTCACTATGGGAGCTTAATAATTACTTGCTGATTCTATTGTGATGTATTTGTTGAACTCCAATTAAAGGCAGTTTACTGTGTTTGATGCTGAGAACCCAACAAAGAATAAGATCCAGTTCTTCCTCTTTAGGACCTCACAGTTTGCAGGCGGGGCCTCCCGTCCCTCCTCTTCCTCCTTCCCTTCCTGCTTCCCTGGGAGGCTGCAGGTGGGGCTGGGGAAGACCTGAAGAAACTCAGGAGGGCTCAGGCTGGTAGATGTTTAAAAGAGGATCTTCCCAGGTCCAGGGTTTATAAGCTGGTGGTCCAGGGTCCCTGATCTCCCGTCCTTGCCCTCTCTTCTCAGTTGAGTGATGCCTCTCTCTAGGGCTGTGTACCAAACCCTTTCTGTCCTGAGCCCAGTTGAAAATGGGTGAAATTCTGGGCTCATGGGGAACCTGAATCTCACTCCCAGCACCTTTTGCCCCATTCCTTTCTGCCATCCAGAACCCTCACTTTATTCCCTCAACTGAGCAGAACTCAGGGTCAGGCTAAAAGAAAACAGATTTTTAAAAAGAACAGGAACAGGTCGGGCTGCCTAGGCAGTCTGAGTCAGGTTGGAGCTGAGACTGCGCAGCGCCTGGGGCGGCGGGCACTGTCCGGCCAGTGCTCTGGAAGGCTGGGGAAGGGGGCCGCCTGCAGAATGACCCAGAGCCCCTCGCAGCCTTGAGCAAGTGGGTCCTCACTGGCCCTCTGCTTCGTCATCTGCAAAGCTCGGGGAGGGTGATGTTACTAGGCTCCCGCTGGCTGAAACCTTTGCACCCCCATTTCCCGTCCACAGCAGTTCCAGTTCCTGGTGGAACAGCTGAGTTCTCCTGGCTCTGAAGAAAGGGGCTGGGGAAACTGGGGTGACTCCCTCATAGAGGGGCGCTAGGGTCTCCGTCTCCAAGAGTCAGAGAACAGGGTCTCCAAGGCTCCTGCATACCTGAGCCCTGACCTGAAATCTGGGGTGTGAGTGTGCTGCCGTGCACCTCGATTTTCTTGAAACAGAAAGATAAGATGGCTTTGTGACGTGGGCGCTGCCCACCATCCTGGCATTCTCTTGGGAGACACGGCGCTTGTTCCGGTGGCCTGTGTTGCTTGGACTGTCTGGGACACTCCCTATGGGAAAGGCCATGAGAGCTACCAGGAGACCCAGGAGGAGCTGACCAAGTGCTCCAGGCACTACGCTTGGCCAGTTCTTCTAGCCACATCCTGGTCCCCTGGGATGAGGGCTGCAGCAGGAAGCCGGCAGGGCCACGAGCCCCCAGTGGTGCCCTGGAAAGAGGGCAGAGCTCTGCTGGCCCTTCTTCTCTTTCCATGACCCAGGGACCCTCCTGACACCCCCTGCCTTCACCCTTGCCCTCTTCAGGCATGCTTCTGCCCCTCTCTGCTAGAGACTCTCCAGGGCTCGCCTTGTCCTCACAATGACATTCAAACCCTCATGTGACATTTGAGGCCGTTCACCATCCGCCCCCTGCCCGTCTTTCCAGCCTTGGTCTCCCTGCTCTCCCTTTCCCAGTCCCTACTCCAACCGCACCACCATTCTGCAAATGTAACTTGCTGCCTCCTTCTTGCCTCTCCACCTTCGCATATGTTGTTCCTGCCTGGAGTGCCTTTCTCTCCCTGGCCAGCGTCTTAATCAAACTTCAGCTCAGGTGTTACTGACTCAGGAAAAGCTCCACCACCACCCCCGGTCCCCCGCCCCCAGGCTGCTTTGGCTTCCATCCAGGACAGGTCACAGTGTCACATTGTCCCTTCATGGGTTTCCACAACTCCTTAGTCTGTGAGGCCCACAAAGCGAGAATTACTATTTTTTATTAAATCTTTTGTTCCCAGGGCCAAGAACAAAGCTTGGCAGGGTGTAAATGTCAACAAATAATTGTTGAGGGTCGATGGAAGGTGCAAGCTGTCTGAACTCCACTAGGATGAAGAGGAATTAATAAGTAGTATGCTTATTGAGTGTTTAGGGGCTTCCCTGGTGGCTCAGATGGTAAAGAATCTGCCTGCAATGCAGGAGACCCAGGTTCAATCCCTGGGTCAGGAAGATGCCCCCAGAGAAGGGAATGGCAATCCACTTCAGTGTTTTTGCCTAGACAATTCCATGGACAGAGTAGCGTGGTGGGCTACAGTCCATGGGGATGCAAAGAGTCAAACACAACTGAAAAATTAATACTTTCATTTTCACTTCATTGAGTGTTTAATGTATGCCAGGCACTTTAATAACAAGAGTTGACGTGTATTGTGTTTCTACTCTATAGAGTAGACATAGTTATTCCTCACAAGAACAAGGAGAGGCAGGTACTTCTATTAGCCCTCTTTTGCACAGATGAAGAAACTGAGGCACAGGGAGAGCCCAACATTTTTGATATTGACCAGGTGAAGTTGTCTACTCCAGACCCAAACTCTTTCTTTTTTTAAATTAATTAAGTAATTTGTCTGTGCCGGGTCTTACCTGAAGCATATAGAATCTGCTTCTTTGACCAGGGATCAAACCCGGGTCCCCTGCATGGGGAACATGGAGTTTTTAGTCACTGGATCACCAGGGAGGTCCCTCCAGAGCCCAGACTCTTAACCCTGCTATCGGCCACCCTTCTCCAGACAGAGTAGCGACTACAAGACCCACAGTGGTCCTGACAAATCTCTGTCATTGTCTCTTTAGGTAGCGAGCAAGGAGATGCTGGCTGGATTCCCCACTCCTGATGGAGGGCCGTCTCTCTTGCCTGGTTCTCCCTCTTTACTTCCCCCTCAGAAAGAGGGGAAGGGACTGTCTCTGGTCGGACCCCGCCCATTCTCAGCACTGTTTCCAGGCAACCTGTTTCCTGGGCAGTGCCCCCTGCTGCAGTTGTGTTGCCATGGTGACTGTAGTGGGTACAGGTGCATCAAGATGGTGAAGGAAACAGCTCTACTTCCTAACTGGCCCTGAGTCCCCCTCTAAGAGAGAGCCAGCGGTGTGCAGACAGGTCCTCTGACATGCAGCGCTCACTGGGCGTGAAGACAGGGTTAGGCCTCTGGTCGGAGAGGGGGGCAGAGACTGGGGAAGGGTAGGAGGGCAGGAGCAGGGCCCAGAGTCCAACTCACTTGAAAGTAAAACACTCCCCTTGAAATTTCTGGCTTCAGAATCCACAGCGTGAGAGCATCAGCTACTAACCTCTGGCTGCTTCTTTTTAGAGCAACGAGGAATTGGGAATTTTGTGTTCTTCAAGGGAGGAGTCATATTTTCTTTTCCTTTTTAATGTGAAAAATATATTAAAAATACCCACTGTAAAAAATTACCTCCATCCCACTATGGAAAATTGCACAAAAATAAAATTGCTCCCCTCATCATTAAGTCTTATCACTCAGAAGTTTCACAAACTATGAAGAAAAAGAAAAGAAAAGAAAAATGGTGTGCTCAGTCATGTCTGTCTCTTTGCAACCCCATGGACTGCAGCCCTCTAGGCTCATCTGTCCATGGGATTTTCCAGGCAAGAATGCTGGAGTGGGGAGCCATTTCCTACTCCAGGAGATCTTCCTGACCCAGGGATCAAACTTGTGTCTCTTGTGTCTCCTGCATTGGCAGGTGGATTCTTTACCACTGAACCACTTGTGAAATCCTACAAACTATTGAACCACTTATGAAATCTACTCACTGATTTTTCTGTGCTTATACAGATCTGTCTCTGTATATTCATACATGTAACAATATATTGTATTAAATTGGAATCATACTCTACAAATTAGTTTATGTCTTGCTTTTTAAAAAGTGAATATTTGTAGCAACAAATGGGCTACAGCCTATTGATTTATTTAGTTTTGGCTGTGCTGGGTCTTTGTTGTTTCATGTGGGCTTTCTCTAGTTGCTACGGGTAGGGACTACTCTCCTGGGTCAGGAAGATCCGCTGGAGAAGGGATAGTCTACCCACTCTAGTATTCTTGGGCTTCCCTTGTGGCTCAGCTGGTAAAGAATCCACCTGCAATGCAGGAGACCAGAGTTCGATCCCTGGGTTGGGAGGATCCCCTGGGGAAGGGAAAGGCTGCCCACTCCAGTATTCTGGCCTGGAGAATTCCATGGACTGTGTAGTCCGTGGGGGTTGCAAGGAGTTGGACATGAC
This sequence comes from Bos grunniens, assembly GCF_055505025.1. Taxonomy (NCBI): domain Eukaryota; kingdom Metazoa; phylum Chordata; class Mammalia; order Artiodactyla; family Bovidae; genus Bos; species Bos grunniens. Next base: position 48,078,696 of record NC_141183.1, on the reverse strand, counting down.
TAAGTGACTTTCACTTTCCATGCATGGGCTTCTCATTGTGGGGGTTTCTCTTGTTGCAGAGCACAGGCTCTAGGTGAATGGGCTTCGATAGTTGGAGCACGTGGGCTTAGTATGCACTGCAGCATGGGGAATCTTCACAGACCAGGGATCAAACCCATGTCCCCTGCATTGGCAATCAGATTTTTAACCACCGTACCACCAGGTAAGCCCCTACATCTTGCTTTTTAAACTTTGAGATATACACTGGAGATTTTCCATATCAGTAAGTATTGATCTATCTTATGTTGCTGAGAAGGGCAGAAGAAGAGGAGGCCTGAAGCAGGGGCAATCCTGAGAGGCTCCGCGGAGTGTGTGTGTGTGGGGGTGGGGGTGGAACTCACCATCTTGCCTGAGAGGGGCAGGGAGGTGGTTACAAGCAAGACATGAAAACGGCACTTATCACTGCCATGCATGAGGTATGCTACTCCCATCATTGTATTGACCTCTCACGGGATCTGCAAAGGAGGACTGATCCCCCGCCATGTGTATCACAAAGGCAGAAGGGAGGCCCCAGCTCCCAATGCCAGGACGTGGAGTGACTTGATCCCAGACTGGCATCCTCCAAGCCTGTTGGGTTTCCCCTCCTCTGTCCAGTCCCTGGCATGCAGGACGTGGGAAACCCCCCATCCTTTCTCCAGCCACCACCACCCCCCTCTCCTTTGTCCTCTCCACGGCAGTCGGAGCCAGGTGGAGCTCTGCCCTCCACCGAGCACTTTGGAATTCATAAAAATGGTAATTTATTGAACAAGCCTGCAGAGAAGGGAAGTAATGAAAACCATAATATAAATTACGAGGCCATTGGTGTTATACGACTGGAGCTAATACTGTTAGTCCCCAGAAGGATGCAGAGAGCCTCCCCTGACTCCACCCTCTTTGGCTGAGTGTCTGCTCTGGGAGCCCCAAGGAGTGAGAGGTCAGCTGAATGTAGCTGAGGATCCCCGGGAGGGTGTGTGCCCGCCCTAAGCCTCAGTTTCCTCATCACTGCAGTGGAGTAACAATAGCACCTGCCATACCACGTGGTGCTCATCCAAGGACAGGGACCACACGTGCCGGGCTGTGCCTCTATTAGGGTGATTACCACAACCGTATTTCCTCAACTGGAAGACGCCCCCATTATCTTTCTAACGTTTTCATTTTGCCATCATGAAGCATCCTATCATAATGGATTAATAATATAATATAGTAACACAGGTCTCCTTTTGCTTCTGAAAAGCTGTTAACTTGGATTTCACTTAAAATCAATAGCACCTTAGGACTGAAGAAGCCTCACATTATTATTGTTGTTATTTATTGTCACTGGATGCTGCTACCTACTCCTCACCATAAAAAGGAAAAGAACTCCTGGAAAAGGGAGGAGAAGGAGGCTGTGGGGACTCATGCCGCGTGACCCTGAGTGTGTGATTTATTGTCTAGAGTGGCCAATGGTCTATTTTTTTTTCCAAGATGGAGGCTGTGGGGCTCCATCAGTGATAAAGTGGGAAAGTCCTCGCAAATCCCAGGCTGGTTGGTCATCTTGCTGTCATCTCTGGGTTCTGACCCATTTCCTTCATCCATGGCGGGTAACAGCCACAAGGAGGGCCTGCTGATTTGTCAAAGTCAGGCAGCTTCCTTCCATCCAGGGTCCCTTTGATGAGGGTCCTGGTGCAGCCATGAGATCTCAACCTGAACAACCCCAAGGGTAGGGACCATTCGCATAAACCCTAGGCTTCTGCAGGCAGCTTGTCCTCTTGTTTTCCACCGTGGACAAAGGAACTGGCCAGGATCCTTCCTTGCATTTGTGGGGTTTCCTTCTCCTCTCCAGGAGGCAAAAATCACATCTCAAGTTGCAGATCCAAAAGACAAGGCCCAAAGAAGGAGCTATTTTTTCCTGCAGAAGGCCCTGCCCTGGCCTTCCACTCTATGGGAAGCGCAGGTAAAGATGGGGGTGGGGGGTGGTACCAGAGGAGACCTGGGGCTGCTCTCTGCTAATGGTCCTCCAAGTGGTGAGCTGGGACTTAGGCCCTTCTTTGGCCTTTTCCTGTGTGACCTTGGGCCAATCACATACCCTCTCTGGGTCTTAAGTTTTCACATTTGCAAAATGAAGAATTTGGGTTAATAAAGTGGTTTTTAAACCTGTCTACAGATCTGAACTACTTAAAGTGGTGGCTAAATACAGATCCCTGGGCCCCACCCCAGCCAGACCTAGCATCTCTGGGAGAGGGCTTAGGAATCTCTGTGTCAAACCAGCTTCCCACAAGCGCAGGGCTTGGCTACAGAACAAGGGAGGTTTTGTCTCCGTTAAGTGACCTTTAGCTAGGTGACCTTGGGCAAGGCACTACTCAACCTCTCTGGATTTTAGTCTCCTCATCTATAAAAAACAGGGATACTCATTTCCTGGAAGGGCCAATGAGAGGATTAAATCAATGATCACTGCAGAAAAACTCCCGTTTCCTCCTTCTCCAACCGCACATCTCAAATGTCAGCCTGGTCCAGTCTTGGCCCTCCCTGTTTCCAACATCTCTGTCTCTAGAATTTGGAGGACCAGAGAGTGAGTGACAGAAGCAGGGTGGGCAGGGCAGGGGCTTGATGAAGAGGAGGAGGTGGGGGAGGAGGAGGCGAGCAGGACAGAGAGGAGGAGGTGGAGGTGGAGAAGGAGGGTCCTCTAGGGACTGAAATTTATCCCTCCATTCTGGAATGTGCCTGTTAATCAACTTAATGGGCCTCAGGCTGAACAAGGACCTTAGAAGGTAGAAGACAGAGAGATGACTACGGAGGCTGTGAGTGCAGCACGTGGGCAGGGTCCTGGCAGAGCTGGGCTGACCGGGGGGCCTGAGGAGGGTCCTTGTGGAAGCATGGGTGCTGACTGATGGTCGAGAGTGTCATCATTTCCCTCCTAACCCTCTCTCCAGGCCACAGCCTGGCCCCTCTGGGATTTGGGAGGGGAAGTGAATTCCTCGAGGGAATTGGGAGGACCTGGCCATTAGCATCTGCTTTCTGACCCCTGACACAGCTTAGCAGCCTCTGAAATCCAGAGTGCTGGGCTAGAGAGAAGTTGGGGAAGCCCTCATATGTGGGTCAAGGATCGTGGTCGCAGAGGTGGGCCTCTGGTGACTCTCAGACACTATCAATCAGTGGGGGCTCCAGGAATCTCCTGGCAGACAGCCACATCGATTCTCAGCCTCGATTACCGGTGCCAGCTCCCTGAGCAGAGAAGCTGCTGGCCTCCAGGGCACTAAGATGGGAAGGAGGACTGACAAGCTTCCCCCCATCTCTATCTCCTTTCTCCCTCTCTGAGCCACAGCCCGTGGAAAGGAATTCCAGCATGGTGAGTCTCTTGGTTCCCCAATCACCTTCCTAGCAGGGTGACTTCTCAGAAGTTGTTTCATTCTGAGCCTCAGTCTTTCCATCTGTAAAGTGGGGGTCTTGACACCCACCCTCCCAGCGATGAGAGAGAATTGTGAAAAAAAAAATGGGTGAAGGGCCCAGCATAGGGCAGATGTACATCTTGGTGATATGTGATCTGCCGTCTCCCAGGTGGTGAGGGATTCAGTAAGGAAAACAGAGTGGCGGAGGGGAGGGGGGCAATGTGGGCAGGGGTGGAAGAAAGGAGACGGAGCTGGTGGCTAGGCAGTGTCCCAGCTTCTGGGCCTGCACAAGGATGGCCCCGAGGGCCCTTCTCAGGTGTAGGAGCTGTAGGAGCCTGGAGTGCAATGGAGATGGTAATTTGTATGTGTTTTACATGTGTTTTGCACATGACAAGATGCCTCAGAGTCTGTTCTCAGGCAGCCTTGGAGCAAGCTGGGAGCTTTCTCAGCTCGACGTGTTGTGTCACAGCTTGAAGGGGGCCTGGGTCGGTCCCTTTGGGGAACAAAGGCCAAAAAGGCCAGGGTATTTCCCCAAAGCCACACAGTGGATGAAGGGTAAAGTGAGAACAAGAATTGGGTCTCTGGTTCCTAGTCCTGTAGACATTTTCTACCACATGCTGATGATGGTGATGGCTTTGATGGTGATGTTGAGGTGATGGTGATGATGAAAATAGATAAATAAACACCAGGACACTTACCAAGAAGTTGCCTATTCAGGGCTCAGCTCTAAGTACTATATACATAACTCATTCAGCCCTCACACCAACTCAATGCATTAGGTGTCACAATTTTTCCTGTTTGACTCTCAAGGGTTTTGAAAAACCAAGAGATTTAGTGACTTCCCCAAAGCCGTAGAGCTGGATGTGGCAGAGCTGGGATTCAGACCTAGGCAGCGTGGTCCGGGGGGGCATGATCTTGAGCACCATACCTGCACTGCAGATTCACAATGGAGCAAGCTGAGGGGAACTCCTTGCCCCGGGGCCTGGGCCTGGCCCCCACTTTTCAAGCTCCCCACCTCCAGCTCCCCCAGTACTGACCTCTGGCTGGGGGTCAGAGGGGCAGGGTCCAGAGAGGATTAAATGTTGATTGCCCTGAGAACATTGTCTCCCAGGTGTCAAGCCTGGAGCAGCCAGAGAGACAACTGCAGCAGGAGTCCCATTTGTTAATCTCGCGTTCGTTAATTTATTTTATTTTCCATCCTCAGAATTAGGACGAGCCTCTTGAACTCAATATGCAAATGCATGCAAAGCAAGATGAACAGGCATCTTTAAAGCCCTGACACATTTTTTTACCTCCTTGCATTAGTGGAATTGCAGTCAGTGGGTGGAGAGGTGGCAGCGTGGGCGGATGCGGGGGAGGGGGTCCTAAGTCACTTTCCAAACCAAGTTCCTGTCCCCTGGCTCATCTGTCCCTCCCAGGGGCCCTCGGCGGTGGGTGCTAACATTCCCATTTTACTTTGAAAGCCCGCCAACCTCCTCTGTCCATGGAATTCTCCAGGCGAGAATACTGGGGTAGCTTGCCATTCCCTTTTCCAGGGGATCTTCCCAACTCGGATTGATCCTGGGTTTCCTGCATTGCAGGCAGATCCTCTACCAGCTGAGCCTCCAGGGAAGCCCCACTTCCAAAGCCATTGAGTCTCAAAGGTGTGAAGTGACATGCTCAAGATTACACAGGAAGGAAAGGGTGAAGCTCAAGCTTGGCTCTTTTGCTTCCAAATCCCATTTTCTTTTCTCTGCCTGCACGGGTGCCTCTTCTGCCTACGGCCTTACCGCCAACTTCTTTCCTGGCCCTTGTGTGATGGGGAATAGCCGCTCAGGTGGCCTGGCAGGGGCCGTGCGGGGCCAGTGGCCCTCGGCAAGGTGGCCTATGGGGAAGGACTTTTTGAGGCCCTCATCACCATGGCCACGTCCACCCCGCTGCTGCCTGCGGTTGGCCTTCCCTTGACCAGGAGATGGAGGGAGGCTCCCCCTCTAGCCCTCTCCCCCATCTCCTGTCCCCCTTGGGGCCCAGTGGAGTGAGTTATTGCTTGCCAGGTGTTCAGCAATCTCTCGGATCAGAGGCCTTGGCCTAATTGCTAGAAAAGCCTTCCTGGCTCCCCAGGAAGCAAAACCTGACAGATTTCCCAGCAGCAGTCATGTCGCTGGAGGGGGAAAGAGAGAGGGGATGACAAAGATAAGTGAGGCAGAGAGAGGAGAGAGAGAATCAGGGAGACAGAGAGAGACAGAGAGGCAGAGACGGAGAGGCAGAGAGAGACAGAGAGAGAGACAGAGAGACAGAGACAGGGAGAGAGAGAGAGAGAGAGAGAGAGACAGGAGCAGAGAGAGACAAAGAGAGAATCAGAGAGACAGAGAGGCAGAGAGAGAGGCAGAGACAGAGAGAGGCAGAGACAGAGAGAGACATAGAGAGAATTAGAGAAACAGAGAGGCAGAGACGCAGAGAGAGACAGAGAGATAGAGAGACATAGAGGCAGAGAGAGACAGAGAGACAGAGATGGAGAGACACAGGGACAGAGAACGACAGAGAGAAGTTAGTAGCATAGCAATAAGACTTCTAGTCTCTACAAAGGAAGACTCTCTTTCCTCCTGACCTCTCTGCCCTCTGCCCCTCCGTTCTCTCCCCTTGAGTCTACCATGAACCCCTGGTTCCAAGCCAGAATACTAGAGTGGGTAGCCGTTCCCTTCTCCAGGGGATCTTCCCAACCCAGGGATCGAACCTGCGTCTCCTGCATTGCAGGTGGATTCTTTACCAGCTGAGCCACAGGGGAAGCCCAAGAATCCTGGAGTGGGTAGACTATCTCTTCTCCAGGTCATCTTCCCAACCCAGGAATCAAACCGGGGTCTCTTGCGTTGCAGGAGGATTTTTCACCCACTGCGCTACCAGGGAAGCCCTCTTGAAGGATGGACCATTAGAAAGATTTAGGAACAGGGGTGGGACATAGAGCTTCTGGGGAGGGGATGGAAATACAGAGGAAAAGGCACAGGCCTCCTGGGGAGAGGCAGAAAGCATCAGGAAATGCCGCCCCCCTTTTTTTAACTCTTTGGCCGCACCGTGCAACTTGTGGATCCTAGTTAACCTGACCAGGACTGCACCCTGGCCCTCAGCAATGAGAGCTCAGAGTCCCAACCACTGGACTGCCTGGGGATTCCCAGCATCAGGGAATCTGAAGAGGAGATTTTGGGACACAAATTCATAAACAGGGGAAGGGGCGGGGCAATGTTTCTGTATTCTCTAGACCAATCCCCAATGGGACTCTGAGGTTGGAAAGTCATCCTGGCCGTGTCCTTCTTCCCTGATTGGAGGGCCGCACCCCACCCCTGGCTCATCACCCGCCTGTGTCCTTAGAGACCCGTGTAATCGGGAGGCCAGGGAGCAGCACAGGGGTCCTGTAGACACACCTCGGCTGCCTCCCTGGGCGTCTCAAGCCCGGTCCCTGTACCCCTGGAGCGTGTTGGAGGCTGCAGACTGTTGCTCAGGGAATTCCTCCCTGGCAGAAAGCTCGGCTGCAGCCTGGTGTTGAGGGAGAGGTACCCACCATCTGTTCTGTGAAGAAACAGACAACATTGGCTCAGCCAAGTCAAACAGCTTGGATAAATACAAGTTCACCTGGAATCACCAACAACCAGCTTCTCAGTGACCATCCAGGATCCTAGGCAGAGGGACCACCCAGCCCCACCCAGGGCAGCAGCTTGCCCACTCCCCCCAGGGCACCTGTTGCCCACCCCCATGATGCTTTCCTTCCACCCCTTTCCCCTTCATCAAGTTATTCTCCACCTCAGGTTTTATTGGGAAAGAGTGGGAGGGAATTTGAAAAATAAACATTTTAATGAGAAATCAATAAATAAGGGAGCAGGCCACTCTTTTCCCGTTTAATTTTTTAAAGGAAAAATTAATTTTCCCTTTGCCTAAGTACCTGTCACCTTAAATTAATGTCTCCGAGAGCGAAAATGATGGAGAAGTTGGGTCATTAGGCAAATTTTAATTAGAGGCTCAGATGTCCTTTACTAATAAGATGTTACATATATTTCATTCTGTTCTTGCCTCCTGACTGCCAGGACATCTTTGCAACACAACCGAGGCCCCTGGGGGACCAAGGAGATGGGACCTTAGGGAGATGGGGTTGGGGCAGGGAGGGGAAAGGAGGGTGGTTTTTTCCCTCATGGAGGGGGCTGGGCGAGGGAAGGGAATTGTGGACAGACACATTTCTGCATTTTTCCAGGTAGAGGGTTCACTCTAGGGCTTCAGACCAGCTTTTTATCTTCCTGTGAGTATGTGTTTGTGTGTGTGTGTGAGAGAGAGAGTGTGTGTCTTTTGTGCAAAGGGTCAGTGCATCAGAGATAGCAGAGCAATTAAGAGGTTGGTTCTGGGGGATTTCCCTGGTGATCCAGTGGCTAGGACTCTGCACTCCCAATGAAGGGGGTGTGTGGGTTCAATCCCTGTTCAGGGAACTACATGCTGAACCTATATGCTGTAACTAAGAGTTCACATGCTGCAATTAAGACCCAGGACAGCAAAATGAGTAAATAAATAAATGTGTGTGTGTGTGTGTGTGCGTGTGTGTGTGCGCGCGCGTGCTCAGTCACTCAGTCATGTCTGACTCTTTGTAACCTCATGGACTGTAGCCCCCCAAGCTCCTCTGTCTGTGGGCGTTCCTAGGCAAGGAGACTGAAGTGGGTTGCCATTTCCTGCTCCAGAGGCTCTTAACCCAGGAATCAAAACTGCATTTCCTACATCTCCTGCATTGCAGGTGGATTCGTTCCTGCTGGAAAAATACACAGGGTCTGAGAACGGGGCTGAGAGGGAACTCATACATATTAAGCGCCTGCTGTGTGCAGGCATCGTGCACAGCACTTTAAACAGCCAATCCATCAATTCTTTAATGGCTGTAGAGACGCCATCATTATCACCTTTTATAGATGGAAACATTGAGGTTAGGTAATTTACCTGAGGTCACATAGCTAGCAAGCTAACATTCCATCTAGGTCTGTCTGGTTTTCATTCCTCCCTATGCAGATAAGCAGGTGGGCTAGTGGCAGGGCCCAGGAGGGTGTCAGAAAGTCCCGAGGCCCCTGAGGGAGGGAGCACCGATGGCTCAGAGGTCTCAGTGCTCTGAGTGGCTCTTGTGTCTTCAGATGAGGCCCTGCGCCTCTCTGGGCATCCATCTGCCCCTGTTGCACTGCATCAAATGAGCTCTGGTGGCTTCTCACGAGACCGGGTTTGGAGGACTCCCTGGAGAACAGACATACTGCCAAGAATTGAGGGGCTGGGGTGGGGACCAGAGCCGAGTTGAAGCTGTCACTCCCCTTGACTCATAGGCCCCAAGTTCATCTTTGGGGCATGAGGTACAAGCCAAGGTCAGAATCATTGTTGGGGCCATTACTCACCACGGCAACCCCTTAGCTGTCGCAGTCTCACTGGACCCAGCTTCCTGTGGAAAGGAAGGGAAATTGCACTCATTTTCCAGGAACAAAGAGGCCAGCTTGCTGACCTTGCTGGTTTCCTCCCACCTTGTTCTGATCCCTGCCTCTGCTTGGTTGTATTAGAACTTCTGCTGTCCCTCAGAGTGAAGTAGGGAGGCAGAGTTCAGAAGGGACTCAAGAAGCCTCCTTCCCCCACTTACTCTGGTGGAGGGAGTTGGGAGCACTCCGATGGTGGCAGGAAAGGAAAGGGCAGCTGTCCTGTAGGCTGGTGGGGAGAACAGATTTCTGATGGGGTTGAGAAGGAGTGGGGTGCAGAGGAAATCCAGGGGAAAGAGGATTCACTTCTTTGATCATCTGTTGTATATGAAGCTCTTCCACACACGCCATCTTGTTAAATCCTCACAATCCCCATCATCCCCAAGGAAACAGGCTCAGAGAGGTTAAGTGATTAGCCCAGGAGCACAGCATGTCAGGTGGCAGAGTCAGGGTTTAGATACCAGCCCTGTCTGACTCCAGAGCCTTTTCGACTTTACCACGGTGCCTCTCTGTGGCTCAAGAGTTGGAAGTTCTGAGTTTCAGAGATGTATGTCAATGCTAAATTCCCAGATGAATTTCTCTGGGCCTTTATTTGTCCATCTGTAAAATGAGAAGATTCAGTCAGATGATTTCCAAAGTCCCTTTTAGCGCTGTCTTTCTGCACTGAAGAGGTGAGAGTTTGGGGGGCTCCCTCCCCAGCCTGAAGTTGAGAACCAAGAATAGCTTGGAGGGTTATCCAGGCATCTGGGCTGACCTTTGTCATTAGTGAATTAGAGTGGAGTCTTCATGCTGTGCAGGAAGTCATCATTACCACATTCAGACACCTAGTCCTTTGGCTACTGGTTCTAGCTCTGCAGGTATATGTCTGCCACCAGGAAAGGAGCCAGGAGACAGCTCATTCTCAGGGCTCCAGTGCGCAAGGAAGCCTGAATAAATTTCTCGGTGGCACAATAACTCCTCTTTCTTTGACCCCTCCTTCCAAGCCACAGAACCCAATTAGCGGCTTAGCACCAAAGTTCCCAGATGCATTCCAGATGCTTTCCTGCCATTGGATGCACTGAATAATGAAGATGTTTCTGGGGCTGGGATGTAGAGAACAGAAGGTAGGATGCGAACCTGTAAAAACGTAGCGAGAGATGTTTCAGACTCCTGGGTGCTGCACTTCCCTTCATGCTTTTAGGAAGGTGTCTGGTTCCCGAAAAGACTCCTGGCCCGAGTATAATTTTCTTATAATTATTCCATTCCTTGGGGCTTACCCTAGCATCCTATGTATTGAGGCTCTGCCTGCTGGGTCCTGTGGGAATATGAGCCCAATGACAGAGGCATAACTCCTAGTGGGAAGGTGTACCCAGCCCAAAGAGACACTGTGGCTGCCTCCCAGAGGGAATGCTTGGGCCAGTGAGGAAGACAGTCTGCTTGCCTTAGTGAAAGCTGGCCTAAAGAAGTTAAGGGGGCTGGAAGGGGAAAATATAAAGTTCAAGTGCAAAAAGATGACTGATGAAGAGTATTCAACTTGATGCTGGGGTAAAGAGGAAGGTCTCTGCCCTCAGGTGGACTTTTCTCTTGATGGGAGATGAGTCACTTGCAGGGAACCCAATAATATTGAATTGAGTGTGTGTGTGTGTGTGTGTAATTTCATGCCCAGGACAGGAACTCTTACTTTCTAAATTTGTTTTACAGAGACTATCACAAATAAACCTCGAGAAAAGGATTCTGTTGTCCTTTTCCTTATCATTTGGAGCAGAAAAGCTCAAATTGGGAACAGACATACAAACATCATCTACCTCTAGCAAGTTGAAGTTGTTGGAATTTGTATTTGCTGAGTTTGAAAAAAAGGTCTGGGAGTCATAAGAGCACACTTGGTCACTGTATGGCTTCAGAAGAGTCCTTCCTCCTCTCTGGGCCTCATCTTTCCCATCTGTAAAATGGTTAATTAAATTTAAAAAATCTCTCAGGTCTCTGCTAGCTCTTGACATTCTTGCTTTTGTTCTTGTTTTTCTTCCCTTTTGTGAGTCTTCTCAACCAACTTCCCCTTGGGAACAGTTTCCATGGTTCATGAAGGTCCATGGTTTTGAGGAACTTGGGGCCAATGGGAATCGCATATCTGAGCCCATTAGTCATAATGTTGCCCATTTGTCAGCCATCGAGTTTTGTGCACACCTGTGAAAGGCACTGTAAGCAGATCTAAGGGTGACAGGTGTCAAAGCACAGGGTTCAAGCCCTGTTTACAAGCAGCTTGTGTAAGCCTTAGTATACCTGTAACAAAATCAGGGCTGAAGAAGCTTCAGTTCAGTTCAGTTCAGTCACTCAGTCGTGTCCGACTCTTTGCGACCCCATGAATCACAGCAGGCCAGGCCTCTCTGTCCATCACCAACTCCCGGAGTTCACTCAGACTCACGTCCATCGAGTCAGTCATGCCATCCAGCCATCTCATCCTCTGTCGTCCCCTTCTCCTCCTGCCCCCAATCCCTCCCAGCATCAGAGTCTTTTCCAATGAGTCAACTCTTCTCATGAGGTGGCCAAAGTACTGGAGTTTCAGCTTTAGCATCAGTCCTTCCAAAGAACACCCAGGACTGATCTCCTTTAGAATGGACTGGTTGGATCTCCTTGCAGTCCAAGGGACTCCCAAGAGTCTTCTCCAACACCACACTTCAAAAGCATCAATTCTTTGGTGCTCAGCTTTCTTCACAGTCCAACTCTCACATCCATACATGACCACTGGAAAAACCATAGCCTTGACTAAATGGACCTTTGTTGACAAAGTAATGTCTCTGCTTTTGAATATGCTATCTAGGTTGATCATAACTTTCCTTCCAAGGAGTAAGCGTCTTTTAATTTCATGGCTTCAGACACCATCTGCAGTGATTTTGGAGCCCCCCAAAATAAAGTCTGACACTGTTTCCCCTGTTTCCCCATCTATTTCCCATGAAGTGATGGGACCAGGTGCCATGATCTTCGTTTTCTGAATGTTGAGCTTTAAGCCAACTTTTTCACTCTCCACTTTCACTTTCATCAAGAGGCTTTTGAGTTCCTCTTCACTTTCTGCCACAAGGGTGGAGTCATCTGCATATCTGAGGTTATTGATATTTCTCCCGGCTTAGAGGACATCTATTCCAACTCTCTCACTTTATAGTGATGTCCACCACCTGGTTGCATTGGTGGTGGTTGTTGTTTAGTTGCCAAGTCGTGCCCAACTCTTCACGACCCCATGGACTGCAGCGTGGCAGGCTTCCCTGTCCCTCACCATCTCCCAGAGTTTGCTCAAGTTCATATCCATGTTGCATTGATTAAAACTTCTATTAATGCCTATTTCCCCAAATACTCTCATCTTTATGGAGGAAGGGTTCATGGAGAATAATTATAGGGACATGGAACAGAAAAGGAACAGATTATTTACTTAAATGGCTCTTTCTTCTCCCCCACTGGATGAGTGTGAGTGATTCATTCCATGGTATGACAATGATTGTTTTACCAATAACTAATATCCATGACTTTATGATCCCCCCCAAAGTCTTAAGAATGTTAGAACTGGTCTCAAAAATCCTACTTTCCTCTCTGGTCCTATCTTTAGAGTAGGGTAAGGATTTGAGCTTCAGTAATCTGAAATCAAAGGATCTTTGCCTTTTTGGGTTTCTGAGCAAATGTTCAAAGTCTCACTGTGTATCTGAGAAGAGTGAAGCACAGAAGGGAGGACAGAAGAGACTCACCCTCCATTCACCGAGTCCTCATCATGCTTTGGGTGTTTTACACTTATTATTTCATTGCATCCACATAAGAATCCTGTGAAAAAGGATGCTGTTATCATACATTTTACAGATGTGGAAGCAGAAATCTAGAAAGATTAAATATCTGGCCCAAACTCACCATTTAGCAAGTGATAGATTATAGTTTCCAGTTCAGAACTCATATTTCTTCCACTCCAAAATGAATGACAGGTCCACAGGTAAGAAGAGAATGGACCTAAAAGAATCCCCCTAGGGAGTCCTATCACACCACCTATCATTTCCCATCCTTAGCCCTGTCTTGGCTGTAGCAGGTAAATACCAGATTTCCTCATAGAGCAAGTCCATCCTTCTCCCTTCTCTGGAGCATGGAGCTGCAGTGGGGCTTCTTCCTCTTTATCCTTGCCCTCCAACTATGCCTCTTGGGAGAGTTTTTTTTGGTCACACTAAGTGGCTTTTCAGATTTTGAAATGTCCACACAACCCACTCTGCTCCACAAAGGCTGTTTAGTGGCTCCCTAGACTACTAAATCTTCTGCTGGGACCATCTTTGCTCACCCAATAGCTCCTGCTGATGCCATTAATTCTCTCTCCACTTCTCACCTCTACATCATGAGTAAGGACTGTGTGAGGGGAAATGATGTGTTATGAGGAGGAGTCCTCAATGTGCTCAAAAGAAAACTCTTGGAAATGTTGTGAGTGTGATAGAATTGTCAACATTCCTTGAAACCAATAGAGTCAATTGTGAGACACAGGTTACAATTCTGTGTATTCTACAGCAGTGTAAAAACTGATAAAATGTCATGAAGAGAGGAAATAAAAGCAAAGGAAGATTGAACAGGAGTCACTGGAATCCTGGAGTTAGGGAGAAACAGTGAGAACCAAGTGTCACAAACATGAGTCAGCACCATGGACAGAGACAGAGCTTGTTACCTGCCGTCCTCCAGTTTCTCTTTGTTCAATGATGCTGTGTCTATGGCTAGGGTCAGGTCTTCCAGCTGGCAGGTCTTCCTCTCTTGACCTGTTTATCTGTCCCTGCTCTCCCTTTGCCTTAGCCTGGATATCTCCTGGGGCCGTGAACAACTGGCACTGCCCTGGCACACTGACAGGACAAACCTGCGACTTTCGAAGCCCAGGCCTCCAACACAGAGGGCATCTGGGCTGCTCAGGCCTCCTCCCCACAGGGTAGGTGACCTTCTTCTTTGATGGAGGAGCAGGTGGGTTGGTTTGGCTCTAGTGAGAAATTTTGCTGTGACAGGTGGCCTAGAGTGATTGGGCAGGAACCTTCTCCCTTCCCCCACATCCAGGAAACTCTGGCTTCAGGGTAGGATGAGAAAATTAAAACGAAGGTTTAGTATGGAATTACGGCCATAAAACCACAGGCTACAGGAACGCAACAGCTACAACCATAAACCTAGAGCCCATTCAATCATAGAATAGGTGCTTTTACACATTAAGTAGGAACATTTATGTACAGGTAACAGAGAATAACTCCTGATCTTCTGTTTGTAGCAATAACTGGACTTTTATGGAGTTTTTGTGACTGCTTAATTATGGTGAATGACAAAGAGGTCTGGAATGGGGAAGGTCAGGGCACATAAAACTGTGGCTAAGGTTGAATTTCATGACCAAGGAAACAAAATGTGGTCAAAGTCAATTTGTCCATGTTTCTGCCTCCAGGAAGGATGTCCAGGTCAGATCGGTGGTGCTCACTTTAGAATTTAGGAAGCAGGATACTTTGAACTAGGCTTTGGGGTTTCCTTCCCCATCCCCACCCCAATCTTGGTTCAGTGGGTCATGGTCACTGACAGGATCAGGAACTTAACTCTGGGTTGGTCTTTGATCTTAGGCTCCTCTCTTCCTATCTGCTTTAATCTTTACACTTTAAAGGTCTCCCATAATCTGCCCAGGTCATAGGGTAGAGGAGTATTTATGGGGTAAGGTTCCTGCTGCTTCCTACATTCTAAAAAAGGCAAAGAGGTGCAGTTGATAGTTATCAGAAATAATTCTAACAGCTAATGATACTTTCTAATCTCTAACAAATATTCACTCAAAAATTGAGCTACTATGGTATGCCAGGATCTGGACACAAAGGTTATAAAGTGAATTCCTTTCTTTAAACGGTTCCCAGTCTGGTATGGGAGTTGTAAAGGTAACTTCACACTCTGTGATGTGTCCCACTTAGGTGTACTCAAAGTCTTGTAGTATGAACAGGTTGGAAAGTATTGTCAGCTTCATTTTGTAGAGAAGGCACTTGGATCTTGGAGAGATTGTCTTAGGTGGTAGAACTGGGGCCAGAAACCAGGTCTCCTGACTCTAAAGCAGGACCATTAGCCTTTACCACGCTTGAGGTTCTAACTCAACCTAGCTAGAATACTTATCACTGCACATGGCTCTCTTTCCTCCTTTCTTGGTCTTTGAGAGGATCCTCAAGTGTAGGTCCCCACATGCCTTGAGATTACCTGGGTTTAGCCCATATTTCCTGAGTAACAGTGATAGCTGTTATTAAATGACATGTATTAAATACCAGTTGCAAGTACTGTTCTAAATGCTTCACACATATTAACTCATAATAGCTCTCTGAGGTTGGTACTATTATTATCTTCATTTTACAGATGGGTAAATTGAGGCACAGGGACGATAACTGACTTAACCAAAGTCCCATGGCTGGCAAATTGCAGACCAGGCAGCCCGTTCCAAAGTCTGTACTCTAACCACTATCCCACAGTGTCTTTCCTATGGAAAGAACACTGGAGATTTAGGTTCAAGCTCTCATCTGTATTTACTTGCAATGTGACTTTGGATTAATCACTTAATTCCCCTGGGACTCAGTTTCCTTCATTGGTAAGTAATAACAGTAACTCACATTTATATGGTACTTTGCAATTTATAAAGAACTTTGTCAGGGACCAACTCATTTGATCCTCATGCGTGTCAGTGAAGAAGATGACAATCTTGATTTTATGCATGAGAAAACTCAGGACTCCAGGGTCTAGCCAAGGTCATATAGCTAGTATGTATTGGAATAAGACTTGGAACCCAGGCCTTGGTGGTTTCCTTGACTTGGAATATGTGGGTTTAGGACCAAATGTGCTCTAAGCATCCTGCAATCCCAGATCTTCTCTGGGCTGGGAAACCAAGAATCTGGGTTGGTCTTAGTTCAGGCTTCTACAACAGATGACCATAGACTTCCCTGGTGGTCCAGTGGCTATGAATCCATGCTCCCAATTTGGAAGGCCTGGGTTTGATCCCTGGTCAGGGAACTAGATCCCACATGCCATAATTAATAAGAGTTTGCATGCTGCAATGAATGAACCCTCATGCTGCAACAAAGATTGAAGACCCCATGTGCCACAACTAAATGGGGGCATAGCCAAAATAAAGAAAAAATTTTAAAAATACTGCCATAGACTGGATGACTTACAAGCAATAGAAATTTATTTCTTATAGTTCTGGAGGCTAGTACTTTGGGATCAGTTTTCCAGCATGGTGAATCCTGGCAAGAGCCTTCTTCTGGGCTATACACTGCCTACTTATATCCTCACATAGTAGAAAGATGGGAGAGAAGTATCTGGGGTCTCTTTAAAAGGGCACTAATCCCATTCATTAGGGTTCCACCTTCATGACTTAATTACCTCCCAAAGTTCCCACATCCTACCTAATACTATCATGGACCACAGCCTCATCTAACTCAATGAAACTAGACCATGCCGTGTGGGTTCACCCAAGATGGACGGGTCATGGTGGAGAGGTCTGACAGAATGTGGTCCACTGGAGAAGGGAATGGCAAACCACTTCAGTATTCTTGTCTTGAGAACCCCATGAACAGTATGAAAAGGCAAAAAGACAGGAGATTGAAAGGTGAACTCCCCAGGTTGGTAGGTACCCGATATGCTACTGGAGATCAGTGGGGAAATAACTCCAGAAAGAATGACGGGATGGAGCCAAAGCAAAAACAACACCCAGCTGTGGATGGGACTGGTGATAGAAGCAAGGTCCAATGCTGTAAAGAGCAATATTGCATAGGAACCTGGAATGTCAGGTCCATGAATCAAGGCAAATTGAAAGTGGTCAAACAGGAGATGGCAAGGTTGAACATCAACATTCTAGAAATCAGCGAACTAAGATGGACTGGAATGGGTGAATTTAACTCAGATGACCATTATATCTACTACTGTGGGCGGGAATCCTTAGAAGAAACGGAATAGCCATCATAGTCAACAAAAGAGTCCGAAATGCAGTACTTGGATGCAGTCTCAAAAACGGCAGAATGATCTCTGTTCATCTCCAATGCAAACCATTCAATATCATGGTAATCCTAAATCTATGCCCCAACCAGTAATGCTGAAGAAGCTGAACAGTCCTATGAAGACCTTCTAGAACTAACACCCAAAAAAGATGTCCTTTTCATTATAGGGGACTAGAATGCAAAAGTAGGAAGTCAACCTGGAGTAACAGGCAAATTGGCCTTGGAGTACAGAATGAAGCAGGGCAAAGGCTAATAGAGTTCTGCCAAGAGAACTCACTGGTCATAGCAAACACCCTCTTCCAACAACACAAGAGAAGATTCTACACATGGACATCACCAGACTGTCAACACTGAAATCAGATTGATTATATTCTTTGCAGCCAAAGATGGAGAAGCTCTATTCAGTCAGCAAAAACAAGACCAGGAGCTGACTGTGGCTCAGATCATGAACTCCTTGCCAAATTCAGACTTAATTGAAGAAAGTGGGGAAAACCAGTATACCATTCAGGTATGACCTAAATCAAACCCCTTATGACTATACAGTGGAAGTGAGAAATAGATTTAAGGGACTAGATCTGATAGACACAGTGCCTGATGAACTATGGAATGAGGTTTGTGACATTGTACAGGAGACAGGCATCAAGACCATCCCCAAGAAAAAGAAATGCAGAAAAGCAAAATGGCTGTCTGAGGATGCCTTACAAATAGCTGTGAAAAGAAGAGAAGCGAAAATCAAAGAAGAAAAGGAAAGATATACCCATTTGAATGCAGAGTTCCAAAGAATAGCAAGGAGAGAAGAAAGCCTTCCTCAGTGATCAATGCAAAGAAATAGAGGAAAACAACAGAATGGGAAAGACTAGAGATCTCTTCAAGAAAATTAGAGATACCAAGGGAACATTTCATGCAAAGGTGAGCTCAATAAAGGACTGAAATGGTAGGGACCTAACAGAAGCAGAAGATATTAAGAAGAGGTGGCAAGAATACACAGAAGAGCTGTACAAAAAAGATCTGCATGACCCAGATAATCACAATGGTGTGATCACTCACCTAGAGCCAGACATCCTGGAATGTGAAGTCAAGTGGGCCTTAGGAAACATCGCTACGAACAAAACTAGTGGAGGTGATGGAATTCCAGTTGAGCTATTTCAAATCCTAAAATATGATGCTGTGAAAGTGCTGCACTCAATATACCAGTAAATTTGGAAAACTCAGCCGTGGCCACAGGACTGGAAAAGGTCAGTTTTCATTCCAATCCCACAGAAAGGCAATGCGAAGGAATGTTCAAACTACCACACAAATGCACTCATCTCACACGCTAGTAAAGTAATGCTCAATATTCTCCAAGCCAGGCTTCAGCAATACGTGAACTGTGAACTTCCAGACGTTCAAGCTGGTTTTAGAAAAGGCAGAGGAACCAGAGATCAAATATCCAACATCCACTGGATCATGGAAAAAGCAAGAGAGTTCCAGAAAAACATCTATTTCTGCTTTATTGACTATGCCAAAGCCTTTGACTGTGTGGATCACAAGAAACTGTGGAAAATTCTGAAAGAGATGGGGATACCAGACCACCTGACCTGCCTCCTGAGAAACCTGTATGCAGGTCAGGAAGCAACAGTTAGAACTGGACATGGAACACCAGACTGGTTCCAAATCAGGAAAGGAGTACGTCAAGGCTGTATATTGTCACCCTGCTTATTTAACTTATATTCAGAGTACATCATGAGAAATGCTGGGCTGGAAGCACAAGCAGGAATCAAAATGGCTGGGAGAAATATCAATAACCTCAGATACACAGATGGCAGCACCCTTGTGGCAGAAAGTGAAGAAGAACTAAAGAGCCTCTTGATGAAAGTGAAAGAGGAGAGTGAAAAAGTTGGCTCAAAGCTCAACATTCAGAAAATGAAGATCGTGGCATCTGGTCCCATCACTTCATGGGAAATAGATGGGGAAACAGTGTCAGACTTTATTTTTTTGGGCTCCAAAATCACTGCAGATGGTGACTGCAGCCATGAAATTAAAAGACGCTTACTCCTTGGAAGGAAAGTTATGACCAACCTAGACAGCATATTAAAAAGCAGAGACATTACTTTGTCAACAAAGGTCCGTCTAGTCAAAGCTATGGTTTTTCCAGTAGTCATGTATGGATGTGAGAGTTGGACTATAAAGAAAGCTGAGTGTCAAAGAATTGATGCTTTTAAACTGTGGTGTTGGAGAAGACTGTTGAAAGTCCCTTGAACTGCAAGGAGATGCAACCAGTCCTTCCTTAAGGAGATCAGTCCTGGATGTTCATTGGAAGGACTCATGTTGAGGCTGAAACTCCAATACTTTGGCCACCTTATGCGAAGAGCTAACATTTGAGAAGACCCTGATGCTGGGGAAGATTGAGAGCAGGAGGAGAAGGGGATGACAGATGATGAGATGGTTGGATGGCATCACCGACTCAATGGACATGGGTTTGGGTAGACTCCTGCAGTTGGTGATGGATCAGGTGGCCTGTCGTGCTGCAGTTCATGGGGTTGCAAAGAGTCATACATGACTGAGGGCTGAACTGAACTGAACAAATACTATCACAATGAGTGATAGGATTTCAGCATATGAATCTGGAATTTCAGTCCATAGCAGGGGTAATAGTGAGCTTTTAGTTTGGTGCCAGTTGAGGCTGGTGGAAGATGGCATCTACTCTGTACACTGCATCAGCTAGGCATATGAAGTTCTCCTTTGCAATCCCTCAGCAATCTTAAGGCTCCATGGGGGCCACCTGCAGACCATTCCTCTAACAGAACCTGTCTTTAGGGAATAGCCATGAAACCATCTCTTGACCGACTATCTCTTTCACAGCCTGAGCAACCACATCTTCCTTGCCCTTTCATTTTTTTCAGGGATCAACCCTGGGAATGGCCAACAAGCATGTCTGAGCTGAGGCTCTGCCCCCAGAGATGCAAAGGGAAAAAGGGCAAAAATATAAAATAAAGATTATGCAAAAGAATTACCCTGCATGTTTCTCCCATCTCCCTCATCTCCCCGTGTAAATTACCCTATTATTTTGCTCCCTTAGGACTCCTGATCAGCCTTATTTCTTCTTTTGAGCTAAAGTCATTCATGCAGTAAATTAGTTCTTTGCTTCGAAATAGCTCTGATTGTAGCAGTTGCTGCTACCACCAGCAGCAACACCACGTCCCCCGGACAGTTTCCAAAAAATAAAAAAGGAGAAAAGAAAGAAAAAATCTTCAACAACTCTCCCTTCCTCCCACTCTATTCACTCACATGCACAGAGAGACATGGGGTGCCTATTTCCTGGGAAATGCTTTCTTATAAAGGCAAATAAATGCATGCTGAGAGGGACTGCAGATGAATCCTGAGTAACAACTGAGGATGGGACAGGGGGGATTATAGTCATCAAGACCAAGGGTCAGCAGCCTGAAAACTTCCACTCTGTTCTCCTTCATCAAACACCACGTCTTGGGGGGACTTCCCTGGTGGCCCAGTGGTTAAGACTCCATGCCAAGACTCCATGTTGCTCCCAATGCACAGGCCCGGGTTCAATCCCTGGTCAGGGAACTAGATCCCACATGCCCTAACTAAAGATCCCAATGCAGCAACAAAGCCTAAGTGCAGTCAAATCAAACACACAAACAAAAAAACCAGTCTTGATTCACCATGGGTTACTGGGGAAGCAGTATAACACAGAGGTGAAGAACCCAGGTTTTGGGTTTGAGTCCTGGGTCTAGATACTTTTTAGCTGTGTAACCTTAGGGAAGTGTCTTAGACCTGAATATTTGTTTCCTTACCTCTGACATATCTCACTCCAGCCTCATGTAATCAGTTGCCTACTCAGGATCTCTTCTTAAACATCTAACAGGCAAACGATAGAGGGAGAGGACATATGTATACTTATGACTGATTCATGCTGATGTATGGAGAAACCAACACAACATTGTAAAGCAATTATCCTTCAGTTAAAAACAAATACATTTAAAAAGAAAATAAAAGAACAGGAGGGCTCACTTTGGCAGCACTAAAAAAAAAAAAAAAAAAATCAGGAAAGAAAAAAATAATGGGCAGATAAAGTCTTGGTCTTCCCCTTCCAAATCTGCTCCTATAGTCTCCCTTTCCCAGAAAATGTCAACTCCATTGATCCTTTGCTCAGGCTAAAGTTTTCAGTGTCATCCTTGACTCTGCTCTTCTCTCACACTCCAAGCTGTCTGTACATCCTAGTGACAATATTTACAGACATGCAAATTACTTCTTACCACCTCCACTGCTACATTCCAGGTCAAGCCATCATCATTCTTGACCTGGTAACTTCAATAGTCTCCTAACTGATTTCCACGCTTCCCTCCTTGTGTCCAAAGTGGTTCTTTAAAAACATAAGTCAGTTCACGTCCCTTCAGAACTTTCCAATGGCTTTTGACTTAGAGTAAAAGCCAGCTATCTGCACAATCTGTGCCACGCCCCCAATATTGATATGATTGTAATTCATCCACGTTGCAGCGTATGTCACAACTTCATGGCTGAATAATACCCTATTGTGTGTGTATACCACGTTTTGCTTGTCCATTCACCCATCGATGAATGTATGGGCTGTTTCTACCTTTTGGCTACCGTGACTATTACTGCAATGAACACTGGCATACTATTATCTGTATCCCTGTTTTCAGTTCTTTTGGGTGTACCAGAAGAGTAAACCTAAGAGTGAAATTGCTGGGTCATACAGAAATTCTATGCTTAGTTTTTGGTTTTTCAACCAAACTGTTCTCCAGAGTCTATACCATTTTTACACTTCTACTTGAAATGCACAAAATTCTAATTTCCCCAAATCCTCACTGACACTTGTTGTTTATTATTATTATTATTAATACGATCTTTGTAGATGTGAACTGGTACCTCACTGAGGTACCGATACACATTTCCCTAATGATTTATGATGTTGAACATTTTTTCATGTATTTATTGGCCATGTGTATACATTCCTTGAAGAAAGGTCTCAATTCAGTTCAGTCATTCAGTCCTGTCCGACTCTTTGTGACCCCACGAATCGCATCACGCCAGGCCTCCCTGTCCATCACCAGCTCCCGGAGTTCACTCAGACTCACATCCATCAAGTCAGTGATGCCATCCAGCCATCCCATCCTCTGTCGTCCTCTTCTCCTCCTGTCCCCAATCCCTCCCAGCATCAGAATCTTTTCCAATGAGTCAACTCTTCGCATGAGGTGGCCAAAGTACTGGAGTTTCAGCTTTAGCATCATTCCTTTCAAAGAAATCCCAGGGCTGATCTCCTTCAGAATAGACTGCTTGGATCTTTTTGCAGTCCAAGGGACTCTCAAGAGTCTTCTCCAACACCACAGTTCAAAAGCATCAATTCTTCGGTGCTTAGCCTTCTTCACAGTCCAACTCTCGCATCCATACATGACCACAGGAAAAACCACAGCCTTGACTAGACGGACCTTTGTTGGCAGTGTAATGTCTCTGCTTTTGAATATGCTATCTAGGTTGGTCATGACTTTCCTTACAAGGAGTAAGTGAAAGTGAAGTCGCTCAGTTGTGTCCGACTCTTTGCAACCCATTGGACTGTAGCCTATCAGGCTCCTCCGTCCATGGGATTTTCCAGGCAAGAGTGCTAGAGTGGATTGCCATTTCCTTCTCCAGGGGATCTTCCCGACCCAGGAATCGAACCCGGGTCTCCCGCATTGCGGGCAGACGCTTTACCGTCTGAGCCAGCAGGGAAGCCACAACGAGTAGGCATCTTTTAATTTCATGGCTGCAGTCACCATCTGCAGTGATTTTGGAGCCCAGAAAAATAAAGTCTGACACTGTTTCCACTGTCTCCCCATCTATTTCCCATGAAGTGATGGGACCAGATGCCATGATCTTCGTTTTCTGAATGTTGAGCTTTAAGCCAACTTTTTCACTCTCCTCTTTCACTTTCATCAAGAGGCCTTTGAGTTCCTCTTCACTTTCTGCCATAAGGGTGGTGTCATCTGCATATCTGAGGTTATTGATATTTCTCCCGGAAATCTTGATTCCAGCTTATGTTTCTTCCTGTCCAGCATTTCTCATGATGTACTCTGTATATAAGTTAAATAAGTGGGGTGACAATATACAGCCTTGACGTACTCCTTTTCCTATTTGGAACCAGTCTGTTTTTCCATGTCCAGTTCTAACTATTGCTTCCTGACCTGCATATAGGTTTCTCAAGAGGCAGGTCAGGTGGTCTGGTATTCCCAGCTCTTTCAGAATTTTCCACAGTTTATCGTGATCCACACAGTCAAAGGCTTTGGCATAGTCAATAAAGCAGAAATAGATGTTTTTCTGGAACTCTCTTGCTTTTTCCATGATTCTGCAGATGTTGGCAATTTGATCTCTGGTTCCTCTGCCTTTTCTAAAACCAGCTTGAACATCAGGAAGTTCACGGTTCACGTAGTGCTGAAGCCTGGCTTGGAGGATTTTGAGCATTACTTTACTAGCGTGTGAGATGAGTGCAATTGTGTAGTAGTTTGAGCATTCTTTGGCATTGCCTTTCTTTGGGATTGGAATGAAAACTGAGCTTTTCCAGTCCTGTGGCCACTGCTGAGTTGTCCAAATTTGCTGGCTTATTGAGTGTAGCACTTTCACAGCATCATCTTTCAGGATTTGAAATAGCTCAACTGGAATTCCATCACCTCCACTAGCTTTGTTCGTAGTGATGCTTTCTAAGGCCCACTTGACTTCACATTCCAGGATGTCTGGCTCTAGGTGAGTGATCACACCATCGTGATTATCTGGGTCATGAAGATCTTTTTTGTACAGTTCTTCTGTGTGTTCTTGCCACCTCTTCTTAATATCTTCTGCTTCTGTTAGGTCCATACCATTTCTGTCCTTTATCGAGCCCATCTTTGCATGAAATGTTCCCTTGGTATCTCTAATTTTCTTGAAGAGATCTCTAGTCTTTCCCATTCTGTTGCTTTCCTATTTCTTTGCATTGATCGCTGAGGAAGGCTTTCTTATCTCTTCTGGCTATTCTTTGGGACTCTGCATTCAGATGCTTATATCTTTCCTTTTCTCCTTTGCTTTTTGCTTCTCTTCTTTTCACAGCTATTTGTAAGGCCTCCCCAGACAGCCATTTTGCTTTTTTGCATTTCTTTTCCATGGGGATGGTCTTGATCCCTGTCTCCTGTACAATGTCACGAACCTCATTCCATAGTTCATCAGGCACTCTATCAGATCTAGGCCCTTAAATCTATTTCTCACTTCCACTGTATAATCATAAGGGATTTGATTTAGGTCATACCTGAATGGTCTAGTGGTTTTCCCTACTTTGTTCAATTTAAGTCTGAATTTGGAAATAAGGAGTTCATGATCTGAGCCACAGTCAGCTCCTGGTCTTATTTTTGTTGACTGAATAGAGCTTCTCCATCTTTGGCTGCAAAGAATATAATCAACCTGATTTCGGTGTTGACCATCTGGTGATGTCCATGTATAGAGTCTTCTCTTGTGTTGTTGAAAGAGGGTGTTTGTTATGACCAGTGCATTATCTTGGCAAAACTCTATTAGTCTTTGTCCTGCTTCATTCCGTATTCCAAGGCTAAATTTGCCTGTTACTCCATGTGTTTCTGGACTTCCTACTTTTGCATTCCAGTCCCCTATAATGAAAAGGACATCTTTTTTGGGTGTTAGTTCTAAAAGGTCTTGTAGGTCTTCATAGAACCATTCAACTTCAACTTCTTCAGCGCTACTGGTTGGGGCATAGACTTGGATTACTGTGATATTGAATGGTTTGCCTTGGAAACAAACTGAGATCATTCTGTCGTTTTTGAGATTACATCCAAGTACTGCATTTTGGACTCTTTTGTTGACTATGATGGCTACTCCATTTCTTCTGAGGGATTCCTGCCCGCAGTAGTAGATATAATGGTCATCTGAGTTAAATTCACCCATTCCAGTCCATTTTAGTTCGCTGATTCCTAGAATGTCAACATTCACTCTTGCCATCTCTTGTTTGACCACTTCCAATTTTCCTTGATTCATGGACCTGACATTCCAGGTTCCTATGCAATATTGCTCTTTACAGCATCAGACCCTTGCTTCTATCACCAGTCACATCCACAGCTGGGTATTGTTTTTGCTTTGGCTCCATCCCGTCATTCTTTCTGGAGTTATGTCTCCACTGATCTCCAGTAGCATATTGGCCACCTACAGACCTGGGGAGTTTCTCTTTCAGTATCCTATCATTTTGCATTTTCATGCTGTTCATGGGATTCTCAAGGCAAGAATACTGAAGTGGTTTGCCATTCCCTTCTCCAGTGGACCACATTCTGTCAGATCTCTCCACCATGACCCGCCCGTCTTGGGTGGCCCCTCAGGGCATGGCTTAGTTTCATTGAGTTAGACAAGGCTGTGGTCCTAGTGTGATTGGATTGACTAGTTTTCTGTGAGTATGGTTCAGTGCGTGCCCTCTGATGCCCTCTTGCAACACCTACCGTCTTACCTGGGTTTCTCTTACCTTGCTGCTTCTGCTCTTTGCCTTGGTTTCAGTGAATCTGGGGGACTGGATGGGAGTATCACATAATTCTCTTATGTATGTTGACCCCAGAAATGCACTCAAGTCTCTTTTAGCAAAAGTTAGTTGTTTTGTACTGAAGAGACCCTTTACGTTATCTAGTCTGCTACTTCTGGAAGCAATACAAGAGGACATTTTGAAAAACTCTGACATAGAAAATGACACATTAGCTCTCATGGCCCAGTTTAATGGCCCTCTCTCCATTTCATCCAGAATAATAATAACAAGGAGTATCATGACAATAGAAGCTGAGTCACAGAGAAAATCTGGAAGTTAGTCAAGTTTACAGGGGTCAGAGGTATCTGTGGGTTGGGGGCAGGGACTAGGGAAGCTAGTTTGAAGGATGAGAGATCAATAGCTCTTGTAACCCATATAGCAGCCAAATTTGTCCCATTTCTCAGCCAGGTGTCTATTCTAGTGTCCCATATGTAGCACCTTGCAAATGTGTCTTCAGTTGCTAGGGAACTTACCCTTGTGAACCGAAATCATATTTAAGTTTAAGCTGCTTGTCTTTCTGTGTGTATATGCATGAGAGACACACACACACACACACACGCACGCACACACACACACACACGCACACACACACACAAAGGAGAGCGACTGGGGAAACATATTTTGGCTCTTCCCCTCTCTTCTCTTGCCTGTTCTTTTTCCTGGGGCCTCAGCATCACCCTCACTTTCTGGGTCTCTGGGTACACCCCTCCCTTAGTTCCTGTAAGCCCAGGTGTGTGGAGGTGGCTGTGATTCCTCCTGCCCAATAAGCTATTGAGATATGTGACCTCCTGCTGATGCCTGGGGGTGATGTTGCCCAGCTACAGTTGCTGGGGGAACCTCAAGTTAGAATTTCTTCACTTCAGGGTATATAAAGTCTCAATCACTCTGGTGAATTAATATCACTTTTCCCTGGCTAAATGTGAAACCATATAAGTGAATGTCTGCTTCTGGGATGATTGAAGTTAGAGCATTCTTGCTTGGATCCTGTCAATCACCCTTCCCTCCTCTCTGCTGAGTGTGTTCAAGCCGCAGAGCTCAAGTGGGAGTCTTGAAGGAAATAAAGAGAAATGACTGGCAGCCCTCTGAGCAGCTCCTATCAGGTGGCAGATACATCCAGAGAGGCCTTCTGGTCTGATGACAGAATTAGTCCCCATTAGTCTTCCACAGGCTGATGGAAGATACATAACTTCTAGCCTAAGGAAGCTCCTGGTATGATGGGAAAGATCTATGTCCTGCTTGAAGTAAGCTTCTGGACTGATGCGGAAGACCTAGTGCCTGCCCTGGAGAACCTCTGGTTCAAAGAGAAAGACACCCTCCCCTGGAAGATGGAAAACGTGATGAACCATGCTGTTCTCAGGTATCCTATTGGGTAGGATCAGGCTGGCTGGGGGTGACTGTTGACTAGTATTGACATGTGTCCTTGAGAAAGTACACTGAGTGCCTTTCTTACAAATAAGGTCTATGAACCCCAGCTGAACCCTCACTGTCCCTGGAAAATGCTGACCACCCCTTCCCGAGCTCACCTCAAGGCTCTTCTGAGTTTTTCCCCGTTCTTGACAAGTCCTGCAACCCCTGTCTCGACTTCCCTATTGAAATTCTAAGCATAGAAAATTGGATAGAATGTTGAGTACTCACAATTGAGTCTTTGGCATAGAGATTCTACAATTGTTAACATTTTGCTGTATCTCTTTCATCAAATACCTCTCCATATATCTAGTATTCAATACATCTTATTTCTGGTATATTTTAAAGCAAAATGCAGGCCATCAGTATACTGCATTCCAGACACTTCAGCATGCATATAATTAAGTAGAATTAATATTTGCATGTGTTTTTTTGGTGCATATGTATGGGGGAGGGGTGTTACACTTACATGCGTGAAACTATAAAATGCACAAATCACAAGTGTATTTTCTGAGATTTCACAAATACTTTGTACGTGTAACCCCAATCCATATAAAGTTATGGAACATTTCTATCAGCTAGGAAATCTGTTCATACCCCCTTTCTAGTCAATCGCTGCTCTCATCCTGCAGAAGTAATCCATTTTTATTTTAAAAAAAAACTTTCTAAAATTTCACATAAATGGAATCAAATAATATGCACTCACATTTTTGAGGTCCATCCATTTACTTATTTTTGGCTGCGCTGGGTTTCTGTTGCTTTGTGTGGGCTTTCTCTAGCTGCGGCGAGTTGGGGCTACTCTTTGTTGCAGGGCATGGGCTTCTCACCGCGATGGCTTCTCCTGTGGAGCGCAGGCTCTAGGTGAAAGTGCTTCAGTGGTTGTGGCTCCTGGGCTCTAGAGCACAGGCTCAGTAGTTGTGGCGCACAGGCTTAGTTGCTCCACAGCATGTGGACTCTTCCTGGACCAGGGATCGAACCAATGTCCCCTGCATCGGGTTCAAATCCACCACATCACCAGGGAAGTCCAAGATTCATTCATTTTGTTGCATGTGTTAATACTTTGTCCCTTTTGTATCATCAGGAAGTGGTTAACAATTTGTGTATCCATCTGTCTTCATGAGCAGTTTATTTGAGGTTGTTTTCCAGGGGTTACCATAAATGAAGTGGCCATGAATGTTCTTGTACACATCTTGTTGTGGACCTATGTCTTCCTTTCTTTTGGGTGAATGCCTGGAAGTGGAATTGCTGGGTCGTAGAACGGACATGCGTTCAGTCCACCTAACTTATTGTGAAAAGTCTGTTCAAACATCTACCCTTCTTTTTCCTGGGTTGGTCATGTTTTGTTTATTGCATTGGAGCTCTTTATATAGGAGAAGGCAATGGCACCCCACTCCAGTACTCTTGCCTGGAAAATCCTGTGGATGGAGGAGCCTGGTTGGCGGCAGTCCATGGGGTCACTAAGAATCGGACACGACTGAGCGACTTCACTTTCACTTTTCACTTTCATGCATTGGAGAAGGAAATGGCAACCCACTCCAGTGTTCTTGCCTGGAGAATCCCAGGGACGGGGGAGCCTGGTGGGCTGCCCTCTATGGGGTCGCACAGAGTCGGACATGACTGAAGCGACTTAGTAGTAGTAGTAGTAGGGATTTTCTACAGAAACAATTATGCAGTTTTCGTATATAGTTTTACTTCTTCCTTTCTGATTTTTGTGCTTTTTATTCTTTTATCTTGTCTTGTTGCCCTAGCTAAAACCTCCAATGAAGTGTTAAATAGAGGTAGTGAAGTGGCCAGCAGCCTTGCTGTGTTCCTGACCTTAAGGGGAATGGCTATTAAATCACATTGAATATGATGTTAGCTGTAGGTTTTTCATAGATGTCCTTTCTCAGATTGAATAAATTCCTTCTCCTCCTAATTTTCTTTAAAACATATGAACAGGCATTGGGTTTTATAAAAACAATCATCTGGGTTTTCTTCTTTATTCTGTTAATACAGTGAATTATATTGAGTGTTCAGACAATTTTTCATTCTCAGGACAAACCTTGGTCATGATGTATTTTTATTTTTGTGTATTGCTGGATTTTACTTGCTCGTAATCTGTTAAGGATTTTTGACTTAAGTTTGTGGTGGATATTATTTTGTCATTTTCTGCCTCTTTTTGTAATTTCTCTGTCAGGTTTTAATATCACAGTTAATCTGGCATCATGAAACAACTTAGAAATATTCATCTTCCTCCATTTTCTGAGTTTGTGTAGGATTGACAATATTTATTTCTCTCATATTTGATGAAATTCATAGTGAAATCATCCATGTGGAAATTTTGTTTATGGGAAGATTTTTGACAAAAAATTCCCTTTATTTAATAGATATAGGGCTATTTATCTTCTTCTGTTTTATCTTGTGTCGGTTTTAGAAACTTGTATTTCTCAAGGAATGTATCCGTTTGTTTAAGTTGTTTATGGTGTTCTTATTTACCTTTCTCATGTCTATAGGAAATGCAGTAATAGTCCCTCTTTTGTTCCTGATATTAGGAATTGTGTTTTTTTTCCTTGATAATCTAGCTTGGCTGGGCCCCTTAACCCTCCCTAGTTTTTTTGGTTTTAATGAATGTCCTTGCCTCTGACTTTTCTGGAAAGGCCATGGGTGGACTTCCTAGGCCTGTCAGTTCCCACCCCCTAAATCAAAGTGTTTTGCCTTTTTTTTTTTTTACTTTCTTCCTTCCCTCCTACCTTGAAGGAAGAATTGTCCTTGATTTTCTCCAGTCGAACTTTGCTCTTATATGTCTGATTCCAAACCCATACTGTAAACTCCTATCTTTTGCCCTTTCCGGTTACCACACCCTGATGTAACGCTCTTCTTGACCCTTCCCTCTTTCTGTGTTATGATCCACACTGTTGTCCAGGCCACGGTCCCTTGAGGCATCTCCAGCCTCAATTCTGGATCTGATAGTCTTGAATATCAGAGAGACTTATAAGTCTAGGATGTGACATAGCTTTTCACTCACTGGTATTTTTCTCATGCTTTCCTTTCAGACAGAGTATGTTTTCCCCTAGCTTCCTGGAAATCTACTCAATTGATGAGTACCTTGGCTTCCCTGGTGGCTCAGATGGTAAAGCATCTGTCTACAATGCGGGAGACCCGGGTTCAATCCCTGGGTTGGGAAGATCCCCTGGAGAAGGAAATGGCAATCCACTCCAGTACTATTGCCTGGAAAATCCCATGGACAGAGGAGCCTGGTAGGCTACAGTCCATGGGGTCACAAAGAGTTGGACATGACTGAGCGATATCACTTTCTTTCTCACTCACTTTCTCCTTGAAGCCTGGTGAAATCAATCATTTCCTGGTTCAGCAGCTACTTGGACAGATAATGTGGGTAAAGCAGCTGTTACATGTCATTGCATGTATTTGGGATGTCTTTGCTACCCCCACTGATACTACAAAGTCCTTAGGGGCAGGAACCATGTCTGTTCATATTATTTTTTTCAGTATTTATTTATGTGGCTGCACAGGGTCTTAGTTGTGGCACGCAAGACCTTCAGTCTTTATCATGGCATGCGGGTCTTTAGTTGCAGTGTGTGGGATCTTGTGGGATCTAGTCCCCCAACCAGGGATAGAACTGCGGCCCCCTGCATTGGGAGCACGGAATCTTAGCCATTCTTTAGTCCTCATATTTTTTTCCATTAGTTTTTCTTGCTTTATTTTTCTCCCTTTTATTTTGGCATAAACATTTTTCCCCCCGCAAAAATCCTCAACAAAATACTAGCAACTGAATCCAGCAATACACTAAAAGAATCATATACCATGATCAAGTGGGTTCATCCCAGGGAGGCAAGGATTTTTCAATATTGGCAAATCAATCGGTGCCATACAGAACACCAACAAATTGAAGAATAAAAGTCATATGATCATCTTGATAGATGCACTAAAAACTTCTGACAAAATTCAGCACCTATTTATGATGAAAAAAAAAAAAAAAAAAGACTCTCCAGAAAGTGGGCATAGAGAGAACATACCTCAACATAATAAAGGCCATATACCACAAACCAACAGCTAGCACCATAGTCAACAGTGAAAAGCTGAAAACATTTCCTCTAAGATCAGGAACATGTCTGTTCAAATATATATTCTTACTGCCTAATGCACTGTAGGTGCTCAAGACACGTCTGCCAACTGAATAAGGAATATTTATGTTGTATGAAGATCAGGGGTCTCCACTCCTCCTTATTCCCACTGGCCTCTTTTCCTTCTGTTCTCTCAGTCCCCCTCCTTTCCCTACAAGTGTAGAGCCACTGGTGAGTCCTTCTTTTTCTCCATCACCAATTTTGTTGTTACCAGTTTGTTGCCAGCTTTGCTGTCTTGGGTCTTCCTTCAGGCTGCCTCCTTTCCTTTTTCTTCCTTTCAGCCTCTGTCATCTCCACTAAATTTTGTAAGCGTCATTGTCTCACTCAGGAACCACTGTCTCTAAGTCAGTCTTTCAGCCCTAATAAGTACGAAGCGTTGGGGAGACAGCCAGAGTCGAGGACAAGGATGAGACAATGATGGTGATGGTAGCGCGTGGCTACCTCAATCCTAATCACAACTCAATCCTCACCATAACTCTAGGAGGTGAGCACTACTTCAGCCTCATTATACTGATGAGGAAATTGAGACTCAGAGAGATTAAGAAATTGGCCCACGATTACACAGTAAATGGCAGAGCAGAAGCCAACTGTCTTGGCCAAATCCAATCCAAACAGCTGGGGAGGGACTTCCTTAGAGGTCCAGTGGCTAAGACTCTGAGCTCTCAATGTAGAGGGGCTTGGGCTCAATCCTTGGTCAGGAAGCTAGATACCACATCCTGAAACTAAGAGTTCTCATGCCACACCAAGGATCGAAGATGGAAGATCCCGTGTGCCACAACAAAACCTTGGCCTGGCACATCCAAATAAATAGAATATTTTTTAAAAAGCCATGCATCTGGGGAGCTCCCATTTCATTGTAGGTTTACTAATTATAGAATACTAACAATAACCACTTATCAGATATTCAATATGGGCTAGGTACTGTACTAAGCATGTTAGTTACATTGCTTCGTTTAAATCCTTTCCAGAAAATCCTACAAAGCAGGTGTTATGCCTCACATTTTACAGGTAAGGAAATAGAGGTTCAGAGAAAGTTAACTCGCTTAAGGTCACATGGCAAGTAAGATGCAGAACTGGGACCTGAGCCCAGGTCTGTCTGACTCCAAAGCACCTGCTTGTAACCATTGTTCTTCTTTTGCCTCTGCTATTACAAGATACCAGAGTTGAAAGAGCTGCCTTTGGAAGCCACCAGGCTCTATCTCCTGTTTTATGGGGGAAGTCATCAGGAAGTCATCCTGAGCCACTGATGGGGAGCTCCTATTTCACTGTAGCTTTACTAATTATGGAATATTAATAATAACCACTTGTCAGATATTCAATATAGGCTAGGTACTGTACTAAGCACTTTAGGTACCTTGCTTCATTTTAACCCTTTCCAGAAAATCCTACAAAGCAGGTGTTATGCCTCACAGAGTCACTGATGGAGGATCTTCTCAGCCCAGTTTGAATACTTCCAGGGTTGGGGAGCTCACTCTTTCCTGGGGCAGCCCACCTGTGGTTAGACAGTGATGACTGCCAGAAAACTCTTTTTTTGTAAGGAGCCCAAGAAATCAGCTTCCCTCAGCTGCCCTAGCCTCAGCTGCCAGCGCCCTCTAGAACTGCCCATACCCCTCTCCCTTCAGGACAGACCCTGCATTCTCCTAGCTTTGCCAGAGGCAGAATTGAGTCAGATCCCTTGGGCCAGAGAGGGGCTGACCTGCCTGAGGCTGTGCCGTGGGGGTGGGGAGCCGGAAAGTCACAGGCATCCCTGGGGAAGAGATGTACAAATGTTCTGGGTCTTTCATCTTAAGTGGTTTCTGATGCGTCTGGCTGAGTGGTTGCCTGGAGCCACCCCGTTTAACATTCATGTAGATTCTGGGCTGGGCTATTGCAGGAGTAAATCACCCGTGTCTGCCTTCACCCCCCACCCAATTCCTATCCCCTCAAGATAAGTAGTTCCCTGGTCTCCATGGCAACAGGCTCATCTGTTTTACATGACATCCCAGGCCAGGAGAAGTTCATTCTATCCCAACTCTGCTAAATTATGGGAAGAAGCAGGAGAAGGAGGAGGACGAGGGGACAGAGAGTGAGCCTCTGTAGTTCCTTCTGATCCCGCTTAGAACACTCAGAGCCGAAAGAGCCCTCACGTCCACTGGCCCAACGCTCTCATGTTGGATGCAGGAAACTCGCTTCAGAGAGGAAAACTGGTAGTCACACTGTATGCACATCAGTGACAGAGATGGGTCTAACGGGCAATGAAGAAACATTTGTTCAATGAAAGAATCATGGAATCCTCAAGAGTTAGAGACAGCTGACAGATGATTCCATCCAGTGCCCGAAAATGTCCAGAAATTATACTCTACAACAGATGGCCATCCAAACTCAGCTTGGGTGTTTGAACTGAGCTGTATTACTATCTGAGGGGCTTCTATTGCTGGGCAGTTTGAAGGCAGAAAGCTCCTTTACACACTGAGCGTAAGCCTGACCTCCTGTCCGTTACCCATCAGTTCAGATTCTGTCCTTTGGAGCCATGGAGATTCCAGTCCTGCACTTGCCCTGTGTGACTAGCTCTGGGGGAGGTATGAGAAAGGTAAGGGGGGTATGGGGGAGGTATGTGACCCCCCATCTGCAGGGGTGAAGTAATTGACCAGAGCCAGTTAAAGCCCAGGTGCTCTGGTCCTTGGATGGGGTGGGGGACAGTTGTCTCTTATCTCCTCTGGGTGCTTTCCATTCTCCTCCCATTTGGGAGATGGGGGCTAGCCCAGTCCATTTCCTGTCTGCACCATTTGTGGAGTTAGTTCTTGAGCCTGACCTCCCCTCTTCACCCCCAGAGCTATCGTCTCTCTAAGACAAGAAAGCAGTTCCTCTGTTCAACTTCAGGCCAAGGCCTTGTGGGTAGGTGCAGATGATGCCAGGTTCCATCTCCCCAACCCAGCCATTGACCACCGCCCCCCACCAGCTCCTCTATCATGGCTAGAAAAGCTCCCGTGATCCTAAATGGTGTGAAGCTGGAGAAATGCACAGGTTCAGAGTGTCTTCCATCTCCCTGCTGGTAGTGACTCTGCTCTATAATTTTTGGAAGGCCACTAAGCCCCTCAAACATATCCCTTTTCCCTCAATGTCCCTTATGCCTTGTATTTCCTACAGGAAGTTCCACGGAGGTGGGTGGGGAGGATCTATGGAGTGGGCCGTGGGCACAGTGCCAAAAATGCGGTAGCCTTGGTGGAGAGGGTCAGAGGAATAAGGAGTGGCTGGGGAAGGTGACAGAGTTAGGGCTGACAAGGGGGCACTATTTTACTTCTTAAATTCCACCTCTCATTTCTTCCAATTAGTCTGAGAAGCCTCAGACCATCCTTTGGAGACCTCAGCACGAGCTGACAGCCATTGGATGGAGGGATGCCTGGATTCCCTCTGCTTTAACTAGGAGTTTACTTTCTACCCCAGGGGTTTAGCCAGTCGGTGCAAGCATGCAAATGAAGGAATCCTGAGTAGACTTTCCTCCAGCCATTCATCAGCTGAGTTACAACTTCGGCTCTCTGATTGGCCCAACAGAAGCGGGTGGGGGCTTGGGCGGTCAGGCTGTTTCTTTAATGGGCCAGTGGGCAGGGCAGAGAAAAAGCGCGTAGATAGTTAGAACATACACACACCCTTTCAGTGCAGTTTGGAACACACTGCATCAACATTTTGCAACATGTTTGACATAATAATTGATCGACTTTTGCTCTTTGGAGGATATGAGAGATTGGAAGAGGGTTGAGAAGGGCAGACCAGGATAAACGTGGGATGGATAAGGGAACTACCTCCTCCCTCCATCCCCACCAGCTACACTTCCCCGCATTATATTTTGTCTTGTTTTTTATGGTGTCAACCCCCTCTCGTTTGCCCCCTATTTAGAGGTGTTCACCCAGACCTTTCCAACATTTTGCACCAAGGTCCCTGGGTGTGCCTGGAGCAGGGATGTGTGTGCACAGACCAGACATGAAGATGGATTGTTCCCAGCAATAAATATCGACTGATTCATAAATCTGGTTGCCAGATTCGATCACAGTCACTGCCTGTATAATCCAAGAGCAGGAAGATGCCAGCTAATTCTGTGCTGGGCCCGCCGATTCCCAGTGGAAGATGTTGAATAAACGTCAATGTCTCTTAGCCCTGTGCATCTTGGGGTTGTGTGAGGGGCTTGGGGAGAATGAATCCTTCCAGCCTTGGAGGAGGCAGGTGGCAAAGACTCAAGTGAACCGAGGGACAGACAGTTTCACAGGACAGGACTGTGGCCGCCTTCTCCCCCACCATCTCCGCCCCCCTCCCTCCCTTTAGCTTGAACCTGCCTCTACAGCAGCCACAGTCAGGCTGAGCCAGGTAATGCTGAGCATCTGGACGAAAAGCAGAATCAGCCAGCCCATCACCCAGATGTTTCTTCTAAATACCTAGAGCTTTGTGCAGAGAAAAATAAAACACTCTGACAATGATGATCTTTCACTTTTCATCCAGATGTTGGATGTCAAGTAAATACAGCCTGGGGGGGCTCTTAATTGCTCTTTCCTAGAATCTCCATATTAACTCAGGTCCCACAGCCCCTGTGAGGGATTTACTAGAAGGGAGAAGGCAGTTGTTCTTGCTGGCATATACCCCTTGGGTACCATGGGTCTGTGGCTGCCAGTTGACTCTGAATATGTTCTGCTAAAAATTTCTCTCGTCTCCCTCTCCCTCTCCCTCTCTGTCTCCCCTCCATTCTCTCTCTCCCTCCCTTCTTCTTTCCCTCCTCTCCCCCCTCTCTCTCTGTCTCTCTTTCTGTTACACACACACACACACCCCCTCAGTGTTGGTCTAGACCCTCTGAATAGAAGCATATGCTGCGATGGAGAGAAACATGAGGCTATAATTACCGTGATAATTGGGACCACCCGATGGAAATTTCCCTCCTGCCCTGGCCTGCCTCCCACCACCCTCCCTCACACTCTCTTGTTCACAGTTGGGTGATCTTACAGGTGCTTGGATGTGACAAGTGGTTGGTGTTGGGAAGCGGTTGGTGTTTGCCGCTTCCAAACACCAACTCAGACTGTGGCCCAGGTGACGCTGGCTCCTGCCTTCAGAAAGCTGAAGACCTCATTCAAGGGCTGTGCGGCTATGCGCCAGATACTGTTGGAAACTCCAAGAATGGAACAAAATGGATGAAAGCCCTGCCCTCGCAAAGCTTGTTTTGGGACAGACAAACAAATGCACGCATCCGTTAGAACAAAATATACTTGATGGCCATAGATATTAAGGAGAAAAGGCAAGAAAGGGTGGTCGGGCAACTGTGGGCTGACTTGCGATTCTAGATTGTGTTCCGGACGAGAAGAGGTGAATCAGCGTGTGAGGTCTGGAGGAGGTGCAGGAAGAGGGAACTGCAATTGTGGAGGCCCAAGGGCAGAACTGGGCCTGGGGTACCTGAGGAATAGTGAGGTGGCAGATGTGGCTGGGAGGAGCAAGCACCGGGGACAGAACAGGGCATGAGGTCAGCGAGGTCACAGGGCCCTGACGGTCATCTCAAGATAGTGGGCTTTCACTTGGATGAGCACCAGTCCCACGGAGAGTCCCCCTAAGACCCAAGTTCCAAGGAGAGAGAAGCTGCATTTTCCCACCTGCCAGAGCCTCCTCCCTCTCCCCCTCCTCCATCAGGGCAGGACTTTATGGAATGGGGACAAGTCCATCCTTGGCCCTGGCACGGCCTTGTGGTTTAGTCGCTAAGTCGTGTCTGACTCTTTTGCGACCTCATGGACTGTAAGCCTGCCAGCCTCCTCTATCCATGGAAGTTCCCAAGGAAGAATACTGGAGCAGGTTGCCATTTCCTACTCCAGGGGATCTTCCCCATCCAGGGATTGAGCCTGCGTCTTCTGTATCGGAAGGCAGATTCTTTACGGCTTCCATCTAACTTTACTTTGATGCCACCCAACCCCATGGTTGGGACCACGCCCCTCTTCTGGGTCACGTATCTGTCTTGGCCTGGGAATGGCTGGGAACACGCAGGCAGGGCCAGCTTCCAGGGGAAGAGAAGACAGGCCTGATCCCAGGTAAGCGTCTGATCTGCTGATGCTGCCGGCTGGCATGCACCCTGGTTGGCCATGAGGTCAACCACCTGCTGATTTGCATGGCCCCGGGCACTCCTGACAGACAGGATTTTTTTTTTTTTTTTAAATTAGTGGAAAGAATGGTCTTTCAGTCCTATTCTGATTCTGCCCCCCGGCTCCTTCTCGGTGGTGGAACTCTAAAAAACCTAATTTGAGAGAAATATGGGGAAGACTGTGGAGTCTGGAGCCAGGCAGCTTCTGATCCCAGATCTATACTTTATACCTGCTGTGTGATCTTGAACAAGCTACTGGGTTCCTCTGAGCCTCAGTTTCATCATCTGTAGAGTGGGCACAATGGAATGTGCCCACATCCAGCCTCATGGGGTCATTGGGAAGGCTGGATGTGGCTGTGTGTGCAAAGGGCCTGGCACCTAGTGAACCTCCATGAACTTCGGGCTCTGTGATGACAGCAGCCAGACGAGGAGTAGACCCCGGGATCCTGGCCTCACCCGGAGCATCAGGGAGGCAGAGGCATCAAGGCCACTATTTCTTAGTGCCCAAGACCCTGCTTAGGTGCCAGGGGGCTCCAGAGGCAGCTGTGGTTCTAGTGCTGTCCCCCAGGGCCCAGTCGCCAGCTCTGGTCCTGCAGGGACTGTCCTCCTAATTGTGCTGGGCTGGTCACTTCCAAATAAATAACAACAAAAGAAAAAATCTGTTATGAGCAGATTGCTCTACAAGAAATAGTAAAGGGAGTCTTGGCTTTTGCCTTTTCTTGTACCGTGCTTAGTTACTCAGTTGTGTCTGACTCTTTGCGACCCCATGGACTGTAGCCCACCAGGCTCCTCTGTCCATGGGATTCTCCAGGCAATACTGGAGTGGGTAGCCATTCCCTTCTCCAGGGGATCTTCCTGACCCAGGATGGAACCCTGGTCTCCTGCACTGCAGGCCGATTCTTTAGCATCTGAGCCACCAGAGAAGCCCTCTGCCTTCTCTTGGGTGATGCTCATTGGTCTAGTTCTCTCCTGTTTTTCTGTTTAAGCACATAGTTTCTGCTAGTTATAAAAAATGACCATCTGCAGTTGAAAGAGGGGAGTGCAGAAGAGGGATGTCGGGGGACCTGGGTCCTCAGCCCACCTGTGCTATGGTGCTGTGTGACCTTGGGCAGGTCACCTCTCCTCCTGGATCTGAGCAATTATTTTTGTAAAAGCTCTAGCTTCGTCCAGAGGATCAGGGGGTCCCTTTGGCTGGGAAAAAGAAAATTCTATTCTGAAAATCTATTTTGAAAAAAAAAGATCAAACAATAAATAAATCAAATTCCAGTTCTAGTGCCCAAATTGAAAGCCTCTCATCTATGGAAAGAGGATTGATATCACCCTGTGCTTAAAAAAGAAGAGAGGGGAAAAAATGAATGGGGTCTAGAATGGAAAGTCCAAGTCAAACCCTGCTCTGTAGACAAAGGGAGTGAAGGTGGGCAGGATTATTATCTTTAGCTTCTGAGCATTTTGACTGTGATCTCTGCTTTAAAAGTCTTTGCAGGTGTGGCAAGGTGGTGGGAGAGGAACCCCCACCTGAGTTCCAGATTAGGTGTTAAGAAGGGGAGGGGGTGGGCTCCAGAATGAGAAGCTGGGGGAGATGGGGGCCCATGGGGGAGTCTGGCTGAATCGGTCTGGCCTGAAGGTGGGAGGTTAGCTTGAAGGCTGGGCTGGCAAGGATACACTGTCTCATTCTAGAGAGGGGGTCATCTTTGCTGTGGAAAAGCCTGGTGGGTGGTTTTTCCCAGTAAGAGCCTCGCCAGCCTGACTGGGTCTCCAGAACTTGCATTAGCTTTTCCTTTACTCAGTCCGTCTGGACATCAGTGCAGGGCATGGTAGGGGGTGGGGTCAGGGTGGGGAGATAGACCGGGGTGAAAGGTGTGGTGCTCGGGCAAACTGGGGCTGGGCAGGACCAAATCCATGTGTGTGGGAGGGAAGCCCAGACAAACCAGGAGGGAATCACTGGATGAGGCCATTGGTGGGAGAGGTGGGAGAGGGGGCCATCCCAAGGTGTTGAGGGTCGGGGGTTGTTACCCAGCTGGAGGACTTGGAGAGCTACACCATGAAGATCTAAATCATACTTGGTCTGGACCACGAGGGACAGAGATCTGTGGGCAGGGTGTTCCAGGCAGAGGGGACAGTGAGAGCAAAGGCTGGCACAGATAGGTCTGTGCGAGGATCAAGAAATGGCCCAATGTCAACCGTGGTTCTAGGCTCGCTGCCCATTCTGAGAGACCGTGGACCCTTAGACAGGACACAGTCCTATGTCCAATGAACACAGTTGCTTTTCAACGGAGCTGATTGGACCAGGCATGGACACGTGACCTAATGCTGAGCCAATCAGAGCCCTGCTCTTGGGAATTTGAACCTAGAGACCTAATCAGATGGATGGTGGTGAGCAGGTGAACAGACAGGAAGCTCATCCCAGGAGCGGGAATTGGTGCCAGCTCAGGGAATGTGAGTAGGCAGAAGAAGCGGGAGTGCTTGAGGAGCAGAAGGGAGCAGAGAGAAGCCTGGGTCCCCCCATGAGCTGTCCTGTGTGTTTCCCTTGCTTGGTTTAGTCACTAAGTTGTGTCTGACTCTTTCGCAACCACATGGACTGTAGCCCGCCAGGCTCCTCTGTCCATGAGATTTTTCAGGCAAGAATACTGGAGTGGCTAGCCATTTCCTTCTCCAGGGGATCTTCCCAACCCAGGGATTGAAGCCACATCTCCTGTGTCTTCTGCATTAGCAGGTGGATTCTTTACCATGTGTTCCCCTTAACCTCCCTTGAATGAGAATGGATGGCTTTATGTTCCTGGCCACCAATGATCCCTGCGTGGCTGTAGGATGGGGTGTGTGTGCTGGGAGGTGCTAGATGTTAGAAATGAAACTCAGGAGTTTGGGGCCCCATTGGGCAGGGCTTTGAATGCTTGGCTGAGAGACCACAGACTGTGTGTATGTGTGTATGTGACTGAGGTTTCTGAGCAGCCTTGGGAGCCCCAGTAGTAGAAGAGAAGTCCCCAAAGCTTAGACCCTGAGTGTCCCCAGAGAGAGAGCTTCAAGGGCCAGGGGACAGCTCAGAGAGGCTTGCTTGGGTGCTCCCTATAGGGCTTGGGCCAAGATCATGAGCATGAAGGGGTCTGATTCCCTAGTATCCCCTCCCTCCAGTATGGTCAGTCTCAGGTAGCTGGCCCCTCAACCTCACAGCCGGTGATCACCTACCACCCATGGGTCCATACCTGCCCTGTCCAGCCCGAGAAAATAAGACCCTTCTCCACCTCCAGCGTGGTGGCCTCAGAGGAGCCCAGGGTTTGGATTCCGACAGATCTGGGTTCCAGTTACAGCTCACGATTCCAGTGGTGTGACTTTGAGCAAATCCCTTAACCTCTCTGAGCCCCGGGTTCCTCACATGTAAATCATGTGCAGTGTTCTTCCTCCTAGAGTGGTCATGAGGACTAAACCATACAGTGAATGTAAGAGGTCAGCATACGCCTGGCACCTGCACATATTCAGACAACTTCCTTTCCTCCTCCTTCTTCCTCATTCAACGGGGTAAGTCTGGCAAGTGGACACAGCTCTTACTGCTGTGCTCTGAGTTCCGAGAAGGCAAAATGCTGGTTCTCATTCATTCTCCCGCCCCTGATGATGAGAGTGATCCTGGCACTTCAGAGACAGTTAAAACGTGCTCATTGAGTAAATGAACTCATGGAAAAATAGTTCCTAGAGACCCAGCACCTGGAAGCCAGAGGCTGCCGCTTCCTCCCCCAACCCTTCCCTCTCCCCACCATGAGCACCTAGTCTGCAGAGCGGGCCCTCTGCCCACGTCCTGTCGATCCTAACCTCACAGGGTCCCCTGGGGCTACACACAGAGCTTCCAGCTACTTCCCATCCTCTGCCCAGTGCCTCTCCCACTGGAGGCGGGGGACCACTTCCCCCGTCCCCACCCCAGGCCTCTGGCTAAAGCTTCCTGCCTTGCCGGTGTGGGGTCCTCCCCCGCTCCCCACTGAGTGTGTGGGTGTTTGCTTCCTATCTTATAACTTGACACCAGTCTTGCTGACACCCTATCCTTTCCTCTTTCACCCCCCTCAACCCTCTCTCCTCAATGATAACCACTATTCAGAGCATTGTTGTTGTTTAATTGCCTACTTGTGTCCAACTCTTTGTGACCCCATGGACTGTAGCCCGCCAGGCTCCTCTACCCATGGGATTTTCCAGGCAAGAGTGCTGGAGTGGGTTGCCATTTCCTACTCCAGGGGATCTTCCTGACCCAGGGATAGAACCCGGGTCTCCTGTGTTGGCAGGCATGTTCTTTACCACTGAGCGACAAGGGAAGCCCATTCAGAGTATACCGATATCTTTTCAGACATTTTCCTACACAGAGTTCAAAATCCTTCAGTAGCAACTCGTTAACATAGCATTCCAATGCCACACCATAGCTGCAAAGCCTTTTCTGATCTGGCCCCTGCTTTCCTCTCTGCCCAACACAGAGAGGAAAATTGCAATTGCTCCCAAAGGCTTTCTGTCTGTTCCAACACAGCAAGCTCATTCCCACCTCAGAGCCTTTGCCTAAGCTATTCTATTTTTGCCTGAAACAGTCTCACCCTGATTATCACACGACTAGCTCATCACTTAGGTTT
Source organism: Bos grunniens (assembly GCF_055505025.1). Taxonomy (NCBI): domain Eukaryota; kingdom Metazoa; phylum Chordata; class Mammalia; order Artiodactyla; family Bovidae; genus Bos; species Bos grunniens. Next base: position 48,037,149 of record NC_141183.1, on the reverse strand, counting down.
CAACAAAAATGCCACCTTCTTGGAGAGGTCTTCCCTGGCCATGACATTTCTTGTTGCTCCCCATTTTATTCCCCAACATGTATTATTATTTGGAATTACCAGTTGCTGATTTATTCGTCTGTGACCCATGGCTCCTTCTGAAATGTAACTTCCAGGAGAGCAGGGTCTTATCTGTTTCCCCATCCTGTATCCCTAGTAACCAGATGAGATCAGGCACATAGAACTCTCTGTAAACACCTGTTGAAAGAATGGATCTTTCTACGTGCATTTGTGTAGTGTTCACTCAACTGAAATGGGATCACGCTGTAGAGATTTTTCAACTTGCCTTTTTCACTGAGCCCTAGGGTGGTTGCTCAGTCGTGTCCGACTCTTTGCGACCTCATGAACCGCAGCACCCCAGGCCTCCCTGTCCATCACCAGCTCCCGGAGTCCACCCAAATCCAGGTCCATCGTTGGCTACCTTCAGCGGTCACTATTGGCTCCCCTGCCTGTCAGTCACCATTCGGAGAGTTTCTAGCGGGTCCGCCCACGGAAAGGGGAGGGCCTACCTTTAGCTTCTCGCAGAGCTGGCTTTCCTTCCGCCCTCCGCATGCCCTGTGGCCCCACGCAGGTTCCCTGGGAGCCTCTGTTGTCTCAGCCATGATCTTAGGGCTCCCATCTTCCAGCTGCTGAGAGTGAGTGACGGTGTGTATTCAAGGCCAAGCCCAGCGGCTTGGATTCGTGCTCCACAGAAGGGGTTTAACCGGATCTGCAAGCCCGCCGCCCCCGACCCCGCACCAACACCTCCCACCACCTGCGAACGCTCAGGGTGGCCCCAACCTGCAGCTTAGAGCTGCACCCTCTGGCCTCCTTGCTCTGTCCCCTCTAGGATAACAGGCAGGAAGGGGACTTCAGAGGCCCGGTGGGAGAGGAGGACTGCCTCAGAGAAGGCCAGACGGGCCCTGAGCAGTCAGCCTGGCCCACTCTCCAGCACCTGCCCTGTCTTCTGGGAAATATAAGAACGAAAATAAGCCTTGCTGTCATCAAGCAATTAGGCAGAAATCAAATAATCCCAAGGACAGAAAAGCCAATTAATAAAGGAGCAACAAAAACTAACAGAACCACAGGGGCTGCGGGGAAATACTGAGAAAACACAAACAGGGCCAGGAGGCTGGAGGCTGTCAGGAGAGGGCTGGGCTCTAGAATGTGATGTCTAACCTCAGAGGAGGCCTTGCAGGGCCCTGAAGTAGCTCACACGTGGAGGATGCTCTCGTCTGATGGGGGAGATGCAGGCACCCCCAAGAGAGCTCCTGGATCCACCAGGAGACATGGCCTCTGCCCTGTTAGGGATTTCGGTTTATTAAGCTACTGCTGTGTTTCAGCCCTTGTGCTATGTATTCTTACAGACCATTAATTCCTGAAAGGTTATTATTCTCAACTTCACCATCTCAATTAATGTAAAACCCAAAGAGTCCTCCCCCATAGCCCACCAGGCCCCCACTGTGACCCCATTACCTCCCCACAAAAAAGTGAAAAATGAAAGTGTTAGTCACTCAGTCATGTCCAACTCTGTGCAACCCCATGGACTGTAGCCCACCAGGCTCCTCTGTCCATGGGATTTTCCAGGAAGAATACTGGAGTGGGTTGCCATTTCCTTCTCCGGGGATCTTCCCGACTGAGGGATGGAACCTGGGTCTCCTGCATCGCAGGCAGGTTCTTTACCCCTGAGCCACCAGGGAAGCCCTTTGTCTCTCCAGGGTCCTCACAACTGGCTTCCTTTCACCACCTTGGTCTCCTTGCCGCTCCTCAAACTCTCCGGGCACACTCCTGCCTTAGGGCCTTTGCCTCTGTTCACATCTGCCTGGAATGTCCTTCTTGATATTCATTCACAGGCCCTGATCCATCCACTCACTTTTTCCAGCTCAACTGTGACTTCTTCAGAGAGGCTTTTCTCGACTATGCTTCCTAAAATAGCTTCCCATCCTACCCTTCAGTCCTTATACCCTTACCCTGCTGGTCTACCTTTATAACAATTATTCCTACCACCTGACATTTAATATATTGATTTGGTTCTTTTCCATCTCCCTCCCACTAAGACATAGTTCCTTGAGAGGAAGTCTTTGCTCAGCATACCTAGGTATTCCACCATCCTTGTTGAGTGAATGAGACAGCTGAAGCACAGAGAGGTTAAGTCACTTATCTAAGGTCACACCAGCACTGCGGGGCAGAACACTTTGTGAGCCGAGACCTCCGTACTCTCCAGCCCACACTCTTTTGCCCTCAGTATGCTGCTTCCCTGGCTTCCGTGGCTGTTGGCATAATGGTGTAGGCAGACAATGGCCTCTCAGAGACGTCCACATCCTTATCCCCAGGACCTGTGGATGTGTTAATTTACGTAGCAAAGGAAATTAGGGTTGCAGATGGAATGAAGTTTGTTAATCAGCTGACCTTAAGGTAAGAAGAATGTTTTGCATTATCCTTGTGGACCCCAAATAATCACAAGGGTCCTTAAATATGGAGAAAGGAAGCTGAAGAGGCAAAGAGGATATGATGGCAAAAACGAGGTTGGAACGATGGATGGTGAAGACTCGCCCTCGAGATGGAGGGGTCACAAGCCAAGGAATGCGGGCAGCCTCTAGATACTGGAAAAGGCGAGGAAACAGATGTTCCTCTAGAGCCTCCAGAAGGAGCACAGCTCAGCTGACACCTTGGTCTTAGCCAAGTGATATGCTTCTGGCCTCTAGAACCGTAGAATAACAAATGTGTTTAAGCCACCAAGCTTGTGGTGCTGTGTTATAGCAGCGATAGGGAAACAGTCATGGCAACTCCCTCCAGTATTCTTGCCTGGAGAATCCCACGGACAGGGGAGCCTGGGGGGCTGTGGTCCATAGATAGCCTCGCAAAGAGTCGGATATGACTGAAGTGACTCAGCATGCAAGCGGGGAAGGAGTACGTGTAATGACCTCAGGCTGGGAGCCCAGCCACAGGACTGAGACCGAAGGGGTGGTTGAACCTGGGGACGGCCCAGTACACAGACCGTCAGTAAACCCGAGACCCTTTGGGGTTTGGGAAGGCAGCTGGGGGAAGGCATTGCCTGTGGACTGGGGAGGTGCCCAGCAGGAAGACGTGGCCAGCCTACATTCCTGGTGATGCTCCCCCTGCCAGGACTAGGGCCTGTTGGCTATGAATGCAGGCTGGGTGGAGAGAGCTTTCCAGAGCCCTGGGAAGCCATGCCCCCGATCCACAGTCCTTGTGTCATGGCAGGGCTCTCAGCCCTCGTCCCATCCCCCCCATGCCTGCCTCTGGCTCACAAGTAAGCCCACACAGGCCCCCAGGGGTGCTGAGCTGTAGTGGACCTTTGACCCTGGCCTGCGTGAGGCCTGGGGGAGGGACATTGTCTGGGAGATGGCCTGGGCTGGGAAGAGAAGCCAGCCAGGCAGGCAGGTGGGGGGCAGAAAGGACAAACCCCTGGAAAGGTTGCTGCAAAGGTCACGCCCGAGTCTTGGACTTAATGCCTTGTTCACAGACATTAAACCTTGCCAGTTTGCCACTCAGAGGTTGCCAGGATGGAAAAGAGGACTTGATAGGAAGGCGCTGGATGGGAGGCAGAAGACAAAATTATGTGCTGATCCCTCTAAAAGGTAAGGTGGCTGTGGAAGGCCTCAGGTCCCAGATGCAGTTGGACAGACCTCAGCCTGGGCTGAGGACATGGGCTGGGCATCTTGGGGCAACAAAGCCTGAGTCCCCTCTCTTGGCTCTGTCACCGCATCTCTTAAATGGGGACAGTAATTCAGTGTACACGTGTTTAGTCACTCAGTCGTGTCTGACTCTTTGCGACCCCATGGACTGTAGCCATCAGGCTCCTCTGTCCATGAGATTTTTTTCAGGCGAGAATATTGGAGTGGGTTGCCATTTCCTATTCCAGGGTATCTTCCCAACCCAGGGATCGTACCTGCATCTCCTGTGTCTCCTGCATTGCCAGTGAATTCTTTACCTGCTGAGCCAGGGAACCTGCAATTCAGGAAGCTAAGGATGCCGGAAACCCGAGCTTTGTTTCAAAACTCATTTTGTGGAGACTTTGACCAGAAATGGAGGGCTTCCCTGGTGGCTCGGATAATTTAAGAATCTGCCTGCAATGTGGGAGACCGGGTTTGATCCCTGGGTTGGAAAGATCCCCTGGAGAAGGAAATGGCAACCCACTCCAGTATTCTTGCCTGGAGAATTCCATGAGCAGAGGAGCCTGGCGGGCTGCAGTCCATGGGGTCACAAAGAGTCAGACATGACTCAGTGACTAACGCTTTGACCAGAAATGAGGCTGTAACCATACTGTTTACTCATGTTGCTTCCTGTCAATAGTCAGGTGATTCTCTGCAGATACATACATGAGTGTCTTTGACTGTGGCGTGCATCCTTGGGATCAGCATGAAAGAAACAGAATAGGCAATGAAAGATTTTTTAAAAATCTGATTCCAAGAGTTTTGGGAAGTGGATTTGTACCTGTTTGTGGGGCTGACTTGAAGCACCCCCCATGGCTCCTTGGCCTCACTAAATACCCAGGTGGCCCTTGTAAGGAGGCAGTAGTATTCTCATTTTACACATTGGAAAACAGAGGCTCAGAAAGGTTAAGTAACTGTCTCAGGGAGCCAAACGGCAGAGCTGCAGTCACACAAAATTTACAATCTTAGACACGACGTAAGGCACTAAATTGAGATGTCTGTTAACCCAGAATGAGTTCTAGCCAGTGACTTGTGCCCTGCCCACCCTCCTTGGCTGTGGCTGCTGCTGGACACAGGACTCAGGGAAAGGCTGGCTGGAGTCCTGGGATATTCTTCTGTGTTCAATTTGACACAGGTGGAATTTGGGAAAGCTACCACATCCCTGGGAGACCGGGGCCTTGTGCCGAGAGCTGTTAAGTACCAGCGCGTGGAAATGATCTGCCATCCAGTAGCTCCTCCTCCCACAGCCGTTCTCATCAAGGCCTCTGGACATCAGAAAGGCAGGCTCTTGCTTCATCACAACTGGTGGGAGGGTGCCGGCTCCTGATTTGCTGTTTGGAGCCTGTGTGACCTCTGATTTCCTCGAGCCAGGGAACTGTGGGGTCCGAGAGGGATGAATGAAGGTGACTCAGCATCAGTGGACCATGCTGGGCCGTGTGGGGGCCTGCCCAGTGAAGCCAGTGTCCCCGCTCTCTGGCATAGCTAGGCCACTATGTGTAGCATGAGTGGGCACTTGAAGGCGGTGGGCAGTTCAAAGAACCAAAGCATTACACACATAGATCACCACTGAGGAGCAAGGGGAGACACAGGAGCCTTGTGCTTAGCGACACCCAGAGTGTCCCCAGCAGTGCCCCTGAGTCCAGCCCAGAGGTTGAATGGAGCCCAGAAGGGACTGCAAATAAGCTGAGTGCTGCAATCAGGATCTAAGAGCATCTCGGTTGTTTGTAGCAAAGACTAGAATCTGACAAGATGAAGTTTTACAGGGACAAAGAGGACATCCTGCTTTGAGGCTCTGCCAGCAGGATAACGAAGATTTGGGGGCTTTAGCAAATAAGTCAGCTGATACGTAGCAGCAATGGGTTGGTAGGGGAGGTATGGATACCCAAGCAGCTAACTTCTGGGATTTTGTCATACAAAACAGGAGCCAAAGTAAGTGGAAGGCGGTTCTTCTTTGGGCAAGTCTGGTTCCAAGTGAAGATTTAGGAGGGATATTGACAAAGTGGGCCAGTCCAGAGATGGGCACACAAGGGGCCTTGAAACTTATTTAAAAGGAGGGCCTGGGGCTGATACTAGACATTGAAATCCAGGGATAGGAAACTCCCTGAGAGGTCACCGTTTTCACACAGCTGGGAAGACTCAAATCTAAAGGCTGGAAGGCGTGGAAAAGCCTGAGAGACTCAGGCTAGTGACAAAGAAGAACTTTCTAAACCCATCAGAATACCAGTGCCAAGGTTTCACCTCCCTCGGGCTTCTATTAAGAATAGGATACTCTCTTTCCTCCACCTCCTTGATACAACCACTATGGAGGACTGTATGGAGGCTCCTTTAAAAACTAAAACTAGAGTTACCAAGGGAAAAAAACTGAAGGTTTCTCAGTTGTCTGACTCTTTGCAATCCCATACACTGTAGCCTGCCGGGCTCTTCTGTCCATGGAATTCTCCAGGTAGGAATACTGGAGTGAGTAGCCATTCCCTTCTCCAGAAGATCTTCCCAACCCAGGGATCAAACCCAAGTCTCCCACATTGCAGGCAGATTCTTTACTGTCTGATCCACCAGGGAAGAGCTACCATGTAACTCAACAACTCCACTGCTAGGCATATACCTGGAGAAAAACAGAATTTGAAAGGATACATGCACCCTGATGTTCATTGCAGCACCATTTACAATAGCCAGGACATGGAAATAACCTAAGTGTCCAACAACAGATACATGGATAAAGATGTGGTACACACATATATATGATGGAATATTACTCAGCCATAAAAAGAAATAGCATTGTGCCATTTGCAGAGATGTGACTGGACCTAGAGACCATCATACAGACTGAAGTAAGTCAGAAAGAGAAAAATAAATATTGTATAATATGGCTTATAGATGGAATCTAGAAAAATGGTACAGATGAATTTATTTGCAAAGCAGAAAGAGACTGACAGATGTAGGGAACAAACTTAGGGTTACCAAGGGGGGAAGGAGGGTAGAATAAACTGGGAGACTGGGATTGACATAAATACACAAATCTGTGTATAAAGTAGTAACTCATGAGAGCATAATGTATGGCACAGGGAACTCTACCCAGTGCTCTGGTGGCCTAAACGGGAGGGAAATCTAAGTATAACTGATTCACTTTGCCACACAGCAGAAACTAACACAACATTGTAAAGCAATTATATTCTAAAAAAACCTATTAATAAAATTATGAGTACACTTTAATAATAATAAAAAGAATCAGATGCCCTCTCTGTGCAGGTGGCTGACACAGTGCAGGGCAGAGATCGAGGTGTGGTGCTACAAGCCCCAGGGTGTGGCTATGGGGAGTTGGATGGAGGGCCAGGAACCCGGGCCAGACAAGCGGCCTCTGCTGGCTCCCAGGCCGGCAGGGGAGGAGGTGGGCAGGGGGCTAGCAGGCATACTCTCCCTTTTAATTACCCCTCTGCCTAATTGGTCTTTCAGCCTCCCCTCCCGCTGCTAGGAAAAGGTCTTTGTTGGCTGTCTGCATGTTTACCAAGCAAATGGTTTTTAAAAGCTTTCATAGACACAGAGAACCCATTTAGGAGGCTTGGTGGATAAAATTATTTATAGAGATTAGTGGTTATCGTTCTCATGCCTTTAGGAAATCAGGAGCCATGTGGGTGGTGGGGCTGGCGGGGCCAGGATGCTTCTGCGGCTGCCCTTTCTCCTGCTGGCCCCGCTCCCGGTCCTGACAATCCTCCTGCTTCTCTCTGTCCGCTCTCTGCTGCTGTCTCTTCTGCATCTTGTCCGTTTTCCTTTTCCAGTTTCCCTTTCGCTCACTCTGTTTTTCCCCTCCTCCCTTCCCTTCTTCCTCTCTCTTGCTGTAGATGATAGGTTCCCTATTTTCTCACTGCCTGTCTTCCTCCAGGTCTATATTTGGATTTGTAGGTGTATCTCTGTGTGTGTGTTCTCTGTCTTGGTGAATCTCTTTAGCTCGCTCTCTCTTTCTCTGCTTCTTTGTAAGTCTCCATCTCTCTCTCTCTCCTCCATCTCTCTTTCTCTCTGTTATTTATCTCCCTCATCTGTCTGGTCTCTGTCTCTATCTTTCCCCCTCTTCTCTCCAGCTGGATCCTGTGAGCTTTGTCCGGATAACCACATCAGGCCCCAGGCGTTGGTGGGCAGCTCTTCTCTAAGGGCCTTTCATATGTGTCTCCTGCCCCAGTGCAAGGGCATCTCAGTGGGTGGTGGGGTGGGTGTTCCTGAGAGTCTTGGACCCTTTGCCTCCACTGGGGTGGGTTCCCTTAAGGGTCATTTCGTGTGGGGCCTTCAGGGTGGGACCCTCTGCTTCTCCTGCAGAGACAAAGCCTAGAGTGAAAGAACCTGCTGCCCAAGGTCACCCGGGAGTGGAGGGGAGCAGAGAGAGGCGAGACTGGGAGGCAGTGCCCCCCTCAGGCTGAGACCATGAGGCAGAGTGTAGATCCTAAGTGGGGGTGCAAGGGGGCTCCCAAGGGTCAAGGGTTCCAGAGGGAAGTAGGACTGTCATCTCCTGGGAAAATCTGACTCTACTCTCCTTTTCATCCCTCCATCCACCCACCCATCCATCCATCCATCACTCCCTCCCTCCATCTCCAGTCGAGCCTCAGAAGCTCTTTACTGAGCCTTTGTGGGGGCTTTCAGATCACCTGCTTTCCAGGAAACCAGCTTGTGGATTCCAGCAGAGCGGTGCCCGCAGCGGCGGGTGGGGGCGGGGTGGGAGGTCATTCCGAGCAGCGGGTGGAGGGGTCTCTGCCCCTACGCTCCCTGGAGGGGGTGCCTGGAGCACTAAACCTTGGTCCCAGGAGCAGTTTGCTTGCCTACAGGGCCCCCTAACTACACTGAGGTGGGCATAGCAAACTGGGCCCTGGACTCCTGGGATTTTGATGGCCAGGACTTTGCAGCAGCATAATCCTTCTGCCCCATCTGCTTATTAAATGGCCCTGGCCTTTTTCTTTCCTGGGGAATTGATGGGGGGAATTCAAATTGGGGTGGGTGGGGGTCCTCGGTTCCTGTTTTCTGGCTCTGTACTTGAACTTACATTTGGAGACATTTTGAATCTCCTTATCATCCGGATTTCAATTTGCCAGTTTATAGGATGGAATGAACAATGCTGACCTCACTTGACCTTTCCTGGGGGGATTAATAATTAATAAAGACAATGCTAGCCGCCAGCATTTATTCAGAGCTTACTGTGCTCTGGGCCCTGGGCTGAGATTTCTCAGCATGGTTCTAGTTCATGCTCACAGCCTCACGGGGTGAGGTCCTGTCCTCTGTGTGGGAAAATAACAGGTGAAGCCCCCGCACAAGGCCCTCAGAGACTAACAGGTGTGTGATGCGCTGCCCGCTTCTCTTTTCACTGACCCACACCAGGGGCCCCAAAGAGCCAGAGGTTTGCCAGGGGCTTTGGTGGGAAAAGGTGCTGATCTCCTCCCTGGAGAAGGAAGCGCCGATGTAAGGACGTCTTCCCTGGGGTTGGGGAGAGTGGCCGCTGAGGCAGGTCAGCTGCCCAGGAGTCCAGAAGCCCCCACATCCCCTCGAGGATCTGGGGGACCACGCTTGCTCGGGGTGGAAACAGAGGGCCTGTCTGGGCCCATCTGAAGGCGGGGCCGGTTGGGAGGTGAGTGACAGCAGGGCTGAGGCCTAAGGAAGGTGAAAGAGACCAGATGGGGGCCCTCCTGGTGGTTTCCACTCTTAGAGCTCCTGGCACGCAGCAGGTGCTCATTTAATGCTGCCTGAGGAGCCCAGCGAAAGATCCCGAGTGCCCGTTTTCCAGAGCCCTCCTCTCTGAGACCCACGGACTGGGCAAGACTGGGAAGACGGCCCCTTTCTGCTCAGAATGTGGGACTGGGGCTTCCCTTTAGGAGGAAGCACTGACGTCTTTCCACGCTTCTGTTAGCAAAAACATACTGGACCAACTGTCCAGAAGAATCACTAGGACCCCTCTGGCCTCGCTCCCCACCTGTCATGCCTGATGACAAGGGAACAGCTAGCCAGGAGCAGCAGTCCTGGGGCCAGTCAGACCTCTGGGGTCACACTCTTGTCACTTGGGGGCACCCTGCCCCTAACCCCCACCATCCCAGGGTCCAGATGCCAAGCTGGCCGCTGGAGTATTAAAGGATCATTTATTTTGAAAAAGTACCATCATGACTCTCATACCGAAATAAAATGAACATGTGTCAAGGATTGTATTTAACTCATTAATTAGTGAGGGGCCCCATGAGATGATACAACCTGTTCGAAGGAGAATTCAAAGTACCTCACGTATAGAGTCAAAGAAGGCATCCTGAAATGAATTTACAAATAGATGCAAAACCTGGCAAATCTAGTCTGTAGCCACGGAACAACAAGCAATGGCATTTGGCTGAAAACAATTTGCATTTCTATGGGCAAGAATTATTTGCATTATTATCAGTTGGGATGTGAATGACAGCAGGGCAAGGGTCGAAGGAAAAAGCTCAGACAAGGGGCCCTGCATTTGCATGTTTGCATGGCAGCCTCCGGCTGGTCTGGCTTGTCCAGACAGGGCATCACCTGCAGGGTCTGTGCGCTGCACACCTGTGCCCAGTCCGGAAGTGGGCTGAATCAAGCTAAGGATCTGAGACCTGTGTTTACCTGCCGATGAGCAGTTCGTGACCTGAGCACTGTACGTGGACTTGTAAATGAGCTCTGCATCATGGACAAAGCACACAAGAGCTGGCAGGGCAGTGAATGGAAGGCCAGATGCAGGAGGAGATGGAGAGATGGGGAGCCCTGGGTGACAGGAGGTTAGGAGTTTCCATAGCTGGTGGGGTGGGACAGGGAGGGGAGGAAGGGGTTTGCAGGGACTGAGGGAGATGCGGAGGGAAAAGGAGAAAAGAGGGGAGAAACAGAGAGGTAGCTTGCCATGGGAGCAAAAGTCCTGGCCTGGAAACCTGGGGCTGGGGTCCCACACTCAGCTCCAGCTGCCTGGCCTTTGGGGTGGGGCCCACTGGGGACTCAGCTTCTCACTGGTTGGAGGTGGGGGTGACTCAAGAGAACCTGCATGGCCCCATTAATTCTGATTGCTCTTGGGTCTGGTATACTCAAGAGCTTGATGTTCCCCAGACCTGTCAACTCTTGAGTGTTCCTTGGACTGCAAGGAGATCCAACCAGTCTATCCTAAAGGAAATCAGTCCTGGGTATTCATTGGAAGGACTGATGCTGAAGCTGAAACTCTGATACTGTGGCCACCTGATGTGAAGAACTGACTCATTGGAAACGACCCTGATGCTGGGAAAGATTGAAGGCAGGAGGAGAAGGGGATGACAGAGGATGAGATGGCTGGATGGCATCACTGAGTCAATGGACATGAGTTTGAGTAGGCTCCGGGATTTGGTGATGGACAGAGAGGCGTGGCGTGCTACAGTCCATGGGGTCGCAAAGAGTCGGACACGACTGAGCGACTGAACTGAACTGAAACCTGTCGTGCACCTCTGTGCCTTTGTGCATGCTGTTCCCTTGCTTGGAATGCCCTTCCTTCCTTGGCTGCCTGGCAAAGTCCTGTTCATCTATCAAGGCCAATCTTGTTGGAACATCATCTCTTTTTAGCATTCAAGATGCTCCTAGGCATAAAGAATGGCTCCTCTTCATTCAGCTGCATTATAATGTAGTAGATGGAGAGCAAGGTACTTAAAGTCAGGCAGGCTGAGTCTAAACTCTGGTTCTGCCACCTCTTTGCAGAGCAAAGATAGTCTCTCTGAGCCTCAGTATTCAAATCTCTAAATTAGCAATAGGGGACTTCCCTGGGGTTCCAGTGGTTAGGACTCTGTGCTTCCAATGCAGGTGGCATGGGTTCGATCCCAGGTCAGCGAACTAACATCCCACATGCAGCATGTTGTGGCCCCAAAAAAATTTAATGGCAATGGGACCATTTCATTTAAGTAACGGCACCCACCTCAGAGTGCTGTGATATTTCCAGGCGATAATGCTTGTAAATCCCTCAGCCCTTCCCTGGAACCTGGATATGCTCAATAAATGTTAGCTGTTACTATGACCTATGAGATTACAGGTTATAATATAACAACTAGCTGAGGTGCCCTGGCCTGAGCCCCAAGAGTAAAGTCCCTGTCCATCCCATCATCAGGCTCCTTCTGGGCCTCAAACTCGACTTCCCTGGTGACTCAGATGATGAAGAATCCACCTGCAATGCAGGCGACCTGAGTTCTGTCCCTTGGTTGGGAAGATCCCCTGGAGGAGGAAATGGCAACCCACTCCAGTATTCTTGCCTGGAGAATCCCATGGACGGAGAAGCCTGGAGGGCTACAGTCAATGGGGTTGCACAGAATCAGACACGACTGAGTGACTAACACACACACACACACATGCACATGCACATGAGACAGCATATCAGCTTCCATCACTGGGGTCAGTTTTGTCCAGAAGCCCCACTGAGAAGGGCCGCGTCTCACTTCCTCGTGTGTCAGCCTTGCTTGGTGCAGTGCCTGGACCTCAGCGGGCCGGCTGCGAATCCCCATTGGATGTAATGACTTTGGAAACAGGATGACAGCAGTGGAAGGACAGGGAAGGACTGACAGAAGCAGAGAGACTTAGCCAGGCCAGGTGTGGCGGTCTGAGCTGCCAAGCAGAGCTGCCAGGGATGGCGATAATTGGCTTGGGAGGGAGGGAAGGACCGACCAGCTAAGGCTGGCTGCTGAGAGGAGGGGCGGGCATCTGCTTGGGAGCTTATCTCTCAGGACAAGGAGCCCCTGGACTTCCTCCAGGACACAGGAACTCGCCCTGGAGATCTCTGAGGATGGCTGGAGATGGTGAGGGTATGTGAAATTCAAGCCTCAGCTTCCTCTAAGGGCAAAAATGGAAACTTCGCCTTCCTTCCAGGCAGCTGCTGCTAGGAGATGCTCTTCCCCTTTTAGGGAAGATGGAGATGTGGGCTGGGAGGGGAGGAAGTCCTACACTCATCTTGTCCAAGCACTGCTTCATAGAGCTGAGGCACAGAGCAGGACCGCCGCACAGCGGGTAGACCCACATGTGAGTGTATCCTCTCTCGTGGTCTCATTTCACAATCACAGACTGTGGGAGGCAGGGCGGCCAGAGCTTATTCTTCCCATTTTATACATGGGAAGGTGGACACAGAGAAGGGATGCTCAAGCCCAGGTCAAAGAATGGAATCAGTGTTGGGGCAGTGAATTCAGGATCTAGACTCCCATCCAGCCTTCTCCATCTGGGGTGGGGGCTGTCCCTGGACATGGGCTGGGGCTGTGTTCCAGGTCAGTCTGTAGTCAAGTCTGAGAGCCCAGATGCAGCCTGGTGATGGGATGGACAGGGGCTCAGGCCTGGACACCTCAGCTCGTGGTGGCTGGCTTGGCAAGGCCCTGGGCTCCCAGGTTGCTCTGGAAACCGAGGGGCCAGAGGCTGCCAGGCTTGTTGGTGGCATGGCTGCCACACTTTGGGAATGGGGACAAGCTGGGACTTGGGAAGTGGTGATGGGCGGTGCTCCAGCAGCCCTTGGATCCCTTGGATCCCAGCTGCTCTGGGTTGGTCCTGCCACCACACAGGGTCCACCCTGGCGGCCTGGATGCTCCCAAGAGGAGCCACCTCTTCCCTACCCTTAGCCACACGCAGATGGGAACTGAGCCACTGAGTTCCTCTGTGGGCCAGGGAACTCAGGACTCCTGAGCCTCCAGCTCCTCTCTCTGCCCTTCACTCCCTGCTTTAGCTACCTGTCTGCTCTTTCTGGCTGGTTGCAGAGACTACAAGGCCAGGTGAGAGTGGTCAACTCCAGTTTTATGAGGATCCTGGACCTCTAAGCAAAGGTGGGAGGCATGGCGGGGGGTGGTGGTGTGTAGGGACTGACATTTACTCAATCTATCTGTGCCATAATTAATCATCACAAAACTCTACAAAGTAACTATCATTGTTCCCATTGTACTGACCAGAAAACTGAGGCTCAGACACAGTCATCCACCCAGCTAATGTCTTAGAGCTTCTAAGAGGTGGAACCAGGTCTCAAACAAAGCTCTCAAGCACACCACTCTTTCTCCATCCCCCTACACCCCAGTGGTAGGAAGCACAGAGGCAGAGACAAATGACTCCCCAAAACATGATATATGCAATGACAGAAATTCAGGGAAGGTGCGCTGGGAACTCAAGGGAAGAGGCCGAAAATTCAGATGGGAGACACCAAGGAAGATTTCACAAAGGGGAGGCGTTGGAGCTGAGCTTTGGTGAATGAGTCCAGGATTCTGTATTTGGAAGAAAGAGCCAGAAGAGCTTCTTTGGGGGAACGGGCGGCAGGAACAAAGGCTTGAGTGCCTGTCTAGAAAGTTTGGGCTGGATTCTGTAGGTTTTATCCCTTGCAGATGTGATTATTTGATTATCTTCTATCAATTACCAATAAGCCCCTTGAGGGCAGAGGGGACGTCTTTTATTCACATTTTCTCCATCATCCACCTGAACCTTAGCACACTGTGGGCATACAACAGGTACTCAAGAAGTATTTGTCAGTCAAATGAGCAGGGCTGGTTTTAGCTCACCGTCTCGGGACCCTTTGATTTGCCCGCTCTTCATGGGTCTCCTGCACACCTTGGACTTCTCACCTTTGCACTCGACTCCTGTGTAAGGGATTTCTCCACTGGCCTTCAGACAGCTGCAGCATCCTCTCCAAGGAAGCCCTGGAGGCTGAGTCCCACCAGCCAGACCAGGCTCCTGAACTACGGAAGGTGGAGGCTCCACTCTGCAGCAGCTCTGACCTCTGCGTCCCCTCCCTCCTCAGCCAGACCAGGCTCCTGAACTACGGAAGGTGGAGGCTCCACTCTCCAGCAGCTCTGACCTCTGCGTCCCCTCCCTCCTCAGCCAGCCCATGCCTACCATCGGCAGAGCCCAGGGCGAGTGCAAATAATGACCACATGCCACGTCTAAACACCGGAATGTCATTGATTCAGCAATCAGACAGGCAAATAAAGTGTATTTTCTCCCCCTCCCTTGGCAAACATACCCTCCTAATGACAAAACTGAAAAGAATATACAGAACTATAGTGGCAAATCTTGAAGAGTTTTTTATTACCATGAATGTATGTCCCGGTGTCCTTTGAAAGGATGTCCTGATGTTGGGATGAGGAATACAATGAAGATATATAAAAGAAGCCAGACACCAAAGTGATAATGCATGATTCTGATGATGTGACGTTCAAGAACAGGCCAAATGAATCTATGATGATAGAAATCAGAAAAATCAGTTTTCTCAGGGATTGAAAGGAGTATGAATGACCTGTGTGGGCTGATGAAGTTGTTTTATATCTAGATCAAAGGGTTGGGAATATGCGTGTTTACACGGATCCAAACTCATCCAACTGTATTCTTAAATGAGGACGTTTCACTGTATGTAAATTGCACCTCAAATGCTACCATAAAAGACTTGATAACATCAGAATCATGAGAAAGTTAGAATAGATTAGTGTCAAAATCATGTAAAAAACAAGATGTGAGTAATGCTTAAATGATCACATATTTACTCCGTAAAATTTATCTTTCTTGCCATTATGTCAGCAAAATCACTGATATTGTTGTTATAATCAGGATTTCATATAATTTGTGTTCTCTTGACAGTAATGATCTCAAGCAGTCTTATTGGATAGAAATATGTGAGCCACAAATGTGAGTCACGTATAGAATTTTATAGTCTGCATTTTCAGTTTAGTTCAGTTGCTCATTTGTGTCCGACTCTTTGCGACCCCATGAACCGCAGCATGCCAGGCCTCCCTGTCCATCACCAACTCCTAGAGTCCACCCAAACCCAAGTCCATCGAGTCGGTGATGGCATCCAACCATCTCATCCTCTGTTGTCCCCTTCTCCTCCTGCCCTCAATCTTTCCCAGCATCAGGGTCTTTTCCAAATGCAAAAAATAAGCAGGTGAAATTAATAATACATTTATTCAATCCAAGATGTCCAAACTGTTATTTAAACAGGTAATCAATATAAAATATTATTAATGATATATTTTATGTTTCTTTTTTTCATATAAGTTCTCCTAGTGGTAAAGAACCTGCCTGCCAATGCAGGAAACATAAGAGACATGGGTTCAATCCCTGGATCAGGAAGATCCCTTGAGAAGGAAATGGCAGCCCACTCCAGTATTCTTGCTTGGAAAATCCCATGGACAGAGGAGCCTGGCAGGCTCAAGTCCATGGGGTCACAAAGAGTCAGACACAAACGAAGTGACTTAGCACTAGCGTATCCCAGAATTTAGTGTGTGTTTTACACGTACAGCACATTTCAATTCAAACTGGCCACATTTCAAGTACTCAATTGTAATCTGTAGAGATTAGCTACTCTTATTTGACAGATCAACTAAAGAATAAAAAGATAAAATGTAATTTTATTCAAAGTATACAAAATTTGAACACATTGGAGATCAGCCCTGGGATTTCTTTGGAAGGAATGATGCTAAAGCTGAAACTCCAGTACTTTGGCCACCTCATGAGAAGAGTTGACTCATTGGAAAAGACTCTGATGCTGGGAGGGATTGGGGGCAGGAGGAGAAGGGGACGACAGAGGATGAGATGGCTGGATGGCATCACTGACTCGATGGACGTGAGTCTGAGTGAACTCCGGGAGTTGGTGATGGACAGGGAGGCCTGGCGCGCTGCGATTCATGGGGTCGCAAAGAGTCGGACACGACTGAGTGACTAATCTGATCTGATCTGATCACTAAACACTTAAGTTCAAATGATAACAAAAATTTAAAAGCTATATATGTTCCAACAAAGTATTAATAATGATCTATTAAAGTTAAAAGGTATAATCCATATTGTAATCAATGAATATAAAAAATTAAAATTATTTAAAGAAAGCTGAAATTAAAAAAATTTTTTGAAAAGGTATTAGAGTGTGTGCATACTCAGTCACTTCAGTCATATCCGACTATTTGCAACCCTATGAACTGTAGCCTGCCAAGCTCCTCTGTCCATGGGATTCTCCAGGCAAGAATACTGGAGTGGGTTGCCATGCCCTTCTCCAGGGGATCTTCCTGTCCCAGGGATCAAACCCAAGTCTCTTGCATCTCTTGGATTGCAGGTGGATTCTTTACCACTGAGCCACCTGGGAAGCCTTGAAAAGGTATTTAAGTATCATTAAATATTTTTATTAAAAAGATGTTCACAACTCTAGTGTTAAAAGTCCAATTTTTTTCCTTAATGTAATGAATTAGTACCATGCCTTTTACATCTAGACCTACATTTACACCGTATGATTAATAAGAATTGTTGAAGGTAGCAAAATGTTCCTTAGCTGCCCTGTCAACTAGAGCCAAGACTACAAATAATAACTTGATAATTGTGAGTACTTCCAGAACCATTAATTGGAACAGTCAGACAGCTAGAAAAGGACACTCGGCATTACTTAGAAATGATACTTTGTTTTTTTTAAGGATCTTTGGCATTCATGCTATCTGAGAGCAAGGATTTGAAAAGCTAATTAACTCATCTTCTTACGGAAGGGCTTCTGCAGCTCTCATGAACCCTGTGTTCTCCATCCCACCCAGAGGAGCCTGAGGCTGGCGGCAGCAGACCCCAGAAATCTTCTTAGTATTCTGACTTGGTCATCTCCGATTCTGCAAACCCAGAGCAAAAGTTGTGAAGACCCCCATTTCCCTGGAGCCTGAACAGTGTTATGAGAGCAGGGGTTTAGGGTTAGGGGCTGTGCCACGCCAGCACTGAGCATAACAATCCTGAGTGACAAGAGGGGCCCGTGTGCTCTTTAAGGTGTGTGTTTGCACGTGCGTGTGTGATATTAGAGTTCCAGCAGACAGCCGCCTGGTTGTATAGCTGCACAGCCACTCCCACTTGTTCAGGCATTGTCTGTGGCTGTTCTTGGGCTAAAAGATTGGAGCTGTTTTAACAGAAATCAGACCCTATAGCCTGAAAGCCTGGAATATTCGCTTTCTGCTGCTTTAAGACATTTGCTGTCCAGGGTCTTGACTGGGTCTGAAAGGTTCCCCTCCTTGGGGCCTGTTGAGGCCCCCAAGTTCAATTCTTAGGGGTTCAGTTGTCCTGTAGTGAGTCCCCATGTCATTTGGGATAACGTTCTCTCACCAGTGAGACCAAAGTAACTAAGTGGTTGAGAAGACCAGGAGAATGGTCCTCTCCCCTTCCTTCCTTCTGCCAGCCCCTCCCCAGCCTTGGTAAGAATAGCCATGAGGGAATTTCCCACAATCCTCCACTCTCCTTTCCAGGAGCGCATCTGGCACTAAGCTCTGTCTTCTGGTCCCAGTGTCCTGGGCAGAGGTGGTGACGGCCAAGAGATCTTGCTGTGCTGGGCACCTTGTCTGCCTGGGGGGGCCTGAGTGTGTGCCAGTGTGGCCAGAGATGTAGGGTAAATAGATAAAGGGCATAGTGTGGGTGTGGGGGTGCCCATCTCTGTTGCCTCACTGGTCATAGCAGCATTTTGTTTGATCTTGCACCTGTCACTTCTGCTAGATACATTGTTCTTGGTCAGCCCCTTTGTGGCTACACAGTGCTGGGCACGAGTGGACCCACCATCAAGAGATGCAGTCTGCTGTCTTGGCACGTGTTCTATTCCAGGCATGGTTGGGGTTAAAAAGGAGAATGAAAAGGGTTTGGCGCCTCAAGTAACTCACCCCCCACCCCAGGAAGAGGCAGAGGGGCCAGTGGCTGGAGCCCTCACTCTGAGGACAGACGCCTCAAGCAAACGCTCCCTCTGATGGTTCCAAGCAGGGCACATAATTCAGCTTGGAGGGATGGGGAAGCTTCGGCAAAGGGGTGACAAATTGAGCTACTTGTTGAACGAAAGCGTGAACAGATGAGAATGAGAGCCTGATGCTGGGGCTGTGGACTTTAAAAATGTGGAAAGGGATTGCTTCTGAAGTTTTAAATGGAATTCATTTAAAATGTCCCTCGGCTGAAAGGAGGGCAGGAGGAGAGGGTTGGAGGGGCAGGGCTGCTGGGAGCAGGAGGACCAAGGCAAAGGAGACGGAGCCCCCTGTCCAGGCTCTCAGTGGGCAATCCCTGCCTCAAGCTGCTGGCCCAGGAATCCCTCGCTGTTGAGCGAGAAAGGGATGAGCCATTGTAGCTTGAGGACAGATGTCTTTTAATTTTGTTCTTCGTAGGAGGGGGTGGGCCAGCGTTGGAGTGAGAGATTGGCTTGGTGAGGAACGGCTCTGCTGGCTCCACAAACACCCTCGGTGGGAGAAGAGAGAGAAATGCCCCCTCCCTTCCCCTTTCCTGGCACTGGAGGCCTGGAGGGAGGAAAGGACTGCTCTCCTGGGCACACAGAAGTAGTGCGTCTCAGAGAGTGAAGCTGGGGTCCTTGGTTCCATGGACTCTTTCATGGGCTTCTGACATAATCTGCCTGGAGTTTTAAGGGGAAGTCTGTGGGAGGGTCCTTAGGGGTCCTCCGCCCTCCCTGAGTAGTGTGTGAAAATTTGTATAAGTAGAAAAGTGCGGGGAGTGGACCCAAGTTAAGATTTCATGGATCCTGCTCTCTTGCTTAACAAATGGAGAGGGGAGGGGCTCGTCTAATACCACGCGGCAGGTCTGTGGATCTGGGTGCACGGCTGGGTGGTACCTCCCCACCGTCCAATGCCTACCTGGCTAAAGAGGGGCACTGAATGAGAGAACCAGGTCTCCTGGTGCCCCCCCGCATGCTCTTTCTCCTGGTGATCCATGGGGCAGAAGGCCTGGGGGGGCAAGAAGTAGGGATAAGACTAGGGGGTTTAAGCAAAGTCTTGGTATGTGTAACTGTGTGGATGAGCTGCCCTCCCACTTCCCCAGGAGGTCCTAACAGTGGGGAGGGGGGCACTGGTGATCAAGGACACACACCAGAAGCACCTACAAGGACCTCTCACCTGGGGCGGAGCTTATCTCCCCTCTCCCCACTGCAAACAATGCCTACCTAGGGCAGGGAGAGGGGCGGAGGGCAGGTCAGATACAGATTCGAGGTGATTCTGAAATCCAAGTCTGCAGTGGGGAGAGGTGGGCGGAGAGGCCAGGGAGGAGGGTGCTACGGTGGTCCCAGGGTAAGGAGGGGCTGGGAAATTAGATAGAAAGAGCACTGGAGTCAGCCTGTTCCTGCTGGTGACAAAGGAGCCAGCAGGGGCCTCACGCTGGGGCTGGGAGCTTTAAAAATGCAGAAAGGAATCGCTTCTGCAGGTTCAGAATCAATCTAGCTCCAGTCCCTGCTCCGACTTTGTGTCACCCTGGGCCAGACTTGGTGTCGGTCTCAGTTTTCCCATCTATTAAGCAAGATAAGACATTTGGACCCCATCTGTTAAATGAAATAATCATAGTTGCTGCTCTTCTTAGCAAGTGAGGTTCGGAGACAGAAGTGTGGACGTGAAGGCACTTTGCTGCTGAGAACAGACAAGGACTCAGCAAGAAGGTTGGTGTTGAAAGAAATGATGGGGCAGGGGTAGGGGAGGAGGGGAGCAGGGAAGGGGCGGGCCGGGAGAAGGCAGCGTCGACCCCACTCAAAGTGTCCAGGTGTTTTCCTGGAAGCACGATGTACTTGACACTGAGCCTTTGACAGAACATGCCAGGGGGTGGCCTCTCATCTCGGAGGGAAATGGGGAACTTTGGTTTTCTGAGAGTTCCAGCTGAGACCTTGATTGCCCTAGAATGCAGGTAACTCACTACAGGGAAAGCTGGGAGGAACAAGGCTCAGAAAAGATATGCCTGTGGGGTGGAGGTGGACACAAGTTATTCAGCTACCTAGAAGCCTACTTTAGTGGAGAACCTCTGAGTTCTGGGAGATAAAGCTGGGAGGATCTGGGAAGGCCCCTTGAAGGAGGTGACGTGTGTGCTGGTTTATGGGTAGGCTCCCCAGAGTCACATGGACTGGGGACCAGCCCAAGGCAGGAGACTGCTTGGGGGAGGGCACGGCTTCAGGAACTTGGAGGGGGCCCAGCCACTGCCCCCTTGGATCCATCACAGAAGTGAGAACAATTATGAAGCAGAATTTATGGTCCATCTCACTTGGTAACTTTTGGTTTTTGAAGGTGCCGTGTGACTCCACAGAAGGTCCCACCCAGTAGGTCTGCACCCAGGAGTCCTCCCAGCCTTGGGCACCCAAGGAAACAAATCCCAGTGCTTCCTTCCAGCCTCCCAGCCCCTGCGGGAAGCCTGCTGAGCTGGGCTCAGCTCCAGGCTGCTCTCCGAGAGCGCGCCTGTTTACCGCTTCGCTGCAGAGCGATGGATGACACGGAGGCCACATTTTTCTCCCCTCGCAGCAGGGAAATGAATCTCACCAAGTGCTGCCGACACCATCCTACCAGGTTCCACATCCATCGTGGGCCGGGGCTGCTGACAGGGCACAGGCCCATCCCTCAAGCCGGCTCTGAGCCCGGGGGGAGACCGTGGAGACGAGATGAACATTTCGCATCCCTCCTTCCTCAGCACTGCTCTTCCTCTCCCTTCCCTCCCCCGCTGCAGATCATCCACCCACTCGACCAGGTGGTGCACCCCCAGAGGCAGCACCCCTGGCCTCGGTTCTGACTGCACTTGGCAGCAGACGCTCCATGACATAGAAGATGGGTGGTGATCGGGAGAGAGGCGACAAGAAGGCATTGGGTTCAAACTTGATAACCCAACACAGTCTGAAAGCATGATGAGGGGCAGTCACGTCACTGAAACGCCTGGAGGTCAAGTCCGCCCCGGAGGGGGACAACTGAGAAGATGGGACAGAGGTCAGGAGACCCGGATCCCCATCCCAGTTCCTTTAATTGATGAAACTCTAGGAATCTGGGTGAATTGACCCATGGTTCTAGGTCCAGTTTTCTTCCAAAACTGGAATGGATTCCTTCCGGTGCTGGTAGTGGGTCATGTGCTGGGGATTTAAAGACACGATACTAATACTCACCCATCTGTTGAGCACTTACTATGTGCCTTCCATGGTACGAAAAGAGCATCGATCCTCACATGAACCTTGTTAAGAAGCTAACTTCCGCCTCATTCTACAGATTACGTAACTGAGACACTGACTTGAAGTCACTTGTAGGAAGCAAATGGCTGAACCAAGATTCAAACCCACCCTGTTAACTCCTAAGTCCTTTCTTCTTACTAGATGATGTGATGATCCCAGGGCACAGAGACTCTTGGGGGCATGGGCCCTTAGGGAATCTAATGAAAGTGAAAGTCGTTCAGTCTGACTCTTTGTGACCCCATGGACTATACAGTCTATGGAATTCTCCAGGCCAGAATACTGGAGTGGGTAGCCTTTCTATTCTCCAGCGGATCTTCCCAACCCAGGGATTGAACCCAGGGAATCTGGAGGAATAAATAATTGAAAGGAAGGATTTGAAACCTCAAGAGAGCCATTTGGGAAAGCATTTCCATTCTTGGCTTCAGTTAACACTTAGCATAGCTCCATCTCTCATCGGGCCCCAGTCCATCCTCATCTCTCTGCATCATAACCATCTTTCCAAACCCTCATCTTCTTTTCTTAAAAAAACTCCAAAACTATTTATTATTTATTTTTACTTATTTGGCTGCACTGGGTCTTAGTTGCACTTCGAGGGAACTCTTAGGTGCTGCACATGGAAACTTTGGTTACTGCAAGTGGGATCTAGTTCCCCGACCAGGGATTGAACCTGGGCCCCCTGCACTGGGAGTGTGGAATCTTAGCCACTGGACCTTCAGGGAAGTCCTGCAAAATCCAAAGCCCAGTCTTCTTGGACCACTCTGTACAAGTTTCCACTGAGGCACATCATGCCTGCCTTGCCAGTTTGCTCACGAGCTCATGGGGAGCAGTCTTGTGAGTTTCCAAAAATCCCCAGGACCCTCTGTTGCTTCTGAGTCTTTGCTCGATTCTGGGTTTCCTCCATTGCCAGCACAGGTCCTCCTTGTGCTGCTTCTGGGGAAAGTTCTGACCTTCCTGGTACCTTTTCCGTTTGGCCAGTTGGACTTTGTTCTCGTCCTTCCATCCTCATCCCGGCTCCTCCCTCCCCGGGGGAAACCATCCAGGTGAGACCGTAGAGCCTCTTTTCACAGGAGGCTGAGTCACAGGCAGGGGTGAGCCTGAGCAGCCCAGGGTAGGGCTCTTCCAACGCAGTCTTTGAACACAGCTCCGGTCATGCCTGCCTAGTGGCTGTGCGTTCCATTTCCGCAGTGCAAGGGACACGCTCCTGGTAGTGGACACCAGCCTGAGACAGAATCTCATCAGACCACCTCATAGACAGGGAACTGGATGAGGAAAGAGTCAATTCGACTGCCTTCCAAGCTGGATCAGATTGTCCAAGGTGACCCCCAAGCTCACCCGGGGTGCCCTTTTCTCCCAGCCAGCCTCTGCAGGGGTCTCTCCATCCACAGGTGTTTTCATAACCTCTCCAGGATCTCCACCTGGTGCTTTCCTCCCAGAAGTCTTCTTGGCTTCTACGTCAATCAACCCAGGCTCCAGGGCACACCCTCTGTGTGAAGGTTTCTGGTTCTACCTCACCTGGCATGATCCCCAAATAAATCATTTTGTTAGGGTTAATAACATAGTCCCTTTAACTGCAAAGTGTTTCCAAATAGAAGGCCCTCCAGTCTGCTTTAATGAACAGATAAGAATCTTTGTAATTAACTCAGTGATGGCTTGTATGTAAGTATTCTTCTGAATGCTGTGAGACTATTTGGTTATTGTTTCAAGTATAGGGTAAACATGCCCCATCCCTCTCTCCAACAAGCTCTTATACAAACAACTGCTCTGTAGGTTATTTATAGGATGGGCAGCTGCGCCTGGCTTCAGACACCCCGTGGGTACACTGGAACCTAGAGGGCTGTCTGTCTTTATTCCAGCCTCTCTTTGTTGGGTCCACCCATCCATCCTTGACCCACAGCTCTGGATCTGGCCCCCACTCCTGTGATCTCTGCCTTCCCTCCTGGCAGGGTAGAGGGGCTCTGAGGACTCTGCCCCTTTGTGTGATCAAGCACGCCTCCGGTGATCACTGCACTGGAGCTATGGGCTCCAGCTGCCAGTGTGCATGCGTAGTATGTGTGTGTGTGTGTGTGTGTGTGTGTGTGAGTGTGTAGGGGCATGCTCCCATCTGTGCGGTTGAAGGGCGTGTGAATGAGTAGGGGTGCTCAGAGAGTTTGCATTTGTGATGTGTGCTGTGTGTGCGGGTAGGGTGGGTGTGCACGCGTGCTCTGGGTGCCCCGCCCACAAGAGCCTGGTTCCTCCTCTTCTAACAAAGGCAGCACTTTAATCGCTGGATGCATCTGGTGCTTTGTCGTGTCTGTTCCTGGAGCAGGTTTGCTGAAGTGGAGGGTCGCCCCGTGGCTCTGGCATCTCTGGAGATTTCCTCGAGACACTGCAGCTGCTGGAATGTCCTTTCCTCCCCCTCCTTCCCTTCTCTTCCCTCCCTGGGAGATGTGGTCCCTGCCTGGTGCGCTAACCATGGTCCAGCTTCCCTCCCCTGGGCCGCCCTTTCCCTTGATAGAGAGCCATCTCATAGGGGATTGAAATCTGGAATGGAGCCCAGATGGGGTGGGGAACAGACTGCGGAAGGAGGACCCCGTGGGCGAGTGTGTGTGAGGGAGGAGACCCTGGAACAGCATCTCAGCTTCTGTCGATGCTGATGAATTGCATCTCATCAGGCGAGGGCTGGGTTCCACTCTGCCCTTTGGAGGGGTGGACTGTGTGTCGAGGTGGCGGTAAAAAATAAATCAGAAGGGGCAGAGAGGGGGAGCCATGCCAGACCCTTCCCTTGCTCCCTCCCACCATCGGCATCCCCCCAGGCTCCTTCGTCCCTGATCTGTCTGGGCTGGGGGTCTGCAAATGGAGTCCATTTCAGGACCAGGGCTCAGCTGCTGGCTTCACTAAAGAATGGAAGCATGGGGGTCCACTCTCAGGACACTGCTCACTTTACCTTCGCTTCCAGTCAACTCTCCTAACTGGCAGGACCCCTCCTAATGGGAGAAGCCACAGGAAGCAACCCCAGAAACCCTGCCCCAGGACAAATCGTAGGAGGTCTGTTGGGAGCTGTTGCAATGAAGGAGAAGGAAAGTCACTCTAGAACTGTAGAAGGTTGAGAGGGAGAGGGTACCTCCATGAAGCCCAAACCGAGCTGGGTGGGGGGCTGCCTGACTGTGCACAGGAAGATGGCAGCAGACCTGGGGCTCAAGTCCTTTTGGCCTCAATCTTCTGGGGTCCCCACAGCAGCCTGCCCCATGGGACAGGGGCCTGAAGACCCCTCTGTGCCCCAGGGAGGGGCTGGCAGGCACCGTGAGTCCTGTGTTTGAATCCACTTGACAGATGGGTTCACAGTTGGGCTCCAGACAAGGGCACAGAGGGTCAGTCCAGGGACAGACCTCAGTCAGAATCTAGTCCAGACCCTTCATCTCGCAGCAGAGGGCCAGAGACTCACGCAAAGTCACCCTGCAAGTGGTGGGGCACTCAGGAGACTGGGACCCAAGCAGCTCAGCAGCACAGGGCCTCTCCAGGGTCACCCGTGGGAGGGTCCCTTCCTCACCTCCCCTGCCCACGCCTCTCAGCCAGGCCCCTGCAGACCCCATCCCCCAGCTACCAGAGTAAATCCAGCCCACCTCCTCATCCCCAAATGTCTGTTTCTGACTTCCCAGCCATCTGGTAGACCCCTCCTAATGTCTTCCCTCAATGCCGCCTACAGCCTTGTCCAGGCTGCGTTTTTGGGAAATAAAATTTCCCAGCTTCCACGTGCACTTCACTTCTGCTCTGTGGGCTAAGTGTATGTGTAGGTTACTTTGTGCTTATTTGCACGTGTTCCTATATTTTGCCGAATGCTTGATGGCATTTCTTCAAGTGTCAGTCTCTCCTCTCAGACTAGGAGCTGTTACAGCACGGGCCCTGTTCCTTTTCCATCAGATGGGGATCTCCTGTGGAACAGACTCTGGGGCCCTTCCATCAGACTGAGAGCTCCCTGTGGGCAGGGGACTGACAACTGGAATGCTTAAGCTCTGTCTTAGCCCCAAGACTCGCTGCCTTTCTGGCACACACAGGGAAGCTCCATCCCAAGCTCCCCCCAAGCTCCATCCCTATGGACCCCTCGCCCACAATCCGGCAAATCCCAAACCTACAGAAGCAACTGCCAGCGGCAGCATCAAGCAGAGGATGGCAGAGACAGCAAAGCTCAGAGAGCCGCTGAGGACATCAAAGCTGTTACCCCCACCCCTGCCCGTAGCATCTCTCTAAGAGGGTGGAGGGAGAAGGTGCGAACTGGCAGGGCTGGTTGGTGCTCCAGGCTTCACACCTCCAGATCTGAGGACCATCACAACGGAAGGCACTGGAGGGACCATCTGGCTCTGGATTCTAGTTGAGGTCCTGGCTTGTCCCAGACATGGGCGGTGCCAGACTCATGGCCACATGACCAGTCAATAGCAGAGAGACAACTCCCACCAAACTACTGGACTCCTGGCCTTGTGCTCTTGACACACTGCATCAGAATGATTCTCTGAGCTCCTGGTCCCCACAGAGGGGGGCAGCATGGGGCAGAGGAAAGATGGGAAGCTTGAACCAGTGTAACCTAGGTTTGAATCTTCCTGCTGCTATTTGTTTGCTGTGTGGCGTGAGACAAGTCATAGAACTTCTGGGCCTCAGTTTTGTCATCTATAAAATGGACATAATGATACCACCTACCTTACTTGGTTATTGTGTAGAGTCAATGGAATGATGACTATAAAGTGGTTAGCATGGAGCTCCAATAATTTGGCCGCCTGATTCAAAAAGCTGACTCATTAGAAAAGACCCTAATGCTGGGAAAGGCAGGAGGAGAAAGGGATGACAGAGGACGAGATGGCATCACAGACTCAATGGACATGGGTGTGAGCAAACTCCAGGCGACAGTGAAGGAGAGGGAAGTCTGGAGTCCTGCAGTCCATGGGGTTGCCAAGAGTTGGATAAGGATGAGCAACTGAACAACAAAATCAACAGCAACAAAGAATGGAGTAAGCTCTCAGGAAATGTTAGTGATCGCTATTTAATCCTTTTGCTTCCTCTGTGCTTGGCACGCCAATGGATCCATGACAAGGGCTTAATAAATATCCACTGTGCTACCATGCCCAGGGTGGGAACATAAGGGTTGGCCTCAACTTCGCAATGTCTCTTACTTACTCTCCGCAGGCTGAAGGGACTGCCAGTTCCCCAAGGGAAAGGGCAGTACAACTCACACCCACTTCCTTGTCTGTGGGACCCGCTCTCCTAACAAGCCCAGCTCACCATCTTGCTTGGGAAAGCCCCGCTGGCTCTCTGCTCCTAGGGTGACCAAGAGAGGGTTGGATGGCGGTCTGTTGTGATGGTCAGCTGAGGGTGGAGCTCCTAGTAGAGGAGGGAGCGAGTCCCCTCTAACAATGGGAGAGGAACCATAGTGTTCAGCGTGTTCCATCTGCCCCCCAACAGTATCCACAGTCTATGCCTTAAATGGGAGTCCCACAGCCTTGCTCCCATCACATGCCGTCACTTCAGTCGTGTCTGACTCTTTGTGACCCCATGGACTGTAGCCCACCAGGCTCCTCTGTCAATGGGATTCTCCGGGCAAAGAATACTGGAGTGGGTTGCCATTTCCTCTTCCCAACCCAGAAGGGGATCTTCCCAACCCAGGGAACTGCACCCCCGTTTCTTCCGTCTCCTGCATTGACTGGCGGATGCTTTACCACTGGCACCACCTGCTTCCATCACCGAGCACATCAAATCCTTACAAGACCCTCCACCCTCCACCTTTTGGAGGCCCTTTCCACCTCCAAAACTCTCCAGCGTCACCTCTCCTTCAATTGTTAATATCATCAGTTGCTTCAGGTTGTAGCAGAAAGGCAGCAGGTTTGTAGCTGCCTGCCAACCTACTTCTAAGCTGGAGGTCTTGGGCAAGTTACTTGCCCTCTCTGTGTGCCTCTCTCCTCCCCTAGAAAATAGGAGTTAATAGTTCCTATCTCCCTGGACTTTTGCTTAATACAGGCGTTGAGCCCCTGCGGAAAGATCAGTGGATATTGTCTGGTATATAGTGGCAGCTTCCATGTTTGCACAGCTGGAGAAACGAGGGCCCAGAGCTGGTCACGTTCTGGCTGAAGGTCGCACAGCAAATGCACTGTCAGACCCCAGGGGTCCTTCTCACTTGTCTGAGGGTTTCATCCGTTTAAATGAGAATTTCCTTTTCTGGCCCCTATGTTGTATTTCCCATGCTCTCAGTTTGGCTCCAAGTCTCTCCCCCTTCTCTTAAGGGGGGCATAGTACCCGGTACACAGTAGGTGCTTGTTAATATTTAGTGAAGACAGGCTTGGAGGTGCGTCCCAGTGTGCAGGGTGTGACAGGGAGCACTGACGGGTGGGGGAGCGGGGAGAGCTCAGCATTTCTTTCTGCACCCTGACTCTGCCCTCAAGCGCCGCCGGCTGTTGGCTGCCTGAGAAATCTCATTTGGCCACTAAGCTGATTCATGGGCCGGGTTCCCCGCTGCTCCCTGAGCAGCTCTCTTGTCAATAACTGTTCTTTACAAGCTCCCTTGATTCGTTTTTGGGGTTGAAGACAAATTTTTAAAGCAGAGTTCAGCGCCCAGGCCATTCCAGAGGGGCTGTTAACTTAATGTCCTGCCTCGTTCCCTCCAAGCTTCCTGCCTCTTGATTCCTATGTGGGTCAGGACTCGCCATTTCCAGCAATTGCTTCTCTGGGTCCTTGCCTTAGAACAGGGAGGTGAAGAATGAAGAGAAAGGAACCCAAATGACAAGCCAGGGTGGCAGGCAGGGCTCGGGCTCTGCTGCTAGGGTGGCTGTGTGACTGTTGGCCGAGTGCTCCCTGTCTCTGGGTCCCCGTTTCCCTGTTTGTGAAAGCATGGATTCTGATAAACACCATGACATCGCTCCTGCGGTCGTCCCTGGAGCAGCCGGTACTCTGAGGCTCCTTTGGGAAGGAGATCTCGGTGTCAGTAGCATCTCATGGCTCATCCCTTCATCCTCACGTGGGGTGATGCAGCTGGCAAATTCTGCAGTGAATGCCATGGTGTCCACTGGCTCTCTGCTGCCCCTGCCTTTCTGCTGTAGCCTCCTCCTAAATGGTCCCCTTGCCCCTCCAACCCTTCCTTCCTTCACCCAGTGAGAGGGAAATGACCTGAACCTCAAGCCTAAGCCTGATTCCCCAGTCCATTTTGAACCTGTTGGCCTCCGCTCCTTGGCATATATGTTTTGTGTGTTTCTCCATCACCAGAGACCCATGGTCCAGGCACAGGGAAAGCACGTACAGAGACAAGGCAGCAAAAAAAAAACAAAAAAAACAATGCCCCTGGGGTGTCGAATATGCAGCCTCTGGGCCCCCACACCCACTGTTCTCCCTTCCAGGAATGCCCTTGGCCTTGTTCTCAACAAACTAAGTTTGAGTATGTCTGCCCCTCCCTTCTTTGCATCCCGCCAACCCAGGGCAAAGCTCTATCATCAATCATCCCAGGCGACTGTGGTCAGATGACATGTTCATCGTCCCTGTGGGGCTGAGGCTCCTTGGGGACAAGCCCACGCTTTTGCCTCCTCTCTCCCTGGCAGGGCCCAGCACACAGTAGGAGCTTGATGTGTTAAATAAACGAATTGGACCCTCATTCCAGATTCCACACCAGCACCTTCCATGCGGACACACCCCAGCTGACATGTTCCTCCTTCCTTGACACACACCTATGTCCTTCTTGTTTCTCCCTGAAACTGTGCGTGGATAAGTGGTGAAGTGGCAGAGTGGATGGGGATTAATGGAAATAAAAATGGGAAGCCATTGAAATGGAAAGCCATTCATAGCTTGCATCTGAACTTTAGTTACCAAATATTTGTTGAGCACTTGCCAATCCTGGGCACCATGGGTGAAAGAAACTGACAGACAGCCCCCTCCCCGCTCCTCTAGGACCCTCTAGGAGGCCACCATCAAGGCATATTGGAACAGCAGGTACCTGGTGTCCTGGACATTCCAGGAGCGCCCTCATGCCAAGCCCACCTATGGGTCTGCCCTACATGGCTTTCTGGCAGCT
Organism: Bos grunniens; assembly: GCF_055505025.1. NCBI lineage: Eukaryota > Metazoa > Chordata > Mammalia > Artiodactyla > Bovidae > Bos > Bos grunniens. The sequence goes on along the minus strand of NC_141183.1, from coordinate 48,007,544 downwards.
CCCGGCTTCCCTGCCGCTGAGCCACACCTGTTCTTTGTTGCCAGCACATCTGGGGCAGAGCTAGCCTTCTTTCAGGCTCATATATTACCTGAACACGAAGACCTGAATGTTGCAATCTCCGTTTACTGAACACCTCTGCTTGCCAGGATCTGTGCCCGCAGCTTTGTCTGCTGCTGGGCACCGTGCACAGCACTTTACAGACATGATCTCATCCAATCCTCATCCCAACCCCAAGGCTGCCCCTGTCGGTTGAGCAGAGGATCCTGGCTGGCAGTCTTCCTTTGGTCGTGGGCAACAGCCGTTTGGGGCAGTTGCAAACACAGCGCTCGTCTTGCCCCTGATCCCTTCTGGGACAGATGCAACCAGCTGGAGCCACCTGTTCAGGGTGCTGAAGGCTGGCCAGGGCGCCTTGGCTGGGCTCTTGCTCCCCCCAGGCTTCTGGTGGTCCCCAGGGCTGCGGCCTGCACTGGAGAGAGGTCTCACAGGGCCAAGGGAGGCTGTGAGTAGCTGCGGAGGGGCTCACCCAGCAGACATTGCTCTCTCCCATGTGGTTTTCTGACCCAGAGACCCCCAGATTGTCCCCATCAATCCCTGGAGAAGAGAGGCTTCCCTGGGAGAAGTTGATGGTGACAAGGAGGGTCACCCTCTGAAAGGTGGACTGAAGGCAGAGGAGGAAGCTGGTGTGAGCTCTGCTGTGCACACAGCCCTCTCACCTCTCTCCTTATTTTTCTGTCCCCCCTACCCCTCTCCTAGAGGAGGCATCTCTTTATAAGGGCACACTTCTGGGTCTAAGAGTCCTCCATCCCCGTGTGGACATCCCTCCAGCATCAGAGGATTTAAAGGGACCCGGATGTTGGAGAAGGAGGCGCAGAACCCCAGGCGGCTCAACCTGTTTCCATCTCACGTCATTTAGCGTGATCTCCGTGTGTGTGTGTGTACACGTGCGCGTGTGCACGCACCTGCAGGGCAAGGAAGGGACACAGAGCCAGCCACCACGTGCTGTCTGTTCTCCGGGAGCTGTTGCCCCACCCCCAGTCTTGTTGCCTCCGTTTATTTAAGAAAAATCTGACACAGTGGCGGGTAGAACCCCAGAGAAGGGCGGCCGTGGGATGGGGTCAGGGAGCCGCGGTTCCCTTTGCCTTGCTCATCCCACAGTCCTTCCCAGCAGATGCCTGGTGCCCTCGCCCCCTCTCACGGGACGCTGCCCGGTGGGGGAGGCGGTGGCCACCCCTACAGAGAGGAAGGAGGGGGTGGGCGGAGCGGGAGTGGGGGCTAAGGCGTGGTGTTGATCTTGCTGAGGGGTGGGCGGGAGGCACCCAGGGCTCCTGGGCGCCCAGACCACAGTGCTCTGGGGTGGACCCAGGACTCCTCCCCCTGAGGGCCTGCCCACAGCCCTTGGGGGCAGAGGATGGAGTCCTGAGATCTCAGAGAGGGGTCTGGCTTGACCCCAGACTTCTCTATAGAGTCAGCTCCCAGATCCTAGGAAGGGACTTGATGGGGAGTGGGGGCACCCGGAAGCCAGCAGATGCTACAAACATTCCCTGCCTCCCACCACCCCCCCCCCCAATGTTTTGTCCACAGCAAGATCCTCGGCAGGGCAGGCAGCCGCTGCCTCCCAACCCTGCAGGACAGAAATCCCTGAATAGTGGTTTGAGAAAAGTCTTTGTGCAGCTTGTAACACAAGGCTCCCCCCAGAACCCCTCCCCCTGAATGGGGGAAGCAGGAGACATGGGGGGAGGCGGGGCCCTCTCGGCCCAAACTTGACTTCCGTGCCCCACCTTGGGGCAGGGGGGTTGTCTAAGATGGGAGGAGGGTTGGAAAGGGGAGAAGGAGGGCTGGGATCGCTTTCCTCTTAGCCAGCTCCAGGAGGAAGGCGCCTCCACCTTTGGGGGCAGAGGAGGGGTAGGGGGAAGCGGGGAAGAACCACCGTGAGGCGGGGGCGGCCTTCCCCACCCCGGAGGAGCAAAGCTGCAGGGGCCGGACTATAAAATCCACTCGCTCGCTCCGGCCCACATCACATGTGAGCAGGGTCCCGGCTGTGAATCACAGAGCCCACCCTGCCCTGGTCGGGCTGGGGGAATCGGGACGGCACCTCTACGCAATCTCTTTGATTCTGCGCATGTAATTGTGCAGGTCAGGGGGCGGGGCGGGCCGCGTGGTGCCGGTCACATCCGGGCAGCCCCATCCCAGGTCCTCTTCGTCTTCCTCGTCCTCTTCGCCGGCGGGCACCGAGTCATAGGCCAGCTCCTCCGAGGGCAGCGTGGTGAAGGTGGTGAACTTGACCCGCTTGCGCTTGGAGGTGGGCGAGCTGGCGGGGTCCTCGGCCTGGTCCCGGGCCGAGCCGCCGGAGGAGCCGTCGCCCCGCCCGTGCACCTGACTTTGGACGCTGGTCTGCGAGCTGCCGCTGCTGTGGTGGTCACCGTGGCAGCAGGCGGGCACGGTCTCCATCGGGTTGCTGGCGGGCGGCGACAGCTCCCCCTGCACCCGCAGCGGCTGCCCGTTGCCCAGAAACACCCAGTGGTGAGAGTGGTCCATGCTGGTCTGGCCCTCGGGCGGGATGCGCTTGTGCCGGTAGCGCAGCACGAAGACAATGCAGTTAATGAGGAAGACAAGGATGGCCAGGCAGAAGACGCCCAGCAGCGCGTACATGCCGATCTCCAGGTCCGTCAGCCCCCGGGGCATCTGCAGGAAGCCGGTGGGCAGCGGCAGGAAGTCTTCCGTGGGTGGCACAGCCGGGCTGGCAGTGTCAGGGCCCGCGGCCTCGGGTCGGGGTCCCGCCGTGCCCGGCGGGCCAGCTCCCCGGGCCTCGTCCTCGCCCCCGCCGGGCCCTGGCTGGCTGGGGCCCGGGTAGTCGTAGGTGGGGTCCTCCTCGTCCCGCCCAAAGTGCACCCGCAGGCCCACGCGGGTCGTGGCCAGCACACTCTTGCGCTTGGTCTTCTGGCAGCTCTCGGCGATGGTGAGCTCTGCGCGGAGCAGCTCCCCGGCTCCCTCGGCTTCGGCCACCACCAGCGGAAAGGCCCGGTCCTGGGTCACCGTGGCCACGCGCTCGTCCAGACTGCTCACCAGCAGCCCGTAGTCCCGGGGGCTGTAGAGGGAGAGTGGGGCCGTGGTGCCATCGCTGTAGGAGAGCCAGAGGCTCAGGAGGGCTTCCTGGAGGTGGAGGAGCAGGAGAGGACGGGAGTCAGAGAACTCTTAGGGCTGGCTTCCCTGCTGAATCTTGAGCTCCCTGCTATTCCCAATGCTGGAACAGAGCCTGGTGGGTGACCAGTGCTGGGAACCATTATTTGCATGGGAGTTCTCCTTTGGAGGTGGTGGAGAGGGCACACAGAATAGACTCGTACCTCCCCGAGAGTATCCTCGCCCATTTCACCCTTCTCCCCTGGATGAGTTGATGGTAAATCCCACCTTGGGTCTAACTCCAATCCTCCTTCCTGCTCTAGGAGCCACACCCCACCCCCTGCCTGACTTTGGGATCACCCCCAGCAGACACATGGACATCGAGAACACAACATACTCAGCCTCAGCCTTGTCTTCTGTGTGTGACACCTCCTGAGAACTAACCTCCTGACCTCCTTGTGGATGGAGACGCAGGGCCCAGAGATAAGCCACTGGCCTGGGGTCACAAAGCAAGTTGAAGCCGAGAACTCCTGAGTCCTGACTTCTGGCTTGGTGCTCAATACCCACCTTTGCCCTCCCTGTGTCCCCACATGTAACTTTTCACCTTAGACCATGGCCAGTGTCCTGATATATCTGTGGGGAGGGGCAGCTGTAGTTGATTGGTGGGGGGCCATCCAGAGATGGGTGAGGGTAATTCCTGGGGGTGGAGGAAAAGTTAACGGGCCTTCTGAGAATCCAGGAGGGAACCCTCTGCTGGAATGCCTTGTGGTGGCAGATGCAGGAAGCGAGACCTTGGCCAGACTCCTATGCAGCTGGCAGGGTGATGGGGTGGGACAGGCTTGCTGGGCATGAAGAGTAAACGGACCTTCCATTATCAGAGCCCCAATCTGGGGGGACCTGCAGCCAGAGCCTGCAGGTTCTCCTTCCACACTCCAAGCCCCCAGGCTGGCCAGTTGGGCATCTGGTTACCTGCTTGAGGAAGCTGAGGGTCTGCTGGGCGGCAGCGGTGGCCAGGATGGTGTGGCTGCTCCCAGGGCTGGGTCTCAGGGAGAGGGCGAGGCTGGCCACCACCTGGGCCTGCAGCTGTGTGATGCTGACCTTCTCCTCCGTCACTGTCAGCAGCGTCTCCCCGAGCACGGACTCCGTCAGGGGGGACACCACCTGCAGCAGAGTGGGGTGAGAGTGGGTGAGAGCCAAGAAAGCAGGACGGCCCCCCCAGATCCCCAACCAGGGAGGAATCCACAACCAGGAGGGTCCAGAGGCAAAGTGAGGGTCAAGGGCTCACAGGAGCACAGACGAGAGGGGTAGGTTGAGTTTTAAAGAAAACAACAGTCCTCCCCCCAACCCCCACATTGGTAAATAGCAATTGGTGGTCAGCCTCGATGTCAGGGAGACAGAAGGGAGTGGTGGGGACTGGGGCAAAAGGGAGAATTCCTGCATATGTCAAAAAGGCATCAGTACTGACTCTGGCTGATGAATGCCAGGTCAGAATGCAGACCCAGTGTGGCCAGATTCATACTTTCTAAAATCAGAAATTTACATTAAAAAAAAAAAAAAAGGGAAACCTCCCAATTTTTAAATGGTGGATCCATTGGTTTTTAAACCAAATATGTCTACAAGCATATTTCAGCCCATGAGTCACTATTTATAATCCTTTAGGTGGATGATATCTGCCCAGGCACCCAGTTATCAAGGAGGAAGGTCAAAGTTGAGTTCCTAGATCTCCACAATTCCCTTTCCTGGCCTCTGGGTTGGCTGAGCCCTCCCCCCGCCCCACCCCCTCCTCACCCCCATCTACTCTCAGGGACCACACCGAGCCATGCGAGGTTGATGAGCCTGGGAGAGAGAACCTTCGCCAAGGTGAAGTTGACCTTGACCTTTGATGATGGAATTTCCAGCAAAAGGGCAGGTGGGGAAGCAAATGTGTTTCGGGGGCTGTCTGGAGTTACTCCCTGAAGCTGAGGCCCCAGAAATCCTGTCTTGGGGATGTCGGTATCATGGTGCACTCCCTACCACATGCATACCTTGAAGGGAGTGGTGCCCGGCTCCAGCCCAGCCAGCGTGCTGCTGTCTACCATGCGTGCCACTCGGGGGTCACCCACCCGCATGAAGTCGCTGACCAGGTCGGTGACCTCCACCAGCCAGTCCGGGCCCAGCATGGTGACCACCTGGTCGGTGCCCTCCGATGACGTCGTGTGGAACTGGGTGAAGACCTGCAGGGTGGCATGCTGGTACTGCAAGGTGCAGCCGCGACTTGCGCTCTGCGGCCGCTCCTCCTCCTCGTCCTCATCCTCGCTCTCCCGGGCTGACCTGGGTGGGAGAAGCCGGAGATCAGGGCTCCCCACCTTGGCTTGGACCTGCACAGGTCCCACTCTCTCCGTTGCCCTGCCGGCCCCTCCCCGGCTCCCGTGGGTAGAAGCCTGGGCTCAGCCCTTCTGTCTCTGCCAAGCTTGAAGCCCAGAGTCTCAGGCTTTGCTATCCCAGATGGGTAGCTTCTTGACCCTCCCCATCCACCCCAGGTCCCTCTCCACCCCTGCTTGGCTGAATCCACACCTGTGACTAGCTGGCATCAAATATCAGCAAATGCTGCCTCTTTCTCAGCACTAAGCACGTGCTGGGGCCTGGGCTCAGCTCTAAATTGGAGCAAAGGCGATCCTTGCTCGAGTGCCAGCGGGCTTAGCTGCCTCCTGTCCTACAGCTGTGTGGCAGGCAGAATTTGGATGTTTAGTTGATGAGATTTCCAAGTCGCCACTTGGGAGGTGTGTCCTGGCTTCCTGTGACTGCTCACAGCGAAATGCAAGAGGAGAGGGATAAATGGAGGGAGGAACTGGCAAGCAAAAGGGAACCCAGACTTGACAATTGGGGAAATTCTCAAACTCTCCAGATTGCCAAAAAATGTGAAAATCAGGAGGTTCACCCAGGAAAGCAGGCTTTGGAGAGAGAGGAGGGTGTGGCTAGTGCTTCACAAGGATCAAACCACTGGAAAATTCATTCACATAGAGGGTTCTTTATGTTAACTAATTTAAGCCTCACAGCAGTCCTCTGAGTTAAGTGTTAATGTGCCCATTTCAGAGATGAGGAAACTGAGGCACAGTAGCCTCAGGTTGCCCAGTTAGCAAATGGCAGAGTCAGGATTTCAATCCAGGCCATCTGGCTTCAGAATTCTGGTTAATTCTGACAACAAATGAGAGTCTGGCATGCTAACTAGTTATGAGACCCAGGTGGCCAGTGTTCAAACTTTGTAGGGTTAGGGTCCTCACTACTCAAAGCAGCTTCAGCATCACCCAGGAGCTGGCCTGAAATGCAGGCTTACAAGCCCTGTCCCAGGTTCACAGAATCAGAATCTGCATTTTAACAGCATCCTCAGGTAATTCATGTGCAAGTTTGAGAGGCTCTGGTCTACACCCCCTTGCTTTTCCAAATCTCTGCAGAATTGAGCTGAGCCCAACTCTCACTGTGCCACCTGCTTCTCTCCCCAGCCCCACCCCTCCCGCTCAGCTGCCTGCCATTCTGCCTCTCTTCTCTTCTCTGCTGGCTTGTCTCTCCAGCAGCAATGAGTGGGTGAGTGAGCATGTTGAGTACCCATGAACCTGCCCCACAGATGGGCACACGTCCAGGTGTGTGAGCCTGGATCCCAGTGAGGGGGCCTAGTGTAAGTCACTGTGTACCTGGCTGACATACTCACAAGTGTGTCCCTATTGTGCCCAGGCTGGGGCACGCATGTACAGTTGTGGGTATGCCTGTGGTGGTGTTTCTACTCCATTCTGTCTTCTCCTTGACTGCTACTGGGCCAACTCCTTTTTCACTTATCCTTTAAAACATAGCTCCAGAGTCACCTCTTCCAGGAAGCCTGCTTTGATTTCTCCTGGAGGAAGAGGTGGCTTTCTCCTTTGTGCCATTTGATTCTCTGCACTCGGGGCTTCCCCCATCCACTGCTCAGCAGCATATATATGACGGCTTCCCTGATGGACCCAGAGCTTGGCTGGGTCAGGCTCTGGCCACACTGACCCCATCCCCGCCTCAGAGCCTGGCACACAGTAGCTGCTCCATAAAAGTTTGTTGATTGCATAACCGACCTGCAGACTGTGTACACCTAGGATCATAACACACACATGCAGACGAGTCTCCCCAACATCCGTGGTGTGTGGTGGGGCTGTACCTTCGGTCGGGAAGGATAGGAACCCTCCAGCCCTTAACTTGGCTGAGGTGGGCATCCGAGAGCTCGATGTGCAGGGGCAGCTTGGGCACCCAGACGGTCATTTCCAGGGGGGCGTTGAGGACGTCGTAGCGAAAGGTGACCCTGGCGTTCATGGATCCGCGGGATTCCTTTCCGCTAACAAACACATAGTCACAGCTACTGGATACCTGGGGGGTGGGGGGTGGGGAGAGAGCTTGGTTGGCCTATTTTGCCCTACAGGTCATCCTAGGGGCAGAGCAGGGGAAGGACTTCAGTCTAACCAGGAAAGTCAGCCAGAAGCCCATTGGATAGAGAAAGTGCTAGTCACAAGAGGCTGAAGGGGCGGGACTGGGAAGGAAAAGGCTCCTAATTTAGCTCCTCTGGGAAGAAGTGAAGTGAAGTCGATCAGTCTTGTCCAACTCTTTGCGACCCCATGGACTGTAGCCCACCAGGCTCCTCCATCCATGGAATTTTCCAGGCAAGAGTACTGGAGTGGGTTGCCATTTCCTTCTCCTCTGGGAGGAGGTGTCAGCTTTCCTTGTCTCCAGAGATCATCTCTTAGTGGCTCCTGTGGGAGGTTTTTTGCTCCCTGGCAAGAAGTCAATGTGCCATTCCTTTGAAAGGGGCTGCTTCTGATGTGCCAGGCCACACCGAGGGCAAGTCTGCAGGCTGAGGGTCCCCTGCACTGGCTCCCCTCCCCAGCATGACCGCCTGGGCTCTGGAGTAGGTGTCTGATGGCAGAGGAGTGGCCTGTCCTGAGCAGGACACTGGGGTGTGACTGGGTGGGGAGGAGGTCATGGAGGAGAGGGTGGCGGAGGGGCAGGCCAACGGCTCCTCCAAGGTGCCTCTGGCCCCAAGGTTCCGGGCAGATGGGCCAGCTGGTTAATTTCAGGAGGGGGCTGTTCCAGCCAGAGGTGGAGGTGAGGGAAAGAGAGAGGGAATTTCAGGACCAGAGAACCCTAAGCACAGACAGGTGGATGACTGCCACCAATGGGAGGAGCTTTTTTGCAAATGCATGCCCACCGGGACACCACCTTGCACTCTTAGAGGTTCCCCGGTGAGCATATGCTCACTGAACACATCTTGGCGGAGAGCTGTGCCCACTCACCGAGGTGTCCGTGCTAGTACTTCAGGGTAGATGCAATTGGTGTATGTGGAAGTGCCCATGTATACACCTGGCACGCCTGGAGAGAATCCTGCGTGCAATGCAATTAGGTGCTTCAACCTGTGCACACCCAGGGGTGTCCATCCCTGCATTTGGAAGAGGGTGTATCAGGCAGCCTGTAGGCTGAAGACACCCTGAAGGCTCCGGTGGGGGGTGGTGAGGAGGGGGCTGGGATGGCGGCTCATCTGTAGAGAAGAGCCCCTGACGGTCCCAAGCTCCTCCAGGCTCTCTTAGTCATCTGGCAGTGGGTGGTGGGTGAAGGGGCGTGGGATGGCGACCCCGCCAGAAATGCTCATTTCCCACTTTGGAAGGCAGAGAATCCCAGCTGAAGGCTGGCAGATCCCATTTAGAATATTGGCAAACTCCAGAAAGAACCTGAGCATATTTCGCTGAGAATGGAAACTAATTCCATTTAGAATCTTTGCTAATTCCCTTTGGTGTCTAAGCCACGGTGACTCTTCTGGTCCACTCTGGGGTGGGGCTGGGGGAGTCTGGGTGGCAAAGGAAGGTGCTGGGTGAGGGCTCTTGGGGGCAGGCCCACTTCTCCCCATCCTAGCCTTCCAGCAGTGGAGAGCCCCACGGGCCTGGGCAAGGCTTCTGGTCCTCAGGAGGCTGTGGGCGTGTGGTACCAAGCCATCTGCTCTGGCTCACTCTGGGGACATTATTCCTGAATGTGGGGGAAGGAGGAGGTGAGTCTCGGGCACCCCCATTCCTGGAGGGATCTAGTGTAGAGCGTGGAGAGAGACAGCACACATTCCCAGGGAGGGAGAAGGAAACTCATATCCCCGGTGCCCCCGCTGAAGGATTTGCAGGAACAGAGACAGATCCTGCTGTCTGATCATTTGATTTTGACACCAGCTGGCAGCTGCATAGCAAGCAGCTCGCCCACTTCCAGGTACCAGAGCTGGATGCCTCTCGCATCACTGCCTGCTCCGCTGCCTTCTCCCCACATCTCACCTCTGGCCACAGTCTAAAGCCAGGGGAAATCTGAAGGCCTTCCGGGGGGAGATGGCAAACTGGGTGGGATGGCCTTCACTGACCATCCATGGCCACCATCCATGGAGGATGTTCGGCCCAGATGGGGTCCCTGGGGAGGAGCTCAGGGAGAGCTCTTCGGGAGTTGGAGGGATTGCAGTGGGTGTTCCCAGAGTGGGTCCTTTCATAACAACCTTCACTCCTGGCCTAACTAATGAGCTGCTGCTTCTTCATTTTAAAAATATTTGTAATATTTATTTTTTAAATAATTTTTAATAATATTAAATCTAGTATTTAATATTTACATTTAAATAATATTAAATTTTATTTATTTTTAAGTTTATTTTTATTTATTTATTTATTTTAATTTTATTTTATTTTTAAACTTTACATAATTGTATTAGTTTTGCCAAATATCAAAATGAATCCACCACAGGTATACATGTGTTCCCCATCCTGAACCCTCCGCCCTCCTCCCTCCCCATACCATCCCTCTGGGTCGTCCCAGTGCACCAGCCCCAAGCATCCAGTATCGTGCATCGAACCTGGACTGGCATCTCGTTTCATACATGATATTTTACATGTTTAAATGCCATTCTCCCAAATCTTCCCACCCTCTCCCTCTCCCACAGAATCCATAAGACTGTTCTATACATCAGTGTCTCTTTTGCTGTCTTGTACACAGGGTTATTGTTACCATCTTTCTAAATTCCATATATATGCGTTAGTATACTGTATTGGTGTTTTTCCTTCTGGCTTACTTCACTCTGTATAATAGGCTCCAGTTTCATCCACCTCATTCGAACTGATTCAAATGTATTCTTTTTAATGGCTGAGAAATACTCCATTGTGTATATGTACCATAGCTTTCTTATCCATTAAATAAAATATTTTAAATAAATATTTAACAACATTATTAAATGTTTTAATATTTATTTGTCCGCATCGAGTCTTAGCTGCTGTGTGCAAGCTTCTCTAGTTGCTATTCGTGGGCATAGCTGCCCCACAGCATATGGGATCCTAGTTCCCCACCCAGGGATCAAACCCACGTCCCCTGCGTTGCAAAGCGGATTCTTAACCAATGGACTATCAGAGAAGTCTCCTAACTCATGTTCTTCTGGAGGCTTCCACCCTGGGCTGGATCTCCATCTGTTCACCAGCCCCCAGGTTTAGGGCCTGTCTCTGAGTACCCCCAGGACCCCCTCCCCTATTGCCTTACCCAATGTTTGCCAGATAGCAGGGGTCCATAGCGACTTGGGGATTGAATTCAAGTTGTCAACGCTGCCGTTTCCCATCAGCCTGCCAGAAGGGCTCTTCTAGGGCCTCCCCTTGCTCAGGCTGGACGTGGGATGCTCTTCCTCCCCCATCCCCTACCACTTCCCTCCTCTTGTCTACCAAAGGAGCCTGTCTCAGATGTGAATTGCCCTCTAGATTGGTGTCCTACTCCCCCTGAAGGTCTGAGGCCCTTCTCCCAGGGCCCCCACCTCCAGGAAGCCCACCTTGATGATGTCCTCATTGTCAGATTCGCATTCCACCAGGGCAGAGACGTCTAGGACAAGGCCGGTCACCTCGATGGCGATGACCTTGACGGGGATGGCCACTGTCCGGCCCGTCAGGATGGCGGTGTTGATGATCTCTGTGTCCTGCAGGGAGGAGAGGAGGGTGGGCTCTGTGAGTTGCCTGAGGCCCCCTGCTCTCCCAGGACCACCAGCCAAGGCCCCCAGCTCCTGGCTGCCCCAACCCCACAGATGGATGTCCTTCTTGGAAGGACACCGGTACACATGCACAGACAGATGCATCTACCCAGCCTCATGTGTCTTCTCTGATGCTCTGCTCACGTGGACTCCCATGGGTGCCTTCAGGGTCTACCCCATTCTGCTGCCAGAAAACAATGCTTCCCTAATCCCGCACCATCTTTTCAACATCTTTGATGCTTGTCCAGGCTCAGAAGAACATCCAGCACATTTGCCTGGCTCTTCCACGTTCCCCTAGGCTGGCTCCACTTCCTCCTGGCCATTCCAGATGCCCCTGGGCTGGTCCCAGACAATCATTCCAGTGCACTCTCCCTAAAACCCATTGCTTCTTTGAATAAACTATTCCCTTTCCCATCACTGCACATTTGTGCACAAGATCCCCTGCCTAGAGCACCCTCATAATCTTCGCTGTGTGAGTTCTTCCTCCATGAGTCCTTCAAGGCTCCATTGTATGCTCACCTCCTCCAAGAAGCCCCCCATGGTGACATCTCTCACCTCCGTGCCCCTCAGCAGTCACTGTCCCATTCCAGCACCAGGCACAGAGTTTGCCTGCCTTCTGCGAGGGAAACTCACCATGGCCAGGGGCAGGATGGCCTGCACATCCCGCTGGATGACCGTCAGCTCAGTCACGGCCCTCTCCAGGTCCGGCAGGGCTCCATGGCCCCGGTAGTCAATGTGCCACATGATCCTGCGCTTGACTGACTGGCTGGTGAAATTCTCCATCTCAAAGTCCAGCTGCAGAATCTCCAGGGGCCCCTGGCCCTCCCTGCATGGTGGGAGAAGGGACGAGAGCCCAGGAAGAAGAGCTGGGAGCAGCTCAGGGGCTCCGAAACCTTTGCTGGGGACTCTATCCCTCCTCAACGGCCCGCCCCGGGGCTCTTTGAGCCCTCCCCAGCCTGGGGAGTCCCTAGAAACTAAGCCCCAGCCCTTCTGCCGGCTTGGCCTCCTCCATCAAGACTTCCCCTCACACTCCCCCGTGGTATCCTGCAAAAAGGTGGACAGAGGAGCCACCCTGGCTCACCAGGGGGGCAGCGGTGTGCCCTGGGCCCAGGACACATCCACGGTGGCTGTTGAATGCTTGGCCCCGGTCAGCAGCTCTGAGGTCACGTGCCATTGGCCACTCCGTGACTTGGTTCCTAGAAGGGTCACACCCTTCTTGGCCTTCACCCTGGGACAAAGCAGGAAGAAGAGGGAGAGGGTCAGCCTGGGGTCCCAAGGCTGCCCACCTGGCTACCATGCTTAGGCTGCAGCTGGGAGAAGGGGGAGCGGCTGAGTAAGTTACCCCAAGTTCTAGACTCAAAGCTTGAAACTAATCTGGGGACTCTGGTATCACATAGCTGCAACCTCTGCCCTCAGTGGAAGCTGTAGTCCCTTCTATTATATCTCTACCAGGTCTTGCCATACGTCCATTTGCATACCTTAGTGACAGGGGACTCACTACTTCGGCACACATCACATTGCATTTTCAGAAAGTCCCTGAAAGGAGAAGCCTCTTCCCTATAATTAGCTGAAATAGAACAGTCATGGGCTCTGTTAGGGCAAGAGAGAGCAATTCTCCACCCGAATAGACACCTGGGGAGGTGAGCAGGTATTCTCTGAATCTTCTTTTCTTCAGGCCTAAAAGCTTCAGGGCCTCCAACTGTCAATTTTGGCCATAGTTTCAAGTCGCCCGTAGCCTAGTCACCCTCCTCTGGACACTCGGAGATATATCTAAAGTGTAGTGTCTTCAGCGGTGCTCTAATTAACACTAACTAAAGCAAAACGATTATCACCTCCCTAATTCTACACCGGAGAAGGCAATGGCACCCCACTCCAGTACTCTTGCCTGGAAAATCCCATGGATGGAGGAGCCTGGTAGGCTGCAGTCCACGGGGTTTCGAAGAGTTGGACACGACTGAGCGACTTCACTCTCACTTTTCACTTTCACGCATTGGAGAAGGAAATGGCAACCCACTCCAGTGTTCTTGCCTGGAGAATCCCAGGGACGGTGGAGCCTGGTGGGCTTCCGTCTGTGGGGTCGCACAGAGTCGGGCATGACTGAAGCGACTTAGTAGTAATTCTACACTCTCTACTCCCATTAATGTAGCCTGAGATCTCTGAGGACTGATTTAACTCACATTCACATTCAGGTATTAATCAATGAATTAGGTATCACCCTGGGCATGGCAACCCACTCCAGTACTCCTGCCTAGAGAATCCCATGGACAGAGGAGCCTGGCTGGCTGCAGTCCATAGGATCGCACAGTGTCGGATTCGACTAAAGTAGCTAAGCAGCAGCTCTCCAGGAATATCTGTACTTCAGGGTAAGACATTCAGGAGAGAAGGCAATACTTGAAGAAGCTGGAGGTTAATGGTGCTGTTTCGGGCCCCATGTATCGTGTGCTTGGGTTGGTGGGGAGCATTTTGGTGGGGCTTTTCTTATATCCTCAGAATCACTCAGTAAGGCTCAAACCATGGATTCTGCTTGCGAGACATCATTATATTTTGTGGGGATGTGATATGATTGAAGGCAATTCTGAATCTGTGAACTGTATCATTCTCAGGGTGTAGAAAAAGCTGGGACTCCCCCCAACTTTTCTCCTAACCCCAGGATTAACCAAATGTCCTGACACATGGACACTCTCCTGTTCCTATTTTGGCTTGCAGTCAAGGGGCTGCTCTCAGATGTCCATGTCTCCTCTTTGGCCTCAGTCTCATTATTTGTAAAATGGGGGAGCTGCACCCATTAACGTCTAAGGGCCCTTCCAGCCCCAGTTCTATCATTTTGGATGTCCTTGCTTGTGAAAATAGATATTTCCTCTCTATCATGACACTAAAGAAAGCTGAGCGCTGAAGAATTGATGCTTTTGAACCATGGTGTTGGGGAAGACTCTTGAGAGTCCCTTGGACTGCAAGGAGATCAAACCAGTCAATCATTCTAAAGGAAATCAGTCCTGAATATTCATTGAAAGGGCTGATGCTAAAGCTGAAGCTCCAATACTTTGGCCACCTGATGTGAAGAACTGACTCATTGGAAAAGATCTTGATGCTGGGGAAGATTGAAGGCAGGAGGAGAAGGGGACGACAGAGGATGAGATGGCTGGATGACATCACCGACTCAATGGACATGAGTTTGAGCAAGCTCCAGGAGTTGGTGATGGACAGGGAGGCCTGGTGTGCTGAAGTCCATGGGGTCACAAAGAGTCAGACACGACTGAGTGACAGAACTGACCAACCATGACCCTATGTCTGTGAGATAGGGAGGTCAGAGCTGCTATTTTGTGGCCATGAGGCAGAAGAGAACACTGAGGCTCATCAGTGAGTTGTCTTTCTGAAGTTGCTAAGTGATAACAGGAAGAACTGAGACTAGGATATTGGAGGAGCAGGTCTGGGCGCGCCCCCTACAAGGTTTTCAGGTGTACATCAGATCTTGGGAGGAAGCCAGCCAGCTCCCGCCCAACCCTCCCCCCTCTACCATGCCCCACACCCCACCTCCCAGCCATAGCCCCCTACCTGAGAGTGAAGTGCTCCAGGCTGGGGCTGGAGGGAGAGGAGGAGTTGGGGGCCAGGTAGAGCACGATGCTGAGCACCTCCCCCGGCTTGAGGGGCCGGTCTGGCAGGCGGATCATCAGGTTGCTGTCCAGCCTGTGCTCCTGCAGGGTCCTCCTGGGGGGCGGGCGGAACAGGCTGATGCTTCCGATGCGTAGCAGCGGGTGCTGGGTGGGGCTCTCGGCCCGGGCCCCGACTCCGGGTCCGGCGCCCCGTCGGGTCCCCCCACACCCACCAGACGCATCGGGGGCATGAAGTGTGTAGTAGAGCTCGGCTTGCTGACTCTCCCCGGTCGCCTCGGGTTCCAGCCCATCCGGAGACTTGCGGCGGGCGCTGGGCGGCGCGGCCGGAGCCGGGGGCCCGAACCAGGCCAGGGGCAGCTCGGCCCGCACGAGACAAGTGGCCAGACCCCCGCTGAGGCGGCAGGAGCTCTTGACCTCCCGGGCGTCGCGGAAGGCGTGCAGGCGGACGCAGGGCAGTCGCTCCGTGACGCCGAAGTCATCCCAGTCGCGGCCGGCCACGTAGAACAGCACCTGGGCCACGGGCTGCGAGGCGGGCACGCGGGAGTGGACGATGAAGGCGCGCACCTTCCAGCTGACCGTCAGGCGCTCGGGGATGTCCAGAGTGCTGGACGGCTGCAGCAGCTCCCGGGCTACTACCTGGCTGGTGCTGAAGGGCCCCAGGGAGACGTTGAGGACGGGCAGCTCCTTGGTCTGGAACACCACGAAGGGCTCGGAGCGCTGCAGGGAGCCATTGGCCACCGTGGGCGGTGGGGGCCGCGCCTCGCGCAGGAAGAAGGCCAGTCGCGTGTGCGACAGACGGTAGCTGATCGGCAGCACCGGGCTGGCCTGCGGCCCTGGCGGACTGGGGCTGGCCGGGTGGGAGCGGCCAGAGGCTGGGGACAGACAGAAGAAAGACCCCAGAGTGGTCAGGAGAGGGGGCTCTCGGACCCCAGGGCACCCCAGCCTCTCACCTTGACAGAGGGCTGGCCACTCCCTGCCAGACCATGCTCTCCATCCTTGTGGCTCCAAGCCTGGCCCCACCTTAACTGGTGTGTTAATTGCCCTCTTTGCTGATTCCTTCATCCCGGAGGTAAGGGTAAAGCTAATCCCTGTACAAAGCACTGGGAAGCTTTAAAGAGGCTTTTTCCTCCCGCATCCTCATTTGTAAAATGACTATAAAAATTGTTTCTGCCTCCAAGTGCTCTTGTGAGGACTTACCAAAGTCATGTGTGTAGAGTGCCCAGAGCAGAGTGTGGTGCTGAGGCAGTAAGTTTTCTCTTACTGTTATTAATGGTACAGTGCAATACATATTACCGGCTTTCCCAGTGGCTCAGCGGTAAAGAATCTGCCTGCAGTGCAGGAGCCTAAGGAAATGTGGGTTCGATTCCTGGGTCAGGAAGATCCCCTGGAGGAGGGCATGGCAACCCAATCCAGTATTCTTGCCTGGAGAATCCCATGGACAGAGGAGCCAGGTGGGCCACAGTCCACAGGGTTGAAAAAAGTCAGACATGACTGAAGTCACTTAGCACGCACACGCAGTACATATTTAATGGTTTAAAATTGTTTATTAAAATCAAATGATTATTTGTGTATTATTATGACAGGCAGTGACTTATTTGATCCTCCAATTAAGCCTTTGAACCAAGTATTATTATGATCTCCATTGATTCAACCAGTTTTCTATCAGCAAGTTCTCTTTGTTGAGGGCCTATACTTATCCAATACTTATCTCTTAAAAATGAAGGGGCTGGAAGCTTAAATAACTTACCCAAGTCCACATGAGTGAAAGGGGCCAGCAGTAGGATTCGAACCCGGGGCTACCTGGCTTTCAGACCCAAGCCTTTATGGCTCCAGCTGCCTCAGGTGGTGCAGGGTCCCCAGCGATTCCATATGCTCCCCCCCAACTCCCTTTATGCTTACATGAATGCTCAGTTGCTAAGTCGTGTCTGACTCTTTTGTGACCCCATGTACTATAGTCCACCAGGCTCCTCTGTCCATGGGATTTTTCTAGGCAAGAATCCATGAGTGGATTACCGTTTCTTTCTCCAGGGGATCTTCCCAACCCAGGGATCGAATCCACATCTCCTGCATTGCAGGTGGATTCTTCACCACTGAACCACCTGGGAAGCTCTACCAGCCCACAGATACACACAGGGAAGTGGATCGCCACTCCCCAAACCCACACGTGGGCCTTCGGGTTTTGGGCTTGACTTCCCCCTCCTCTTGGCCCCTCTCCCCATCCTCACAGGATTGCGCCAGGTTCTAGCAACTCCACCCCTTGGTGCTCCGTTTCTGGGTTTGAAAGCCAGGTGGGCGCAGGTTCAAATCCTACTGCTGGCCCCCTCCCCAGGTTCCTGCTCCAGCTGTGGCTTCACTCTTGTTGTTATGACAACATAACAGAATCTAACTGGGTCTGTCCTCTCTCCAGCTCTTCTCTCATCCCCTCCCTGCATCGCAGCCAGAGGGATTTATTTCCCCCAAACACCAATGCTTGGCTCCTCATTCCCAGCTCAGCACCTGTTTGACACTGTCAGGGGGCAAGAAGGACCGATGTGGGGAGGTCTGAGGTTTGAGAATCGGTTCTGGATCTTCCGACGGACCTCTGAGCTGTGTTCTTCACTTTTGATGTTGTGTTGTCATTTGTTTTTGAGAATCAAGAAATTCCCCTATAATTCATGCAACACAATGCAAACGTGTATACTGTTAAAGACTCTCTTCTTTCTTCTAACAGAATAAAATTCAAGCTCACCTTGCGCCTGAGCATGGCATTCAGGGTCCTCTAACAGTGGGCTCTAGGCTTCCCATTCCCCAGCATTCCTCTTCCTAAGCCCCTGCTGCTAGCATAACGAAACAACTTCTGGTTAGTGCTTGCTGATGCTGCCTTCCCTGGAGAAAGGCATGGCAACCCACGCCAGTAGTCTTGCCTGGAGCATCCCTTGGACAGGGGAGTCTGGCAGGCTACAGTCCATAGGGTTGCACAGAGCTGGACACGACTGAAGCGACTTGGCATGATGCTGCCTTATCGCACCTCCTATGCTCATGCTGTGCTCTCTGCATTGGATTCTCTCCTATCTGCCCACATCCAAATCCAAACCGTCCTCCAGGGCCCTGCTTGAATGGCGCCTCCTCCATGAAGCCCTCCAAGAAATGACTTACACTTCTGGGAATTTCTTCAGAGTTCTGCCCTTCTCTGTGGGGACCTCTTATCCTGCCTGGTGGGACAGTTATCTGTGAGGCCTTGCACTCAGCAAGCCTTTAACAAATCACGATTGATTGACACTGAGTGATTCACAGAGACCTCGAGCCCAACGAGGAGACTCCCAATTGATTACACGGTGGTTACTGCCACATATGCATATTATTATTTTACTACCGTCAAACCTTGACGGTTTCACAGACATTCACACCCAATTCCTCATAAACCCAACGAACTAAAAATTCTCTGCTCTTGAAGTTCTGATGTCTGTGTCTGATTTTTTATTTAAATCTGTGGTTTAATTTTCTAATTTAACAAATGAGGCAATGAGCTAGGGGCATGACAAAGACCCTGGGTCAAATGTCCTAAGAGGAGTGGAACCTGGTATCTGTGACCCTTTAGGGCCCCTCCCAAGCAGCCCTTCCCATTACCTGGGGAAACCTCTGGTCCCTGGTCCTCTGGACAGCCTGTACTTTAATCATCAGACTGCTCCCTCCGTTTCCAAGAGAACTCTGTTCTCAGGCCACCCTTCCCCACTAGACACTCTGCAGTGCTGCAAAGTAAGCCAGTTTTCAGTGATGGGGTGGAGGTGGGGGCCGGGTCCCAGATGAGGATGGGAAGGTGTCTGGAGAGACGACAGAGACTTCCTGGCTGGTGCCTGGAATCCCTGCCCCATGGTTACCACTGGAGTCTCTGAGAAGGTGTGTGTGTGGAGGGGCTGGTCCCAGGCACACAGGTGGGATCTAGGATGGTGACCTGGGTCAGGGCACACAGCCAACCAACTGCTTTGGAAGTAGCAGGAAGCAGGCAAACAGAAGCTTCGAGACTCAAATTCAAGGCTTATCCTTGCCACACTCAAACGGCAACTTGCTTCCCATTTTGAGCCTCAGTGTCCATCTCTAAAATCGAGGTGGTAACATCAGGCCCCTCATGGAGATGTTGAGGGGAGCTGAAAGACCAAAGGTGGGGGCACTGCTACACGTGATGGGATGTCCAGGGCCTGTGGGTACTGAGCCGAGATGGGCAGAGGCCACCGTGCCCGTCCTGCGGGGGTGGAGCAGGGCAGCGGCTGTCAGGACTGTGCTCAGGCTGGGTGGACAGGGCGGGGACATGGATGTCAGAACCACCGGCCCCACCTCGCTTATCATCCCCAGGAGACCCCGAAGGCTGCTAAGTGGCACTTAATCCCCTTGAGCCGCTCACCGTCCCAACCTGAGGGCTGGCCATCTGGACCCCCCCAGAGGCACAGTTGGGGCGGGACCGTCAGATGGGCAGCAGACGTGGAGGGGCGTGGAGGAAGGGGCATGGAAAAACATGCCTGCCTGCCCTCCTCCACCCTCAACAGATTTTAGCTGGACGAATGCAGTTCTCTGAATGAACCTCTCAGCACCAACTGGGAAAGCACAGGCTAATGAGAGCACCCTCAATGGGGCTTCCAGGGGAGACCTGATGGCCAGTGGGCAGAGGGTTGCTGGCCCTAGGCTTGGGACTCCTGACCCTTCCCAGCAACCTTGCAGATAAGGAGACTGTGCTTCTGAAACGGGAAGCAACTTATCTTAAGAAACCAACTAGCATTTAGAAAAGGGAGCCAGGAAAGAAGATAGTGTGCGGGTACCACAGTTTTTGTACTGATGGCATCACGACACACAAACATGCCCCCCATCACTACCATGAATCATTCTATCTTCTGGGGCCCTGAGGACCTTCTGTGGGCTGAGCGGGGATGGAGGTGTCCCCGAGACCCCCGCGCTAATCTCTGCTCTCCGGCTCACTAACTCTGGAGCCTAAAGGAGGTGGCTTGATCTCTCTGGGCCTCAGTTTCCCCAGGGAGGTGGAGAAGGCCCTGGAAGCAGTCTGGTGGGGCTGCGGGGAGGAAGGGGAGACTGGTGGAGCTGCCAACAGATCAAGTTTTCAGGGACACGGTGTGTGAATGTGTGTGCACGTGTGCATGTGCCGACGTGCACGCTGGCCTCCACCTCGAGCTAGGTCCTGAGGTGGGGAAGGGGTCCTGCGGGGGTGGATGTGCCGGCCTGGATTCACCCTGCCTTGGAAACAACTCAACTCCCTCCAGTCTAGTGGGAAGCATACACACACACACACACACACACACACACACACACACACTCGTGCTCACATAGAGCCGGGCACACACCTGTCTGTCAA
This sequence comes from Bos grunniens, assembly GCF_055505025.1. NCBI lineage: Eukaryota > Metazoa > Chordata > Mammalia > Artiodactyla > Bovidae > Bos > Bos grunniens. Next base: position 47,987,467 of record NC_141183.1, on the reverse strand, counting down.
GCCCCACAGCAGGCACCCCTTGACAGGTGGTTCTGAACCCCTGCTGCCCCGGCTCTCATCGGTTCCGCTCGACTTGCCAGACCCCAAACTCCACCTGCTGACTTCTGATTCGGCTCGGCTTGCCCTGTGGACCAGACAGCATTGTCTTCCTGTAAGTGGCCTCCCCTCCCCGAGGAGCATCACTTGGATTGTCCCCTGCCCACCCCACCATCCACACAGCCTTGGGCCTGCAGAATCATATGGGTCTGCTCCTGACCCCGTTGCTGTTTCCCTAGGAAGGCGGTTCTCCCTGTCTCATCATATCTCATGATCAGCATTATGGGCTGAGTTGTGCCCCCTCCAAGTCCCAACCCCCGGCACCTCGAAATGTGACGGTGTTCGGAGATGGCGATCTTTGAAAGAGGTGATTAAATTAAAATGAGGTCATACGGATGGGCCCTAATCCAGTAGAACTGGTGCCCTTAAAGGAGGAGATTAAGACACAGACACACATGAGATGAAGACCCACGGAGAAGGCGGACATCTACGGGCCACAGCGCGAGGCCTCAGAAGGAACCCACCCTGCCATCACCTTGATCCCAGACTTCCAGCCTCCCAAACTGCAAGGACATAAGTTCCTGATGCTTTGCCACCCTGTTCTGGCAGCCCAAGCAGGTTAATGATTGGAGGGATGGGCTATTTCCGCCCCTCACATTCTCAGTTTCCCCAGTGAGATGTGGACACACTGTAAGGGGGTGGAGGAGGAAGACAGGCTGGAACCATGCAACTTTTTTTCTTGGCCGCTCGGCGTGTGTTCCCCAACCAGGGATCGAACCTGCAGCCCTTGTGTTGGAACTGTGGAGTCTTAACCACCGGACAACCAGGGAAGTCCCTGGAATCATGCAGCTTTTGTCTTCGGTGATAATGAAGGTACATTCCCAGCCCCCTCCCCTGACTGTGCCTGGCCTGGGACCCTTCCCAGCTGAGCTGAAATCACTCCTTCCTCCCGCAGCCCTGGGAGGGTGCATACAGGTCTTTACCATTTGGGGACTATGGATGGGGCTTCCCTGGTGGCTCAGACAGTAACTAGGATGGGGTGTCTGTGAATGTAAGAGGTCTGAACTCCCATCCCCAACCTCCATCAATCTCCCGCCCCCTCCCCTGGGCTCTGAACCTGCCCAGGCTTGGGGACCCTTGGGAGCACCATCCTTGAGGCCGCTTCTGGACGATGCCCAGCTGGGAGGCAGCAGGCTTCATTCTTCCCCTCTTGTTCCAGAAAGAGACTAAGGCACCACTGGAGTGAGAAAGACACTGGACCCGCCAGCACTGAAGAGAAGATTTGCACAGGGTGTGGGGGGTGGGGTAGTGAGGACCCCCATTCTGCCATGCCTGGCCCAGGCATCACCTCCTCCCTGAAGCCTTCCTGTATATCTCCGCTGGCATCACCTGGGTAGTAAATTGTTCTGTGCAGCTCCAACTCTGGCTAATCTGGAGCTTAGCCCTGGTATGAGCGTGAGATGCAAAATCGATGTTGTGTCTCATTGGTCACCTCTGTGAATGCTCCCTGCGGGGTGGGGTGGGCAGGATGCTGGTCCACGTGCCTCTTCGTCTCTCAAGTCACCTCCAGGACCAGAGGGCAGGTACTTATTTATGCTTTCGCCTTTCCAGCTGGCTTGGGATCCGGGCAGATACTGGACTTAACCACTTTCACATAGTGTGCAGAGTGGTATGCACGTAGGTGTGTGTATGTGCTTAACGAATGTCAATTCTATCCTCTTCTAAGGCTTGGGGCACATGCTTAGGGCCACTGGCTGGGACATAGGCCCTTCGTTTTCGCCTCAGCCTGGCCCCAGGTGTCTAGGAGGGCAGCAGGGGCCTTTGCTACCCCCAGATATGCGTCATACCTTCTCCCCAGACACAAAGGCCATCCTTCCAAATCTATAAATGAATCTGCGTGGAGGCTAGGGCCAGGGGAGGGGGCACCTCTGGCCATCTCCCTGCCTCTAATCAAGATCAGATGCCTCCTGCTTCTATCTCTAATTGTCCCCAAATTAAAACTAATCACTTGCAAATCAGAAAGAAAAAAAAAGATTGTCATTAGCTTTATGAATTTGAGGCTGTGGGGTCACAGCAGGGCATGTCAGCAAGGCCAGAGGGTGCAGGTTTGTGCTGGGAGAGCGCCTGCTCACATGTGTGTGTGTGTGTGTGTGTGTGTGTGTGTAAGCACCACACCCAATGTCTGGTGCTTAGGGATCCTTCAGCACTTACTCTTGAACTTGCCTGAATGTAAGACACAGCCACAGAAAATAAAACAGCCACAGCAAACAGATTCTAGAAAGGCTGGACTCAGGCTGACACAGTCACAGTGTTCAGGGAGAGACCTGGCCCCTTGTATGCTTATTAAGCCTCCCAGGCGTTGCCATTATCATCGGAGTTTGGACCACACAGCACTAAGCAGGCGGGATTGGGAGATGCTGAAGGGCTGTGGCCTGCATGCCATCAGGTGGCCATGCTGACGGTGCAGGATGAAGCGTCCGGAGCCTAGAACAGTGCCAGGCACACACTGGTGCCAACTCTAGAAACAGATGGGTGACACAAGAGAGGAAGCAAGAGGCGGGGTTGACGCAGGTGGTGAGGATGCTAGTGAAGCTGAGCAGGACCCTGTAGCACCCTTCTGGGTACAAAAGCCTTTCCCTGCCCCCTCGTTTCTTGTCTGTAGGGAAAAGGCTTCAGTCTCCTAGTTGGAACTTGGGGAAATCTTCCCTGAGTTCTAAAGAGCAGGCACAAGCAGTTAACGATTCGGAGAATAGAGTCACAGAGCTCCTGGGTCCTCCTGCAAGGATGAAAACAACAGTCTGATGCATGTCTTTGAGTTGTTCTGCAGAAACTAAGACTCCCCTCCTGACCCAGGTGGAGGATGGTGACTATATGCTGACCACAAGCACGCAAACCCCAGAGTGGCTGGGACTAGAAGGCTGAGATTCCCAAAACATCACCCTATGACCTCACCACCAGCCAATCAGAAGAAGGTCTGTGAGCTGATCACCCATCCTCCAAACCTCCCTCTTAACATCATCTTTAAAGACCCTCACCTGAAAGCCATTTAGGAATGTGGGTCTGTTGAGCACAAGCCACCCATTCGCCTTGCTTGGCCCTTGCAATAAAACTTTCTCTGCTCCAAATGCCAACCTTTTAGTTTGTTTGGCCTCACTGGGTATTGGGCACATGAACTAGGGTTTGACAGCACTGGAGGCCATGTGGTCTAGAATCAAGAGCCCATGGATGGGCTATATCCAGTGACCCCTCCTAACCCTGACCTCCAGGCCCACAGGAGGGGTATGACCTACAGAGTACACTCCCCTGGCCCAGGAGTTGGCAGTGGAGGAAACTCTCCACTGAGGCCCTGAACTAGAAGAGAGAGGAGGGATGTCTGGCTGATGAGTGGATCTGATCCAGTGCAAGCGCATCATTTCTGCATTCTGAGGCCCTACTTCCCCATCAGCAAAATGATGATTTAGCAACCAGTGTACTAGTTACTGGGCTTCCCTGGTGGCTCAGACAGTAAAGAATCTGCCTGCAATGCAGGAGACGCAGGTTCGATCCCTGGGTCAGGAAGATCCCCTGGTGAAGGGAGAGGTTACCCACCCCAGTGTTCTTGCCTGGAGAATTCCATGGACAGAGGAGCCTGGTGGGCTACAGTCCATGGGGCTGCCAAGAGTTGGACATGACTGAGCGACTAACACACACACACACACACACACACACACATACACACACACACTAGTTACTCCAAAGTGAATGTTGGAGTAGGAAAAACCTACATCTTGAGAAAGACTTTGTTTTTTAAATTAGTGATATGTGGTGTCAGTAAGGGTTTTAAGATATAAGATGTTCACATGACCTACTATTGGGGGCTGAACTGGGCAAACTTTCTAGAACGCAATTTCAAAATATGTTTTAAAGGCTTTGAAATCATTCATGCTCCTTGCCCCAGTAACTCTGCCTTTGGGAATCTATTAAGCAGAAACTGGTTCAAAGATTTTTGCTGAAAGATATTCACCGCAATGCTATGCCTATTAGTAAAAAATTAGAGACAACCTAAATGTCCAAAAGCAGGGTATTGTTCAATAAAAGCAAATGCCTAAGCATGGAGGTTTTCAAAAAATATTTACTCAGGTGGGAAAATGCTCCCCAAATAGTTTGAACTGAACAAAGGAGGATGCAAAGCTGGCAATATGGCAGCATATCAATTTTTTATAAAAATATGTAGACACTGGGAGGAAATGCATCAAAATGCTAATGGTGGTTATCTCTGGGGGTGAGGATTATGCATGATTGTTATTTTTTACTTTATGCTTTTATGTATTTCTAGTTGTCTGCAAAGAACATGTATTGCTTGTAAAATTAGAAAGAAAACAATAAATGTCATTAAAAATGAAGGAAAGTGTTTGAAGCTGTTCCAAGAATTAAAAAATAAATAAATAAATAAGGACATTAAAAAATAAAAGGAAGAAGAATCTATGTGGTTTGGGAGCCACACAAATTCACATACAAATCCCAGATCTGACACTTCTTAGCTGTGTGAACTTGAGTCAGTTATATAACCTCTCTGAGCCTCTATTGCCACATTTGTAAAATGAGGACGTGTTGTGTTGTGCTTAGTCATGTCCGACTCTTTTCGACCCCATGGAATATAGCCCTCCAGGCTTCTCTGTCCATAGGAATTGTCCAGGCAAGAATACTGGAGTGGGTTAATTATCACGCCCTCCTCCAGGGGATCTTCCCAACCCAGGGATTGAACCCAGGTTTCCTGCATTACAGGTGAATTCTCTACAGTCTGAGCCACCAGGGAAGCCCCAGAATACTGGAGCGGGTCGCCGTTCCCTTTTCCAGGGGATCTTCCCGACCCAGGAATCGAACTGGGGTCTCCTGCATTGCAGGTGGATACTTTACCAGCTGAGCTATCAGGGAAGCCCAAAATGAGTGTAACAGAATCTATTTCATAGAGTTGTCATGACTAAATAAGCAAATTACTTGGCATAGTTTCTGAAACAGAGTCAGTGATCAGTGCTCATTCATTCATTCATTCATCACTTATTGGTTCTTTGGTTCTGAGAGGAGGGAAGTGCTGACCTGCTTTTCCCCAGAACTTGGTGCATTGTTTAGCTCCTGGCAGGTTCCCTGTCAACATCTGTTAAGTTAAACAGGACAAGTGCTGAGGTGACAGGCACATGGAGCAGAATGTCTCGAGGACCTGGAAAGTGGCATTGAGGCTGGAACGAGGGCTCGCTGTTGGGGTCCCTGGAACCCAGCCCAGGAACCTGACCTCAGCAGTTTCCTCCTCCCTCTGGGCATCAGTGTCCTCACCTGGGAGAAGAGGCTAGTCCCTGCCCTGCCTGCCACATGGGTGACCTTGGGCTGGGCAGGGGCCATGTGTGCAGGGAATCCTGGTGGGTTCTCATCCAGGCAGGGATGGCCGGATAAAGGGGAGGTGACAGCTGGGCCCAGCAGGCCCCAAACACCCCCCGCCCCCACCCCTCCGCTAGGGTAGGGCTTCTATGTACTCTAGAGCAGTCTGGGTCTTATACAAAGATGCTGAAACCCAGCCCCACCTCTGCTCATCAAACCCAGCCCCACCTCTGCTCATCAAACCCAGCCCCACCTCTGCTCATCAAACCCAGCGCCTAGTGCGAGGCTGTTTCTGTCTCTTTTCAAACTGACAAAGATGCTTTATAGGCTGGTCCATACAGGCAAGACCGCACCCGAGGTGGGACGGTGATAATCCACCCCTTGGAGAAGGAGTCCAGCAGAGGAGAGCTCCCTGAGGTCTGGGGCCTGAGACAGATGTCCACCTCCGCTCCGAGCACTCCTGCACCTCCCTCCTCCACTTAGCTCTACCCCTTCCCAAAGCAGCGCCCTTGGGGCAGGGCTGTGTGTCCCCCCACCAACCTGGAGGCTCCCTGTCCTCTAGCCCCTGTGTCCCCAGCACTGAGGGCCCCTGTGTGCCGGCAGCCTGGGCTGGGCTGGGAGCAGCAGGAGCTGGTGGGAAGGACTTCCATTCAGTGAGTATGTTAATAACTCACTGCAGGGGCGGGGGCAGGGTCAGGGTGGCCCCTGAAGTCTCCAGTGGCCCCTGTAGCCCCCAGGGGCTCCTGCTGCCTCCTTGGAGGCTGCAAATCCTGGGGCAGCAGCTTCCCAGTACTGTCCCATCCCCGGTGGGGCTGGAGCACAACACCAGAATAGTGAGCTGGGGGAGGGGCAAGTAGGAGGGGCTCCCTTCCCCCACGTTGCCCTAAATCCTGTTGGCCTGCTTAGTCCCAACAGCACTGGGTGATTGGCCAGGTCATTTCCGGCCATCTGCCTGGGAACTCCCGGAGTCTTACCTGAAGGATGGCAGGGCCCCTTCCCCCATATTTTACAGATAAAGCAACTGAGGGTCAGACAGGCTCTGTCATTTATAAATTGTGTGACCTTAGGCAAGAGGCCTAACATCCTTCTATTGGATTTCCTGGCTTCCCTGGTGGCTCAGCTAGTAAAGAATCCGCCTGCAATGCAGGAGACCTGGGTTTGATCCCTGGGTTGCTAAGATCCCCTGGAGAAGAGAAGGGAAAGGCTACCCACTCCAGGATTCTGGCCTGGAGAAGTCCATGAACTATACAGTTCATGGGTTTGCAAAGAGGTGGACATGACTGAGCGACTTCTACTTTCATTTTCACTTTCACATTGAAAAACTGCAAAACGAGGTGATAGCAGTCTCCTTTTTAACTATTAAAAATATTTATTAATTTTAGCTGTGCTGGGTCTTTGTTGCTACCCACGGGCTTCCTCAATTTGCGGAGAGCGGGGGCTACTCTCTAGCTGCGGTCCTTGGGCTTCTTGTTGAGCTGGCTTCTCTTGTCACAGAGTTTGGGCTCTCGGGTGCACGGGCTTTGTAGTTGTAACCCATGGGCCTAGTTACCCCGTGGCATGTGTAATCTTCCCCGACCAGGGATTGAACCTGGGTCCCCTGCATAGGCAGGTGGATTCTTAACCCCTGGACCACGAGGAGAGTCAGAGATGCCTCTCTGAGAGGCTTACTTTGATAATTAAATGCTACTGTTATAAGAAGCAAAGCATTTCAATGGTGCCTGACACCCAGCTATTGTTTAGTTGCTAAGTCGTGTCTGACTCTTTCGCAACTCCGTGGACTGTAGCCTGCCAGCTCCGCTATCCATGGGATTTCCCAGGCAAGAAATACTGGAGTGGGTTGCCATTTCCTTCTCCAGGGGATCTTCCCAACCCAGGGATCGAACCCACATCTTCTGCATTGCAGGAGGTCTCTTTACCACTGCACCACTTGGGAAGCCTAACACCAGTTAGCCCTCCTGAAATGTTAGCTATTGTTTGGGTGTTACTACCTGCGTTATTAAATGGATCCCCACACAGCCTCCTGAGTCCAGGCCCGGAGATCCTTGGAAACCCAGTGACGGGCTCCCCTTCCCCATACGTGAACCCCTACCCTAATCGTCTCGTGCTTTGACAGGTGGCTGACTTGGTGCCACTGAGGGTGGGTGCCTGTTGCTTTCTTTCTCCCTGGCACCCTGCACAGAGCCATGAATGAATGAAACAACGGCTGGGGTGGCCCTATCCCAGGCCATCTCTCCTGACCTGGCCATCTCTCCTCTCCTGACCTTCTGCTTTCATGGCCTAAAATCCATCCTTCCACTGGACCAGATACTGCAGGAAATCAGAAAGACACAGGTGAAAAAGAGCGGAGGGAAGGAATAGATGCTGGTGGATGAAAGAAGGAACCAAACTCAGCTAAGGTGGGAGGTAGGGATGCTTCTTGAGGGTCAAAAGAGGACTAGGACACCAGAAGATCAGGCAGCCATGGGCCCCCAAGGAGGTGCTCCTGGGACAGCCCCTGTGTGCTAGGACCATCTAGTCCTGCTTCTGGGCCCAGGGGAGGGCGCCTGAGGCTCCAGGATGGAAGGAAGACCTGCTGGGTACACAGAAGAGTAGGCCACAGGCCCAAGGGAACAGGGTTCTTATTGCCCTGCTTCTCCCAGGAGCATCTTCTTACCGGCCCCAGAGCCTCGATGCTAGACAGAAGCAATCCCAACGGGAGACTGAGGAAATGTCTCCTGGTCCCAAGAGACTGGTTGGGCTGAGATCACTCCTTCCCCTCCAGCTTCTGCTCTCAAGGAATCCTGTGAGCTGCTTCCCTGATAGCTCAGTTGGTAAAGAATCTGCCTGCAGTGCAGGAGACCCCGGTTTGATCGATCCCTGGGTCGGGAGGATCCCCTGGAGAAGGGAATGGTTACCCACTCCAGTGTTTTGGAGAATTTCATGGACTGCATAGTCCATGGGGTCGCAAAGAGTCTGACACGACTGAGTGACTTTTTCACTTTCATACATGACACCAAGGTGCAGAGCCTTGGGACCCACGACATAGAGGGAGGGTGAGAAAGGGTAGCCCGGGAGGTGAGGATGTGGACCTGCTGGGGGGCGAGGACCTTGAGAAATGGACCACTCAGACGGTGAACCTGGGCTGCAGGTGGCCACCTCCCTAGGGCCTGCTCCGTGAGCCTGCCCTTGTGAGCTGTGAGCAGGTGTCTGTCTCTTTGTCTGCATCTGTGACCTCACGATCAGAACCAGAGGCTCAAAACAGGCTCCTGAAGACAAGGAGGCCTGTATTTTCAGGCAAGCATCGCTCACCGCCCCCCTCCCCACCCGGAACAGCTCTTTCATTTACTTCTGAAAATCTGGAGGGGCCCCATCCTCACCGCTGGCCCCGGTGACCACCGGCAAGGCCAGGGCACGACCTCAGCCCCAGACCTCAGTCTGCCCCGCCTAGTGGGCCGGATGTGACGTCTTTTCAGTGACGCAAAGGCTCTGTGGGGACCCAGCCCTCGGGGAGCCCCCGCCTTCACCCCAAACACACTCGCCTCTCCTGCAGCCCGGCTTCCCCCGCTTCAGGAAGCCCCTCCCTGAGTGAGTGAGGGACGGAGCCTCACTGATGTGGGAAGGGCCTTTTCAAGACAAAGGGCTGCCTTTGCCAGTCCAGTCCTTGAGCAAGCATCAGGAGCCTTGGGCAGGGAAGAAGGGCGGACAGCCGCGGGGCGGGGATGGGGTACACTCAAAAGGAGCAAGCCTGAAGGAGGTCACACCACCCAGGAGGACCGACCCCACCCCAAGGGCATGGAAACCCGGCCTTGAGCCGCTCACTGACCGACCTAACCAGACCACTGGTCAGGCTGCCAAGGAGGGCTCGGGGAGGGAGAAAGAAAGAGCAGAAATAAGGCAAGGATGGCAGGAGGTGGGGGGGAAGAGCGGTGCGGGGAGGGTGGTGGGGGACAGAGAGGAGGTAACTCCATCTGAGCGGGCGGCCAGTGGGTGGAGGAGGTGAGCAGAGGGCAGGGGATGAGGCGTGGGCATAGGACGGAGGCTGGGGGCTGGGGGCCCAGGCCCAGGACCAACCCCCCAACCCTGCCTGACCCAGGAACCTGGGCAAACCTGTACAGCCCAGTCTGGGGCTGCGGCAGGAGCGATGGGGGAGGGGAGCCCGGGGGAGGGGGCTGCTCTCCGAGTTACACTAAATGACTAATGTGCATTATCCTAATTATAGCGGAGCAAGCTGAGCCTTCCCACTGGCGCAGCCGCCTGCATCTCCTAATAAACAATTAGCCGCAAACAACAGAAAAAGAAAGTGTGTGTGTGTGTGTGTGAGAGAGAGAGAGAGAGAGCGTGTTCCTGAGTGTGCCTGCGGTGAGTGGGGGTGGGTTTGGAGCTGGGCCTCCCTCGCCACACACACATACACACTCTCCTGCTGCTCCCGAGGGGAAGGCTCTGGGGGAAGCTGGAGAACCACGTCACTGTTCTAGCTCATTCCATCAGGTTGGGGGTCAGGGCTGCAGCCAACAGCAGCCCCCTGCCCCTCCGGAGGTGGAGGGTGGGCCCGGGGTTCATATTTAGAGGCTGCTTATGGAGAGCAGGCACTTGGACTGGGTCCCAGATTCCTCACTGATAACCCTGGGGACTAGCATCCTTGCTTTTGCCTATGAAGGAACCCAAAGCTCCCAGAGGCTAAGGGGCTTGCCCAGGGACACACAGCTGGGGTGAGGCCCCACCTGCCCCTCTGAGTTCCCTGAGCTCATTGAGAAGGAGCATTGGAGCCTGGAAGTTGGAGACCAGGCGATCAAATAAACTATGTTCCCAGACTGGCACTGCAGGTGGGCATGACTTTTGCTCAGTTGCTAAGTCGTGTCTGACTCTTTGTGACCTCATGAACCACCGCATGCCAGGCTTCCCTGTCCTTCACTCTCTCCCAGTTTGCTCAAACCCATGTCAACTGAGTCAGTGATGCCATCCAACCATCTCATCCTCTGTCACCCCCTTCTCCTCCTGCCCTCAATCTTTCCCAGCATCAGGGTCTTTTCTAATGAGTTGGCTCTTCTCATCAGGTGGCCAAAGTATTGGAGCTTCAGGCATGATTATGAAGGTAAGATTTTGTTGCTGGGCCACAGAAGCATCCCTAATGTCTTGACAGCAGTCCTGAGATGGGAGCCTTTTTCCTTGCACTTAGGCGGTTGGGAAGGAGGAAAGTGTGTGTGTGCTGGAGATGGGAGAAACTCAAGGACCAGGGAACCGCCACCTGCAAGGAGAGATCTGGGCTCCCATCACCTGCAGAATGCACGGGGTACCAGTCCGTCTTGGTTTGCTCAAGACTGTCACGGTATAATGGGCTTCCCTGATGGCTCAGTGGTAAAGAATCCGCCTGCCTACATCGTGCTGCACCTTCCTTCCCCTCTGTACTGTTCGTTTACAGATTTTGCTTTCTCTTATTTTTTCCTAAATAATTTATTTAGGCTGCACTGGGTCTCGGGTGCTGTGTGTGGGCTTTCCCTAGTTGCAGTGAGCAGGGGCTACTCTCGAGTTGCGGTGCATAGGATTCTCACTGAGGTGGTTTCTCTTGTTGAGCAGCATGGGCTCTAGGCACGTGGGCTTCAGTAGCCGTGGCGCGGGGCTCAGTTGCTCCACAGTGCTAACTCCTGGACCACCAGGCAAGTCCTCTGCTTTCTCTTAGACTGAAGCCTTGCTGAGGGCAGGGAGCGGGCCCTTCACTCTGCAGCCTGTCTGCCTAGTACCGTATCATAACCAACACTCAATATAGTCAACAAATAAATATTTATTCAGCCCTTTCTCCGCTCACAACCCTGCTGGGAACTGCCTAGGGAGACAGAGATAAAGAAGCTGGTTTCTGCCCTTAAGGAATTTGCTGGCTACCAGCGAGACCAGACAAGTACATAAATAACCATGCTACAAGGTAGGAAGTACTGTAAGGCTTCCCAGAAGAGCAGAGCTCCCTGGGCATGGGAAGAAGGGTCAGATGTCTACACAAGCAACGTGGGAAGAAGGAGGAGGAGGAGGAGGGATGAGAGCACAGTGTCTTGAAGAATAAGTGGGAATTCAACAGCTGCCTGGATGTGTTGGGGACCTTTCAGGTGGAGAGAAGAGTGTGGCAAAAGGGCCGGGGGTGTTAAAGGCCGCTTTGGATTGAGTGCCATGTCCCAGGGAGAGCTGAGACTGGGTGGGCATCAGGGAGCAGAGGGTTTCGAATGCCAGGCAGAGGCATCTGAGGATTTCATCCTAGGGATTTTCAAACTGAGTTCTGTGGAGCTCTGAGGCTCCGTGGAAGCATCCAGGCCCAGCGCAGGGAGGATTCACAGCCATCGTCATCAGCTTTGGTAGTCATGAATTTCCACCTAGGAAATAATGGCTCCTGCGCCTTTGAACGTCTGCCCACCATGCCATGGGCGAGGGGGAGCCGCCAGGGTTCTTGAGCAGTGGGGAGTGACACCAGGAGGTGGTACCTGGCCCTGTCTCCCTGTCCCCTCCCCCCCATATACCCCCAAGACAGCAGGGCAAAAGCAGGGGAGATGAATAAAGCTGCTGCTGCGAGAGGCTGATACACAGCGTGAGAAGCGAGCACTATGATTAATTTCCTGAGCTTCTAAACAACCTGGCAGGTTGGCCTGGGCTCCCTGCCCCGGGCTCAGCTCCTGACATCCTTAGGTGAAGGGGCAGAGACTCCCGGCAGGCACCTTCCCCAGCTCACCCTCCTCTCACCTGATGATCATTTCTGCTCACAGTCGCTTTCCCCTTCTTCCTTCTCCCATCCCCATTTCACCCTGCTTTAATCCATCCCCTCCTCTGTCCTTGCCCAGCACCTGTTATGAGAGTGCTGAGACAGCAGAGTAGCCGAGAGGCTTGTCCTCCAGCCCATGTGCAGAACCGAGCACAGGACGCTCCCTAGACATCCCCCCAAACTCCACACCTAGATCACGCTTTCCCCACTTCCGCTCACTGTGATTCACCCACCATTTTAAAAGATGCTGAAATCCCACCTCTTCCAGGAAGCCTGTCTGGGCTGCTATAATGGAATCTGAGCTGAGAGTGGTTCAGAATCTGAGCCCTCACTCAGGGAAAAAGAGCGATAATCAATGAATGATGTCTGCTCTGAGTGCCGAATGGGAACAGCGGTTTCAATGTCACATCTTCACGGTCTTCACCCTCCTGACTCCTGGCATCAGATGGTTGTACCCAACTAGACATTTTTGACGTCCCTACAGCCCTGAGATTCCAGAAGAGGCTGTACAAGGACAGAGGATATCCTCTTCAATGCTGAGTCCATTTGTTCCTTTGTTGTCCCCCTCTCCTCCTGCCCTCAGTTTTTCCTGAGAGGCAGAACCAAACCAGAACCCTGGGTACCCAGCTCTGCCTAGCGTCTGCTGTGTGACATGGGCACATCCCCTGCCCTCCCGGGGCCTCAGCTTCTGTACCTGTGACCTCTCGGGCCCTTTCCACTTCAGACTCTGGACCACTCTCTCCCTGCACGGTAGACAGAATTATCGTCTCTATTCTTCTGGGCTGTGCAATAATATGACACAGCTGTGCCCCTGCCCCAGCCTGTGGGGAGTGGATCTACTTCCCCAAGTCCTGATTCGGGGCTTTGCCATGGGATTTGTCTAAGCCAATGAGATTTTAGCAAATGACACACACAAAGAGGCTTGAAATGTGCTTGCACAATTGGGCCTTTTCATCAGAATAATAAGCCTCAAGTCGCACACGGTCCAAAGATGCAAGAAACATGAACAAAAGGAGTAACCATCAGCTTGGAGTCCTGCCAGCCAATCCCAGTCCAGAACACCCAAACCCCAGACAGCAGAAGTCTTGCAAGAAATAAATGTGTAGTATTTTATGCCACTGAATTTGGGGAGCAGTCTGTTATGTGGCGTTACCATGGTCATAGCTGACTAATACATCTTTCCTAGGTGCATGGAAACCCGGTGCTGAGGAGGGGCTCTGAGGGGCTGGCTCAGCCCCTCTGCCTGTAGACAAGGCCACAGCCTGTAGGAGGCACAGGCGGTTCCCTGCAGCCCAAGGTGGGCAGCAGGACAGGGGCAGGCTGCTTTTGGGCTGGGGTGTCTCTGGGGAGCCTGGCCCAATGGAGCCTGTTCTGGATAATGCAGAAGAAGTCACCACTGAGGCCCCTCTCATTCCAAAAGGAGGCATCTTTGCTGGGCTGAGCTTTGAAGAGCCATGTGGTTCTGGAGCCGTGTGGTCTCTCTCATCATACAGTTCATGCTCCGAGGGCCTCAATTGCCCGTGTGACAGTCAGGGACGAGGGACCTGAGTCTGCTCACTTAGGGCTTCGCGGCTGATTACATAAGGAAATGCAAGCAGCTCTTTAGACAGCCGGGGACAGGCACAGCTCTCTCAGTGCTGCCTAAGCATTTGCCGGCCCTCCGCCTTGGTATTCTGGGCAGTGGAGATGCAGGCAGTAGAAGTCTGCAGCTTAGCTGCCAGACTCAGATAAACCTGGCTTTGAATACCAGTCCTGCTTCTTTGCAGCTGTGTGACCCTGAGCAGACAGCTCACCCTCGCTGAGCCTCTGCCATCTCTCCTCTTAGGGCTCATGACAGTAGCAGACACTCCATGGGGTGGCCTTGAGGATGAATGCAGGTCCTGTGCGTGAAGCCGGGCACAGAAGTGCTCGGTGACACATGTGAGCAAGGGCTATTAATAATAAGCCAGGAACTTCCCTGGTGGTCCAGTGGTTAAGAATCCGCCTTGCAACGCAGGGGTCACAGGTTCGATCCCTTGTTGAGTAACTAAGATCCCACGTGCCATGGAGCAACTAAGCTCATACCGCGATTATACAGTCCAAGTGCCACAATGAAAGAACTCGAATCATGCAATGACAATCCCCTGTGCTGCAATAAAGTCCTGATGCTGCCAAATAAATAAACACTAAAAGTAATAAATCATCATTATTAAATAATTTTATAATAATTCAGTTCAGTTCAGTCACTGAGTTGTGTCCAACTCTTTGTGAGTCCATGGACTGCAACACGCCAGGCTACCCTGTCCATCACCAACTCCTGAGGCTTGCCCAAACTCGTGTCCATCAAGTCAGTGATGTCATCCAACCATCCCATCCTCTGTCGTCCCCTTCTCCTTCTGCCTTCAATCTTTCCCAGCATCAGGGTCTTTTCAGTGAGTCAGTTCTTTGCATCAGGTGGCCAAAGTATTGGAGTTTCAGCTTCAGCATCTATCCTTCCAGTGAATATTCAGGGCTGATTTCCTTTAGGATGGACTGGTTGGATCTCCTTGCAGTCTTATTTATAATAATTAAAAAATAATAAGTCATTGTCATTAGACTCGGGAATTTATCTTCCCCAAGAAGCAGTCATTCCTTTACTTGGACTTTTAAAGGCTTCCCAGGGGCCGGATGGGACACAGAGAGGTCACGGTTAATCTCTGAGGGGGACGGATCCACAGGCAGCTAAGATGCTGAAGGTGTGCAGAGCAAGGAATGATGGAGTTGGCCTGGAGAGTCAGCAGAGCCCTTAGCTGGGAAGGTGAGTAGGACTCTGCCAGGAGGAGCAGGGGACGAGCGGGGCGGGGTGACAGCTCAGAACTTGGTGTGTTCAGGCACTAGTGTGGGGGTGCACTTTGAGTGTGTGTGTCTGGAGGGGAGAAGGCAGGGATGGGTGATGACACAGGAGAATAAGCAAGGCCAGATCACGGGGCGTCGGTATCACTATGGCGAGCTCGGAGGAGCCATCCTACACACGCGACGGGAGATGGGAGCTATTAAAGGTGGAAGGGGAGTGGTGACCTAGTCAGCTTTTCAATTTGAAAAGAAGCGCTCTTGAGTTCCCTGATGGCCTAGTGGTTAACATTCTCAGCTTTCACTGCCACATCCTGGATTTCAGTCCCTAAGATCCTGCAAGCTGCATGGCAAGGCAAAAAGAAGAAAAAAAAAAAAAAAGACATTCTCCTGGAGGGTGATCCCAGGAGAGAGCTTGGGACCAGGCAGAGCACGATGGATGTGACTGCAGTGGTCCAGGGGAGAGATGCGGGGGCCTTAGTGGCATGGTGACAGTGAGGAAGGAGAGGACCCTTCCCGTAAAGCCATTCATTCTGAAGACTCCAGGGCCTGTCTGCCTGAGCCGGGTCTTGGCTCCACACTTTACTGCTACTGTGTGACCTTTGGCAGGTTACCACCCTCTCTGGGCCTGCTTCCTTGCCTGCTAAGTGGAGACAGCACTGGGACCCACCTTGGAGGGTTGCTGTAAGGATTAAATGAGCTAATGTGCAAAGCCCTTAAAAAGATGCTTGGAAGTAGGTAAGCACATGAAAGTGATGACTACTTTTACTGTTACTTTAAAACAGCACAGGGCTTTCCTCATAGCTCAGATGGTAAAGAATCCACCTGCAATGCAGGAGACCTGGTTTGATTCCTGGGTCGGGAAGATCTGCTGGAGAATGGATAGGCTACTCGCTCCAGTATTCTTGGGCTTCCCTTGTGGCTCAGCTGGTAAAGAATCCACCTGCAATGTGGGAGACCTGGATTTGATCCCTGGGTTGGGAAGGTCCCCTGGAGAAGGGAAAGGCTACCCCACTCTAATATTCTGGCCTGGAGAATTCCATGGACTGTATAGTCCATGGGGTTGCAAAGAGTCGGACATGACTGAGTGACTTTCACTTTCACTAAAGCAGCACAATTGACCAGACCCAAGGCCAGGCGCGGGGAGGGGGGGAGAGGGAGAGACCGGGGGTGACAGGCGAGTGTCCCACTTTGATGTTTAGATGGAAGGAGGGCAGCTCCACTGGGTGAGACGGGGGAACAGCAGGGGGACCAGGCCTGGGGAAGCCATGGGAACACAAAGGAGATGGTGGATGGGGCCAGGCCTGGCACTTGGGGCTCTGAGCATGGCTGAGATGCCACAGGGCAGGGCTGCCCACAGAGGCCCATGGCTGAGAGTGGTGGGCATTGAAGAGGAGCTGCACTGGGGCTGAGAAGGCAGGGTCAGAGGGCACGGAGACACTCAGAGGGAAGAGCTGGCCAGAGGAGGAGCATGCTACAGACCACACCAGGGAAGGACTGGCCCCTGAGGGCTCCCTCCGGGGTCCTGGCCAAGGTCCGCTCAGCATCACCACCTGTGTCATCCACTGCGTGTCCTGTCCACTCTATACCCACGCAGGGGCAGGCGGGGCTGGACGCATCCCCGTTTCCCATGGTACCCGGCATGACATGGTTGTTCAGTTGCTCAGTCGTGTCTGACTCTGTGACCCCGTGGACTGCAGCACACCAGGCTTCCCTGTCCTTCATCATCTCCCAGAGCTTGCTCAAATTCATGTCTTGAGTTGGTGATGCCATCCAACCATCTCATCCTCTGTTGTCCCCTTCTCTTCCTGGAGGAAGGAAAACAGCCTCAGGGTGTTTTCTAATGAGTCAGCTCTTCGCATCGGGTGGCCAAAGTATTGGAGCTTCAGCTTCAGCATCAGTCCTTCCAGTGAATATTCAGGACTGATTTCCTTTAGGATTGACTGGTTTGATCTCCTTGCAGTCCAAGGGACTCTCGAGAGTCTTCTCTAACACCACAGTTCAAAAGCATCAGTTCTTCAGCACTCAGCTTTCTTTATAGTCCAACTCTCACATCCAGACATGACTACTGGAAAAACCATAGCCTTGACTAGATGGACCTTTGTTGACAAAGTAATGTTTCTGTTTTTTAATCTGCTGTCTATG
Organism: Bos grunniens; assembly: GCF_055505025.1. NCBI lineage: Eukaryota > Metazoa > Chordata > Mammalia > Artiodactyla > Bovidae > Bos > Bos grunniens. Next base: position 47,970,408 of record NC_141183.1, on the reverse strand, counting down.
TTGGTCATAGCTTTTCTTCCAAGGAGCAAGTGTTTTTTAACTTCATGATTACAGTCACCATATGCAGTGATTTTGGAGCCCCCCAAAATAAAGTCTGTCACTGTTTTCATTGTTTCTCCATCTATTTGCCATGAAGTGATGGGACCAGATGCCATGATCTTAGTTTTCTGAATGTTGAGTTTTAAGCCAGCTTTTTCACTCTCCTCTTTCACTTTTATTAAGAGGCTCTTTAGTTCCTCTTCACTTTCTGCCATAAGGGTGGGGTCATCTGCATGTCTGAGATTATCGATATTTCTCCCGACAATGTGGATTCCAGTTTGTGTTTCATCCAGCCCAAAATTTCACATGATGTACTTACTCTGCATTTAAGTTAAATAAGCAGGGTGACAATATACAGCCTTGACATACTCCTTTCTCAATTTGAAACCAGTCCATTGTGGCATGGCGTGGAGGCTTATGAAATATGATCAAGAGAGCAACACTTGGCTGAGCCTTGGGGTCATCAGCTGGCCTCCAGGGAGCACCTCTGTATGGTGTGACCTCAGACAGGCTGTGTACCACTGGGCCTCAGTCTCCCCACCAGTAATAATAGGAGGGGGTTCCCTGAAAACCCATCCAGCCCTGATGACCTCTGCCCTCGGGCTCTGAGTGGTCTTTCACCCTGCAGCCTCTTTCCGTGGTGGCCCCTGTACCCATCGGCTGGGGACTCTGAGTTCACACACGTTTGAGATGCAGCACTGGCTTATCCTCAAAGGGAATAAACCAGGAGACAATAAACAGGAGGGAACGGTCTCCTCCATTTGTCACCATCCTGCACCCTGACCCTCCCCCATCCCACTATCAGCCAAGATGCAGCCACAGAGATGAATTAATCTAAGAAATTAACCCTCGGAAACTATTTCTGGGCCCTGCACAGACCATCCGGTCCATCTCCATCACATGCAAGCCAGGCCTCGGCCAGGGGGACGTATCTTGCAGAAGGACCCCCCTCCCTGGGAGACAGTTCTCCCACTCTGCCTCCTGTAGCTGCTGCTGGTGTTTTGCACCAGCATTTCCAGGAACATCTCCTGAGAGGTGGTTCTTTTCTCTCTGCGGACAGTCGGATAACTTCCATCCCGCTTAGACCTGCTTCCCCACCTTCTGCCCTTGATGTACATGATTCTGGTCGCAAGATGGGTTAAAGGCAGCCAACTGGCAGGGTCTGAAAGGGCAGCTTAGCTAATTCCATAGTGGACGCTGGCCCTGCTGGTGCATGGTTCCCAGACTCTCTTCCCCAGATGACCTCCTCAGGAACCACTTCCTGGGTCATGCTGTCCCTCTGCAATGAGAGTTAGGTTCTAACTGGTTCCATGGGGCTGAAACTTGAACTCAGCCTCCTGAAGAGGACACTGGAAAGCTCTGGATCTTCTTCATCCCTGCCGGTCTCCCGAGGTGACACGTGTCCCCCCTGCTCACACCTGTTGGGAATGGACATAGAGAGGGAACACTTCACTTCCCAGCCAGTGGTTCCCAAACTGCGTTCCTGGGAACCCCTCTGGGGGCCCACAGACAGAGCACCTGGAGGTGATCACGGGGCCCAAATGACGCAGGGAGAGGAGGACTGGCCCAGGGCACAGAGTGCTGGGTTCAGATCCTTTCTCGTCCCCTAACCTAGAGACACTTCCTCCCCGGAGGACCCTCAATTGCTCATCTGCCTGAGGAGGATTAACCCTGCCTGACCTGCCTTATAGGGCGGTTGCAGGGAGGAGAGCTGTGGAGTCTCCTGGGCAGTGTCATGGGAGGGGTCACAGGTTCAGAAATGTCCCTGAACCTAGGGCTTTGGGACAGGAAGGGGGAGAGAGGCAGCCCTGTAGCCAGGGCACTGCCCCCTCATTCCCTCCTTTCCTCCTCGGAGGCCCCAGAGGGGACAGAGCCATTACAGAGGAGGGACTTCAAGTCGACAAAGACAAATTGGCTTAATTGACCCAAATTAGCAGCAGGGACACCGCGATGGCCCAGCTGCCGGTACATTTAATCATTGTCACCCTGTGTGGTCAGGGCCGGCCCCCTCCCCCAAGGCCATTAGGGTCATCTCCCCTAATGAAAGCCGCCTCTCTGGAGTGTCCTCTGTCAGCAGGAAGTAGGGCTGCGACTTTGAGGACAAAGACAGCCTTAGTGGCCAGGGGTCGGCGCGCCCTGCAGTGCGGAGCCTGGCTTCAGGAGAGACAGCCTGATCTGAGACGGGGCAGCCCCAGGAGCTGGGGCTTCTTCCGAAGCCCCTCATTCTGAGCTCCACGGCCACCCCTTGGAGCAAGAGGGCTCCGCTGGGGCTGGCTGACCAGCACGCCTTCTCTGAGATGCTGCCCAACGCATGCTCCCTACGGAGGCTCACTGACAGGCAGGTGGCCCAGGCCTCTTGACAGGCTTTGCTTCTCTCTTTCCACTTTCCACCATGACGGCTGGGGTGATGCTGGGGCGATGATCAAACTGGAGTCTCCTGCAAACCCTTAGAAGGTTTCTAGCTGGAGCCCTCCTTGGCCTCTGGTGACACTGTCACCAGAATCACTTTTGGCTGTTACTGCCGAAGTCCCACACCAAGACAAGGCTGGCAGGACACTCTTCCCCCCTCCCCCAACCCCCTCCTGGTGTCTACCTGCTGCTTGGTGGGGACTGTCCCTCCTCCCTTCCCTTCCCTTCCCGCAGCACCCACTGGGAACTGGGCCTGGGCTCAGCTGGTCCTGTGACCGGGTCACTGGTCTTGAGACCTCAGGGCCTCCAGCTCATAGCTGCCCCTCTCCACCTGCACCTGTCTTTCTCTTGCTGGGAATCTCTGATCTGCCAGGACTGTCCTTGCATCGCTGACAGAGGCTGTGTGGCAAGTACCCCAACACTCTGTGCACTCCACAGATCCTTCCTGGGCCCCTACTCTAACCCCTGCCCCTCCCTTCCACAGGTCTGCCTTCCCTTAAGGACCAACCCTTCCCTGGCTCTTCCCTCATGCTTCTCTCCCCAGCCATTATTCAGGCCCACCTCCCTCCGACCATATTCCTCTCTTCATCTCCATAAACACTGTTGGGTTCAATCTGGGTGCCGGTATTACAAAGCACAGACCCCCAAGGGTGGAGTCCATGCTTGGCTCAATGAGGCCAGAACATTCTCTTTCTCCCCCTCTCTCCAACTTGTCCATGGGCCACTTGAAAATTGGCTGTTAGAACTTGGAAACACAATTCCACCCTTTTCTCTATAGAGATAATATTATCAATAGCAGCTACCTCCCAGGGCAGCCCACCAAAAAGCTGTTACTTATCATCCATCCCATAAATATTTATGGAGCATCTACTATGGGTTATCATGAGACTGAACAGTGGTTCTACACTGGGACAGAGGACTAAGTGAGGGAGAGAAAGGGAAGGAGAGAGAAAGAAGCTTCCCTGCAAATCATTTAAAAATAGGACAAGTCCAATCATCAACACCTTTTCCACATGCCTCCTCCTTCCCAGGGCCCCTCTCCTCTGGGGCTTCCTAGTCTCCCCTCCCCAATGGAACCCCCAGCACTGGGATGGCCCCTCTAGGATCATCCCAGTTTCAGGGAGCTTTATGAAATGCAGGTTCCCAAGCTCCTCCCCAGCCAAATTAATCCAGAATTTCTGGTGGGTCCTGAGAGGGGACTCCTACTATTTCCACCCCCTCTACCACATTTAGAGAGTCTTGCTCTCGTTGTTGCTGTTGTTCAGTCGCCAAGTCATGCCTGGCAATTTGCGACCCCATGAACTGCAGCACGCCAGGCTTCCCTGTTCTTTACCAGCTCCCGGAGTTTGCCCAAGTTCATGTCCTTTGGAACAGTTCTCAAAGTCTCATATTTAGGGAGAAAAAAACCCCTGAATAACTTGCTAATACAGAGCTTTTTTTTGAAACAGACTTTAGGATTTTTTTTAAATTAATTAATTAGGCTATGCTGGGTCTTAGTTTTGGCACTCAGGTTCTTTGATCTTCGTTGCGGCATGTGACCTTTAGTTGAGACATGTGGGATCTAGTTCCCTGACTAGGGAACAAACCCGGGCCCCCTGCATTGGGAGTGCAGAGTCTTAGCCACTGGACCACCTGGGAAGTCCCTAGGCTTTAGTTTTTAGACCAGTTTTAAGTTCACAGCAAAACCAAGTGGAAGGGAAGTCCGTATACCCTCTGCCCCTACACTTGTTCAGCTCTAGTAGCGAGCCTCAATCATGGCTTCCCTTTAGAATCACCTGGGAGACCAGACTGCACCCCAGACTAGTGAATCCAGAATCTCTGGGGCTGGGATCCAAGGCACGTGCATTTATTAGAAAGAGAAAACCAAATATCGTATATTGACACATGTGTGTGGAATCTAGAACAGCAGTACGGAGGAACCTAGTTCCAGGGCAGGACCAGAGTGTGGACATGTTGGGGGAAGGAGAGTGGGGGATAAACTGGGAGATTAGGCTTGACATATATACGCTACCGTGTGTAAAACGGATAGCTAGTGGGAAGCCACTGTGGAGCACAGGGAGCTCAGCTCAGTGCTCTGTGATGACACAGAGTGGGGATGGGGGTGTGTGAGGGAGGCCCAGAGGGAGGGGAATATGTATACACATAGCTGATTCACTTTGTTGTACAGCGGAAACTAACACAACTTTATAAAGCAACTATGAAAAAGTGAAAGTGTTAGTTGCTTAGTTGTGTCTGACTCTTTGCGACGCTTTTTGACTGTAGCCCGCCAGGCTCCTTGGCTCCTCCGTCCATGGAATTCTCCAGGCAAGAATATTGGAGTGGGTTGCCATTCCCTTCTCCAGGAGGTCTTCCTGACCCAGGGATCAAATCCGGTCTCCTGCATTGCAGGAGGATTCTTTGCCCTCTGAGCCACCAGAGTAAGCCCAAAGCAACTATACTCCAGTAAAAAGCAACACCTGACTGTGTAGGCAACCCTGAGAATCACTGCTTGGGTTGTTCTATTTTTCACAGAAGCTTTCCCTTCCCTACCCCTGCATCCACAGATGACCAAAACTCATCCCTGCCCTCTCTCCCTACTCCCCTCCACCTCTCTGTTTCTCCTTGGGACTCAGGTCCGTGCCTCCACGATGACACTATTTCCATCTGCTGGGACCTGGGATGGCAGGTCCACACTTCGGTCAATGCCGTGTGTTTCAGTGTGGTTACCAGAGGCTGGGGGCCCAAGGCTGTGCTCCAGCAGCAGAGGCTGGACTGGATTGCTCTGAAGCTCTTCCCACAGGGTGGGGTGGTCAGGAGTTCTATAGGTCACCCCGTGGAAACCCTCAATTGCTGGGCCAGGGCCGGGTCCCAGCCTGGGTCCCACAGGCTCACGCTGAGCATGGGCTTCCATCCTCAGGTGGCTGGAAGGTGATTTCACATTTGTAACAATTACTCACTTAATTGGGTTCCAATTAAATCAGAGAGGGAGTGGAGGGCTGTGTCTGTTCCCCCACCTTCCTCCTTCTGCACATCAAAGAGAGTGCAGGGAGGATGACAATGGGGCTTCGTGAATCTGGAACAGTCCTGCCTTCTTTTGGGGTGGGCGGGGCTCTCCTGGGCTGGGGCCCCCTGCCCCTTGCTGAGCGACTCTCACGCCTGCATTTCTAACTGGTTGCTGGACTCATTCAACGGTCCTAGTGGGTGCTGGGTGCTCAGGCAAGAGCCGATTCTTCTTATGCGCTCCCTGCCCTTCGAACTGAGTAGGGTCCTAAAGAATCGGTGGCCAAAGTGAAGGGACCTCCGCCCATCAAGCAGCACCATCCAGATTCCTTCAATGGCAGAGCATCAGGGCCCCAGGGACAGGTTACAGATAGGCTCACCGCGGGTCTCCAGGGCTGCCACCGGGTGACAGCGTGGGACAGATAACAGGGAGACACTGCTGCTCTCCATCCAACCAGCGGCTCTGCTCTCATCTACATTATATACCACCTATACTCTACATAATAGGTGCATGCTGTGCTAAGTCGCTTCAGTCGTGTTCAACAACCCTTTGTGATCCTGTGGACTGCAGCCCTCCAGGCTTCTCTGTCCATGGGATTTTCCAGGCAAGAATACTGAAGTGGGTTGCTATGCCCTCCTCCAGGGAATCTTCCCGACCCAGGGATTGAACCTGAGTCTCCTGAGTCTCCTGCGTTGCAGGTGGATTCTTTACTGCTGAGCCACCTGGGAAGCCCAATATGTTGTATAGTATAATGTATTATATGTTATATGTACTCTGCATTTTTCTGGTTAAAAAAAAAAAGAAAATCAATGATTGAGTGCCATCCTATCACATCTCAGAAAAGGAAACAGACCCAGAAAGTGGAAGGGACTTGCTCATGTCCACACACCACCACCATTCTAGAGGTTAGGCTGCTTGGATCAAGGTCTGTTGGCCCTGATCTCACTCCCTAGTGGCCAGGAGATGGTGGCACTCCAGGGGCAGGAAGTGAGATGGGGATCAGATGGAAGGGTGAGCCAGGCTGGGGTCTTGTAGGAAGCACCTACCTCCCACCTCTGGCCTCTGCCCTCCAAGAGGGACCCCTCTCTGGTCCACCCTGGAAAGAGGCCAGGAGGTCATGGGTGGTGACCAGGGGCTGAGGCTGGACTCATGTCCAAGGGGCCCTTTGGCTGGATGCCCTACTCCATGGAGAACCAGGTCATGTCTGGGGGCTTTGGTCATAGGAGCACCTCAAAGGGGCCACATCTACAGAAGGACATATGTCTGATCAACCTTTGGAACAGAGCAAGTATTAAAGAAAGCTTTGTAGAATGAAGGAAGGAAGGAAGGAAGGAATAAACAAAGCAGATCTCAGTCTAGAAAGCAAAACCTAGATTTCTAATCCAGGATGAAAGAAATGAGGCCCTGTTAGGGAGCAGGTTGCAGAACCAGGAAAGTTAGAGTCAGAGGAGCTGCTGAATGCCCCCCGCAGCCCTGCCCAGAGAGAATCCCCTGGCACGCACAGTCTCTCCTGGGGAAGCCCCTAGTCTGATGAGAGAGGCACGGCATTCTCTGGAGGTGCCCCAGAGTGATGATGGAACCCAGCTGTCTCCTGGGAGAGTCTGCAGTCTGGTGGGGGTGAGGGAAAGGATGGGAAAGATGCTGCTGCTTGGGGGGAGCTCCCCGTCTAATGAGAGACACACGTGGGCAGCCTCCTGCCTGAGGGAGGAGGCGAGGCTGGGGCTCAGAGGCCATGCACCCCTTCCTGGGTTTGGAGCGGAGGAGCATGCATCTGGGTGCCTGGCAGCAAGGTGCTGGGAGCTGCGGCCAGGCAGGAGGGGAGCCATCAACATTCCGGTCAGGCAGCCAGTGGCTGAGTTATTATTATTTCTTTTTTTTTTTTTGAGCTACTTAGAGCAATTTACAGAAATCATTTAGGGGCCGTTTAGGGAGAAGAGAAAAGATGAAGACTTTTAAAGGCAGGGCCTGGGGATGGCTTTATGCAGATGGGCTTTGCAGGGATATGGAGAAGGAAGGAGAGTCTGGATTCTTAAAGGTGTGGGAAGGAGGGGAGGACTCCGGTCTGATAAATTTGGCTGGGAGCACCCCCCTGCCCCCGCCCCAGGCAGCAGCCAGGGACTGAGAAAAAGGGATGGGTGGGGAGGGTGCCTTGAGCAGAAATGGCTGAAATGCAGGAGGAGGTGAGAAGGGTCATGGGTGGGTGAGCCAGGCGCTCTGCCTCAGCTTCCTCTTCTGTAATCAGGACACCTGCAGGTGTGAACGAACCACACGGGGACCAAGCTGAATGGGTGTGTCACTTCTAGGATATTGGGGCCCAGAGGAGGGGCCCTGGGACCTAGAGCTGCAGACTCAGGAGATTAGGGCCCAGGGGGAGTGGGAGTCACCGTCTCTCCACCTCCTCTCTTCTGGGACCCGAGCCCACCACTTCACCTCTCGAAGTCTCAGTTTCCTCATCCATCCACATGACTGGCATGTCAACCTCACAGGTGAGGCTTACCTGTGATAAGGTCGTAAAGTGTAGCCATTTTTTCAACTGCCAGTGGCTCCAGGAGCCTTGGTCATGGTGGAAAACAGGGGGAAACTTCAGAGTTGAGGACCTGACTTTCAAATACCCGCTCCTTGAGCCCACTCCCAAGATGGAGAACTCACACTTCTAGGGCTAGACTAGGACAAAACTGGCCTTTCCCGAGCCGGGATCAGAGGCCTGATGGGGATGCCTGGGGAATTCAGGGGTGTGGGTACGTGTGTGTGTCCACACGCACGTGATGTGGAAGACGAGTGGGGATCCTAGGGAGGGAAACAGAGGGAAAATGAGAAAACCGGCCATACATTTATCAAAGTCTTCCCCGCAGTTTATATTCAGGCTGTTTGTGACGTGATCATTGGAGACGGAATCTGGTTACGCCATGTAAACAGCATGCCGGCTGGCTCATCCCTTGGAAACGCTCCTGGGGAAGCTGAAGGTAGGGGGAGTGGTGGGGCGCTCAGATCTGTGACCAATCAGTTTCCTCTAACTGTGGCTGGCCATGCTGACTCCCCCTCAACCTCAAACACCCTCATGTAAAACCTCTGAAGACACAACAGCAAGCCCACTGGCCTGGGAGAAGAGACCTGGGCCTCAGGTCTGGCTCTGCCACTTCTGACTGCTGTGTGTGCTGGGCTAAGATCGGTCCCCTCTCTGGACCTTAGTCTCCCCATCTTCCAAATAGGAGTGTTTCCAGGACAAGAGATGCCGGGAGCGCCCATCTATCTCCCCTGACTTTTAGTATCTCCCCCTCACTGAGCGGCCCCTCTGTGCCACAGTCTAGAGAGGATTTCAGGGTGCAAACCAGCTTCCAGTGCATACAACAGGTGCTGATGGAGGGCCAGCTGCACTCAGGCACTGCCCACGGAGTTTCACACGCTCTCTTCCCTTTGGCCAGTACTTCAGCAGGGAGGGGACTGATAGCAACTCCTGTCTATCCAGCCTCTAGGCAGTGCTGGGCACTCTACACACATCGGCTCACTGAAGCCCCATGATCTGAGATGCAGGTGGTATTTGCTATTCTCCCACTTTACAGATAAGAAACCTGAGGCTTAGGGAACAGAAGTAACTCCCTCCGGGTTGGTGGCAGAGTAGGGGTTCCTGGCTGCCATGCTGCGGACTTTTCACTGCTGTAGCAGGTGGGCAAAGGTCACCCCTTGTGGCTGCTGGAACTCATCACACCAGATCACAGAGATTTTGGCACTGGTTGCATTCTCTGAAGTCCAGGTTAGCCAGTCTCTGGTTGCCTTCACCTCTGCCCCCCTGCACTGAAGTTATCTGCATCCTCTACCCACATCAGCCGGTAACCATATCTTCTTGCCACGTGACTGGTATTTGTCACAGTGCTTGGCCTGGAGCAGATATTCAAAACCCCACACTGAAGCAACCTGTACCTACTTTTTATTGAGCACGTACTACAAGCCAGGCTCCGCTCCAAGCACACTCCATGAATTAATTATTTGTTCATTACTACAACCCTATGAGGAAGGAACTCTTATTATCCCACTTTATAGGTGTGGAAACTAAGCCATGGCATTGTGAAGTCATTTTCCCAAGACCTCAAAGCCAGGACATGGCAGCTGAATGTTTGAATGAAGGCAGGCAGGTTGGGGGGCTTCCCAGGTGGCGCTAGTGATAAAGAATTTGTCTGCAATGCAGAAGACACACGAGATGTGGGTTTGATCCCTGGGTCAGGAAGATACCCTGTAGTAGGGAATGGCAACCCACTCCAGTATTCTTGCCTGGAAAATTCCATGGATAGAGAGGAGCCTGGCGGGCTTCAGTCCGTGGGATCCCAAAGTGTTGGACATGACTGAGTGACTGAGCACAAGAAGGCGGGAAGAAATAAACATCACCCCTCTGGTCCCTGTCATCCACTCGGTACCCAGATGTTTCTTCCTGGTGGTGCCCTGGGAAGAAACACTGAGAGAAGGGGAAGGAGCAACCTTTCTGTTCATTCATTCCACACAATAGATGCTGAGTATCTCCTCTGGGTGAGGCGCCAGTCCAGGTGTTGGGAGTACAGCTGTGAACAGATGTTGCCCTGTTCTTGGGGGCTTCCATTCCAAGGGGAGTGGGTGTCAGTTATGAACAAACAGAGACATAACTGTATAGTTTGTCAGAAGGAGGAAGATAGAGCAGGGTCGGGGCAGAGGAAGGGGTGGGCAGGGCTGTTTTAAGTAGAGGGTGGCCGGGGAGAGCCGTTCTGGTAAGATGCACTCGAGCACACACCTGAAAGAGGGAGGGGGTGGTGAGTCATGCTTCTGTGGGGCAAAAGGTCAGGCGGAGGGGTAGCAAGGACCTGAGGCTTGGTGCCTGGCATGGGTATGGACTGCAGAAGGGACAGTGCAGCTGGAGCTGAGTGGGGGAGAGGAAGATACGGTCAGAGAGGCATTGTTGGGAAAAGGGACAATCAAGTGGCCTTGTCCGCCCCGAAAGACTCAAGCTCTCACTCTCAGTGAGCTCAAGGGTTCTGAGCAGGACGTGACTTGATCAGACCTATACAGGTCTACAGAATCTCCCAGTAGAAGGGGAAGGAGCTGAGAGCTGCTGCCTGCCTGAATCGGAGCCCCCAAGGCCAGCAGGCACCATGCCAGGGCTGGGGAGGAGCTGAGTGAGCTCCAGGCTGGACAGGGAATCTCTGAGAAGGACCGCAGAGAGTCCCCAGGGCTCACAGGTCCCCAGAGCACTGAATCCTCGCCCCAGAAATTACTTCTCAAGGGAGAGAAGGTGGTAGGGCCCTTGGGGATCACCCAGGCCTGCACCTTCCAGGATGGCGGCCACTTGCCATGTGTGGCTACTGAGCAGCTGAAACGGGGCCAGTTTGGAATTGCGATGAGCTGCTGATAGTGTAAAAGGCATGGGGGATTTCAAAGATGTAACACAAAGGGAAAAAAAATGAATGTAAAAATCTTTGCATATTGAAATGATCGCCTTTTGAATATTTTGGTTGGAATATACTGTTAAAATTCATTTCACCTGTTTCTTTTTACTTTTTTATGTGATAACTAGAAAAACTGAAATTATATATGAGGCTCATGGTACATTTCTGTTGAACAGCACCGGCCCAGCATGGCAACCCTGGTCTCATGGGTAGGGAAGCTAAACTCTGAAAGGAGGAAAGGATTTGTCCAAAGGCAAGTAACTGGCTGAGAGAACACCCAAGGCAGAGGGAGAACCTGGTAGGGCGCTGGGGAGACGAGGGCCCACTGGGTGGATTGGGACATTTGAGGACTCCTAAGGGTTCCAAACAGGAAAAGGAGTACATCAAGGCTGTATATTGTCACCCTACTTATTTAACTTCTATGCAGAGTACATCATGAGAAACGCTGGGCTGGAAGAAACACAAGCTGGAATCAAGATTGCTGGGAGAAATATCAATAACCTCAGATATGCAGATGACACCACCCTTATGGCAGGAAGAGTAGATGAACTAAAAAGCCTCTTGATGAAAGAGAAAGAGGAAAGTGAAAAAGTTGGCTTAAAGCTCAACATTCAGAAAACGAAGATCATGGCATCTGGTCCCATCACTTCATGGGAAATAGATGGGGAAACAGTGGAAACAGTGTCAGACTTTATTTTTTTGGGCTCCAAAATCACTGCAGATAATGACTGCAGCCATGAAATTAAAAGACACTTACTCCTTGGAAGAAAAGTTATGACCAGCCTAGATAGCATATTGAAAAGCAGAGACATTACTTTGCCAACAAAGGTCCGTCTAGTCAAGGCTATGGTTTTTCCAGTGGTCATGTATGGATGTGAGAGTTGGACTGTGAAGAAAGCTGAGCGCCAAAGAATTGATGCTTTTGAACTGTGGTGCTGGAGAAGACCCTCAAGAGTCCCTTGGACTGCAAGGAGATCCAACCAGTCCATTCTAAAGGAGATCAGCCCTGGGTGTTCTTTGGAAGGAATGATGCTAAAGCTGAAACTCCAGTACTTTGGCCACCTCATGCTAAGAGTTGACTCACTGGAAAAGACTCTGATGCTGGGAGGGACTGGGGGCAAGAGAAAAAGAGGACGACAGAGGATGAGATGGCTGGATGGCATCACCGACTTGATGCATGTGAGTTTGAGTGAACTCCAGGAGTTGGTGATGGACAGGGAGGCCTGGCGTGCTGCGATTCATGGGGTCGCAGAGAGTTGGACACAACTGAGTGACTGAACTGAACTTAACTGAAGGGTTCATGATGAATTATAAATGGTTATAGAGACTGAGTTCTGACTATTTTCCATTGTTATTGAATAATCAATTTGTGTCCAACTCTTTGCAACCCCATGGACTGCTGCTTGCCAGGCTTCTCTGTCCTTCACTGTCTCCCAGAATTCTCTCAAATCCATGTCCATTGAGTCAGTGTTTCTATCTAACTGTCTCAGCCTTTGTCACTCGCTTCTCCTTTTGCCTTCAATCTTCCCCAGCATCAGGGTCTTTTCCAATGAGTTGGCTCTTCGCATCAGCTGTCCAAAGTACTGGAGCTTCAGGTTCAGCATTAATCCTTCTAATGAATATTCAGAGTTGATTTCCTTTAAGATTGACTGGTTGGCTCTCCTTGCAGTCCAAGGGACTCTCAAGAATCTGCTCTAGCACCACAATTTGAACGCATCAATTCTTTAGTGCTCAGCCTTCTTTATGTTCCAACACTCACATCTGTACATGACTACTGGAAAACCATAGCTTTGACTATATGGAGCTTTGTCGGCAAGGTGACGTCTCTGCTTCCAGGCCCCAACAACCATACAGGATGCTTTTGCTTTTCTTCCCATTCGCAGATGAGGAATTCGAGACTGAAAAGCAGGAGGAGTCAGCTCTGGGATCGGGGTCTCCACAAGCTTTCAGGCTGCAGGAGGCACCAGAGGAAGAAGATCAGGGGCCCCTGGGCTCTGTCAGAAACTTCTTACACCCCTAGATCTTATTTCTGGCAATGGCACCGGCTGCCTGCTGTGATGGTATACAGGCAGCTTTTACGCCCAGCTTGGGGCTGCTGTGGAGGAGATGCAAATATTGAGATGCCATAGCCTTGATGGCCAGGTACCACCTTGGCATTGCGTGGGCTGGGGCTAGCTGCGTTCCCAGGAAGGCCTCCTCCACTCAGGGAGGCAGAGGTCCCGAGAAGGCGGGGCGAGGCTTGAGACTGCTTTCCTAGGAAGGGAAGCCCTTCTGCTCTCTGGACTTCAGCTGCTAAAATAATAATAATAAACAAAAAAACTCCAACTACTAAGCCACACGCTATGGACTCCCCATTTGCCATCCAATGTTGTGCTAAGTCACTTCAGTCGTGTCTGACTCTTTGTGATCCCATGGATTGTAGCCTACCAGGCTCCTCTGTCCTTGGGATTCTCCAGGCAAGAATACTGGAGTGGGTTGCCGTTTCCTTCTCCAGGGGATTGTCCCAATCCAGAGATCAGTATCTCTTACTTTTCCTGCATTGGCAGGTGGATTCTTTACCACTCACAGTACCTGGGAAGCCCGCCATCTGGTCTTACAGAGGCAGAAACCAAGGAGTAGAAAAGAGAGGTCAGAGCTAAGAGGTAGAGCCAGCTCTCAGATCCACCTCCCTGCTTCTCAGAGTGGGCCTTCTGCCATGCGGTGGCACCTCTGATGACTTCCAGTGGTCATCCCCCATCCCAAGAGCCCTTACTCTCAGCCCCCAAGATCAGCTCCTCGAATACCTTTCTTAGCATTGCTACCATCTGCAAACTGCCCCCAGTCAAGTCACTGTTGTTTGATTTCTGCTTTGATCAAGCCACTCCCTCGCTCCACAGTGCTCCACAGCTCCCTCGTGCTCCATGGAACACAGGGTCAAAGTTCTGAGAAATCTTAAGAGATCATCCAGGTTACCCTACACTTAGCCCCCTGGCCTGCTATTCCCTCACAGGCAGCTGTGGCTCTTTCCATGCTGGACTCAGAGCTGGTAAGCCGGGGACCACTTTTGTCCTGTGTTTCTGTCTCCCTCAGGGTCTTGAACACACAATGGATGCTGATCGATTAGTCTTGAGAGGCAGGATTCCTGAGCTTGTTAAAGCCATCTGCAGTGGCATCTCCTCCCCGAAGCCTCCTCTGATTTCTCCAGCAGATTCACGATTTCTCCCTTCACGGACTCTGTATCCCTTCCAGCACATCCGAGGCAGAATTTCATCACAGTCTGTGCAGAAGCGGCTCATCTCCTCAGGACACCACCTTAGAAGTTCCTCGTGGGACAGGACTTGTATTGTCTTCATTTTCACATTTTTAACACGGTGTCTGGCAGGCGCTGATAATATCAGTAACAATAATACTGAGAACTATCATTTTCGGACACTCTGTGCCAGGTGCTATTCTAAATATTTGACTTGGAATAATGACTCAATCATCACAACAGCCCTCTAAGCTGGATGTTTTTATAATCATTTTCAGATGAGGAAACAGGCATAGTGGTTAAGCAACTGGCCCAGAAATCACAAGGGGATGGACAAAGCCAGGCAGTTTGGTGTTAGAGCTCAGTACAGGGAGAGGGTGGGGGTGGAAAAAGAGAATTTTGAGCTTCAGGAGAAACCGGACAGCCGACTGCTGGCTCCAAGGGTGTCCAGCACAGGCCATGACACATATCAGGTGCTCTGTTAGTAGTAAGTGACTGTGAAGGTAACTAGATAGTCCAATTGCTGCTCAGACCCATGTGCATGGTCAGCGGGGCTGGGTGGGGAAGGGCTTCCCAGACAGGAAGGCTGCAGCCAAGTGGTGAGCCCAGTCCTTTGTGCCAAGCCAGCCTGGCCCCCACCCCTGCTTCTCATCTGACCACCCCCTCCAGTTCCAGCCCCCTTTGCCCAGCATCAGGCTTCATGGAAGGGCCTGGTGGCTGGCAGTTTTTCTCCCGCAGAGAATAGCCACAGAAAATTTGAGATCATTTCTCTGCTGTGTTGGCAGCTGAGAAAATGGCAAAATTTCCTATTCCCTATCCAAGAGTTCCTTCCTATTGGACAAAGGCCCCACATGTCTCTCTGTTCCCAGGGGAGGCAGGGCAGGGGAGAGTGTGGGTCAGCCTGGAGGCAGTTCACCGTGTTGGCTAAGAGGCGTGGGCTCCTGCAATCTCATGACAGCAGGGGGCTGGACGTGGGAGGAGGAGGTGACCAACCGAACCCCGGCAGACATGCTATGGACAAGCAGAGGGGGTCAAAGCAACAGGTGATCTGGAGTTGCCCCTGGGACTTCTCAGAGATCTGAACAGACTGGGTTTGGTTGCAGCCGCATTTTATAGACAGGAGGCCTGAGCCCACAGAATAGGCCTATGGCCGTTGCCAATTTGGCCG
Organism: Bos grunniens; assembly: GCF_055505025.1. Classification (NCBI taxonomy): domain Eukaryota; kingdom Metazoa; phylum Chordata; class Mammalia; order Artiodactyla; family Bovidae; genus Bos; species Bos grunniens. The sequence continues at coordinate 47,955,175 of NC_141183.1, read as the reverse complement.
GATGTGTCTGGAAGCCAGCCTTGCCAATCGTTGGGTGGTCTCTGCAGCAGCCTGCCCCCTGCACACCGTGGTCCTGCCTCTGACAGGATGGCCGCAGGATGGCAGGAAAGACAGTCACAGCCAGGATGGTGAGGGGCAAGGGGTTATAAAGAGAGCAGAGGAAGGTCCCTCTCTGTGGCGCCGGGGGTGGGTTCTCCACCCCCACAGGTCTGGAGCTCTGCAAGCTTGCAGCTCCCAGCAGCTCAGGTCACTCCCACTCCAAAGCCTGCTACGGCTCCCCATTTCACTCACCAGTTCATTTTCTCCCAAGGGCCTCCCTACTCCCCTAACCTCCCGGCACCCTCCCCAGCCCACAATACCTCCCCCGTGCTCAGCCCCTCTGGCTCCTTGCTGTCTGGAATGGTACTCAGCCCTGCCCTAGGACTGGTCCAAGTGTGATATTCATGCATTCGCTTAGTTTGTTCTCTTGACTCATTCATGTCTGCTTAATGACACTTAATCAAGTAACCATTCATTTATAAATACTGCACAACCCCTTCCCACAGACTCACACACACTGGAAGCCCCAATTCCCATGCCCTACCTTTTTTCTTATTTTCCTTGGTTCTCGTTGCCTTCTAACACATCATATAATTTATTTATCATATGTATTTATTACTTGAGTTTCCCTTGTGGCTCAGCTGGTAAAGAATCGGCCTGCAATGCGGGAGACCTGGGTTCAACTCCTGGGTTGGGAAGATCCCCTGGAGAAGGGAAAGGCTACCCACTACTCCAGTATCTTGGCCTGGAGAGTGCCATGGACTGTACAGTCCATCGGGTCACAAGGAGTTGGACACGACTGAGCGACTTGCACTTTCACATTTATTTCTTACTATCTGCCTCCCTTCCACCTGCACAGGAATAAGGCTCCAGGAGTACAGGACTTTTTGCTACATTGCTATATTCATGGATTAAGACCAAGTAACTAGAACAGTAGCCACTAGCTGAATACTTGCTGAGAGACAAGGAAGAGGTCTCTGCCACATGTATTTGAGTGACTGTATGTCCATTGACTCATCTGACAAACCATTAAATGCCTACTTTATTCCTAACATCTTGATAGGCCCCAGGGGATACAGCAGCAGGCAAGTGATCCATACCTTCAAGGTCCATCCAAGTTTACAGCCAGCAGGGAGGCCAGGCAGTGCAGTTTACAAAAAAGGCAAAACGAAAGGGTGGCAGGGGATGGTGGGTCTGTGTTCAACTCAGAATCTGGTGGGCTTCCAGGAGGAAGTGTGGATACACTCGGGCCTGGAGGCTGAGTAGGAGATGGGGTGGGAGAGTGTTCTGGTCAGAGGGAACAGGATGTACAGAGGCTCTGACATAAAAAAGAATGTGACTCATTTAAAGGACTGGCAAGCTGAGTGGGGTGGGATAGGTGGGCCTCACTCAGGTACGTGGGCATGTGGCCATTGGTGCCTGTCTGGGCTGATTCCCTATATGCATGAAACAGAGGGGTAGGGGAAGAAGACCTCCATATTCAGGGTCAGAAAACCTGACGGCAAGAGCTGGTGTGGCCAGGACTCCGTTGGGCCTCAGCTTTGCCCTCTGTAAAATGGGATCATAGTTGCTGCCTTTACCTGGCGGCTGCTGGGAGAATCAAATATCGCGAAGCTAAACTCCAAAGAACTGTTGGGAGCCTCAAGCATCCAGGTGAGTGCCCGTGACCGTGTGGGCGTGCATTTGAGCGCACTGCACTGCCAGCTCCCACCGACACCGTTCTCCTGCCGTGACAAGTCTGCAGCATCATCTGTCCCAAGATGCCAAAAATACACTTGCTTCTGGCCCCGAGCCAGGCTCGTCAACAGCCTTGGAGGCTGAGGGGAAGGAGAAGGGAGGCCTGAAAAGTGGGGTCCTACAACTGCTGGGCCAACAAGGTCATCTTGTTTCTCACCATCGGACCCTCAATGTGCAGGAGGACAAAGGCCACCCTTGAGGCCTGGGGCAGTGCCCCTCCCATCAGATGGGGGCCTCTCTTGTCAGACTGGGGCCTCCCTCATCAGACTGGGGTCTCTCTGAAGATGAGAGTGTCTCCCTTGCCATAGGAGGCACTCCCTGTGGGCAGGAATCATTTCCCCTCTTCCCCCAGAATAGCAGTGAGGCTGTCACTCAATGTGACTCTGGCTGATTCTGTTTAAGGGCTGACCACCTCCAGGGTGGTGTCCCTGGGAAGGGGGTCAGGCTTAAGGGTGCCCTGGCTGCCTGTTCCCTCCCAGAGTGAGGGGCCCATCCTATAGGGTCTGATGATGTTCAGACCTGGATCCTTGGATGAGATGCCTCTGAGAACCTGGACCATTTTGAGCATCATCCTCTATCCAGGTGACTCTCCTAGCCCCAAGGATCCTAAATGGTGGGCTCAGGAAACAGACACAAACTGAGAAATTCCTCCAGCAAGCACACAGCCTGCCCACTGCCCTACAGCTTGAACGGACCAGGAAATCACACAAGAGAAGACAGTAACCAGTTGTCCACCCTCATGGGCCAAAAAAAGTGTGGGCGAGAATGAAGCAGAAAGGACTCAAGTTTGAGTAAAAGCAGAACTTTGCAAAAGCAGATAATTATCTAGATAATTTGGACAAAAAATTTTTTCTTCAATTACCTTTTTTTTTTTTTTTGCACTGAATTATTCATTCTTGCATTCATTCATTTGTGTAACAAGCATTGAATAATCCAGGTAATTGCTTCCATTTTCCACTTCATCCTGCTGGGTTGTCTGCCAGCCAGCAGGGCCTGGGGTGGAGGTGTGGGAAGGCGGAGCTGGGGAGGTGGTGGTGGATCAGAAAAGGGTGAACACAGCAGAGGAAAGGAGATAATGACTTCTGGACACTCGGCCTGTCTCCCGCGAGGCCACACCTATCTTAGGGCATCCTTTCCCACCCTGGCAGCCCTGTGATCCTCCGGAGATGGATGCGGTATCTGACAGAGCGTTGGTGCTCCCTGATACACTGCCCCATCCTTGGGGACTGCTGGAGTATGGCATCGCCAGGTGAATTGATGATAAGGAGGCCCACTTTTCATTTAAAAAGACAGAGCAGGAAAATAGAAAAAAAAAATTTTCCAAAAAACAAAAACACAACAAACCCACAACTGGTTCATTAATCTCTTATTAAAATTCTGTGCTGAGCACTGGCAAAGAAGAAGTAAAGACCTGGGGAAGGGCCAGAGAGGAAGAATCGTATCCAGTCGTTAGCATCCGTGGCTGGTCTCCAAGGATGGGAAGACCAGGGAGGTGACCAGAGGCTTCTCTGTGGCACAGCCAGTGAACTGGAAGGGGGGCAGGCTGGGCATCACCCGCTGTCACTCGGCAGAGGAGAAAAACAAGACTTGGAGGAAGAGTGACTGTTCTGTGGCAACACAGCAGGTGATGACCAAGTCCGGATTTGAAGCCCTATCTGTTGGATGCTGGGGACTCTGATTCCAGACTGCCTCGAATGTCAGAATCAGAGTCTTTTTTCTCCTCTCCCCAACTGGACTTCAAGCTCATGAAAAGGAGTTGACGACTAGGTTTTGAGCCCATCCACGTGCCCTCTGGAGTACTTGGCAAGGTTTGTTAACACTACTGGTGATTGGTTATCTTGACTGTGTGGGACCCGAGGCTAGCTTGAGGCCAGAAGTGTATCTTTGCATGAAGCCGAAGCCGCAGACAGAGGGTATGACAGAGGAGGTGGAACCTCTGCCACGGGGCCAGGAGCAGACTGCCAGTCTCGAAAGCTGGACTCCGGCACTAGTTCTGCTTCCAGAATGAACTGGCAGGATGACCTTGGCTGGTCCTTGCCTGAGTGTCCATTTCCACCTCTACATGAGGGCTGGATTGAAGCTTCTGCAATCTCTTTTAGTTTCAGGGTTGTGAATGGACATCACTGTGGGCAGGGCAACAAAGAGAGACCCCCTCCACCGGCCACTCCATCCCTCTGCCCTGGTGCCTCTCTGGGTCTCAGTCTGCAGCATCACAAGTACTTACGACTGATCTCAGGCTTGAGGGGTCTATCGGTTTCAGACAGGCCCCCACTGAGGACCTAGGAGATACCCAGGTCCCGCCCTGGTACTCCAAAGTGGCCTTACCTCCCGCAGCCAAGCATTGAGCTATCTTCAGAATGGATTCCAATAAAGCTCATTTTCTGCCACCAAGTTTATAACACATCCCCACCTACTGGTCTTAAATGTTAACAAGGCTGTGTTGTGTAGGGCTCCATGTGGCCTGGAAGATGGGTGTGTGTGTTGGGGGGCGCAGGGGAGCATCATTTCTCACTTCCAGCAGCGAGGGGGCCTCCCAAGACCAGCAGTGACCCTGTCCTCCTGCCATGTCCTTCCTGCATCTCCAAAGGAGCCCAGAGCCTGGGTGATCAGTGGGGTGGCGAGAGCACAGATACAGCCTGGAAGAGAAGCCAGGCTGGTGACCACAAAGGTGAGGACAGAGGCACTTGGGATCACGTACTCGGAGCATCACGAGACATTACCTTCACATCTGTGTTATATAACATGTCACCCCAGACATGTGTATCCTGTATATGCCACTTAAGGGGTGTGGTACAGCCCTGCCCCACCCCCTTGCTCTCTTCCTGGTGTCTCTGTCTCTTCCCTCTGCCCTCTTATGCTCCACACCCCAGAGCTCCCTTTGCATACTGTGAGAACCCCACAATAGAGTTGTCTTCCCACATCATTCATCTCTTCTGAGTGCCTACTATGTGTCAAGAACTGGAGAGTTGGGCAAAAACAAGACATGGCTCCTGCCCTAAATGCAAGTATGTGGGGATCAGGAGGGGTACACATATAAATATTACCACAAATATGCCCACACATACCCTTCACACACACACACACACACACTGCTGTTCCTGAGGAGTGCTGGGAAGGCAGCATGAGGGGCCAAAGCAGCACCAGAAAGAGACCAATTATTTCTGTTGGGGGTTTGATGCTGCTGATAAGCCAAGGAGTAATCTAGGCAAACTCCCTGGAGGAGGTGACATTTCAGTTGGGCTTTGAAGGCAAGGTAAGGATTTCTGGAGGCAAGGTATTCCAGATAGAGAGGGGCTGGTGGGTGCAAAAGCAGAAAGGCAGAAAGGTGAGAAGAATGATATCTCAAAAGAGGCACAGAGGATGAAGAGAGGACAGTACCAGAGAAGTGACGATGTAAATTGAGACATGAACAGAAAAGGCTTTGTATGTTAAGAAGGCAAAGGGTATATCCTTGATCGTACAGGCAGTGGGGAACCAGTGAGGGGTACTGAGTGGGAAGCTGACATAATCAGTCCTTGAATAGGTTAAACCACCACCATGCCTCACTAAACTCCTATCCAAGCTAAAAATGGAGCAGAAGGCCTCCCCAGAGAAGTGGCCTTCTCAGACGCCTTCTGGCAGAAGCCTTGACGGTGACAGCAGCGTAGGGACTGCCACCCCCGGGGCTGAGCTGGGCCCTGAAAGGTAGCAGGACGCTGTTCCCAGACGCCATTGGCCCAGAGTCTTGACAGACAGTGAGGATGGGAGGGATGGGCCAGAGGCCACACTGCTTGGGAAAGATGGGGAACATGAGGGAGGCAGCCCAAGGTCACCCCACTCGATGGCGCCAGAGTCAGAAACCCAGGCTATTTGGCTCCCAGTCTGGCTGTGTGGTCAGAGCCCTGCGGCCTCAGGAGCCTGCCAGGCATGAAAAACTGCAATTACACCCCCACCTCCACCCCAGCATCTTCGAAGAGCCCAGAACCCAACCAGCTTGAAATGAGACTAAATCCATGTATCCTTTTCCTGATAGAGGCATGCTTCCGGTGGGCGGGTTTTAGGTATTCCTGAAGGAGGAAGGCCCAGGGGAGATGATATTTTGGGGGGAGGAACTTCTTTGGCCTTATCCATCTGGGGGTGGTTCCCAAACTTTGAGCATCTGCTGGTACCCTCCCCTAAGGAAGCGGAGACTGAGGCATGGGATGGGGATTCAGGGAAGAAACTTGGAAAGGGAGACAGAAAACCAGGAGGGGGAACTGCCTGCTCCATGGGGGGACCCTGCTCCATCTCCTCAAATTGCTTCCTTCTGACCACCTGTCTAGGGTTTCCCTGTGGCAGTGGGAAAGAACCCGCCTGCCAAGGCAGGACGCTAGGGTTTGATCCTCGGGTTGGGAAGATGCCCTGGAGAAGGAAGTGGCAACCCACTGCAGTATTCTTTTCTTTTTTCAGCAAAATGTGTCCACGTTACATTTTTCTCTTTTTTAAAATCTATTTTTAATTGAAGGATAATTATAATATTGTGATAGTTTCTGCCATACATCAACATGGATCAGCCACAGGTATACATATATCCCCTGCCTCTTGAGCCTCGTGCCCCATCTCCCACTCCCTCCCACCCCTCTAGGTTGTCACGGAGCCCCAGTTTGAGTTCCCTGAGTCGCACAGCAAGTTTCCCCTGGCTATCTATTTTACATATGTTAGTGTGCATGTTTCCACTCCAGTATTCTTGCCTGGAGAATCCCAAGGGCAGAGGAGCCTGGCAGGCTACAGTCCATGGGGTTGCGAAGAGTCGGACATGACTTAGCGACTGGACAACAACAAATCACCTGTCCACCCAGGGCCCTGAGTGTCCCGGGCAGTGTGCTAAGCCCTGGCGGTGTGGGGGACAGAGCAGAAAAAGCCCACCGCCTGCCTGCACTACTCCAGAACTAACTGAGCACAGAGAAGACACCGATATCTAAGGAGAAGGCAAGGTAGATAGATTTACTCCAAGAGAAGCAAAGCCAGGACACGGAGGCCCTAGTGGAGCTGGGGTTTAGTAAGCAGGTGAGATTCTAGCAGGTGAGGGAGGCCAAAGGATCCTTAATAGGAGGCTCAGGGGTGAGGAGGGTGCACCGTGGGAACTATTGAGAGTGTCTGAGCTGCCTGGAGGTGGGACCCTCACTGGGCTTTTGGAAGGGAATTCTGGTAGCAAGACACAGTGGGTGGGGGCAGAACCGTGCCTAGACCCAGCCTTGAGCTGTGTTTCCTTCCTACTGCACCCCCAAATGCCCTGGGAACAGGCCACAAGCACAGCCCCTGCGGTTCCAGTGCTCAGACATCCAGAGGCCCCCCTCCCCATCTCCCCCCCCGCCCCGCAGTCTTGCACGCAGAGCCCCAGATTTCTTGTTCCCAGCTGCGTTCCCCCAGCCCATTCTTCTGATAAAGCACTGAGATTGGCTGTTCTTGGTGAAATGAACGCAAAACAGCTCCCCTACCCTGAGCCACCCCCTTCCCCTGAAGCCGGGGAGAATCAATCTACTAGTAGAGGGAAGTCAGACCGTTCCCCACCCACTCCTAGCCCCAGGACCCTAGATTCCCAGAGCCTGTTCCTGTTATTCTTTCAGGGTAAGAGAGGCCGCTGGTTAGAGACCTTGGCCGCGCTCACGGCCCGCTTGGTCATGTTCCTAGGAACCGGGTCGACGTGGGCAAAAGCTGAGTGCGGCACATGGATGGTCCTCCGCCCATGCGGAGAGCCCTCCGCCCCCTCTATCCTAGCCCCTCTCCAGGCTGGCCAGGCTCACCCCTCGGCGTGGGGCAACCAGGTCCCCCACCCCCTTGCGGGTTGGCTAAGGGTGTCCCAGCTCCGCTCGTCTCCCGTTGGGAGGGGTCGGAGCATCTCTTTCTTCATTCTTCCTCCCCACCTCCAGCTCTCTCCCTCCCTGCTTGGTCAGCGCCCCTGACCTCCTGGAGCGCCTCCAGCTTGCGTAAGGCCCGCTGCAGCCTCCTTCCGTCGGATCTGAGTTCCCACTCCGGGGTGGGGGGGTGGGTGCTGTTCCGCGACCCTCGGGCCCCCATCCGTATCCCTGCCGTCCCACTGCCAAAGCGCGCCAACCCCGGCTCCTCCCTCTCCCACCCCCTTTACCGCGGAGCCCGAGGCGAGCCTGGGGAGCAGACGCAACAGATTGCAGAACCCGAGCGAGAGAGAAAGCACGGAGCCCGCTCCCTCCGCCCGCCGCCCCGGCCTGCACCCGCGGCCCAGACCCCCGCCCTCCGGCTGGGCTCAGCCGGCCATTTAGATGCAGCTCACAGGACGGCGGGCGGGCGAGTCGCGCGGCTCCCCGGGCCCCTGTCAGTCCACTCCCCTTCTCCAACACCGCCGCAGGGAGCGAGGCAGTGGGCGGCGCGGCCCCGCACCCGGCTGCGCGCCAGTGGCGGGGTAGACACAATCCCCGCGGACCCGAGCAGCTCCCCCGGGGCCCCGCCGGTTGCCAGGTTGGGAGCGACGGGAGGGGTGGCCCGGACGCGATCCGCCGGATCCCTCGGGTCCCTTTAGATTTCCGTGGGTGGACACGCCCCCAAGACTCCCGGGTTTGGACCTTTCTTTCTAATCCGGAGAGGGTTGAAGGGATACCCCTGCACCCTCCCGTCCTTTTCCAGGGCCGGATTCGGCCCCCAGGGCGGGGCTCGCAGCCTCCGCTCCCGCCAAAGGGTTTGCGGGGGCTAGAGGTAACTCGATCTGCAGCCCGAGATGCTAAGCTGGGAGCGGCGGCTGCGAGTCCAGGGGGTGGGGGTTCGTCTTCTCCGGGCTCCTGTCTGCCGGCTCCAGCGGTACCCGCCGCATCTTCACTCCCGAGTCCGCGCCGCGACACTTACCGTGGGCGAGCAGCGCCGAGAGGCAGAGCAGGGCGGCGCCGCCGCGGCCCGGCATCCCTGGGGCCATGGCCGGCCGAGGAAGGGGCGGCAGGGGGCAGCGGTCGACGACGACTTGGTCCTAGGCTGGGCTTGGTCACATCCAACTTCAGGTGGCCGTGGGCGCCCGGCTGTCTCTGCTGAGGCTCCGGGGGCCAGGGAGTGCAATTGGGGGTACTTTGAGGGGAGGGGGCGTCCCAGGCGCCGCCGGCTACACCCTCAGAACTGGTGGGGGCGCCGCTCGGGGCGGGAGGAGCCTCTAACTCCCCCCGTCTGGTGCCCCCTGCAGGATCAGTGCGGCTAGTAGGGGGGGAGTCGCACGTGCGGGCCCCGGGCCGGGTGGCCACTAGCGTCTCGCAGCCTTGCCTAAAGCCCAGTGTCCGTTTCCCCAGCCCCGCGGCCCAGCTCGAATCCGAACTCGCTGGAGGGTGCAGATTTCCAAAGCAAGCCCCAGTTTCTTCGGCTTCGGTAGTAACCCCACATGGATAGCGCGGCTTTCTTCCTCCCGAACAGCCTGCAACAGCAGCAGCAGCTCCAGCATAAAAATCCCAGGTTAGGCGCAAATGAATAATTTCTTTCGCAAATGAAAGGGAAAATCCAAGCAACTTTAATCCATCTAGAGAAGGAAAAGTTTCCGTGCAGTGCTGAGACCGGCGGCGCGGGTCGCCACGACCCTAGACAACGCCCGCACTGAGGGCCCCGGGGTGGGCGGCCAGCGGCTGGTCCCTTCGCCGAGCTCCCTTGCTTGGCTCTCTCTCCAGTCTCGACCAGGGCCCGGGCTCCACACGGGCAGGCTCAGCGCCGCCTGCCCGGGCAGCGGCACCGCGGCTGGGGCGAGGGTGGGGCGGCCGGAACGAGCTGCCCCATGAAGATGGGGTTTGGAGAAGCTACGGAGCGGGAAGGCGGGCTACATCGCCCGAGCCCAGCCTTTCCTGCCCCGAGCGCCGACTCCAGCCTCCTGGCCGCGAGCGTAGTGGGATGGAGAGGGCTTCGGCCAGCTCGCGGCAACCCCTGGTCGCCTCCCTGTCCTCCCGGGTCTCGCTGTCTCAGCCGAGGGGCGCGCTGCTCCGCCGCGCTCCTCGCCTTCCCCGGGGGAGCCTGCACAAACCTTGAACTTTTCCGGGGTTCAGAGTCTCCGACGCCTCCTTCTCCCCGCCGCCCCCGCCCTGCCCCCGGACGCCCGAGGTCTCGGTGCAGCCGGGCATCCGCTCGTGCTCTCTCTTCCTCTCGCGGAGTCAGTTTGGGTGAGCGGAGCGCCGCGCCAGCCTGGGCTGCGGGCGGCGAGACCCGGGCGCCACGCCAGGGGCCGGGGCACCGGGCGCCGGCGCAGCCCGCGGCCGGGGAGGCGGCAGCTGGTGCCTACCGGGCCAAGCGGAGAGGAGGTGCCGGCAGGAGGGCCGGCTCCCCATGGACGAATGTGGGGAAGGGGGTGGGGGGAGAGAAGAAAAATCAAGGAGCAAAAAGGAAGAGGAGGTGGGGGGGGGGGCACAGTTGCACGAAGCAGCCGCCGCCGCCGCCGCCGCCGCCTCCTCGGCGATCGCGCCGGCTGCTCCGCCGTAAATGACTCGAGAGAGACACACACACTAGCGCTCGCCCGCCCTCCTCCCCCGTCCGGGATCGAGCGCCCACCCCGGCGGCGGCAGCGGGCGCCGAGCCGGGCGCGCTAGCTCCTCTGCCCTCCCCTCTCAGATTCCCCGTGGTCACGTGGCCTCGGAGCGCGCGGCCCACGACTCGCGCGCCACGGAGACCCCCCCACCCCCGCTCGAACTCCCCCTCCCCGGTCCACGTGTCCATTCCGCATTCCCAGCCTGGGGGCGCGCGCGGTTCCTTAATGAGACTTGGGCGAGGGCCGACCTCGCGATTCCGCGGTTTTATTTTTTTCCTCCCCAGTGTAGGCTAGCGCTGGGGCCCGAGTGGGGCCCGCCGGCCGGCTGCGGCGGTCGCGTTTCGCCCCGGGTAGACGCCAACAGCAGCCTCCCGCTGTCCCTTTTCAAAGGATGCTCGCTCTTCGCTGGGCGTCAGAGCCGTTTTGCAGCCTCTCGGCCAGATGCGCGGGGCGAGGGTACCCTATCCACACCCCCAGAGTCTGGGCGTGGGGTCTCTCCAGAGCTCCGGGTAGCAATCAGCCTGGGCGCCGCGCCCAGCTTCGTTTGGGGATGGGGTCCGGGGCGCCGGTCCCCGGAAAACCTCTGCGTTGCTGGGGATGGAGGGGGCGCGGAGAGGAGGAAACGTGCCTTCCCACAAGTTGTTTTGCAAATCTTTAAAGGGACGTGGCGTGGGGGTGGGGAGCTGCCCTCCTGCACACTCACCCAGGCACCTGCTAATGGGGGGTGGGGAGCGGGGCTGGGGTGGCGTTCTCTCCCACCGTCAGGCCCGTTCCATTAGAGCGCAACCCAGATCAGACCAGACAAGTCAACCGTCAGCTGTCAGCCAGGCATCAGATCAATAGAAATGATTTTACAGCCTCGTTGGGTATCAAGCCCCAACACTCCAAGGGCTGGGTCTCAATCCCACTCTACTTTGGAGGAAGTGGGTCTTCAGTCCTATGGACATAGCTCTTTTGGGGGTGGGGGCGGTGGTGTATGGACCTTTAGGGTCACCCCCCCACCAAAGTTCTTCACCCATCCTGACTGAGAATGTGGGTAGAGGCAGGTCAGAGCAAGGCCCCCTGGGGCGCTTCCTCTCTGTCCCTCAATCTGCTTGACTGGTCCTAGATCTACGACACAGTGAGTTTCCTTTTCATCTAGAAAAGTGACATCTCCTGTTTGGAAAATGGGCTTGGACGGGTCTCAGAAGCCTTCCTCCTCCCGGCCTGCTGGCTGTGGCTCCTCAGCTTGGTACTGGGGCCTGTGGAGAGCAGCTCCCCAACCCCACATCTGTGTGGAGCTCTGAGGTGCAGCCTGGGGCCAGCTGGCCTGGCCCTCGGAGGCCCTGGGGATGGAAGGTGCTGGAGTCGTCAAGGCAGGCGATTCTCATTAGGCCCCTAATGCCTGCTGGCAATTAATGTCACCCAAGGGCTTATTAACCATCCCACTGAGAGGCGAGCCAGCAATCAGGCTCTGTACGGGAGAAAGGGGGAAACAAACTGCCTCCTGAGACCCTGCTGGGGTAGAGGGAGGGGGGGGTGCAGGGAGGTCTCCCACTTCTGCCCACCTCCCCCCAAGGAAGGGGCCCAGTCCAGAGGACAGACATGTTTGCTTTTCTGAGCCGAGGACCCACTTTCCCCAGGATGTGGATCAGCAATCTCAGCCCACTCTCCTGGCCTCCTCTGGAGACTGGGCACTGAGCTCGGTATTCTGGTTCTTCTCTCCACTCCCTGCCACCTACAGCCCTTAGGTAACAAGAAGCTAGTCTCTCTTGGCCCACTCAGTTTCCCCTGCTCCCTCCTTCCCTCCCTCTGTCCCTACAAGAGATGGTGCATATTTCTGATGTCAAGCCCCTGCTCAAAACAGTGAGCAAGACAGACCTAGCCTGTCCTTATGGAACTTCCATTCTGGGGGTGGGGGGAAGGCAGACACTAAGCATGGAATTGATTACAACTGTGATAAGATATGCTGCATAAAAACATATGCATTTTTTGCTCATCTTACAGAGAAGACTGAGGCCCAGAGTCAGGGAGGGTTGTGGGGAGGCAACTCGCTGTCATCAGAGAATGTAACTTCAGCCTCAGATTCTTCCAGTTACCTTCTATGTGGGTCCACCTTCATGGGCCCTGGAATAGTCCTAGCCTCCTGCCAGGCAGCTGGGCTGAGGTTGGGCCCAGTGCCCTGCATGGATGCCCACCAGGGACCCACACAGAATCTGGCCCCCACTTCCTCTTCTGCCTGACTTGCCACCATGGTGGACCTAGTGACATCTGCCCCTGTTTTTCAGGACCCCTGCTCATAGAAGAGGACTTCTCAGGTGGCACTAGTGGTAAAGAACCCGGCTACCAATGCAGGTAGACGTAACAGACGTGGGTCCCATCCCTGGGTTGGCATGATCCCCTGGAGGAGGGCACAACAACCCACTCCAGTATTCTTGCCTGGAGAATCCCATGGACAGAGGAGCCAGGCGGGCTAAGGTCCATAGGGTCACAAAGAGTCAGAAGCGACTTAGCATGCATGCACGCCCATAGAGGAAGATAGGACAGGCCAATGTGGGCCTGAGGGAGCTCACCATTTGCGCGGGGCTCCTGGGATCCTCCTGGAATCCTAGTCTGGCTCAGCTGGGGAGGACCTCAGGGATTTTCTAAGATAGCTCTCTCATTTTACAGCTGCAAATACCTTCATTTTCTTAAATACCTTGACTTTTTTTTTTATTGAGCTCTAAATTGTGTGTGCAGCATTGTGCTAGGTAGCAGAATACATAAGTTGAATAGACAGACAAGACCCCGGTGGGGAAGTTCAAGGGCTTAGTTCCACAAACCCATATTGAGCGCTGAGTCCTATTAATAGCTAACATTTACTGAGTGCTTTTTACGTGTCTGGTGGCTCAGATAGTAAAGAATCTGCTTGCAATGCAGGAGACCTGGGTTCAGTCCCTGGGTTGGGAAGATCCCCTGGAGAAGGAAATGGCAACCCACTCCAGTATTCTTGCCTGAAGAATTCTATGGACAGAGGAGCTTGGTGGGCTACAGTCCATAGGGTCCCAAAGAGTTGGACATGAAAAAGGACTAACACTTTCACTTTCACTTTTTACTTGCCAGGCACTGTGCTGGGCATTTTGCATGCGTTATCTGGACCCTGTTAAGTAGATACTACTACTTATTACTATTCTTACTGCTGTTTTTCAGATGAGAAAGGTGAGGTTCAGAACAGGTAAGTTTCTTGCCTAAGGTCACACATCTGGAAAGTAGCTGAGCCACAGCTCAAGTATGTAACCCACTGAATCACTTTACTATGAGGTGTAAGATCCCAGGATTACATAGATGACAAAGCTACCACTCCCGGCTGGAGGGGGTACAGTGAGTAGCCCTCCTTTGTGACTTCAGCATCCACAGGTCGTTCAGTGTGGGGAGGGGGCAGTGCTGTGGAGGCCAGCATGGGGATCTGGGGGTACAGGAGCCTGCGATGAAAGGGTTGCGCTCTCTCCACAGCCTCTCTGTCCTCAGCACCCACACTCAAACCTTCATGCTCTTAGATATGTACCCAGTTGGGACTTCCCTGGAGTCCAGTGGTTAAACTCCACACTTCCAATGCAGGAGGTTCGGGTTTGATCCCTGGTCAGAAAGCTAAGATCCCACATGCCATACGGTGTGGCTAACAATTAATTTTAAAAAAGATATACACCCGGTTAATACACAGTCTTGCATGTGTGTAGCTATTACAATAATCTCTTGCCTCAACCCTGCAGGCTGATCTCCCAGCTCAGATTCCAGGACCCGTACCAATCCTCAAGGGCTTCCCAGGTGGCGCTAGGGGTAAAGAACCGCCTGCCAGTGCAAGAGATGAGACATGGGTTCAGTCCTTGCGTCGGGAAGATCCCCTGGAGGAGGGCATGGCAACCCACTCCAGTACTCTTGCCTGGAGAATCCCATGGACGGAGGAGCCTGGCGGGCTACAGTCCATGGGGTCGCAGAGAGTTGGACATGACTGAAGCAACTTTGCACACACGCGTGCATGCACTGATGTGTGCATCAAGCCGGGAGACTGGGAACCTGTCAGCAGCTAAGAGCAAATGCTCAGGGCCTCACATCTCCAAGCCTTAGTTTGTTTCTTCATTGGTTAAATGTGGATAATCATAGCAAGCCCTCGTCACTTACCAGCTAATGCATACTGATTGCCCAGTAGTACTGGGCAAAATGCATGCTCTGCAACGTTGGCTGGTACTGTTATTGAAATCACACAACTCGCTATGGTCTACGAAGCCCTAGATAATTTGACCCCTAGCTGCTTTCCCAAACTCATTTTACCACTCTCCTGTTTTATTACACTGGAGCCGCAAAGGCCTCCCTGCAGTAATAGGAAACATATCCCAGCCTCAGGGCCTTTCCGCTTCCCGTTACCTCCACCTGGCACGCCCTTCCCCTGGAACTTGTGTCTTGCTCTTTTACTTCGTTCGGGTACTGCTCAACTATCACCTCCTCTGAGACACCTCCCCGGGCCACTTGATTTAAAATAACACAACTCTCACCCTGCCCCATCGCGCTATCTTCATGCCCTGCTCTATTTTGTGGGAATCCAAGGATCGAACCCACATCATCTGCGTTGGAATCGCAGAGTCTTGACCACTGGACCGCCCGGGAAGTCCCACCCTGTTATAGTTTGATCCACAGCAGTTGACATTTAATTTTAGAATTTGTTTAATCTGTCTCCTGTAATAGAATGTAAGCTCTTATGAACTGTTCACCAGTGTACCCCAGTGCCCAGAATGCCTGGCATATGCATTCAAAAAAAATAAGTGGGATTATTTATCCATATTCATTGATTTCTGTACTCAGATCATTGATCATACCCAGTCTTTATAGTCAGGTTTGGGGCTGAGTTCACTTAAGGGCTCTGCCTGAAACCTCATTCCCCAGACTTTCTAGAGCCTAGGAGGCCACTGACCCGGTCACCTTTGTCCCTGATGCTCCTTGTGGTTGTGCCAGCTCCTACTGTGTCCCAGCTCCAGTCTCTGCTGAGGCTGGAGTCCCTTCAGCTGTCATGCCAACCTCACCCTGACTAGTCAGGGCTTGGGCTATGACGCAAGAACTATCTGCGTCTCCTACTATTCCCCAGCCTGAATCCTCTGTCCCAGCCAGGCCAGGCCGGCCACCAGCACCACCAGGCATGTCCCTCTTCCTGCCAGACCCATTCCTGCCTCCACGCTTCTGCTGTGCTATACTCCCTGCTGCAGCGATGTTCTTCTCCGCCAAATGAAATCCCACCCATCTTAACTTTCCATCTCAAGAGTCTTCCCAGACTCAGTGTGATAGTGTTACATGGCTTCTTGGAGAAAAAGAAGTGAACAGAGTCTGGGGAATCAGTCAGGGTTCAAGTCTCTATCTCGTTGCCCTCTGCTCCAGTTTTCTCTGCATCTTGAGCACCCAGTCATCAGTTCAATTCAGTTCAGTTGCTCAGTCGTGTCTGACTCTGTGACCCCATGGACTGCAGCACGCCAGGCCTCCCTGTCCATCACCAACTCCCCGAGCTTGCTCAAATGCATGTCCATCGAGTCGGTGATGCCATCCAACCATCTCATCCTCTGTCGTCCCCTTCTCCTTTTACCTTCAGTCTTTCCCAGCATTAGGGTCTTTTCAAATGGGTCAATTCTTCGCATCAGGTAGCCAAAGTATTGAAGCTTTGGCTTCAGCATCAGTCCTTCGAATGAATATTCAGGACTGATTTCCTTTAGGATTGACCCAGTCATCACTACCCAGTAAATCTCCTCTGGGATGAGGTCATGTTCTCCATTTGGTCTGTAGGTCAGAATTTACCCTCCTCCTATTTGATACATTGAAAAAACACAGGGCCCAGAGAGAGCTAGTGACTGGCCCAAGGACACAGACAGGAGTATACCCCCAGGCAAGGACAGGCCTGTCTCCCTCCCCACAATGTTCCCATTCCCAAAGTTTCAATACCTGGCTCAGTTCCACCATGGACTTGGGAACCAATCTTCCATTTGATGGAGGGGGTGAGGCTCCCCAGGTCATTATTTTGAGAGTTCAATCCTGATTCAGTGTGGCTGCTGCTTTAGCTCAAATCTTGGACTCCAGTTTTAGGAATTGCCTTTACATCCTCATTCACTCATTCCATTTCACTTCGGACATGTCTTCTTCTCTGGAGCCTTCCTCGACGCTGCCCACATCCCATCCCTGTTCTGTGCACCTCTCAGGCCCCGATTCCTGCATCTAAGCACGCATCAGAGTGTGTTGCTTTGTCTGTCTCCTGTTTTAAAGAGTGTCCCTGTGGTGTGCCCCTCACCTGACCTCCGTTTGTTGTTGTTCAGCCGCTAAGTCATGTCCGACTCTTTGCAACCCCGTGGACTGCAGCCAGGGTCCTCTGCCCTTCACTATTTCCCAGAGTTTGCTCAGATTCATGTCCATTGAGTCGGTGATGCCATCTAACCATCTCATCCTCTTTTGCCTTCAATCTTTCCCAGGATCAGTCTTTTCCAGTGAGTTGGCTCTTCGCGTCGGCCGTCCAAAGTACTGGCACTTCAGCTTTAGCATCAGTCCTTCCAATGAATATCAGGGTTGATTTCCTTTAGGGTGGACTAGTTTGATCTCCAAAGGACTCTCAAGACATCAGTTAATGGTTATTGAATAAATAAATTATTAACCAGCTACTATGTATCTGGAGCTATGGTAGCTAAATAAAATGGTCTCTGTCTTCAAGGAGCTCACCACTGTGTAAAAGAGGTAAGTGGGCAGACACATGGGATTATGACACAAAGGTGGCTGTGAGGGATGCGGTAGAGGGAAGCATAGGCATTGCGGGGCCCGGAAAGAGGCCATCTGGCCTAGGTCATGGGTGTTGCAGGAAAAGGAAGGACTTCCTGGAGGAGGTGAGCTTTGAGCTCCATTAAAGGAAAGACAAGTCGGTGTGGGCCAGGGAGATGGGGAGGAGAGGGAAGGGAAGAGGCTGTTGAAGGAAGAAGGAGCAGATTATTTATAAAGGCTAAAGTGGAGGGGGGAATACAGTGTGATCAGGAAACAGAAGTCCGGAGCATGGAGAGCTGGGGGTCAGGTGCTGGGGAGGGAGCTGGCGAGATGAGCAGGCGCACAGCCTCTGCACACAAAGCTACGTGCCTGTGATGACACTTGCCCCTGGGTTATGATGCTCAGTTGCACCAAACTTCACATGTACACTGGTCAAAGACTCAGAGATGCTTGTAAAGCATCTTAGCACCTACGTGTGCAGACACACACACACACACTCACACACACACCCCAACTCTTTACAAAATGCGTTGCCCCCTGAACTGTCTGTTTACAGCTTTTCTACTCTCATTTCCCTGGAGCACCCCACCTTGAGTTCTTCAGCAGGCAGCGCACTCTGTGCCACCCCACCCCCTACCAAACCCTGATCTAGCCATCCATCCCCCATCCCTCCTCCCTCTGGCACATGGAGACAGTGAGCTAGCACCACCCCCCAGGCACCCAGCCAAGGGAGGATTTGGACTCAGGCCATGCGGGCTGGGCTGTGCTCTCCCGTCTTTTCCTCCCCGCCCCCACGCAGCTCTGCTTAATTCCAGGGCAGAGCTCTGATCAAATGTGAAGCGGAGAAGTACAGAGCCAGAGCCAGAGGGAGAGAGAGAGAAAGATACAGATTGAGCAAGCACGCTGTCTTTGCCACAGCCCAGCAGCTAAATGGCAGTCAACTTGTGATGTTCCTACAACTTACTCAGCTTCTCTTTCATTCACCAACTTGGCTGCCAGACACAGGGGAAGAGGAAGGACCCAGGGACCCAACTTCTCCCCAGAGCCTCCCCAGCCATCATCTGCACCCCCACAGAATTGTCGAACCAGCTCTGCCCGGCTCCTGGGGTTGGCAGCGCCCAGGAGTCTTGCTTTGGGTAGAGATCGCCTGGCTGGGCTGCCGGGGAAGATGAGAGGGGAGCCACGACTGGAGAGAAAGTCCTTGCACCGTTGATGTGTGTGATTGTTAGAGGCCATCCAGGAAATCAATGAGTGTTATAGGAGGGAAGGAGAGCAAAGCAGTGAGTGATCCCTCTGGGGGACAGAGGGAACTCATTTCAGGGTTTGGATCAAAATCCAGGTTCTGCTTCCTGTTCCCTTAAGATGGGAATCTTCACTTTAGCTTCCCACCCCACCTCTCAAATCTGATTCTCAGTTTCCTCCTGTCTCACTCTTGTTACCAAAACATTTATGGCGACCTCCCTGATGGTCCAGTGGTTAAGCATCTGTCTGCCAATGCAGGGGGGCACCGGTTTGATCCCTGGTCTGGGAAGACCCCAAATGCCTCAGAGCAACTTAGCTCATCTATTGAGCCCGAGGAACGAGAGCCTGTGCTCCACAACGAGAGAAGTCACTGTAATGAGAAGCCCTCGCACCGCAATGAAGAGGAGCCCTTGCTTGCCACAATTAGAGAAAGCCTGTGCACAACACCGAAGACCCAGGGCAGCCAAATATAAAGAAACATTAAATTACAAATTATCTATGGCACCCCACTGCTTAGAGGATTAATTCCCAATTCTTCAGATTTGCATTCAGTGCTTGATTCATACCTTCTCCCTCTTTGAGCATACTCATGCTATATTGCTCAGTCGTGTCTGACTCTTTGTGACCCCATGGGCTGTAGCCCTCCAGGCTTCTCTGTCCATGGAATTCTCCACGCAAAAATACTGCAGCGGGTTGCTGTGGCCTTCTCCAGGGGGATCTTCCCGACCCAGGGACTGAACCCTTGTCTCCCACATCTCCTGTACTGCAGGTGGATTCTTTACAGCTCAGCCATTGGAGAAGCTCCCCACTCCCCGCCCGCCTTTGACCACTTTTCCCTAAACAGGCTGTATGCTTCTTTGCCTTGGTGCCTTTCGCCTGCCATAATCTCTGCTCGGAATACCTGTTCCTCCTTTCCAACCTCCTTGTGGAGCCTTTTCTGCAAAGCCTTATTCATCACTCCAGACGGAATCAATCACTGTCTGCCTTGTAGTTGGAATTCACCTGCTCTCTTAGCTTCTGCGTATAAAATCCTTAAGGACAAAGCTTATATCTTATTCATCCTTCAATCTCCCACAACACTGAATGCAGTCCCATACAAGCCTGTAAGTGTTTAATAAATCTCTTCTGAATGAACGAATGAACGAAGGGCAAAAAAGGCCATAGTCTGGACACCAGTGTCCTTCAGTATCTCGGGTACCTCCTGTCTCTTACCTTTTTGAATCTTCAGTATAATTCTGACCAGGATATGAATATTATCTCCCTTGAGGGATGAGGAAGCTGAGGATCAGAGAGACAAAGCAACTTGCTCAGAGTCACACAGCTTGAAAGTGAGAGAGCTGGGATTCAATTCTGTCTTCCCCAAAGCCTGTGTTCTTTACACTTGTTCAGAGCACATAGGATTATATATATACCCTCTCAAATGGTCTCCCCAGGACTCCTCAAGCCCACCTCAGAATCAGGCAGCAGGGGAATCCCAGAAAGACTCTGAAGTGACTATAACGTTTTCCTCGGAGATTGGCCCCATCCTCAGGCTAATTGGAAGGCATCTTGGTTTCCACCTCACCGCCTGTCTCTCAGAAACTCATGGGCAGTTACCAGGGGCTGTCTAGTGGGGAAAGTGAAAGTGTTAGTCGTTCAGTCATGTCCAACTGTTTGCAGTTCCTGGCTCCTCTGTCCATGGAATTCTCCAGGGAAGAACACTGGAGTGTGGAGCCATCCCCTTCTCCAAGGGGATCTTCCCGACCCCGGGATCGAACCCGGGTCTCCTGCATTGCAAGCGGATCATTGACTGTCTGAGCAAGTCTAGAGGGTGATTTGGGTCTAGTTCCTGGAGTCAGATTGCCTGGGGTCAAATCCCGAGCTCTGATGCCACTATCTGTGTGACCTTGATTTAACCTCTGTGTGTCCAGTTCCCCACCTGTAAAATGAGAACAGGGATAGTACGCTCCTGGTAGCATGGCCAAGCACCTGGGAGCAGTAACTGGTAAACTCTCTGTGTGTTTTATATCATCGGTATCAGTTTCATGTTCCTCCCTGAGAGGCAAACCCTCTGGGGTTTCTGTGAAGAGTGGTCTTCGTTTTTTAATTTTTATTCCCCTGTGTGTTCTTAATGGACCCCCAAACTCCCTAGGTGTCCTGTGTAAGATAAGCAAGCAAAATTGGGCAGGGAGGGCAGCTCCAAAGAAAACCAAATCAAAGTGACTTTTGTGGTGACAAACGCTTAATAATAACTTTACAAATCCAGTTGAATTACTATGAATAAAAAAATCCCTCTCTCTTTTTTTTTGTATGGATACTGCTCTTGTCTCCCAGAAAGCACGCAGCCACAACCCTGAAATCCACCCGAAAGGATCATTACTGGGAAAACAAGCTAAAAATAACCCCAAGGGAAGCAGTGCCAGCCCCAAAGCTGTTCCTTGGAGGTGGGGGCGTCCAAGAAGCCTCCGCTGTTGCTTCTGGGGTGATAGATTCTAATTTACAATCTGGAGTTGCTTTGGGTGGTGGGTCCTGGCTCCCTGCCCCCAGACTCTAAGCTGCTGGGTCATCTTCAGTATGCTTGTGGGCCTCTGGCCTTATGACATCTTCTGATGCCCAAGGAGGGCTGTTGGGGCTCCGTTGCTTATCTCACTGCTGGCTCAGTTACTACCTTGTGGGACATGGGCTCCTT
This sequence comes from Bos grunniens, assembly GCF_055505025.1. Classification (NCBI taxonomy): domain Eukaryota; kingdom Metazoa; phylum Chordata; class Mammalia; order Artiodactyla; family Bovidae; genus Bos; species Bos grunniens. The sequence goes on along the minus strand of NC_141183.1, from coordinate 47,934,275 downwards.
TCCCCTCTCTTGAGGGCCGGGTTTCCTGAGCTAGCCAGGCTGCCTCTCTGCCCAGTCCTGTGAGTTGACCTGTCCTGGAGGCCACAGCCCTCCAGTGAGGGTCCCTCTGTGCCAGACACTCCATTGGGTGCTTCACATACACAGCCTTCCCACCTCCTCCTCAAGGCAGGTTCCCTGTTCTGGGTTAAAGATCGGAGGCTCAGAGAGGTTGAGTCACCGGTTAAAGGACACACAGGAAGGAAGGCAGATAGTTGGCATTTAAATTCAGGTCAAGCCTGCCTGATGCCAAGGATCTTTCGGGAAGCCCTGCATTACGGGCTCTCCATCCCCAGGGCCCACGAGGTGGGCGTGCAGGACACGTGTTCATGAGCAGAGACCAGGTTTAGCCATTAAATATGTTTCCCAAGGCGGGTGTTGTGTCTGCCTTTTTACGCCTGGGGTGGCAGGTCCCCTGGGCAGGGACTGTCTCTCAGATTGGGTTTTCTACAAGGCAGGGTTATGTCTCCCCCTTCAGAAAGGGGTGTCCCCAGGGCAAACCTTCCTCCTAATCTGGGACTCCCCTAAAACAAGGCTGTCATCAGTCTGGAAGAGGCTCTGGGGTAGTATCACACCCTCAGATTGGGGGCTCCCTTATGGAAAGACTGAAGCTGCCTCATTAGGGAAGAGCACCCCACCCAGGAGCCCTGCCCTCCCACAAAGAGGTCCCATCAGACCCTGTCCTAGGTCTCCCTTCCCCCTGCTGGCCCCTTCCTGGGATTTCAGAGTTCACGGCTGGCCCGGCTGGCTGGTGACAGCCCGACTAATGGGAAGGGCAGAGGCATAAACTCGGGGCTCCCCTTGGCAGGGACCAAGGCTGTTTTTCTCCCCCTGTGGAGATGAATGCTTGTCCCTGGGAAGGCTGACGGCTTTTCTTCCTGAAAGTGCTGCCATTCCCCCTGATTGAAATGTGTCCCTGTCACGCTGAGGCCAGCTCTGGTGGGGAGAGGGTGGGAGACTTCTGGTCCCCCGTGCCTGGCCTGTAGGCTCCTTCCGTCTGCGGAAGATAGATGACGTTATTCCAAGCCGAGATGATGCAACCAAGGTCAGAGTGAAGTGTTTAATTGGAATGTCAGGGGCCGGGGCCTGGCTCTGCTGGGGTGATTGATTTCCCAGTGGTTCTTGTCAAAGGTGCAGCCATGGCGGGGTGGAGGGAGGAGTCTGTGAGTGACCCTGGGGAGGCCAGGGTGGTGGGAGGCTGCCAGTCCCTGACTGCTTCTTCAGGGAGGGTACCCAATGGGCTTCTGTCTCCTGCAGAGGGTAAACTGAGGCACAAGAAGAGAGGGTGACATAAGGGAAGATGTTATTGGCATGCGGATGCCAGAGCTTCAAACCTCTGCCTTCATTTCTTTTCTTAAAAACGTTTTATTTATTTATTTATGGCTGTGCTGGGTCTTCATTGCTGCCCAGGGTTTTCTCTAGTTGAGGCGAGCGGGGGCTCCTCTCTAGTTGCGGTGCGCGGGTCTCTCATTGCAGTGGCTTCTCTTGCTGATGAGCAAGGGCTCTGGGGTGCACGGCCTTCAGAAGTTGTGACTCCTGGGCTCTAGAGCACAGGCTCAGTAGTTGTGGCACACAGGCTAAGTTGCTCCAAGGCATGTGGGAATCTTCCCAGATCAGGGATCGAACCTGTGTCTCCTGCAATGGCAGAAAGATTCTTTTCCACTGAGCCTCCAGAGAAACCCTCTGCTTTCGTTTCTGGCCAATAGCTCTGTTTCCCTCCTTCTCTCCATCCCCTCTGGTCCCCGGCCAGTCCCGACTCTTTCCTGTGCTGAGAGGAGGGCCGTAGAAGAGGGCATGGATATCCCAGGACACAGATAAGACCCAACCCATCCTTCAGCCTCCTGTCACTCTGCTGGCTCCAGTCTGCTGAGGACTGGCCAGGGTGATAACAGAGTTTGGAAGCCACTGACCCTCACCTGTGCCGGGCAGGAAACTCTTCTCACTGTCTCTGGAGACTAAGAGGTCACTTCTTTGTGGGGAAACTGAGGCAGGGGGCTGGACCTGGTGGTGTCACCACGTGAGCATCCCTCTTCACCCAGCAGTGGTCCCAGGGGGTGAAGGAAGAGCAGGGTGGTGGGGGGCAGGTGGGGGGCAGCAGGCAGGGCCCTGTCCACCTTTCCTCCCATCTTAGAAAGCTGGCTGCAGGCCGGTGGGGAATGGAGGAGGCCAAGGCAGTAGAAATGTGAGGTGTTCCTGGGTATAAATAGCTACAGTGAGCGTGCTCCTTCTCCTTGCCTGGACGTAGGAGTGAGTCAAGGGAAAGAACAGGCTGGGAAGGTGGCTGGGGAAGGGGAAGCTGAGGCTGCGGAGAGAGAGGTGACACACAGGCTCGGGCTAGTGTGGCATCTGCAGGGGAGGAGCTGGAGGAGACGGGAAAGCTGGAGACCTGGATCTACAGCTTGGGGTGATTTAAAGGGGAAGTGGGAATTGGAGGGGGTGCTCTCGCGCCAAAGAATACATCTCAGCCCCAGAAGGCTGAATCCAAGATGATCACCGTCAACACCCCTGTGACCACCAGAGTCACTCTCATCACAGCCCTCATCATCGTCACCACCGTCACCATCGTTACTACCATCAGCATCATCTCCAGCGTCATTCTCATGACGTCACCACTCTCATTATCACCAGCATCACAGCTGTCGTCGGCGCCATCACCATCATCCCAGTGCTCGGCACCATCTCCATCACCACCACCACCATCGCGCTCTTTACCATCATCACGGTCACCACTCTCAGCACCACCAATACCAGCACCACCATCATCACCACCGCCACCATTGAGGTCATCACCACCATCATCATCGTCACCATCCACGTCAAGGGTTGTCATTATCACCATCATCAGTCCTTTCCCTTGTCCCGCCCTCCAGGCCTGCCTGAGGCTTTACAGTTTGTTTCAAAGCACTTCTGTATCCTTTGTCTAATAAAAAATTAACCAGAGGCTGGTGAAACAGGCAGCCTTGCTCTGATCATCTCCATTGCACAGCAGAGAAAACTGAGGCTTGATGATGGTGTGCTGAACCATGACCAAGGTTCAACAGCAATCTCACCGACAAGCTATTACTAGAACTGAGCTCTGGCCACTGGCTCAAAACTCTTCCTGCCCCCACCTCGCTGCTGGAGAACCACCATTTTCCTCTCTCCTGTGCTTCCTCCTCCTGCTTGGCATCAGCATGAACTGGTGAGGAAGGTTCTAGCTTTGATACAACAAGAGAGCTTTGGCTGTCATAGTACAAGCCCAGGTGTCTGCCCAGGGGCACTTGCCTTCCCCTTGGTGGGCTCCAGTTTTCTCATCTCCACAAGTACCTTTGGGACCTGATGAAGTCTGAGGGCTCTTTCTACCCTTCTAGACTGTGATGGTGCTGCAGAAAAAAGTCATCAGAACAGAGGAAGCGATAGAAAAAGACAGTGAAATGGAGACGTAGACACGCATAGACCAAGACAGAGATCCAGACAGACCAGAGAAGACATAGCTGAAAGCCTCATTAAGATCCAGGAAGATACAGAAATAGAGACAGAGACAGAAAGCAAGAGAGCGACCAAGAACATGTCAGAGGAGATTTCAGAGGCCGAAGCCCAGGAGGAAAAGCAGGACGGGTCGCCTGCCGCTCTGTGTGGTGGTCTCTTCACGTGGCTCCTGTCCTGTTTCAGGGTGAAGACTACCTGGAGCAGGGACAGGTGGCCTCCCAGGCGGCTCAGTGATAAAGAATCTGCCTGCCAAGCGGGAGGTACGGGTTCGATCCCTCAGTCAGAAAGATCCCCTGGAGAAGGAAATGGCAACCCACTCCAGTATTCTTGTCTGAGGAATCCCATGGACAGAGGAGCCCGACTTGTGCTACAGTTCGTGGACTTGCAAAAGTGTCAGACACGACTTAGCAATGAAATAACAAACAACGAAGAGGGGACAGCCTGTGCTGCCTTGAGGTGCTTCTAAAGGGCTGTGACTGTGAGCCCGGCTTCAGGGTGTTTTTGTGTTCATGCATGTGCGTCCCCATGTGTTGAGTTACAGGTTGTGGGAATCTTCTGTTTGGACAACAGGAAGGATGCTGGGACTCCCACCCTGGCTTTCTAACTCTCCCCAGCCCTGCCCTCTCGGCAGCCAGCGAATGGTGCTGATCTGGCTCCCTTTGCCTTTGTCACGTTAAATCCAGGAAAATGGGGAAGTGGAAGCAATCGGGTGGCAGGTTCAGGCTGTGTTCATAAGGGAGCTGGGGTGGGGCCTGTGGGGCTCCCTGTGCTCTTGCAGGGGGTCACGAATGGCTTCTTCTCTCCCTTGAGGCCCCCGGGTCAGTTCTCGGCCACAGAGGCTCCGCTACCCTGGCCTGGAGACTGGGCGCCTGCTTAGTTCACGTACCAGCTCATACAGTGACCTTGAGCTTCTGATGGACGTGAAGAGGTGGGAATGAGTGAGCCTTGCCTCCTGCAGAGAAGGAAACTGACTTCTTTCAAGTCTGGCTCTCATCAGTGCACTCTGTGCCTTGTGGGCAGACGGGCCAGGGCTGCCCCCCTACTGAGCGGCCCAGCAGGCTCTTCTCGCCCAAGTACTCCGTGGGGCCATCACTTACATCTTCCCATCATCTGTTTAATTGACAGATCCATCACTGTCGCATCCCTCTCTAAAACCTCTCTATGGCTTTGCATCACCCTCGAATTGGGGTCCAAGTTCTTCCTTGGATTTTCTCCAGCCAGACCTGGAGGTGGCTGGGCTGCTCACTCCCACCCCCACCCATATGGGGCAGCCACAGGCCCCCTCCCTAGATCTCAGCCAGCTGGACCTGGGGTGGACTGAACTCAGGGACAGGGAACCCAAGGCAGTAGGGGACTAGAAAAAGGTAGAGGCCACATGCATGCTCAGTCAGGTCCGACTCTTTGGGACCCCACAGGCTGTAGCCCACCAGGCTCCTCAGTCTGTGGGATTCTCCAGGCAAGAATACTGGAGTGGGTTGCCATACCCTCCTCCAGGGGATCTTCCCTACCCAGGGATCAAACTTACATCTTTTGGGTCTCCTGCATCAGCAGGTGGGTTATTTACCACCGTATTACCCGGGAAGCCAGGGGATTAGAGAGTGTGAAAGAGGCCAGGAAAATGAGGCAGAATCAGAGTCTGAAGAGGTCACGCGAGCACAGGCAAGGAGGAAGTGGGGTGCAGGTCGGAGGCTCCGGTGGCCCCAGAGCTCTGCTAGGGGATCCCCAGAGAGCTCCAGCTCCCCAGCGAGACCACCTGTCTCCCGTGTTTCTTACCAATGACGCCCCCATCAGTGGAGGGAGAAACCCAACAAGGCAACACTGAAATACGCGACCCCACTTGTTTGCACCCTTCTTTCCCCTACTCACTCCTTTCGTGCAGGCGTGCATCTGAAGTCGCTTCAGTTGTGTCCAACTCTCTGTGACCCTATGAACTGTAGCCCGCCGGGTTCCTGTGTTCATGGGATTTTCTGGTCAAGAATACTGGAGTGGGTTGCCATGCCCTCCTCCAGGGGATCTTCCTGACCCAGGGATGGAACTGCGTCTCTTTAGTCTCCCTCACGGGCAGGCAGGTTCTATACCATAGTGCCACCCGGGAAGCCATCCTTTCATCCAGTTTGGCCCTAATGCTTTCGCCATGGAGGACTGTGTTCTTTGAACACACCATGCTGTTTAGCATTGTGCTATTCCCTTTGCCTGGAACGCCCCCTCCCAGCTGTTCCCGGGACACTCATCCCTCAGATGGCTTCTGGTGGGAGTTTCCTGACCACCCCCTGCCTCATCTGCAAAGTCGGTCCCTCCTTTGCCTGCCCCACGAGCCCCTGCAATTGCCCTGGAGTTCTTGCTCCCGGTCTGTCTTCCCCTTTAGACAGAGACCTTGCTGGGGGCCGAGACCATGTCTTTCATCTCAGCATCCCCAGCTCCTGGCAGGCAGACAGTATTACAACCATGTTGAACAAATGAATAGCTTCAGAAGTTCCTGCACAGACATAGGGATTGTGAGGGGAAGACCAGGTTTGGGGCAGGCTGGGGACAGACAATGAGTGGGGTTGGCAGGTTGAATTGGGGTTGTCTGTGGACTCAGACACAGGGGTGCCCAGGACAAAAAGGGCATCTGGGCCTGGAGCTTGGGAGAAGGGATAGAGAGAGAAGATAAGGAAGCTAGGCAGGGATGGACTTGTAGAGGACAAACTCCCCCTTCACCGGGTACCTGAGCTGGGAGTTTCCCACTGGCCCTTCTGTGGAGGTTAGGATGCTCAAGATCAGGGTATCTGTGCTGTTTGGAACATCTTTCTCCCTCTCCAGTCCCTAGGTTTCAGAGATGACTGTTTTCCTCATTAATGAGCATGCACACCAGCCACTGAGGTTTCCTTCGGATCACCCTCTGCCAGGTAGCCAGCATCCCTGTCTCTCCTTCCATGGGGGTGGGTACCACCAGCAGAAGATGGGTCAGCCTCACTGCAAAGCATGATGGAGCTGTGGAAACCCATGCCAGCAGGGGGCTCATAGGGTAGGGGAGACCCAGGGGGCAAGGCTGGAGCCGGGTTAGAGGATGGGTCTCTTTGGTACCTGAGCCCTTGGGAGGAGAAGCCACCGTTAATCCAGCACCTGCTATGGACCAAGTGTGGCGGCAGGCACGAGACAGGCGCAATCTTTGTGACATGTTTCTGGCAGGGAGTTTACTCTGTTTTAAAGAAGGAAACGTGCTCAGAGAGTACAGAACTTCTGTGATAGCATAGCATGGAGTCACAGAGCCAGCGTACAAACCCAGGCCTCTGGGTCGCCACAGTCCATGGCCTGCTGGAAAGTCACTGGGAGGGGATGATTCACAGGACTGGGCGTGCTTGCCACGCAGGTTGGGTCTCCCTGGGAGCTGCGGCTGCGGGGTGCCGGGCACCCTGTGTCATCACAGCTGCTCCGCCTTCCTCCTGTGGTCACCATCAGGACTGCGATCCAGTTATTTCCAGCTGTCTCCACCTACACGGTAGGATCGCATTGCCCAGTCTCCTCGCATGGGGCTCTACATTCATTCTGACTCCCGACTTGTGAGCGGAATTGATATCTGTCACTTCCAGGCCAAGCACTTAATTGCCAAAGTGAGACCCAGAGCTCTCTTGTCCTTCAAGTAGTGAGTGGCGACAGGAGAGATGGTAGCTACTCCATTAGCCTGGATCCAGTGATGACCAGGAGCAGAACTCCCTGCTACCTACTGATGGATATCAGTGTGAGCAAGAAATACTCTGGTTTCAACCGCTGAGATTTTGGGCTATTTGTTGCTCCAGTGTAAGTGACCCATCCTGCCTGAGACATATCTTTCCCTCATTGCTGTAAAAAAGCATGTAGGCCAGTTTGCTTCTAAGGCACCTGTTGGACCCAGGACATTGGTCCATAAACGCTTCTTAAGAAGGACCCCAGTGTATGTGGACATTCCCACCAGAGTTAACTTGAGACCCTGAACCTGAAAGCCAAGGTTTCTGGGAGCTAGCTAGCTCCCTGATGCTGCCATCAATATCTATAGATGGTTCTACGGTTTACAAAGGCCATTTGTGCTCATGAATGTGCTCGTTCTATCCGAGGGAGACACAGTCATTCGCATTTCACAGATGGCCAACTGGGTGCCAGAGAGGTGTGGGAACTTGGCCAGGCCTTGGGTTTTTTGAGTCACAGACCTGGGAGTAGAATCTAGGCTCTTGGTTCCAGTCCTGTTGGGTTTCTCATGTCTTGGACCAAGGGCAAAGCTGAGACTCCTAGAAAAGAATGCAAACCAGAAAAGAGGTCTTAACAGCCAGTGAGCGAGGCCTCTGCAGATGGAGAGAGTAGGAGTCACAGAGAGAAAGCACAGGGTCACTTAAGGGGCCTGCAGTGCATGTGGAGGGTGGCTGGGGAGCAAGTGGACCAAGACGGCAGGCAGGGTCTACTCAGCTCTGCAATGACTCTGAAGCGGCCTCCTGCTTAACCCTTACTGTGTAGCTTGGGGCAAGTTACTCAACAATTTTATGCCTCAGCTTCCACAACTGCAAAGTGGAGATAATAACAGGGCCTCTCTCCTATGCTTGTTATGAGGATTGAATGCGATAGTATATAATGAAAGTACTTAGAATAATACCTGGCTTTCATAAACGCAGAATAAGTATCTACTGTTATATTACCATCAGCAGCAACATCCCTACCACCATCTTTGTCATCATTCTTATGACTTGAGACAAGTCATTTCCACTCTCTGGGCCTTAACTTCCTTATTTATGACGTAGAGGCAGTAATTATATATGCAGACTCTGTGATAATTATAGATAGAGTTTTCTGAGTGCTCACCACGTGTTGGGTACCATTCTAGGTTCATGAATTTGTTGAATTATTACATGCCCCCACCTCCCGAAGACCAGCTCATAAATGGCACAGGTGGGATTCTAACCCTTGCTGACTGATTCCAGAGTGAGTCTTCTAACCATTATCCTATAAACATTATGGGACTTCCCTGGTGGCTCAAATGGTAAAGAAACCACCTCCAATGCAGGAGATACAGGTTCAATCCCTGGGTTGGGAATATCCCCTGGAGAAGGGAATGACTACCCAGTCCAGTATTCTTGCCTGGGGAATTTCATGTTCAGAGGAGCCTGGCAGGCTACAGTCCATGGGATCACAAAAAGTGAAAGCTAATACTTTCACTCTCACCAAATAAACACACTTGCAGTATAAAGCCTTCCAGAGAGCGGTGAGTCACCTGGCAAGACAGCATGTGATGCTGCAGGACATATCTAGGGCCTTTGATAAACAAACTGTGCTTGTGGTTATGTCAAAGGTGTGTGAGCCCTTAAGTGTTCAATGCCTCTGTGTGTGTGCTTGCACTTATATGTATAAGTGACATGCTATGTAAAGTCTACTTTGATCCCTGGGAGGGATCATGTATACGTTCTGTGTACATGGTTGTCCTTCTGTGATATTGTTTCATCTATGATGACTAAGGGGCTTCCCAGCTGGCACTAGTGGTAAAGAACCTCCCTGCCAATGCAAGAGATGTAAGAGACCTGGGTTTGATTGCTGGCTTTGGAAGATCCCCTGGAGAAGGGGATGGTAACCCACTCCAGTATTTTGCCTGGAGAATCCTATGGACAGAGGGGCCTGGAGGTCTACAGTCCATGGGGTTGCAAAGAGCAGAACATGATTGAAGTAACTTATCATGCACGCATGATGACTGATCTCTGTGTGTTTAAGTCACAGGTACATTTGTGGTCATGATGCCTCATGAACCGAGTGTGTGTATGTATTATTGTATGAACTGTGTGGGCCACCATGGGTGTGTTTGTAATGATATGGAAACTATGCAGTTTGGTTGTGTGTGATATAGTGGGGCTGGTGTGTGTGTGTGTGTGTGTGTGTGTGTATAATCACATCCCCGTGTGCAGGGTGCTGGTGAGTGCAGGTATGTGTGTCAGTGGGCTGAGTGCCCTGTGTGTGTCTCTGAGAGCCAGAAGGCCGGTGCAGCGTGGGCTGGGGGAGCTGTGTGTTCCAGGGTTTAAACAGGCTTCCCGGCTGGCCTAGATCCAGCTCTCCCCTCCCAGCCTCTGCAAACATAGCCTAGCAGACGGGCTGAGTTTTTATACTCATGGAAACAGCCCTCTAAATATTTACCCACCAGCCTGGTGGAATGGCCTGCTTCCCTTTGCTGCCTCCCCTCCACAAGCAGAACCCAGTGTGTGAGCTCAGCTCTCCCGCCTCTTGCCCCTGCCCTGGGGCTGAGCCCTGTGAGTGGCCCCCACTACCCCCCAGGAGGTAAGGAGGAGGGAATAGAAAGACTGAGAGCAACCCAGTTCTAAGTCTGAGTTGACTCTAACCCATCTGTGCATCCCTCATATCTGCCTTCACATCCACTCAAATAAATAGACGTGCTCTTGCACACACTCACAGGTGTACACAGTTCTGCTTGCCTGACTCTTGCTCCAGGACCCCTAACTCATAGCCTCTATACTCACTGTATAGAGTGAGGCTCTCCACCCTCACTCTACTTTTATCCTCACTATGTCCCCAACCCATCCTATTCCCATCACTTCAGGCCCCTCCTATTCTGCCTTCATCAGTTCCAGGAGCTACTTCGCATCATCTTTCCCAGCCTCTCTATACCCAACCCACCCTGACCCAGAACCTCTTCCTCTGGGCCTGTGTGGGCAACATGAAACTCTGTCCATGGTTCTGAACCACCACCCCCCACCCCGCCCCCAACAGAAGGCAATTCTCCTTTATCAATCTTGGGTCATTGGTGGGAACTCTTATCCAGAAGTTTCCAAAAATTCTGAACTTAGTGAAGAGTCAGTCGTAGGAGAAATAAGACTGAGTATACATTCATGTGTACACACAGACATTCTCAGAGATAAAGGAGAGATAAAATAGAGACACATAGGGAAAGAGAGACAGAAAAGAACACAGAAAAGACACACATACACACACATAGAAAGAGAAAGAGAGAGAGGTAGATGGGAGAGGCCACTGGAAATTCAGAAATGCTGAGAGATTTCCAGAGAGGGGAAAAAAAATGGCATTTGTTTTGACATCACTTTCAAATAATCCTACTTACTAAGAAGGCATATTATTTTCCTCTGGGAAGTTGGGGGAGTACATGCCCCTTGATTCTATCTGCTGAAACAATAACTAATTAAGGGTAACCCTTAGATGTTGCCACATCCTGCCGGGGCTGATTCATTTCAAAGGAGAGGCTGGTGAAATCTCCTGCCTACATTTAGATCGGTGATGGGACCCCCAGTGCCCTCCTTAATCCAGGGCTGGCATTCTGGCTGGTCATTGTCTTCCCGTGCCATCCAGGTCGGCTAATACCCCACCTGCCCTGGCCGGGTCAGGTCTTTAAGGTCAGGCTTCATCTGGAAGAAAAGCCGGGGAAACAGGCAGACTTCCTGCTGGCTGCCTGACCGGGTTGACATCAAGGGATGTCACTTGGCTCCTGTTCCCTTCCCCTTTCCAACTGTGCTGGCTTTCCCAGCCTTGCAGGCGGTTTCTGGGGTCACTTTCCTCCTTCCTTAATTATCAGGCAGCTGTTTTGTTTGGGCACTCTGCCAGGCATAGGGATCATACTCAAGTCTCCCAATCACCTTGGGAGATCATGGTTATCCCCATTTTACAGATGAGGCAACTGAGGTACAGAAAAGTAATTTGTTCAAAGTCTTAGAGCTGGTAAATGGCTCAGCCAAGAGTCAGACAGCTTCTTTGAAAATGCGCCCCCTTGAGGTCTGGTGTGTAACATCTTCCCCTGGCAACTCCCCAAGGGTGGCACTGCTGGTTGTGAATTCCAAAGTCAGCAATCTTAGAGGTGGCCCTCGGGGTTCCCACGTGTTCTGGGGTTCCCGCATGTTCTGGCACCACCCAGCTGGGGCCTCCTCAGTCTGGCAGCTCCTTCTTGGGTCCTGAGCAGGGGTCCCCAGGGGGATTCAAGTCAGGAGAGGGAGATGGCAGCAGCAACGCAAGCTGGGCAGGCTGAGTGGGTTCAACCAACCTCGAAATGCCATGGCCGCCGGCTGCAGGCGCGGGTGCCCCTGCCCACCGCAGCAGAGCCCGCTTGGCAGGGCGGGAGCCCGGCTAATGGCCATGTTTATAGCTCAAAGCATTATTAGCTCTTAGGAGCACGCGGCCCTCGCTTGTTGTCAACAGCTGAGCTTATTGATTGAGTGACTTGATGTTTTTGCTTATTAAGTGCCCAGAGTGTCGGCAGATTGGGGCCAGCCTTGGCTGGGGGGAGGAGTATGTGAGTGGAGGGAGGCTATTTGTGCACACACTTCTGCCCTGCTCATTTGTGCAGACACATGTCTTGGGGTGATGGGTGCATGCGTGTGTGCCTGCAAGCTCATGTTTCTGAGGATGGTTTATAGGTGAAGGAGCCTTGGTTTCTGCACCCAGCAGTCACAATGCTGCCCTGGGGGTGCTGGCATTTGGATTTGGGAGGCCTGAAACTTTGAATCCAGGCCTTATCTTTCCAATAGCTGTGAGCCTGGGCAAATCCCTTACCAGCTCTGAGCCTTGGCTTCCTTATCTGGAAAATGGGGATTAAAATAATACCAGCTCTGCCTACCTTTGAGACAGAGAGTTAATGAGATAGAGTGGTTTGTAAACTGTAAAGTGCTGCACACAGGCCTGCGAGTGTAGCTATTATAACTATTGGGAGCTGAGCTGTGATGCCATAATCAGATTTAGGTTTGAGAGACAGGTTGGTGCAGTAGAAAATGAACTAGAAGGGGGACCCTAGGGAACTGTTAGGAACCCCAGTTCTGAGGGAGCTGGACCAGTCTTTGTAGCTGATATTTTAGGAGGTCAGAGCAGCTGGACACTGGAAGACCTGGCTTCCAGATCTGGTTCTGGCATCAAGGTGCTGTGCAGCCTCAAGAAAGTTATTTTCCTTCTCTGGGCTTTTCCCTTTATTTATCACAAGGCTGTAAGCTCAGTTGTCCCTAAGGCCCTTTTCAGCTCTGCCTTTTTATATAAATAGGAGTCACTAAGTCTTTTCCACACATGCGCACAGACATTTGTGAAATTCACAACTCTTTGTGTTCAACATACCCTGTGTAAGTTTCACTGTGCATATCCACAGGGGGCAAATGCGCCTGAGCTAGTGTGTGTATTGCCAAGTAAACAGCTCCCCCTGACCCTGGGTGCTGGACACACAGGTGCCAGCCCATTTGCTCTTTGTTGAGGCAGAGGTGCTGGAAAACCAGCTGCCTCCCTGGACTCCAATTGCTAATGGGGAAAACCCATTTTAATAGCTGATAACAAGATGGGTCCATTAAAAGAACAAATTAACTGCAAATCCAAAGATTACTTTTGTTCTGCTGGTGAAGGGCTGTGGAATGCCAGCTCTATTTGTTAAATGAGCACTCTAGCCCCTGGTTTCCCCAGGCGTGGCTGCTGTCAGGACAAGCGTGCCTGGCTGTCCTCAACCCCTCTTTCTCTTCCTAGGAAAGGGCTTCCTGTCCCCATCCAAAGCCCTGTGCAAAGCTTCTCCTCCATGAACACCTTCCTCATCCTCCACCCCTGGCTGGAGGAAGTCCAGAAACCCTCTCTCCTTGCTCGGAGTGTTCCAGGGCTTGACTGAACAGAGGAAGGTGAGGCTGGCTTTCTCTGACACATATTTCAGCTCTGTTTGGTTTTCCCTTTTGATTCTGGTCTCCATTAGGGCAGCACCTTTTTGTGGATCACTTGGTTGTCACAAGTGGTCAGTGTGTTCTGAAGAACCTACTGAGTGCCAGGGACTTTCCAGGTGGTTCACTGGGTAAAGAATCCACCTGCAATGCAGAAGATGAAGGAGACATGGGTTAGATATCTGGGTTGGGAAGATCCCCTGGAGGAGGACATGGTAACCCACTCCAGTATTCTTGCCTGGAGAATCACATGGACAGAGGAGCCTGGTGGGGCTACAGTCCATGGGGTCGCAAAGAGTCGGACATGACTGAAGCAACTGACCGTGTATGCATGCATGCCAGATGGTGTGTGGGGCCCAGTCTCTGCCCTAAAAGAAGGGGAAGCAGAAGTGAACCCCTTCGTGCTGTGCAGAGGGCCCTGTGAAGTAGTAGGAAAGCTGAGTAGAAGTGACAGGTCCTGCTTGGGGAGGCCACAGACAAAATGGTATCTGAGCAGCATCTTCAAGTATCGAGGGAGTTTTTTAGGTGGTAAAGGCCTCTATGCAGAGGGACCAGAATGAGCATGAGAGGTACAGAGTTTACTTAGAAGTAGAAGCTGCCAGAGCGCCTGTACACAATAGATGCTCAGTTAATGTTTATGGGAAAATAAAGTGTTTATTAAGTGTCTTTTATGGACTAGGCATTTGGGGCTTCAGCAGCAAAGAATCAGCCTGCAATGCAGGAGACCCAAGAAACACGAATTCAATCCCTGGGTGGGGAAGATTCCCTGCAGGAGGAAATGGCAACCCACTCCACTGTTCTTGCCAGGGAAAATCCTATGGACAGAGGAGCAGGGTGGGCTACAGTCCATGGGGTCGCAAAGAGTTGGACACGACTGAGTGATACACACATACACCCATGGACCAGGCATGGGCAGGTGCTGAGATAGTAGCCTCAGTTTTCTCATCTGTGAAATGGGAATCATAATGTTATTCACCTCCCAAGAAGAGAAGGTAACACCTGTGCCTTTGTGTCTGCTGTTTCTCCTGACTGGAATGCCCTTTCCACGACCTCATTACAGAAAATGCTCACTCATCCCTCGCTCTGCTAAATGTGCTCTGCCTGGGGAAGTTTCCAGCAAGTCTCCCTGGGGAGGAGGAGTCCCTGCCTCTCTGGGTTCCTGTGCATTTCCTCAACTGGAAGAGGCCATTGATTGTGAGATGCACCATCGATTTCATAATAGCTTGTGGGGGTGGGGGGAAGAAACCCTGCTTTAAGTACGCATATCTACATTTCAGAATTGGGCAGATGTTTTTAAGACTTGCCTTTTAGAAACAGGGCCATGCGGTAGGTGCTTGTCTCATGGCCTGAGGACCACAAGGATTGACTTTATTCATTTACTCATTCAATCCATCCATCAAGATTTATGGAATCTGTTCTAGCCACTGAGATGAAGCAATGAACAAAAACAAAATCTCATGTGGCTTGTATTCCATTGGGAGAAACAAAATGTAAACAAACAACCTAATAAAAACCTAATCTAAGTCACTGGAGATGAAGGTCGTAGTCAGAGTTTTGATGACATGTAAGGCAGGGTGGGGCTTCCTCAACAACAACAACAAAAATTGTGAAGTCGCTCCATCGTGTCCAACTCTTTGCAACCCCATGAACTGTAGACTGCCAGGTTCCTCTGTCCATGGGATTTTCTAGGCAAGAATCCTCACTAGCTCAGTGGTAAAGAATCTGTCTGAGATTCAGGAGACGCATGAGACTTGGGTTCGATCCCTGAGTTGGGAAGATCCCCTGGCAGAGGAAATGGCAATCTGCTCCAGTGTTCTTGCCTGGGAAATCCCACGGACAGAGGAGTCTGGCGGGCTACAGTCCAGAGTGTCTCAAAGAGTCGGACACGGCTGAGCACACACGTATACACAAGGCAGGATGGAGTGGACACGACTGAGCACACACGCACACACAAGGCAGGATGGGGGAGGGAAAGGGATAGGGGGTGGCTTTTAGCTAGGGTGATCAGGGAAGCCCTGTCGAGGTAGGGGACATTTCTGTAAGGACTTGAATGGAGGGAGGGAGGGAACCGTGTGGGTATTTGTGGGGGAGCACTTCAGACAGAGGGTATAGCGAATGCTAAGGCCTTGTGGTTTTACTGTTCTTGGGCTGTTTGAAGGAAAGTGTGTGTGGGGGGGGCGGGGTACATGTGGCAGGAGTGACCGGAAGGAGAGACAGTCCTGGCTCACGAGGTCAGTGTGGTAGACCACCCCCCAACCCCTGAGACCCCCGGGAAGGCTTCGGCTTTTGATGTGTTTCCAAGTAAGACCGCTCTGCACCTCAGGGCAATCAGATCGTCTGTTCTCTGGGGGCAGGGAGCTCAGCATACAATAAAGCGTTGTTGAATGAATACTGGATGGCTTGCCAGTAGTCCCCTCCCTGGGCTGATGGGTCTGGGTGGGGTCTCGGGGGCTGGAGGGAGGTCAGAGGCAGCGAGGGGGACCCTGGCAGGAAGGAACCACCTGCTGAAATGCACCGGTCTCCAGGGTGCAGAGCCAGGGGAGGAGGGGCCGTTCCCACTGGCAGCCCCAGAGCCAGTCACCTCTGCACCCTCCATGGCATTCAGAGGCACCTCTGGACTGGACGAGGCCAAGTCTTTGTTTCAAAAATAACGATGGAAGCAGAAAGCCGATACCTAACTGTGGTGCTTTCAATCCCCAAAGGCCTTTCAGATCCATCTTCTTATTCAACTCTTATCTCCAGCCCATCTGGTTCTCTTTTCACAGCTGAGGAAACTGAGGCTCAGAGAGTGCCAGCCAGATGCTCAGCACCCGGAACAATCTCTGTAGCCCATCTCTGCCTGGAGTCAGGACGCTTGGACTCTGTCCCCAGCCCTGCCACCAACTCCCTGGGTGACCTCAGGCAAATCCCTGCCCTCCCAGGCTTGGTTTCCGAGGCTGTCAAATGAAAGGGTTGATGGAGATGTTTCTCAGAGGCCCGCTCCAGCTTAGACACTGTAGCATTCACAGCCTGAACTTCCAGGGGAGGCCCTGGGCCTGTCACTGCAGCAAACTGGATTGAAGGCAGACTATGGACGGACAGACATCTCCTTTAGAAATGGCAGGCTCGGTGGCAAGTGGCCCCTAGGATTCTGGACTTGGCCTCTGTTTCAGTCACGAAGGTCAGTGTAAGTCTTTCCCGCCCGGGGTGGTGGCTTTGGGTGGCGGGCTTTCTCGGTCTGGGTGGCTCTGGAATGTTCTGCCCATCTTCCCTGTAGAGTTGTGGATGCTGGGACGAGTGGCTATTTTCTCCCCACAAGGTGTTTGCAACAGACCTAGTGCCTCTGCTAGGCATGTCCTGCTTCCATCCCCAGCAGTGTGTCCATCCGCCCAGCCACCCAAGACGCATGTCCCCCTGCATGTCCTGCATGTCCCCCTGCCTCCACGCCTTCCTCCCACATTCAGTTGCTGTGGCTCTTCGGCCCCTGTCTTTGACCCTTCCCAGTGTACATGTCCCGGTCCCTCCATCTCCTCACGGCTGTCTGGTCCAGGCCATCGCGTTCCCTGCCAGGATCTCAGTGCTGCAGCCTCCTCTAACTGCTCTGCCTGGCCCCAGGCTCCCTCACCTCGAATCCATTTTCCACGCTGCAGCCAGAGTGAGCTTTCCAAACTGCAATTCTGGTCATGTCCTTGCCGGGCTTAAAACCCTTCAATAACTTCCCTTTGCCCTCAGGATAAAGTCCAAACTCTTTAGCATGCTCATGTATCGCCTTGCTATCTGGCCCCTGCCCACGTCCACCCACCTGCCTCCCTCCCTGCTCATCTTCCAGCCCTAATTCTGTTCTCCAGCTCACAGAACTTTCCTCAGTTCTCTAAACTTGACATCCTCTCTCGCTCCCCTGCCCCTGCACACGCTTGTTTCTTTTGTCTGGAATCCCAGGCTCAGGTCAGTGTCACCTTCCAACCCTGCCCTCTCCCCCTCAAACTTAGCACTGATTTGCTCTCAGGACTCAGCTTTCTCCTGGTGCGTGGTGTGCACACTCTCAGTCGCTCGGTCGTGTCCGGTTCTTTGTGACCCCATGGACTGTATCCCACCAGGCTCCTCTGTCAGTGGGATTTTCCAGGCAAGAGTACTGGAGAAGGTTGTCATTTCCTCCTCCAGGGGATCTTCCAGACCCCAGGATCAAACCCACACCTCTTGCGACTCCTGCATTGGCAGGCAGATTCTTTACCACCAGTGCCACCTGGGAAGCCCCTTCCTCCTGGAAGCCCTTTTTGATCCTGCCCTTTATCCTTTTGGGCGCTCTCTCTAGTGCACATCAAACAGATCAAAATAATCTATCAGTTTTCCATTCCCCTTGGCAGTGAGCTCCTAGACAGCAGAGATCTTGCTTCTCTGCATCCCAATGGTGCTGTAGACACAATAGATATTTGCAGGGGGAAAACCCAAGGCAATTAATAAAAGGATGGGAAGCTTTCGCTCGCCTTCACCCATCCATTTGTTTATTCTGCAAATATTTGCTGATTGCCTGTTAGAAGCCAGGGGCCTGGGGAAGCAGAACTGTGTATGACAAGCAAGGTCCTGCCGTAGGGAGCTGGTGTGCCTGCAGGCAGGGAGATGAATATTGTCTCTTTTACAGCTCTGAGGTTTGGGAACTTAGCTATTATCTCTGCCTGGACCATTGAAGAAATGCTTTCGGGTAAGAAAGCCACACACAGGTTAGGTCTGGGGTTGATGCCGCAGCCAGACGTGGACCTGCCGCTTTTCTTGCTGTACCTTCCTTTCCCCGCTGAGGGCATCCTGTCCATGAGGGGAGGCTGCACCCCTTCTCCTGGCCCCACCCTTCTTTTTCCAACCCCTCTTCTCCCTCCTTCTTCCAACCAGGCAGCTTAACTTAGGCCTCCCAGTTGGGCTTTTAATTTGGATTTATTGCTGGCCGAGATTGTATGTTAAACAAACTGCAGGCAATTATTAAAAACATGATTATCATGGTTTATTGTCTCGCTAGGTCCGAGGTGGGTGTTTGGGGCTGAGAGCCGGCCAAGACTCTCTGATAGGAATGAAGACCCCCAGAGAGGGTCTGCTCTGGTTTCTGGACTTGTCACACCTCCTAGGGGAGGAGGGGGCCGTGAGGACAGAGGAATACTTCTGAAGGAGGACAGAGACCTGGGGAGGGGCGGTGATGTGATGGAAAGAGCACTAACCTGGCGCCTGGGAGGCCTTGGGCCAGTTTGACCCATGGCTTCTTTGGGCTTCAGCATCTTCTGTAAACTGGAGAATTGAACCAGGTGACCCAGTGCTCCGAGGGCTGAAGTCCAAGTATCCACTGCGGCTGGAGGAACTTCACTTTGTTCCGCAGAAAGACTCAAACCAGGGCACTGACAAGGCACACACAATCCAGAATATTCCATCATGGGAAATGGATGAAGATCCACCCAACCTAGTTACGCAGACCCAGGAAATGGTCCTCCCATGTCAGGCAGGCTGTCTGCTCGCTGCAAGGTCACCTCTGGTTTGGGAGGGGCACAGCCTTGTGAAAGTGTCATCAAGGTGAGGCCAGTGGAGAAGGAGAAGGCTCCCAGCCTGAGCCAGGACCCTGGGCTCATCTAGTCTCAACTCTGCCCCTGACTGGTCAGCGGCCTTGGGCAACTCATTTGTCCACTTAGTCTCAGTTCCATCATCTGTAAGATGAAGGGATAGATTGTTTAAGGATTTGCGACATTTGCAATGATCTGCAAGCTTTAAAATACTAAAGGTGGTCTTGTTTTCTAAAGAGAATCTTCTGTAGCAACTAAAGATTGAAGGGAGAGGAAAGAGGGAGCTTGGAAACCAGTGGTAGAGACCCTGACCCACGGCTTCTCTCTTACCCGGACATCTGCTCTTTGCCAATGACTCTCAAATGCCTTCCTTTATAGTCCACTAGGAGGGCTTCCCTGGTGGCTCAGACAGTAAAAATTCTGCCTGCCAATGCAGGAGAAAGGGGTTCGATCCCTGTGTTGGGAAGATCCCCTGGAGAGGAAAAATGGCAACCCACTCCAGTATTCTTGCCTGGAGAATCCCGTGGACAGAGGAGCCTGGCGGGCTACAGTCCCTGGGGTCGCAAAGAGTTGAACACGACTGAGCGACTAAACACATACACGCAGAGTCAACTGGGACGCTACCCATTTGTCTTCTGCAGAGAGTTGGGTCTTGCCCCTGCCCTGTGCATCCTCACCACCTGCTGTAAACCAGAGGGCAGACACAGGGGCTTCCACTCTAAGGACAGGAGTGTCCACATGCTGGAGGGAGGGTGCCCAGAGCCCGGGTGAAATACCCTTGGGGGGCCAGGGCGCCTCCCCTGTCTCAGTCCCGCTCCACCGAGTCAGTGAGCCAGGGCCGGCCAAGCCCCAGAGCAACTCCGAGGCCCAGGCGCCCGCCCAGCCTGCCGGCCCCTGCCCTCCTCTCACATTTCACCTCGACTTGGCTCCACAGGCAAATGCTTGGGCCAATCCCAAGCCTGATGAATCTTTGATGAATTCTGAGTAAAGGCATTTTTAAAAATTTAGAAAGGTAGGGAGGTGTTGGGACGCGGGAAGGCAAGATGAATCTGCTCCCCTCCTGTCCTTCTCCCCTTGTCGATCAGCTAACGAGCCCCAAGCCTGGGAGTGTGTGGCCCGGGGGAGGGCAGGACACAGCCAAGCCACCCAGACCAAGAGAGCCGGCAAAACAAGGCCAGCACTCTGGAGAAGGCTTCCCTCGGCCTTTCTGGTTGAAGCAGAGGTAAATTTTAGAACCAAAGGATGTTAGAGATGAGAAAAAGCTCACAAATAACCAACTGAGTCCAGCTGCCTGCACTGAATGGAGGTAGGAAATGGAGTCTCAGAGAAGAGTGGTACAAGCCTAAAGTGGTCAAGGCAGGCCTGGAACTCAGAACCCTGTCTCCCAGTGCTGAGCCCACGGGATACCTCTGGACCCAAGTGCCTGAGACAGGCTTTCGTGATCCCCATTCAGAGTTTTGCATTTCAATCCTTCCTGTCCCAGCACAGCCATCTTCAGGATGTGTGAGATCCAGGAGACAGCTTGGTCATTCATCAGTGAGAGCTGGAAGGGCAGAGACTTAGAGAAGAGGGAATATCACCCCTGCTGCTGATAACCGATCAAACCAACTCTTGTCCCTTCAGTCCTTAAGGCTTGGAGGAACTGAGTCTGTCCCCCTGCTCTGTTCATCCCTGAATCCTTCAGGTCACCTTTCTGTGGCATAATTTCCTCTTTGCATCTCTTTCTGGTGGCTCAGTGGCCCGTTCTTGCCTAGATGGATCCACATCCAGACAGATTCAGTCTTTCCAGTTAGCAGCTAGATAGGTGCTGGCATGGAGTCACTGCTCTGGGTTCCAGTTCTGGCTCTACCACTCCCTAGCTGTGTGACTGTAGATAGGTTACTGAAACTCTGAGCAATTCTCCCTGAGGATTAAATGAGACAAAACAGCTGAAATCCTAGCATGGTAGAGGCACCCCCTGGGTTCTGCACATATTGGTGATCTTCCTTTCACCTTCTAAAATCTGATCTCCAAGCCCTAAGGAAGTCAGGACATTTCCCACATCTTTCTTCCCCATCCTCCTTGGATGCCCACCCTGCTTGATGTCCTTAGGAATCTCCCTAACCTGAAGGCAGAGAGGGTTGCCATGCTGCACAGCTTTGGGGAGAGGGGTTGCCATTTGTATTATTGAACATGAAAATGGCACCCCCTGGAGGTGTGCACAATCTCTGTGACTCTGTGAGACGGTGCCCTTGGCAGTGAGGCAAGGATGGAAAATCTATATCCTTGAGTTCTCAGATGGAGAACTCTATGGGTTTATTTTTCTCCTGCTGAAGTTCCATTCCCTTCTCTTGGCAGTGATACCTGTTATCTTGTCTGGCTCGCTGTGAATTTTGAACTTTACTCCCAGAACTGAGATTTCAACTTGATTCCCATAATTTAGACTTCAGCTTTCAGAACAGCTTCTCCCTTCACCGATGTGTCCTGATTTGATTTCCAAGCACGTAAGATTCTAGAGACACATTTTTGGGGGGTCTATTTCAATTGCACATTCGCAGGACTTGTAAATATAAAGGAGGCCTGTAATCCGAGAGATGCTGGGTATTGGCTTCAAAAACAATATGTTTTGTATCAGAACCTGAAGAATAAACCCCTAAATTGAGCACCTGGGTTTGCATCCTGCAAGTCTTCAAACCCAAAACAAGATTCTACATGTGCATCAAGGGGGCAGCAGGGGGATCACAGTGCGTGAAACCCAGATGCATGCATGCATGCTAAGTTGCTTCCGTCGTGTCGGACTCTTTGCAACGCTATGGACCATAGCCCGCCAGGCTCCTCTGTCCATGGGACTCTCCAGGCAAGAATAATGGAGTGGGCTGCCATTTTCTCCTCCAGGGGATCGTCCCGACCCAGGGATTGAACCTGTCTGTCTTGTGTCTCCTGCACTGGCAGGCTGGTTATTTACCTCTAGTACCACCTGGGAAGCCCCATGAAACACAGAGCCTGGTTTTATACTCTTATTTATATTTGGAAGCCTACCTCTTCTACCCCAGCTGTGTGACCGTGGACGTGTCACAAACCTCTCTGAGTCTCAACTTCCTCTTCAGCAGAGCGAGGTTAATAATACCCATCCATCTCACAGTGCTGGGGAACAGCGACTTGAGATGTGTGTGGAATGACTGCTGTTTTCAGCACCCTGAGATGTTAATTCCTGTCCTGGCCTCCATTCCTGCCTGTATCACAGAAGAGAAAGTAGACGCTCCGAGAGGTCAAGACGTATTTGCCCAAAATCACTCAGACAGTTGGGCTTCATGCTCACACTTCCCTGACTCTGAAGTTCATGGTTCATCTCGCAGCCTAGCTTTATCGTAAGCATTTTGTGTGTGCAAAACTGTACATAACATAAAATTTACCATTTTAACTATTTTCAGTGGTGTCAGGTATATTCACATTGCTGTGCAACCGTCACCATCAGACTGAAAATTCACACCCATCGAACAATCACTTTCTGCTCCCATCTTCGTTCAGCCCCTGGCAACCACCGTTCTTACCTTCTGTCTCTATGAATTTGACTACTCACAGAATCTCAACTAAATGGAAACACACAGTATTTATCCTTTTGGGGCTGGCTTGTTGCACTTAGTATAGTGTCCTCAGGGTTTATCCATGTTGTATCCAACTACTGAGGCTGAATATCATTCCACGGCCTGCATATGCCATATTTTGTTTATATAAGGGTGCATTTTCACCGTGTGTAATGCACCTAGTACATGTGAGGTACAAGACCTGGGATATTGCCATTGTCATTATTCTGAGTGCTGCTGCTGCTGCTGCTAAGTCGCTTCAGTCGTGTCTGACTCTGTGCAACCCCAGAGACAGCAGCCCACCAGGCTCCTCCGTCCCTGGGATTCTCCAGGCAAGAGCACTGGATTGGGTTGCCATTTCCTCCTCCAATGCATGAAAGTGAAAAGTGAAAGTGAAGTCGCTCAGTCATGTCCGACTCCTAGCAATCCCATGGACTGCAGCCCACTAGGCTCCTCCATCCATGGGAGTTTCCAGGCAAGAGTACTGGAGTGGGGTGCCATTGCCTTCTCCGTTCTGAATGCTGAGTTGCTTCAATCATGTCTGACTCTTGTGTCCCCATGGACTGTAGCCCGCCAGGCTCCTCTGTCCATAGGATTCTCCAGGCAAGAATACTGGAGTGGGTTTCCATGCCTTCCTCCAGGGGCTCTTCCCGACCCAGGGATCAAATTTGTGTCTCTTATGTCTCCTGCATTGGCAGGTGAATTCTTTACCACTAAAGTCACCTGGGACGCTTTTGTCATTATTCTACTTGACTGTGATAAACACTTGCTATAAAATTCAGTTCTTCAGTGATTTAGTAATAGTCATGACAATAAGAAATACTCACCAAATAGAGAAGACTTTTTAAAAAATTCATGCCAGGATTTCTCTGGTTCATTGGGCTCAAATTCTGGTGTGCCTCAAAGCCGCCAGCGCAGCTTGGTAACCATCTCAGTGTCTGTATTCTCAACAAGCTAACAAGCTAACAAGCTCCCCAAGTTCTGATGTGCACTAAATCCTGAGTGCTATTATTCTGATCTTTGAATCTTTCCCTAGTGATATCTGGAAAGATGCCATAAAACCAAGGTCAAGAGGATGCGAGGGCAGAGGAATGCGAGCCCTAGAGTTTCTGAGCAGCTTCTCTGAGATCACAGGCTCTGGCTTTGTGACTGACCCTGTCCTGACCTTCCTGTGTTGGACAAGCATTCCAGTCCTTTCTGGGGAAATGCCTGAAATGACCTATTTGGACCTGTGATTGGAACTCAGGCAGACAGCTGTGTCCCTCTCACCTCTGCTTTCCCGGTGGGTCAGGATGGGGTTTTTGGCTCAAGGCTGGAATAATTAAGAGCTCTGATGAGCAGGCTGGATGGGGCTCTTTGTTTATAACCTGCTGCTATAGGCTGAATGTTTGTGTCCTCATCAACCCCACATTCACACATTGAAGCCCTAATCCCCAATGTAATGATATTAGGAGGGTGGGGCCTTGGAGAGATAATCAGGTCATGGGAGTGGGGCCCTAAAGATGGGGTTAGTGCCCTTAAAAAAAGAGACACATGGCAGATGACCTCTCTCTTTCTCTCCCTTTCTCTCTCTGTCGGCCATATAAGGATTCCACATAAGTTCAGGCAGAAGGTCAATCCTAGCTGACGTGGGTAACACATTGGCATCTTCAGCATCCCCTTGGCTAAACTCAGTCCAGCCAGGGGACCCAGAGCAGAGCAAAAAGAGTGTTTCTAAGGGGCAAATAGAAGGCATCTGGTGCACTGGGTTCTGTCTTTCCATCTGCCTGGAAGTCCTGTCACTCTCTCTCCCTTGGTGGGCTTCCAATCTCCTATTGACCCTTCGGGACTCAGTCCAAAGTCACCTCCTCTGGGAAGGCTTCCCTGATCTCTGCAGGCAGAGCTGGATACTCCTGCCCTGGGAAGCTGGCTGTTTTATTATTGTATCAACCACAAGGCTGTGATTGAGACCTTTGCTTTTCATTCCATCACCCAGGGTCTTTTTTGAGGGGGGAGGAGGCTGGAAACCTCAGATAGATTTATTCATATTATAAAAATATAGCTAAACAGTACACCGCAGCATTTTTATAAAATGATTGCATTTTTTCAATCTAAGAATCATGTTCTGATTAAGAATCTTGTGATTTATTGCAAGGCACATCCAAAATTTATGCTGTAGTTTGTCGCACTGGTCTAGAGATCCCCTAGAAATTTCAAATGGAATAAGATCTTGAGTGACTAAGATAAGGCAGATGTCACAAAATGCAGAATTCAGCATAATGCCTTCCATAATTTCCTTCCCACTGTCTTGTTTTCCTTGTAGCCTTAAGGTCAGATGTCCTGAATAATGTTCTGGCCATGAGCAGCTATATTCTTACTGAAAAAAATTTATTGTGTCACTTTCAAGTTAATAGTTGTGAAAAAGAAAAAAGAGGAGTCAAAGTCCACTTGCTTATTCAAAATGGTGATTCTCCTAAATCTTGTGATGTTCTGTAAATCCCACTCCAAATTCTCTTCTATGACTTTGTCACTGCCCAGGGACATGACATTGGCGGAAACTAGTAGAGACAAAAAAAAAAAAAAATCAAAAGATTGATTCCTGTTGATGTTGCTTAAAATGCCGCTAAAGAATGTAAACTGATACAGCCGCAGAGGAAAACAGGATGGAGGTTCCTCAAAAACCTAGAAACAGAGCTTCCCTATGATCTAGCAATCCCACTCCTGGGCATATATCAGAACAAAACAATCATTCAAAAAGTCACACACACCCCTATGTTCATAACAGCACTCTGCGATAGCCAAGACACGGAAGTAACCTAAATGTCCACTGACAGATGAATGGATAAAGAAGATGTGGTACATGTATACAGTGGAATATTATCCAGCCATAAAGAAGAATGAAATAATGCCATTTTCAGCAACTTGGATGAGCCTAGAGATTATCACACTAAGTGAAGTCAGAGAAAGACAAATGCCATATGATATCATTTATATGTAGAACTGAAAATAGGACTCAGATGAACTTACTCACAAACCACAAAAAGACTCACAGACAGACAGAACAGACCTGTGGTTGCCATGGGGAGGGGAGGGGAGGGAGAGAGAGAGTGGGAGTTTCCAATGAGCAGATGCAAACTATTATATACAGAACGGATACATCACAAGGTCCTCCTGTATAGGACAGGAAGCTATGTTCAATATCCTGTGATAAACCATAATGGAAAAGAATATGAAAAAGAATACATATATGTAAATTAACTATACTTCAATATGATACATTAACAACCCCCTCCAGCTTCCCACCAAAATACCCCTAAAGCACTTGGGGCTTCAGAGTCCATATCCTTTCTATATTATGTACAGTCACTTCTAAATGTCCCTTGAATGTCCATTTTGACCACTCAAGAATTATTTCAGCAGATATTTATTAAAAAGCCTATTCAGTAGGATCTTGTGGGTTACCCCTTTTAAACACAGCAGCCTGGGAACTCTTCTCGATATTATGTGGTAAAGGGTGGGCGGGAAGTTTGGGGGACCATGGATACATGTATATGTATGGCTGAGTCCCTTCATTGCCCTCCTGAAACTATCTCAACATTGTTAATCAAGTTTAAAAACAAACAGAACCACAAAACACCTGATAGGTGTCAGGGACTCTGTGGATGTGACTGGCGCCCCTTGAGGTTGCAAGTAGGAATGCAGCCAACTTGTGTCTCATGCAACGTGGAGGCAATTCTTGGAGCAAGGGTGGGGCTCTATCCGTGGATGACTTTTTTTTTTTTTATAAATAAACCTTTGATTATAAACCTTTGGTTTTGGAATACTTTTAGATTTATAGGAAGCTTTCAAATATAACCCAGAGAGTTCCCCAAAACTAGGTAGTTCCTTACCTAGTTTTAAGGTCTCTTCTTGAGAACCACTAAGAGAGGCATTTCTCTCAGGTCCTGGCACTGGGATTGCTGATGCATCTCTGGAGTTAGTCCCCTCCTTTATACTAAGGAACACTGTGAACTATACAAATTTGAGGGTTTCCGCCTTTGCATTGACTACTAGGAAGCTCACGGGCAAATTCATGCCTCGATTCTAGCCAGAGTGTAGACCTCTTGGCAGATAGTTTGGATGTTAACTTTACCCTTGTTTTCACCTCCATCTTCCTACATGATTTTTCTTTCCTCGTTTACTTCGTTTTCACTTGGTTTTCTGCACTGAGCTTTGCTGGCCTCTTCAAGTCATTTTTGGAATGAGGTGGAGGCATATATAACTCCATAAACAGAGAGACCGTTTCCTCTGTGTTCCCAAGATGCTTGATGCAGGCTTCTATTCTCACATTTATCACTTTTTTATTATGATTGTTTGTTTATGTGTTTGACTCCCCTACTGGGCTGCGACTGCCACCGGGCTTCCCTGCAGCTGGAGTCCTGTGCATGACGGAGCACCCCAGGATGGGCTGTAGCCTGAATTCCATTTTTCAGACCCTGAGCTCACCTCTGCCATCCCATCCCTTGCACATACACAGATATCCCACCCTTGCACATGCTCAGAAGCGGTGTTAGCGTTTCTGGGTGTCTGTCCTGCCTTGGTGGATATCCTGTATGTGCCAATGAGAGGTGCGGGCAGACACAGCTGGTCAATATCCAGAGCAGGAGAGAATCAAGAACCAGCATGAACCCACAGTTAGAAGACGGTGGCCTCAGAAGATGGAAGGGAAAGCAGGGTGCAGACTGTTTCCTCCTGCTCTACCACCCCTGGGAGGCACCTCTCCTGTCCCTGCCAACCATCCCCAGAGATGGGATGGAGAGGCCATGCATGACCAATAGCCTCACAGGATCACAGGTTGTTGGCTCAGAACTGCTCATGTCTCACCCAGAAACCCAACTGAGATTGTTCTCTAACCTAACTTCACTCCCACAAACCCCCTCATTGTATGGAAGGTACACCTGCAGCTCAGAAAAGGAGAATGATTCCTTCAAGGGCACACAGTGAACTCAAGGCAGACCTGTTCTCTACTTGGGAGAGGGGCTGGTGGGAGCTCTGTTCTTTTTGAGCATCAGGTAGAAGCTGAGCCGGCTGGGAGCATTTTAAGAGGCAGGGGAGCTTTCCCAGTGCCCTGGAGGCAGCCACCCACGAAGCCAGAGGGCTGGTCAGTCTTTCTGGGTAAACCCCTCCTCTCTGCCCCACCCCCAATTTCAGGAGGAATCCTGTAGACTCTAATGGAGGAAAAATAATGATAAAGGGGCAGTTTGGGATTGAGTGGAGGAAAAAGTGGGCTGGAGATGGCCAGGAACTTCCTGTGTGCGATGAGAGAGAGAGACTAGAAAACGCAGAGTAGGCACGGAAAACTCTAATGCCTGCAGGGACCCTGGGGGGTGTGGGGTGGGGGTGGGCAAGGAATGCAAGTCCTCACCCCTGTGTGCTGCCTGCTCCGTGCTGCTGCCTTCACAAGGATGAAGCTGCCAAGTTGCAAATATTTCAACTTTTCTTCTCCCAGGAAAAGTTGAAAATTTGATGTTTATGTGAAATCCACATTTTCACATGTTGACAACCAAATCAAAAATTTTAAAGCTCTGTGTGAATACAATGAGTAGAACTTATTTGGATCTGAACAAAACACCTGTATAAAGACATTTTCAAGATAATTAGGGAAATTGAAATATGTAAGAGGTACTGAATGCTAATAAGGAAATTATTCTTCATTTTGTTAAGATGGCAACGGTTGTGTTATTTTTTTTTAAGAACTTATCTTGCTAGAAAGAGGTACTGAAGTATTTATGGTGAAATAATGTGATGTCTGGATTTGCTTTAAAATGTCTCCCCTCAAAAAACATATCAGGGGAGGGGGGCAGAAATAGATGACATGGATTGGTAAAGGGTGATAGCTGCTGAAACTGGATGATGGGTTCATGTGAGTTCATTGTACTAGTTGCTGCTTCTGGGTGTGTTTTGGTGCTACTGCTGCTAAGTCACTTCAGTCATGTCCGACTCTGTGCGACCCCATAGATGGCAGCCCACCAGGCTCCCCCGTCCCTGGGATTCTCCAGGCAAGAACACTGGAGTGGGTTGCCATTTCCTTCTCCAATGCATGAAAGTGAAAAGTGAAAGTGAAGTCACTCAGTCGTGTCGGACTCTGAGCAACCCCATGGACTGCAGCCCACCAGGCTCCTCAGTCCGTGAGATTTTCCAGGCAAGAGTACTGGAGTGGGGTGCCATTGCTTTGGGTTACATGTGCTTTAAATGTCCTTAAAATAGAAACACTCTGTTTGGGTTGGGCACAACCTGTGTTGGGGTGGGCTGTATGTGGCTTAGACCACCACGTTCAACTTCTCATCTAGGACTTTCTCTTCTTGGTAAGCCACAGAATACTAGGGTGTGAAGAAACACTAGAGATTGCATAGGTTAGGAGTTGGCAAACTGTATCCTAGGGCCAAATCTGGCTTGCCACCTGAGTTTTTTATCAGTAAAGTTTTATTGGAATGTAGTCACATCCATTTGTTTTCATATTGTTTATGGGTGTCCCGGTGCCATGAGAGCAGAGTTGAGGAAATGCGAAGGAAACTATATCTCAAAGAGCCTAAGCTATTGAATATCTTTTCCTTTTACGGAAGAAATCTGCTGACCATCAATGCAGGTCAATAGCCACCCATCATTAGTGCTAAGGCCCTTGTGAGGTGTGCGGTCCCTTCCAAGCCCGAGGCTAACCTGGGCTTGGAGGGAAAGTGGGCCTGTTGATGGAGGGAAGCAGGAGACATGGGCAAACAAGGTCTTAGAGATTGAATGAGGGCAGTTGGCTAGAACGAAAATGTTGAGTTGAAAGCCTGTGCTGTATTTGGCTGACATTCCAGGGTGATCCAAGGACTACACTGACCAAGAGGCTGGATGGAGCAGGCAAAGAACTTGAGCTTTGGAGCCAGGCAGGTCTCATGTCTGAATCTAAACCCATCCCTTAGTGCCATGGCCCAATCTATCCTTCATTTCTTCCTCTGAAAGTTGGGAATAAGCTTATGTGGCCGATTAGAGGTACTGACATAAAGTTTGTTTATCACACAGAGTTGGTGTTTAATAAATGGCAGAGATACTGTTATTATACTCTTGTGCTGCAATCATTGAGCTTTTGGACAAAAAAGACTCAGTGTCACTAAGTTTTAATGTTAATCTTAGGTGTATCCTTTTAATGGAAGGAAATAATGCAGATTTTGAGAATTCACACAAGTTTGTTGAAGGCAAAACAAAATATGTATTGATCTTTCAAGTGAAAACCAAGGAGGAAACTGAATTCTTTGCATGTATAAAAATGTAGTGCCTCCTGTTGGTGGGAATGTACATTGATACAGCTACTGTGGAAGACGGTATGGAAATTCCTTAAAAAACTAGGAATAAAATCGTCATATGACCCAGCAATCCCACTGCTAGGCCTATACCCTGAGGAAACCAAAATTGAAAAAGATACATGTACCCTAATGTTCATTGCAGCACTATTTACAATAGCTAGAACTTGGAAGCAATCTAGATGTCCACTGACAGATGAATGGATAAAGAAGTTGTGGTACATATACGCAATGGAGTATTACTCAGCCATAAAAAGGAACACATTTGAGTTGGTTCTAATGAGGTGCATGAACCTAGAGCCTATTATACAGAGTCAAGTAAGTCAGAAAGAGAAAGATAAATATCGTATACTAACGCATATATATGGAATCTAGAAAGGTGGTACTGAAGAATTTATTTGTAGGGCAGCAATGGAGAAACAGATATAGAGAACAGACTTATGGACATGGGGAGAGGGAAGGAGAGGGTGAGATGTATGGAGAGAGTAACATGGAAACTTACAATATGTAAAATAGATAGCCAATGGGAACTGTAGTATTGGAGAAGACTCTTGAGAGTTCCTTGAACTGCAAGGAGATCAAACCAGTCAATCCTAAAGGAAATCAGTCTTGAATATTCATTGGAAGGACTGATGCTGAAGCTGAAACTCCAATACTTTGGCCACCTGCTGTGATGAACTGACTCCTTAGAAAAGACACTGATGCTTAGAAAGATTGAAGGCAGGAGGAGAAGGGGACGCCAGAGGATGAGATGGTTGGATGGCATCACTGACTCAATGGACGTGAGTTTGAGCAAGCTCCAGGAGTTGGTGATGGACAGGGAAGCCTGGTGTGCTTCAATCCATGGGATCGCAAAGAGTCAGACACAACTGAACGACTGAACTGAATGGGAACTTGCTGTGTGTCTCAGGGAACTCAAACAGGGGCTCTGTATCAACCTAGAAAGGTGGGCTAGAGAAGGAGATGGGAGAGAGGTTCAAGAGGGAGGGGACATATGTATGCCTATGGCTGATTCATCTGAAGGTTTGACAGAAAACAACAAAATTCTGTAAAGCGATTATCCTTCAGTTAAGAAATAAATAAATTTTTAAAATGGCGTGCCTCTATTTGAGTAACAAACTAGAAATTAACATTTAGATGTTGACTGTAAATAAGATTTTATATGTAAGTATATGTGTGAAACCACATTCTTTATATAATTCAGTTTTGATGGGAGTAGGAAGATGTTGAAAAACTTCAAGATACGTGATATGGAGGCCATGGTATGGTGTGGTCTCTCCAGGCTTTGCCCATAGAGGCATCGGTAACCTACCACATTGTTTGGGAGATAAATGACGTAACCCATGTAAAGTATCTAACGTGAAGCTTGGAGAATGTTAGGTGCTCAGCAAATCTTAATTCCACCAATCTATCCATCCTTCCATCAACCACTGTTTGTCTTCTGTTCTCCCCAACCCCAAATGCCCTAAATTTGGTCTATATGGTTAGTAGTTTGGTTTTGTTGTTCAGTCACTCAGTCATGTCTGACTCTCTGTGACCCCAAGGACTGCAGCACGCCAGGCCTCCCTGTCCTTCACCATCTCCTGGAGCTTGCTCAAACGCATGCCCACTGACATGGAAACTCATGTCTAGTTTCTCACTCAAGTAGTTTGATTTGCTGGCTATATATTCTCTCTGCATGATTTTTTTAGACCGTGTACTCCAAACTTTAATATGTAGACAGATTTTTATTCAGTAGGCCTGAGAAACAAGCTCCCAGGTGATCTTAGTCACACTCTTAATTATCAAGGGTATAGATATTGAGCAGGGTTGCAACCTTGGTACTACTGACATTTTGAGCCAGCTCATTCTGTTATGGCCTGTCCTGTGCATTGTAAGATGTTTAACAGCATCCCTCACCTTTTACTCACTCTTTGTGACAAGTCAAGGTATCTCTAGACCTTGTAAAATGGTGCTGGGTAGGGGGAGCCAGTCCAGTTGAGAACCACTGAGGTAGAGACTGATCCACGGGCAACTGCAGAGTCCACATAATAATCTAGAAATAGTTCCATCAATTGCCATATGCAACCAGGCATCTAGTATCAATGCTCTGATGATGGTGATGATGGTGACAGTGATGGTGATGAAGATGGTGGTGATGGTGATGAAAGCACCTACAGATTCTTATGGCCAGAGCCTGGTTTATTGCCTTTCCACCTCCTTAGGGGCCCAAAGCTCCTGCTAACCGTCCTCATGCTCCTACTCTCCTGATATTCCTACCAAGGCACCTTTGTGAAGGCTAACCATCACTCAGAGTACGCACGATGCTGTCAGTGCTGCTGCTGCTAAGTCGCTTCAGTCGTGTCCGACTCTGTGCGACCCCAAAGACGGCAGCCCACCAGGCTCCCCCGTCCCTGGGATTCTCCAGGCAAGAACACTGGAGTGGGTTGCCATTTCCTTCTCTGATGCATGAAAGTGAAAAGTGAAGTGAAGTTGCTCAGTCTTGTCCGACTCTCCGCGACCCCATGGACTGCAGCCTACCAGGCTCCTCCATCTATGGGATTTTCCAGGCAAGAGTACTGGAGTGGGGTGCCATTGCCTTCTCTGATATAGAAGGGCAGGTGTTGCTAACTTTGCTCTGCAGATAAGAAAGCTGAAGCTCTGTGCAGTGAAGAGAACTGTCCAGGGTCATAGGACATCATGGACCCAGAGCTGGGAGGCTAGCTGAGATGTCATAGCTGCCCCAGGGAGGGGATAGATCTAGTCATTCACCCCTGGAGGTTGAGTTTGCCATCTCTTCCCTTTCCTCCTGTTCCCTGGGTCAGGAGTCAATGGAGTAGTAGTGTCTGGCATTGAAGAGAACCATTCAAAGCATTTTACAAATATTATTCTACTATTTCCTCATGATGACACCTTGAGGATAACATAGATGAAGAAACTGAGGCACAGAGAATAAAATAACATCATCTAGAGCTCATAAATGGTAGAGTTAGTGTTCAACCTGGGGCTTCCCTTGTGGCTGAGCTGGTAAAGAATCTGCCTGCAGTGCAGGAGACCTGGGTTCAATCCCTGGGCCGAGAAGATCCCCTGGAAAAGGGAATGGCGACCCACTCCAGTATTCTTGCCTGGAGAATTCCACGGACAGAGGAGCCTGATGGGCTATAGACCATGGGGTCACACAGTCGGACAGGACTGAGTGACTACCACTATAGGGTTCAACCAGGCAGTCTGGCTCCAAACCCCATATGCTTTATTGCCTGTTATGACTTGGAAATAGAACCTGAGGTCCCTGCCTCCCAGGTTATCATGGGTCCGCATGGAGTCTGAGGAGACCATCACCAGTCGCCAGAGACACCCGTGATGAGGCCCCTCTGCCGATGTGGCTGCAGCTATGCCCAACAAGGCTTAACCCCATTGGCGCACCTCCTGCCACGCCAGCCTTGTGGGAGACAGCCCCTCTGTGCCAGTCTGCAAGGCTTACCCAGGTACTGTGACTGCATGACAGGTGTACAAGCTTGTTAGCCTTATAATGAATGTCCCAGCCTCCTCTGGTGGGAGCCAGCCTGCGCAAGGGTGATGCAAAATGGAGAGAGGCAAGGGAGCCTCCTTTAAAAGCCTTCAGTCGTTGTCAGAAAGCAAGCAGAGCACACCTGTGCCAGCCGAGAGAGCACGGATGCCAGCTGGCTGCAGGGCTTCTGCTAGGGAGAGGGGACAGGCGAAAGAGGGCTTGATTTTCATGTAGGGCTTGAATCCCAGCTCAGCCACTGTCTAGCTGTAAGCCTTTGGGCAACTGACTTGACCTCTCTGAGCCCTGGGTTCTTTATCTGTAAAATAGGGGATCCTAACACCCAACTGAAACACTGTTGTGATGATTCGAGAAAACCCGTGGGAAGTGCTGGAGAGGTCCTGGGCATTGAATAAGAGGAACCTGTTATTATAAGGGAACAGAGACTATAGAGGTCCCATGAGCTGGGCACTGGGAGGTTTGCGGTCTTCTTGAGAAGGTTGAAAAGTCATGTCATGGAGCCCTCTTGTGTTTGTCCATTCACGATCCCTTCTTGGGGAAAGAGCACCCCAGCTTTCCTTCAGGGGATCTCCCTTCTCCCATTCCACGTAATGTTGGTGGGACTGCCAATTCCAGCGTGTGCTTGGCTACAGACAGTGGCCAAGAGGTGGGCATAGGCCCAAGCCAGGCCTATCAGTGTCCACGCCTGGGATTTTACATACAGACCTCAGGGGAGGAGACTCTGTCCCCGACCTCTGAGATTATTATTATTTTTAAAAGCTTTATTACTTCTTTTATTTTTAAAAAAGACTATTTATTTGACTGTGTGGGATCTTAATTGTGGCACGTGGGATCTTCCGTTGTGGCAAGAGGGCTTCTCTGGATGTGGCACAGGGGCTCCAGAGGTCACGGGCTCAGTAGCTGGTGGCACACAAGCTTAGTTGCTCCGTAGGGCATGTGGGATCTTAGTTTACAGACCGGGAATTGAGCTCTCATCCCCTGCATTGCGAGGCAGATTCTTAACCACTGGGCCACCATGGAAGTCCTCCTTCTGAGATTATTAAACTGGATTTATTGAAACCTAGGAATATTTGAAGCATGGCACCTCCTTCTCTGTCCCACTGACCCAGCCCCAAGAAGAAACCCATCCCCAGCAGGAAAACGTCACACAGAGCTGCACAGATTTATGTAAGAGAGAGAATGCTGACCAGATGGCCTCATTTTCCTTGCTTCTCATCACCTGGTCCAGACTTCTTTCAGTGAGCCTGTAGAAGTGTCCTTTTGGCTTCAGGTCTCAGGAGTTGAGTCTTTATAACTTTTAGCCCTAAGAAGCCCGGCCACTATACATGAGGTACTCTCAGGGACTTGGGATGACCTGAAGTGGACGTCCAGCGAAAGCTGTGGGAGTCCAAAGTCAGAAAATGTGGGGGATAAATTTCCCATTCTATGGTTCCTTTGCTTGCATTGATTTCTTGCATCCTGCATGTCTCCTTATCTTACAGCATGGTGCAGCCTCCTACCATGTTTGAAATAGCCATAGGTAAGTCAGGGCTGGCACGCTGCCCTGAGACGGGCCTTGTTTAGTGGCCTTATCTACAGATCCTGGGTGTCCAGCAGGATACACACGGTCTGAGTTGTAACTGCGGTGCTGAGAAATCAGAGGAGTTGTGATTTGGATGTGGGTTTCCGAGCACTCCTGGGCAGTGTGCCTGCACTAGGTGATGGAGTGTAAGCCAAAAATGGTCTCGAAGTGCGGTAAAGCCAGGAGCTGCCCCCAGTCATGTCCCAAGGATGAGCAAAGTGCTATGTGGGACTCCTAGAAAACCCCATGGCTGCCTGGGGTGACCTTGGGTGGAGAAACCACGATTATGTAAATGAGGTGTAAATTGAAGCAGGGACCCTGGCTTTGAATTCAGGTTGAGATCCATAGTGGGGATTGAGGCGAAGTGTTAGGAGAAGTTAGAGGTGTTCAGGACCCTGACATATTACTAAAAGGGAGAAGAGAGCTACCAGACACCACACTAGATACTTTATAAACATCATCTCAGTTCAACCTGCGAGGACAACCCTGGGCCTCATACAGTGCGGGTGAGATCATAAAACCTTGCCACGCTTTGGAGAGCTGTCTCTGACTCCACAAATGGTTAAAAAGAGAGTTACCATAGGACCCAGCAATCCTGCTCCTAAGTATACACCCAAGGGAAATGAAAACATATGTCCACGCGAAGACGTGTATACCAGTGTTCATACTGCATTATTCATGATAGCCCAGAAGTGGAGACAGCCCAAATGTTCACCAGCCCTGATGAATGGATAAGGAAAATGTATTGTGTACAATAGTGTATACACATATGTGTGTGTTCTCACTTACTTAGTTGTGTTCAACTCTGTGACCCCATGGACTATAACCTGCTAGGCACCCCTGTCCATGAAAATTTCCAGGCAAGAATACTAGAGTGGGTTGCCATTTTTTCTCCAGGGGATCTTCCCCCACCCAGGGATCGAGCCCATGTCTCTTGCATCTCCTGCCTTGACAGGTGAATTCTTTACCAGCTGTATCACCTTGGAAGCCCCATATATACATACAGTGAATATTATCAGGCAAAAAATGAAATGAAGTATTGACAGATGCTACGACATGGATGAACCTTGAAAACATCTGCTACATGAAAGAGGACAGTCACAAAAGACCATATATTGTATGATTACATTTATATGAACTGTCTAGAACAGGCAAATCAATAGAGACAGAAAGTAAATTAGCGGTTGCCTAGGATTATGGGTGGCTTCCTCGGTAGCTCAGCAGTAAAGAATCTGCCTGCAATGCAGGAGACTCGGGTTCAATCCCTGGGTCGGGAACATACCCTGGAGAAGGAAATGGCAATCCCCTCCAGTATTCTTGCCTGGGAAATCCCATGGACAGAGGAGCCTGGCAAGCCACAGTCCATGGGGTTGCAAAAGAGCTGGACACGACTTAATGACAACAGCAGCAATGAAAACTGGGGATGGGGAGACAGAGTTGATGACTAAGGGATGTGGAGGTTGGGGAGAGAGGTGGTGATCAGAATGTTCTACAATCTGTGATAGGTGAGCACTTCCCTAGTGGTCCAGGTGTTAAGAATCTGCCTTTTGATGCAGGGAACGTGGGTTCAATCCTTGGTCAAGGAACTAAGAACTCACAGGCCAGGGGGAAGCTCAGCCTGCATGCCTCTAGAAAGAAGCCAGCATACTGAAATGAAAGATCTTGCATGTCTCAATTAAGACCTGATGCAGCCAAAAATGAATGAAAATCAAATCAAATCAGTGGTGGGGACAGCTGTACAACTCTGTGAATGTACTAAAAGCTATTCATTGTACACTTTAAAAGGGTAAAATTTATGGGATGTGGATTACCTCTCAATAGAACTGTTAAAAAATTGAAAGTGTTTTTCTTAGGAAAATAGGCAACCAGAGGTAGAAATGGGCAGGAGCTGCTGTTTTTCATAACAGTCACGTAATGGTTTGATGCTTAGCCTATGAGCACATATAACTTAGAATAAAGGAAAAATTAAACAAAAAATTATGCACTAACCCTAACAAAAGAAAAACCCTGTAGTGTATTCCTGCTTCTGTTTTACAGAGGGAGAAGCTGAGATGCAGAGGGGGATAAATTTTTTACTCATGATCCAATTGCTAGTGAGCGGAGGGCAAGTTTGGAATGCATTGTCAGTTTGATTCCTACTGTATACCGTTGGGCTTCCGTGGTGGCTCAGACGGTAAAGAATATGCCTGCAATGCGGGAGACCAGGGGCTGTAGTAAAGAAGACCAGCTCGCTGCTGTTGGAAAGCATCCTCTTTGGGGGATTCTGCGTGGACCATGGGTGGATGAGGTTGGCCTCGCCCCAACCCGCCAATCCATGTAATAGAAGAAGTGGCACCTGTATGGATGAAAGGCTCCATGCTTTGCTTCCAGGGTTGACGTAGGAAAGATGGGCTAACAGGGAAGCAGGCCTGGAGCGACCTTCGTTTCAAAGGCTTCCTTTCTGATTCCTCTCACTGCCACCCTCCTGGCCTCAGGGGAGGATGCTGAGACTTTGGTGACACTCTGGCCCCACCCTGAACACATGGCCCTTCCCTTTGCACCCCATAGCAGAACCAAGGAGAGACAGATGATTTTTTAAAATTATTTAATTATTTACTTATTTTTGGTTGCACTGGGTCCTTGTTGCTGCACGCGGGCTTCCTCTAGCTGTGAGTCAGGGTTACTCTCTGGTTGCGGTTCACGGGCTTCTCACTGCAGTGACTTCTCTTGTTGCAGAGCGCAGGTTCTAGGGCACGCGGGCTCAGTAGTTGCGGTGCGTTAGGCTTAGTGGTTCTAAAGGACGTGGAATCTTCCTGGACCAGGGGTCGAACCACTGGACCACCAGAGGAGTCCTGGATGGTCTTTAGTCAAGGCTGTGGAAGGCCTGGACTCTAGAGGGTGGAAAGCAGTAGTGAAGACGCAGTAGACTTAGCTTTGAACTTGAGCTTATCCCTTCACGGTTCTGAGCCTCAGTTTTCTCATCTAAACGAGGGGAGTAAGAAGGCTCAGATTACAGGATCATAAGGACTTAATAAAGAACTCAGGTAAAGTGTGGCTGTGGGCACCTGATGTCCCTGTGTCCTTAAGCCTGCAGGGCTGGACCCAGGGGGATAAGAGTGGAGGTCAAGGCATTTCCACATTTTGGCTCCTAAGCTTCTCCTTGTCACACATTTAGCCTCACTTTTGGAAGAGTCGTTCCGGTGTATCACCTCCCAGGTTTGGATACCGTCTTGCCTGGGTCATGTGACGGCCATCAGGACTGCTGCTTTTCATGGGGCTGCCATGCAGGCTGCACTTTCCCACCCTGAGACTGGAGTCCTCAGGTACAAAGTGGGCTTGCTCACCTGTCCATCCTTACTGGCCAATATTGCGCCTACCTTGCAGGAGATCCTTAAGAAACAGATCAAGGACGGGAAGTAGAACGTCAAAACTGAAAGAAACCTCAGGGGATGTCCAATCTGGTAGTTCTCAGTTTATTTCTAACCTCAAAACCCTTTCTTCCAAGGGAAGGCTTATGCAGAGGTCTAGTCTATCTATAGGTGAAAGCTGAGCTGTTCTGACCGCAGTGAGGGTAGAGCTGGCCTTCTCCCTGCTTCAGTCTTTCTGGAGGAAACCTTACAACTGCAGGAAGCAGAGTTTGAAACTCACTGAACATGTCTCAGCCTTTCACAGATGGTAAAACTAAGGCTCAGAAAGGAAGAGTGGGTTGTGACTTGCTCAGAGTCATGGAGGGCACAATGTTGAGTTTGCAACTGGGTTTCCAGAGCCCAGGGCCGGCCCCCTTGCTATAAAAATCTCCCAGCATCCCAAACTCTGAGCACAGTTTGAGATCTGCTGGTTTCTAAATGTCTTTTTGTCTCTAGCAGTGCTGGCTGCCCTGGACTCTCACAGCACAGCTTTGCTATCATGATCATGTTAATCATTAACCGGGGGAGGCATTGGGGTGGAGGAGAAAGGCAGAGGTTTGGGAACTTGCCAGAAAAAGTCAGGCTTTATTATCATCATAATAAACTGACACAACTCCCACCTCTTCCAAGGAGCAGTTCCTTCCAGGTGGAAGGGATCTATTTCTCTTGCATTCTTTTTAACCCCTTCTCCTCACCTGCCCACTTTCTTACCTGTCTCCTTTAAGTCAGTCATTCACATTGCAAGATGCAAGGCACTTTTGATTATTGAATCGTTTCTCAATTTAAAAAGCAACCACTGTATCTCAGTCCCTAAAAAACTCAGGCTCCGCCTTCCAGGAGCCAAGACCAGGAAGGGACTGGTAAGCAGTTGGTTTTACAACACTGCGCTAAGCGCTCCAAACCGAGGTGGCTGGGGAGCTGGTCTACACATTGCATGTATGTGTGCTAAGTCATTTCAGTCGTGTCCGACTCGTTGTGACCCTATGGACTGTAGCCCCCCCAGGCTCCTCTCCCTGGGATTCTCCAGGCAAGAATATTGGAGTGGGTTACCGTGCCCTCCTCCATGGGATCTTCCCAATCCAGGGGTTGAACCCGTGTCTCATGTCTCCTGCACTGGCAGGTAGGTTCTTTACCACTAGCGCCACCCGGGAAACCCTTGACTATGCATTATTGTTAATACACCATATTTTCCCAACTCCAAATCAGGATACCTGGCAAGAAGTCATGTATCTAAAAGAGACAACAGAATATGGAATATTTGAAATTAAAATGGTCACCGAAAATCTGGGTAATTTGGGTGACTTGACTACAGCATCTATCTCAATTTTACCTGACATCTAAGTTATTCATACATATGTGATGAGTAAATGCGCATGTATCTTTAAATGCTCTGTCTTTTAATCAGATACCGCTCAGAATCTTTGCTTTTGCTTTCTTCCTTAATAAAAATGGGAGAAAACGTAACTGTTTTCTAAAGCAAATAGAATTGAGTTTTAGGCTTCACAAGACCCACAGCCGATTCCTTGCACTTGTGACAGTTGTGTGTGTGTGTGTGTGTGTGTGTTTCTGATGGCTGGTATCGTCCCCCTGGGAGTAGGGCTCTGTGTGGGTGTCTGGCGTCCTCACTGCCAAGACAGGAAGTTCCTTGAGAGCAGGAACAGAGTCTTATTTATATTTATTTTTCTATCCCCTCCGGTCCAGTACAGCCCTTGGAATGAGGGAAGGCTTAACCAGGGCTTGTTGAATTGAATTATTGAGCAGACAAGCTTGCGATGGGAAATAAACAAACAAAAGAACCAAACCCTTATGATTCAATGCCGTTCAACCTGTCACTTGCAGACTAAATCCCCAGCCCCCTCAAATGGATGGGGTTGGGGATGCACAGACATGGGGAGACAAGGACATCCTGTGCTGGGCACCGCTGGTCTCTCTCACCTTTCCCCACATTCCCGGGAGGAGGGAAGTACTCTTACGATCATGTCACAGATGAGGAAATGGGCTCTGGGAGGTCCAGGCTCACCGATTGGGGAACTGGGTTGGAGCCCTCGGCCTGCCTGTCCCCAGTGTGTGCTTAGCCCCCAGACAGTACTGTCTGGGTCAGTGTCGTCATGACTCTTCTCTTCCCCGGCCTGTCACAGTTCCTGGAAACAGGCTGCAACCCCCTGACCTGCTGATCAGGTGAACACAGTGACTATGGAAACAACAATCGCTATGACCTCGGCAGTGGGTTTTACCTCTTTATTGGTCCCAAGTTTCTGAAAGATGGCAACGTAAAGACATGACCCAGAGCCTTTCAGCCATCAAGACCCCTTTCAGTGGAAAAATGCTCGGGGTTAGAGGACAGGTTTTTGTTTCTTTGGCCTTCTCTCTGTGTACAGCATTTGGCACAGGGCATGTCCTCAGTTCTTGTTGAAGACGAAGGAAGGAGGCCTGGACAGAGTGACCGATTGCCCTGGCTCGGGCATTTCTCATGTCTCGGGTCTTTGAACCACAGAGGCCCAGCCTGTGAAGGCCTGATCTCAAAGCAACCCTAATGGGCAAAAAGAAAGAGAGAGAGTATACAGGAAGGGAGAAAGAAGAGAGAAAATACCAGCTACCTCTCATTCCTCTGTTCTCTTCTCCATGTACATTTTCTGCAAATAAATGGTTACCCTGTGGACTACCCTTTGCTATTTAAAGCACGGTCCATGGACCAGCAGCATCAGCATTGCCTGGGAGCCTGTTAGAAAAGCAGAATCTCAGGCCCTAGCCCATATCTACTGAAAATGAGAATTTGCATTTAGCAAGATCTTCAGGAGACTGGTGTGCATATTAACTGTTGAGAAGCACTGGGCCAGAGGACAGAGCTGTAGGAGGCTTGTCTATTCCTTTAAGAAGATAGTCAGATTCCTTTTGTATCACGGGAAAGGCCTTGGAGGGGTTTTAATGCAAGACCTTCTGGAATGGAGAGAGGATGCCTTGGGAGGAGACTAAAAGTGATGATTGTCATCATGTCATCATCTTCACCAGTTTATTGAGCCTTGACTACATGCAGAACACTACACTTGACATTCGTGATCTCGTTATGTCTCTACATTGATCCAACCAAGGATCTGTCATCCTTATTCCCATCTAAGAGATGAGAAAACTCAGGCTGGAGGGACAACACAACTGACCCAGATGACACAGGAAGATCTGAGTTCTGACTCTACTTCGACTTTGGCCAAAATACTTGGGTCTCCTGGCTAGGCTGCTCTCTGCCTTCAAACCAGAGAGAACAAAGCCCAGAGCCTCCTAGGAAGCAGGTGAGAGAAGAATAGCAAATATGCAAGACCGCAAGGTCCTTCGAAGCCGAGATGTCCTATTTCTAACGCAACAGAATCATTTAACTGATAAACATGGATGCTGTGTCAAGTTGGCAATAAATTGCCTTGCTATCAAGCTAGGCCTTTGTGTTGTGTTCAAAAGAAACTAATTAAAGGAATTTTTCTTTAAAGTATATTTGACCCAGACATTTCCACATCGGCCTAGGAAGCCAATTCAGTTTGAAAACTTGGTGTGAAGCTTGAATTATTAACGCACACATGAAAAATGATACTGCATATTTGCTTTAGAACATTTTGGGGATGGAAGAGGATTAAATGTATCTCTGGAGGGTTTGGCCAGGGCTGGGGGTGGGGGAGGGGAAAAGCAGAGAAGGATGTGAGTGTGGGCAAATGCTTGTAAAACATACATCATAAAACTTGGCGTTTTATCGGAACTCCTGCATTCAGATGACTGAGACAAATTTTAAAGAAAATTTTTCACAGCTAATACATAAAACATGATCCTCGCAGTCTCCCTCTTTAAACAGCTTTGTTAAATAGTCAGTTGAATGACATCTCCCTTGCAGCTGTGAATCCATTAGGGAATTGTATTTATTTAGGGAATTTCACCTGATCGCCTTGAACTGTTTGGAAAACATTAGTCCGTTCACCTCTTGGCACCTAGTGGGAGCTGTGTAAATGCTTCTGGCTTATTTCTCCTCCCTTGGTGCTGGAGCGGCTCTGTGAAAAGTGGACTTGGCAGAACCAGAGTCCCAGCTAGGACCTTCCAGGATAGTTGGCACTGGGCTGACTCCTGCCGGCCAGGTTGCTGGGATCCAAGATGATGGGTGTGCCATCAAGGCTGCTGTAGCTCCTGCCATCACACACACTCTCCTGCTCACGTGTACACCGAGCTGATGTGGAAAGTCCAACCAGGAGAGAAGCTGGAATCTAAATGATAATGATATGAGTTGCTAAGATGTGTTGCTTAAGGTGTGACAGGCACCCTATAAAGCATGTGGCACAGGCAGCCTTCAAGGGCTTCCAGTTTTGGCATCCACACTGAGGTCAAGAGAGGTTAACTGACTGGCTCAAACCCACATTTGTCTTGTTCAGTCCACACATGCATCCATCACTACGATAGACCAAAGGACACTCCAAGAGGGAGTTTGCTGGAGGGAGAAGATAGAGTGTGATGTGTTTAATAGGCACAGATATTAATACATATATGTGGTCAACATGTGCATTCACGAATGCCTCCTGCCTTGCTCCCTCTCATTCAATCTTCAACACTGAAGCAGAAATCGTGTTCTTTCTTCCCTTAAAAGAACCTGTGTCTGATTATGTGAAGCAGATAGCATGGTGACTGGCACGCAATGGATAATCAATGGTGTTGCTCCTCTTCTCCACTTAGAGTCCACACACACATGCTGATACTCCCTGATTTCAAGAATCAATATATTTCTTGAAATCACGCTTGGAGGAGAATCCTGAAAACAGGGATTGGGCAGAACTATCGCAGTCATCAGTTTAAACATAGTTAGCCATACCAGCACAAACTGCTGGAAGCTGAGGTAAGGTAAAAAGGAAGGAAGTAGAGGAGCCCGTTGGGTAGTGTGGAATGAACAGAGAGGTGGGTGGGCAACGGAGTGGCAAAAATGAGGGCTCATCTGATATTCTGCTGTGGAGAGGATGGTGGAGCTGATGCTGAGAAGAAAAATCACTCACAGCGCAGGGCTCCCATGTCCTGTTGTGCAGGCTGTGCACTGCACAACTCCTGGGGGTGCTATTTTCACCTACCTTTCTGGGAATGGCAGCCCTGAGCAGTGTGATGCACAGTGAGTATGGCTATAGGCAAGGGCCTTGCAAGCATCCTCTCCTGAGCTCTAAAAAGAGTAGAAGCGTGTGTTGTGAGGGAGTGGGGAACGTACGGGTCAAACTGGGACTGGTTTGGGTTAAAGGGATCAGAGAGGGATTCTGAAGCTGGGCTTTGCTGGTTAAGTAGAATTTCAACAAGTGGAAAATAGGGAGGGTGAAATTCAAGTGACTCATTTTTATCCATCCTTTGAGACTGAGCTCGTAGCTCCCTGCTCAGGCACACCTTCCGACACTCCCTAGGCCACTGGGCTGACTGTGTCCTAAACTTCCCATCTGTTTGAAATGGTTCAGTCACAAGTCTGCTGACTCCCACAGTGTGCCCACTACACTGTGAGCCCATCAAAAACAGAAACTATATCTTTCACTCTCGTATGCATCGTCTAGGATGGGCGCTGGCACACAGTAGATCCTAGCACACAGTAGGTGTTGAGTGAGCCAAGGAACAAATATATGTGTGAATGAAGCTCCATGGTGATGGAGGCAGGTGGCAGGTTTGCATCTCAGAGATACCAGCATCCCTAGAAGGGGTAGGGGACCAGGCTGAGAATGGGCAGATCTCTGGGACCGCTGAGCCACGGGGCAGTGGGGGACGTCAAGAGACAAGTGAGTGATGTCAGCTACCTGATACTGATCTGGGCCCTCTGCTTGTGAAGGCTGGGGCTGCTGACACACAGCCTGGGGCTCAGAGCCAGGTGACAAGCTCCTGCCCTGGACCCTGGGCCTCATTTGAAGGCTGATGAGTTTTTAAACAGCATTTGTTCCCCCAAGGGTCAGGATTCAGGATATGCCTCTTTCCAGCAGGGCAGAGAAGCAGAGAGACAAACAGCTTTTATCAGATTGAAAAATTAATATGTGAAGCAAAGCCAGTGTTGCCAGGCGCTCCTGGGCAGAGCGAA
Source organism: Bos grunniens (assembly GCF_055505025.1). Classification (NCBI taxonomy): domain Eukaryota; kingdom Metazoa; phylum Chordata; class Mammalia; order Artiodactyla; family Bovidae; genus Bos; species Bos grunniens. The sequence continues at coordinate 47,890,249 of NC_141183.1, read as the reverse complement.
GCCAGAGACCCAGTGATGCTTGATGGTTAACTGGCAGGCCAGGCAGACAGTCCTCCAGGGCCAGAGGCCAGCCCCTTGTTGGGAGAGCCCTTCCTAAGGTGCAAGAAGGGTTTGTTCCTTGAGACCAGAGAGGTGCTGACTCCTGCTCTCTTCCTCTGGTTCTGGAGATCAGTTCCTCAGGGCAATACTCCTCCTGTGGTCTCCCCCTGCCCTGGATCTAAACCTCATCCACTCTAGATCTGGGCAGGATCCTGCCTAAGTGCTGAAGACCACGCTGTCTACAGGCAGTGCAGGCCAAGGGAAAGCAGGTGCGGGGAGGTAGACACACTTTGTTCAAACTCTGACTTGCCAGTTCCTAGCTGGGTGACCAGAGGCAACTTACTTAACCTCACTGAGTGCCTGCCCCAAGGGATAATGAGTCCTTTTCATAGAGTTGTGTGGGTTCAATGAGCTACCTCTCATCAGTCAAAGGCCTGGCACCCAGTGGGTTCCTCATAGATTACTCCTGTTATAAACGGGTGAGAGCCTCTTATGTACTCTTAGCATCCCTCCATTTGATATCTATGATGCCCTCTGCACCCCCACAATGGCTGCGTACTCCAAGAGCCCTGATCTGCCTGTGAGGAGGGACCCCCCTCCTCATGTCTCGACCATCCAGTTTTGCTCTTCCAACCCCAGTGATCCACTCTGGACCCCGGAATAACTAGCAGCTGGGAGCAGTAACACGAGCTCTGGAGTCAGATGGTCTTTCTGATTCCTCAATGCCTTGGTTTCCTCCTCTGTACCCTGGTGGGGTTGCACACGGCCTCTGATCTCTGCTCTCATCTGTAGGAGGCACAGAGCCACGCTGGCCGGGAATAGATGGGTGCCAGCATGTCCCGAACACCCCCATTGCAGGGGGGGCTTCTTTTCTCTGAGCTTCAGAGGGGACGAGGGGCTGAGCGGGGTCATGAAGTAAGTAAGAGGGGGGTGAGGCTGGGTCTGTCTGATACCCAACTGCGGCTCTCACCTGCCCCACACCCCTGCTTCCGAAGTCTTCAGAGGGCGGGAACCAGTTAGAGATGCCCAACTTGTCAGTTATCGCCTTGTCTCAGCTTCTTCGCTCTGCTTTTCACATCCCTATAGGCCTCTCCCTGAGGAAGGCCTGATTTCGAGCTCAAAGGCCCTACTGAGGCATCAGGAGCAGCTCTGCTCCACCGCCCCCACCCATATTAGCAGCCTTTTCTCCCTTCCTATCTCCATAAAGCCCTCCAGACGCTCTCTAGCCTCCTTTGCCAGCGTTATCGCTCTGGCCCGTTATCTCTCTCCCTGGAAGGCTGGATGCCTCACCGAGACCCGCTTCCCTTTAGCATCAATCCAGTGCTCCTCTCCGAGGGCCTGGGGCACATGGTGGGCTTTATCTCAGTCCTCCTCGTTGGGTCCCACAGGGGAGAAAGCAAGGACGGGAGGAGCATCTTCCCATTTCACAATCAGGGAAACTGAGGCAAGAGGCACCTGAGTTCTCCTCCTCTGACAAGCACCCAGCACTCTGCTTGGGACCCCCATGTCCTCTGCCCTCCCTGGTCCTGCATCAGCCTTACTGGCCCCTCTTCCCTTCTCCCGAAGCTTGAATCCCCAGGAATCCTTAACTCCTCCCACCAGGCTTCTGCTCTGCCTTCAGGCAAGCTCTGAAAAAGCTCCCCTGCCCCACGCACCTGCAGACCTTTCTTCGGGTGCCTCTTCCTCCGCCCTACCTGACTTAGTGGCCCTGGATTCTGGGTATCGCACGCATTGCCTAAGGGGCTGCTTAGTACTTTAGTACTTAACTGGGGTATGATTCTGGGATCTTTGGACAGGTCAGTGTGTCAAGGCGTATGCACAGGGACATTTCAGAGGGAGGGTCCACAGCTCTGTCAACACCTCAAAGGAATGGGAGCCATAGCACCAGCCTGGGAGCCACGGAGGTCACCCGGCCCACTAGAAACCTGGCTACGATGGGCCTTTGCAAACGGAGGGTAGCTCTGCCTTGTCTGGGGCGCTGTGGCCTCTGGGAAGGCCTCTCTGTCTGGTTATTCTGTCTCTTAGACTCTAGCTCCAGCCCGCATGCATCTCTTCATTCTCTGCTCCCAACAGCTGCCCTCTGCACTTTCTCAGGGACTATATGCTGGCATACAGGTTGGCTTCTCCCCTGTGAAGTCAACTTTTCCTCATCTAGATGTCCTGGTGCTGAGTCATTTCCCGGTCCCAGTCTTGCCTCTGAAATTGGTGCTACTCAGCGTGTGGTCCCTGCACCAGCCTGTTGGGCAGCTGCCTTAGACTTTACTTAGGCAGTTCCTTTTGTCTCCCTAACTGCCCCCTTTCCCTCTCCATCATCAGGACCCAGCTACAGTACCACTTCCTCCAGGAAGTCTCCCTGGGTGGCAGCTGTCCTGATTTTCCTCCTGTGGGCTTCTTCCATTCTTTGCAGCCCTCTCCAGACTTAGCGTGTCCTAGAAGCCGATGGGTGTTCTCTGCACCCAGCTGGGCACATAGGAGGGGCTCAGGAAATGCCTGGTGGGTACTTGGTCAGGCCCAGGGAGGATGAACTCACTCTCATACTCAGTGGTGCATTTCTTTAATGAATATGAACCAGGCGTTATGCTCGGGATACACCACTGAAAGAGACAAAGCTGTCACCTCCCACAGCCCCTGGTTGAGGGAGGGAACGTGGGCAGGTACTGACCGAGCAGTGAGTGATATCGCCCGGCCGGGGGTGGAGGGTATCCCAGGGATTTCCGGCATCAAGAAGGACTTCCGCAGGAAGTGGGGTCCAGGTGGGACTTGGAGGTGGAGTTAGCCTACGTACTTGAGGAGGAACGTGGGCACTGGTCAGAGGGAGAGCCCGTGTGAGATGGGGAGGGGGTCAGGGAGCAGAGCGTAGGGTGCCCTGTTCCAGAACTCAAGGTGTTTCAGACGCAAAGGAGTAGAAGGGGGGACCTGAGCCTGGAAGTAGGTGGGGCCAGTCCTGGAGATCTCAGCAAGTGCCGTCAAGAACTTGGGCCCCGTAACAAGGGCAGACAGTGGGGAGCTGTTCCAGTTACTCTTGCCTGTGTAACGAATTATGCCAAAGTGTAGTAGTGTAAAACACCCATTTATTATGTCATGGATTCTGCAGATCAGGAGTTGGGTCACGACCCAGCGGGGATGACTTTTCTCTGCTCCGAGACATCTAGGGCCTCAGCTGGAAACTCCAAGGCTGGAGACTGGAATCTGCCTGTTGGGTGAAGCTGGTTGTCACCAGAGAAACCTCAGTTCTTCTCCACATGGGCCTCTCCGCATGGGCTGATGCTTGAAAGTGCCTGGCAGAGTGGACTCCAGTCCAGGCCTCGGGTCTAACTGTCTGGGGTTTCCCTACTGTGAGTTCTTACCCTCCCCCGCACCCCACCCCCGCCCCTCCTAAATGCTGGCAGACCGCCACCTCTCCTGGGAAGCCCTCCCTGATTTCTCTGGGTAGGGCTGCCCAGAGGCTTCTTTGCCTGAAATAATTTGTCCCTAAATAACATCTTATTCTTGTCTGATTCCTCACTGCCTGGTACAGAGAAGGTGCTCAACAAATGTTTGTTTAATTGTAAACAGACCATGAAAAGGTTGGTCTAGCCACTCCCTGGTGGGAGTGGCGGGGGTTCTTGGCTCATCTTTGCTGAGTCTGCCTTTTCAAAGCTACATTCTCCCTGCCTCCTCGCTAAACTCATTTGGATCAAGTCTTCATACCTATTATGGGGCCTCCTTCCACACCAAGCTCTTCCACTCCTGTTCCCCTCAGCAGATCTGTACCGGAGGTAATCAGATCATGGCCCTCCCCAACTCAGACTCTCCCCATGGCTCCTATGACAGGTAAAACCCACACTCCTAACCCCGCCATCTATAGCCTGCAAAGCCCTGTGTGGACCGTCCTCTGCTTCCTTCTCTGCATTTCACACCACACCAACCCCACATCCCAGACACAGCAGACTGGCTTCCTTTTTGCCTGACGTGCTAAGCTCCTTCCCGTCTCAGGACCTCCATTGCTGTTCCCTCTGCCTGCCATGCTTTCCCTTTATGTCCTGTCTGGGCTTCTCCTCCTGTCACTAAGACCTCAGCCCCAAGACTGTCACTGAGACCTCAGCCCCAAGACTGTCACTGAAACCTCAGCCCCAAGACTTCCCTGAGACCTTTCCCTGAAGTGGTGTTCTCATCCCAGTCCCACCCTTTCCATGTGCTTCAGAGCCATTGTTATCTGAAATAATCTAGCTTTTCCACATGTTTACCTCAACGTTTCTGGTGAGCAACGTTTACCAGGAACGTTCACCAGAAGGCAAGCTTGCTCAGCACACAGTCTTGTCTTCATGATGGCTAGGCAGAGCATTCAGAGCAAGGCCTTACATGTAAATACCTGTTGAAAAAAAATGAATGGAGAGGGGCTTGTCTTGTGGTCCAATGGTGAAGAATCTGCCTTTCAATGCAGGGGACATGGGTTCCACCCCTGGTACAGGAGGATCCCACGTGCCTCGGAGCAACTAAGCCTCTGCACCACAACCACTGAGCCCGTGCTCCCAGAGCCGGTGCTCCATAACAAGAGAAGCTGTGACAATGAGAAGACTGCACACCACAACCAGAGAAGACCTGCATATGGGAACAAAGACCCAACGCAGCCAAAATAAATAAATCAAAATGCAAACGATGGAGACCCATTGTACAGATAGGAAAATCTAGGCAGAAGGAGTCTGTAACTCTGGGCTTCCAGCCCTGCTCCCCTCTCCCTTGGGATTCTCCTTCTTCCCACCCCCGCCTTCCCTACCCCTGCCTCCCTCCTCTCCAGGGCTGGGAAGGGTTGATGAGCTGGAGAAGGCAGGCAGGCAACCACAGAACCATTCCAAGAAGCGAGAGAGATCCTGGTGCAGGGGGGGAATTAAACGCCCTGCTTCAGGGGCAGGTGAGAAAGAGGCAGTTGTCTGAGTCAGCGGGAGAGGGAGAGCGGCCCCTGTCCTGGGGTTCCTGTTGGGTCAGATGTAGTACTGCAGATTATGCTCCATGCCGGTCCCTGGGCCCGCCACGTGCAGAGCAGCCAGGCCCCGGGAGGAGGGATGCTCTCCGAGGAGGGGTAGGCCCGCTTGTTTGCTGGCTCCCGCCCCGGGATTTATGGTGCTGCCCTTGAGTGGGAGTCTCTGACAGAGATATATGGGCTTGCTTATCTGCCAGGAGTGGGCCCCACGCATGAAACTGAGCGGCTACTGTTGCAGCCACCATGTGCAGCAGGAGATCTATGGCTCTTTCTCCTGGCTGGAATTCCTGCACTCTGCAGCCGATGGGCCAACAGCCACGTAGCCAGGAGAGAAAGGCCCTGACCAGCTTGGTCCCTGTGCAGTCATAACGCTTGGTGGCTGAGAAGGATGGCGCTACCCAGTTCCCCCATGCCCGCTGCTCTCCGCAGTGGCCCTGAGTGGCTGGACACCACCAACAGTAAATTCTATAATGGCCCAGATGTCCAAGTCCAGGAAGGAGGGACGTGGGGGAGGGTGGGACAGGAGGCTCGTGTGTATTGAGGGCACTTCCTAAGTGCCAGGCATTTGCCATATATACTACCTGCCACCTCTGCCCTTGGCTGTCTGGGGCATCAGAGTCATCAGCTCTTTCTCAGATGCAACAGCTGAGACTCAGGGACTTCTGTGGTGGTCCAGTGGTTGGGAATCCACCTGCCAATGTAGGGGACACTGATTTGATCCCTGGCCGAGGGAGATTCCACATGCCCGAGGGGCAACAAAGCCCATGAGCCACAACTACTGAGCCCGCAACGAAGGGTAGTACCTGTTCATTGCGACTAGAGAAAGCCCCTGCACAGCAGTGAAGACCCAGAGTAGCCAAAAGTAAATAAAAATGAAAAAAAAAAAAAAAAAGAAACCAAGACTGGGAGGGGCAGGGGGGCGCTACACTTATGAAACACCATGCGCATTACCCTTGCTATTTAACATTTTTTTTCCATCTTAACAGGTGGACCTTTTTACCCTTTTTTAGACATTAGGCGGACAAGGCAATGGCATCCCACTCCAGTACTCCTGCCTGGAAAATCCCATGGACAGAGGAGCCTGGTGGGCTGCAGTCCATGGGGTTGCTAAGAGTCGGACACGACTGAGCGACTTCACTTTCACTTTTCACTTTCATGCATTGGAGAAGGAAATGGCAACCCACTCCAGTGTTCTTGCCTGGAGAATCCCAGGGATGGGGGAGCCTGGTGGGCTGCCATCTATGGGGTCGCACAGAGTCAGACACGACTGAAGCGACTTAGCAGCAGCAGCAGCAGACATTAGGAGCTTAAACCTCGACAAGGGGACAGTAAGGATGGGGATGGCTACTGGTTACACCCTTGCTCTGCCCACACCTTAAATTCTTTGCGTGTGCTTTGTCGTCATCACAGCCAGTCAAGGAAGTAGCTAGGTTCTACTGTCCCAATTGGATTAATGAAAAACGGGGGTCAGGGAGGTTGGTAATAGTAGGAGCGGGATAAGAGCCGAGGTCCTTCCTCTTTCTGCATCACTTGGCCAGGCTGAGATGCTTCTTTGGGACCACACCAGAATCACTTTCTGGTTGAGCATTGGAGATCAGCTGGCGGGGCATGGTCTTCATTTTAAAGGGACCCTGAACCCCTAGTCCTCACCTGTTGTTGTTCCCACCTACTGGCAGCTCCTTCTTGAGGGTCCCCGGTCTCCCCAGCCTTCCCCAGTCAGCCTGAGCAGTGGGCAGAGTCTGGGAAATCTCTCTGGGTTCTCTCTCCACAGCTGGAGACCGTCAGACTGTCTCTCTCCTCCTTCCAGGCAGTGCCAGCCCTGGGAGACTTATGGTAAAGGCACTTTGATCACAAAAACTCTGGGGAGCAGAAGTGAGTGGGAAAGAGAGCACGAGCGTGTGTGAGACATTTACATCCAAAGCCAGATCAGAGAGTCCCGTCCCGCCGCAGTTATGCGGGGACTGGTTTCTGTCACAGGGCCATGGCCAAGCAGCTAAGGACCAGAGCGGCGAGGCGCCAGCCTGTACTTGGAAGAGGTAATGAGGCTGCCGGGCGGGTGTCCCCTGGCCTGGCTGTCATTTCTCTGACAGAGTCATCACCTTTGGGGTGGAGAACCAAACCTCCCCTTTACTCCCCAACTCATTAGAGTCAAAGAACATCAGAGCCAGACAGCCCTTAAAGATCTCTCCCCACCTTGTTAGGGATCCAAAAACTGTGGCTTGGGAGGAGAGTGACTGCCCAAGTCATAGGTTTGCTAGGGGCAGGGCTGAAGCTAGGATCTGGAACTCTGGGCCATATTCTTTCTACGACAGCAGAGGAAGTGGAGGGAAGCAGGTAAGAGCCCAGACTTTGGATCAGGCAGGCCTTGGTCCATGGGTGAGCCCAGCTCCAGCCTCGCTGCTGTGTGATCTGAGGCAGCTGTCTCAACATCTCTGCCTCTTCACCGAATACACCTGGGTGAGGATGGCTGTGAGGCTCAAATGAGACACGTGCCTAAGGAAAGGCCAGCCCTGCCTACCGTAATCATCGCTGTCCTTGTTGTTGGGCTTCGTGATCAAGCAGAGCAGACAGAGGAGGAGGAATGGAGCAGGTGGAGGGCAGGGCGTGGAGGCAGTGTGGAAGGGCACACAGCTTCCTCCCTGAGTGAGGGGACTGAGTTAGTGACCTGGGCTTCTTGGTGAGCAGACCCTTGACATAGATGATCTCGTTTAATTCCCCCACTACCCTATGAGCTGAGTGGAACTATCCCCATTTTACAGATGAAATGAGAACACTAAGGTTCAGAAAGTGAAAGAGTTAGTTGCTCAGTCGTGTTCAACGCTTTGCAACCCCACGGACTGTAGCCCGCCAGGCTCCTCTGTCCATGGGATTCTCCAGGCAAGAATATTGGAGTTGGGTAGCCATTTCCTTCTCCAGGGGGTCTTCCCGACCCAGGGATTGAACCCAGGTCTCCTGCATTGCAGGCAGATTCTTTACCATCTGAGCCACCAGGGAAGCCCAAGCAATTCAAGCAACTTGACCCCATTACCTAGTTGGTGGGACAGGGCAGGACTAGAACCCTGGTCTCTGTTTTTTTTTTTTTTTTTTTCCAGTTTGCCAGCGGCCCCTGAGACCAGCCTCACTCTCCAGGGGTGCCTGTGTTTTCAGGGCATGAGATGCACAGCCTACTCTGTTTAGCTCCTCCTAAGAGGCTGGACCCACTCTAGCCTGGCCTGGATGAGGCCCCCATCTTTCAGGCTCCCTCCTGGGCTCAGCCGAGTCCAGCCTCCCTCGCCAGAGGCAGGCAGTGCCCCGGGTCTCTGGCCGCCATGTGGCCCCCCTGGTCCTGCCTGTTTCCCTGGAGACAGGTGGGGTTGACTTGCCCCGTGTTGGTGCTGAGGGAGGGACACAATCTCCTTTGTTCCCCGGCTCCTGCCCACGCTGTTGACTTAGGCTGATTCTGTGGCTCTGGTGGGAGAATAACACAAAATACACCAGAATGTTGCTTCATAGTAAATTACTCTAATTTTTATGGTGCTGTGTATCCTGTCTCTATCTAGTTTACCGTGGGAGTTTTTCTCGTTGAGTTTTAGTTCCCCTGCCCCCTGTCTCCTCCGTCAGCACTTGATTACAACACAGAGAAGGACATGGAAACCATTGAGTGCCCTCAGGTTGTCACTTCGAGGAAACTAGGGCCCCGAGAGGTGCGATGCCAGCACCCAGGTCCCGTGGCAGGGCTAGATTCCAGGATCCCTCTTACATGGACCACAGGGCTGCCTATGGGATGCACAGATGGGCAAGTTTGGGGACAGTGTTCTCAGAGCTGCCCCCAACTCCTCTTCCTTAACACCAAAGTGGGGGTGCTCCCCCACCCTGCCTCTCAGTCTGCCCTTTCAGGACCCATCATCTTGTCTCCTTTATCCCCGAAGCTAGTATTTATTGGGGAGGAGGTCCCTTGAAGGCCATTACTGAGGTTCTTGTAACTTGATTTGTGTAAAAAGACTGAGCATGTGGAACTGCTCTCTTAATAAAGTACCAGCATGTTTGAAATTGGGTACAGATTGGGAAAGGGGTGTGTCAAGGCTGTATATTGTCACCCTGCTTATTTAACTTATATGCAGTGTGTGTGTGTGTGTGTGTGTGTGTGTGTTAGTCACTCAGTCGTGTCCAACTCTCTGTGACCTCATGGACTGCAGCCTGCCAGGCTCCTCTGTCCATGGAATTCTCCAGGCAAGAATACTGGAGTGGGTTGCCATTTCCTTCTTCAAATATGCAGAGTACATCGTGCAAAATGCTGGGCTGGATGAAGCACAAACTGGAATCAAGATTGCCAGGAGAAATATCAATAACTTCAGATATGCAGAGGACACCACCCTTATGGCAGAAAGTGAAGAGGAACTAAAGAGCCTCTTGATGAAAGTGAAAGAGGAGAGTGAAAAAGTTGGCTTAAAACTCAACATTCAAAAAACAAAGATCACGGCATCTGGTCCCACCACTTCATGGGAAATAGATGGGGAAACAGTGGAAACAGTGTCAGACTTTATTTTTCTGGGCTCCAAAATCACTGCAGATGGTGACTGCAGCCATGAAATTAAAAGACGCTTGCTCCTTGGAAGAAAAGGTATGACCAACCTAGCCAGCATATTAAAAAGCAGAGACATTACTTTGCTGACAAAAGTCCATCTAGTCAAAGCTATGGTTTTTCCAGTAGTCACGTATGGATGTGAGAGTTGAACCATAAAGAAAGCTGAGTGCCAAAGAATTGATGCTTTTGACTTGTGGTGTTGGAGAAGACTCTTGAGAGTCCCTTGGACTGCAAGGAGATTAAACCAGTCAATCCTAAAGGAAATCAGTCCTGAATATTCATTGGAAGGACTGATGATGAAGCTGAAGCTCCAATACTTTGGCCACCTAATGCAAAGAACTGAATCATTGGAAAAGGCCCTTATGCTGGGAAAGACTGAAGGCGGGAGGAGAAGGGGACGACAGAGGATGAGATGGTTGGATGGCATTACCAACTCAATGGACATGATTTTGAGTTAGTTCCAGGAGTTGGTGATGGACAGGATGGCTGGTGTGCTGCAGTCAATGGGGTTGAAAAGAGTCGGACACAACTGACTGACTTAACTGAAATGGTGTTTAAAAACTGCCAGGGTTGGTGGAACTGAGGTGACACCTTGAAACCTCCAGAAATTTCCTGGGTCCTCCATCCATCTGACTGTGCTCCTCCATACCCCATCACCAGGGAGCCAATGCTATTTGCTAGTCTTTAGGTGAGGCGTTCAAATCCAAGTCACTCGAAGTATGCCAGTGGCACCAGCATCACGAAGAACTTGCTAGAAATACAAATAGGTAACCTGATCCCCTGCTGAGTGCACACACATCAGAGTTTGAGCAGGGCTATTTTATTTTGGTTTAGCTTTTATTATTTAATTTTGGCTGCTCCGGGTCTTTTAGTTTGCAGATCTTCCTTGTGGCATGAGGGATCTTAGTTCCCTGACCAGGGATCCAACCTGCATCCCCTGCATTGGAAGGTGGATTCCTAACCACTGGACTGCCAGAGAAGTCCTGAGAAGTGCTATTTTAAACCATACTTTTAACCTTCACTCATCCCCACTTCACAGATGCAGACCCTGAAGTCTGGGAAGGGTGCATGGCTAGTCCGGGTGATGCTGTTATTAAGATATAGGGCTGGGATTCAGACTCTGGTCCTTCTAATACCAAAGGATGTTGGAGGATGGGTAGGGTTTCAACAGGAGAAGATGGAGAGACGGGGCATTGAGAAGAAGCGACTGGAAGGTGGAGATGTAAGATGGTGAGGGTGAGTTTAGGAAGAATATTAGAGTTATTTGGAAAGAGGCTTTGACTCTTTTCAGCAGGTGATGGAGAACTACTAAACACCTAGGAGCAGAGCATGGTCACTCCATCTGTCCATCTTCCCAATAGGCCCTGCATTGCAAGATGCTCCCAGGTCTGTCTAAAGGCATTGGGGGTCCTTGTGGCTGAGATGTGTTCTTGACCCTTCCTTGAGGACTCTGGCTACACATCTGACCTCATAACTGGCTGCTGGTCTGAATTATCCAGCCCAGTGTGGAGCTGAGGGTCAGATGGGCAGGCTGCTGGGGGCTTGGACCACAGGGAGTCGGGGGTGGGAGCAGTGGGAGGAGCCCTGGATGGAGAGGAGGATTCATGTGCCCCGTGTCATCTCCTCTCCAGCAGAAACACCTGCACTTCCTTCATCTGGGTCTTGAGGGCTTCTGCTCCTGTGCCAGCTTGAGCCACCTCCTGCTCCTGTGTGTCACTGCTCTGCTCACAGCCCGGGCTCCGAATGGACAAGGACCAGGGATTCTGCCTCCCTGTGTCCCGGAGCTCTTTATCTCATGCAACCCATTATAGCATTTTTGACAGTGAGCTCAGGGCAGGGAGCAGGGCTGTGAGTGCAGTGGAAGCAGTAGCTGGTTTCCAAGTCTAAGGTGCTTGTCCCTTGGGTCAGCTCAGACACACAACCACTCCCCACGCCTCCCCTTTTCCTAACTGTCCCATCCCTGCTCCCCTCGCTATGCTAGTCAGTGCTGATGGCACTTCCTACATTGCCAAACTTACAGAACCAGAAACTCATGTGCTCCTAGGAAAACCTGATGAGACAGGTAAGATTTATCATCCCTATTTTACAGATAGGAAGATGGTGGCCAATAAAAGTCAAGTGACTTGCCCAGTATCACAGGCTCAGAACCAACGCCACAAACCAAGACTGTTGACTTTGAGTCCGTAGTGAAGTGAAGTCGCTCAGGCGTATCCGACTCTTTGCGACCCCATGGACTGTAGTCCACCAGGCTCCTCTGTCCATGGGATGCTCCAGGCAAAAGTACTGGAGTGGGTTGCCATTGCCTTCTGCAGGGGATCTTCCTGACCCAGGGATCGAACCCAGGTCTCCCGCATTGCAGGCAGACGCTTTACGGTCTGAGCCACCAGGGAAGCCCCTTGAGTCCACAGACCCTCCCTCTTTAAAACCCTGAACACTATTTTTAATCTGCTTTGGGGAACTTTCTAGAATATGAATGCCCAAGGTGTCACCAGTCACATATCCTGGCCTCAGCATCTCATATTCTGGAAAGTTCCCAAAAGAGACCAGAAATAGCTTTAAGGGTTTTAAAGTGGAAGGAAAGTGAAAGTTGCTCAATTGTGTCCAGCTCTTTGCAACTCCATGGACTATACGGTCCATGGAATTCTCGAGGCCAGAAAACTGGAGTGGGTAAGCCTTTCCCTTCTCCAGGAGATCTTCCCAACCTGGATTGAACCTGGATTGAGCCCAGGTCTCCAGCACTGCAGGCAGATTCTTTACCAGCTGAGCCACAAGAAACTATGGACTAGAAGTCAAGAGCCTTGGGTTGTGGCCTTGGCTCTGAGCCTATGATACTGGGCAAGACACTTGACTTTTATTGGCCACCATCTTCTCATCTGTAAAATGGGGATGATATTGAATAAATGCTACGTATCTCCATACCTGTCCTTGTCACCCACCTGCCAACATCCTTGTGGGTGCCCCTCCTCTGCCTCCATCTTCTGGGGAGACTGTTTTTTGCTCTCTTGCTTCTCGGTTTTTAGAAGCCCCTTATCCTCTTGGCAAGCCTCTCCTTTCTGACTCAGAGCCGTAAATCCTAGATACCTAGAAAGTCAAGGTAATGATGGGTATCGTGGGATGAGGCTAGCCTAAGCTGCCTCCGGCCCCATCTACATTCTGTGGCCAATCCCAGTTCCATGGGGACAGCCTGGAATGCAAACACCTTGGCCTGCAGCCTCTGCTCCCAACACACCAGCTGACCCTGCATGGTGCTGAAGGGCACGTGTTCTGGAGCAAGCCGGTCCAGACCAGAACTCTCATTTTGCTCTCCTTAGCTACGTGACCCGGGACAAGTTATGCCACTTCTCTGTGCCTCCGTTTACCCATCTTTTAAAATGGAGTCATGATAGTACCTACTTCATAGGATTTTGGAGGACTGAATAACTGAATGCCCACAAGTGCTTAGAAGCAATTTGCCACACATCAAGTATTTATACTAGAGAAGCCTCAGTTTCCCCATCTGTAAAATACATAGGGTGTGTTCTCTGCTCCCTAAGAGATTCCTCTCTGGCTCTGACATTGCAGGGTTCAAGCTCTGTCTGGGCAGTCTTCAGCTCTGCTTATTTCTCTCCCTTTGTGGAATGCTCAGCACAGGTCATGTGCAAGACTAATAAATAAATGGATAAATAAATATATAATGCCTTTCATTTTCACAGTGTTGAATAGTTCACAAAGTACTTTCTCATCCATTAATGATCTCAATGGAGTCATCATGCAGGCTCTGGGAAGTAAGCCACCCAGGGATTATTATTGCCATTTTCAGATGGGGAATGAGAGCTTCAGAGAGGCAAAGTGACTTGCCCAAGGTCATATAAGTATTTGATGTTGGGATGAGAAGAGGTGAAAAAGAAGCTGAAAAGGAAAGGAAGAGGGGGAAGGGTGGCGGTGAAGAGCTCTAGGTGTCAGAAAGTAGAAAGATGAAGTAGAAATTTTGCAGTAAGGGATGGGGAGGGGAGGATGAGTTGAGAGAACAGCATGACATATGCATACCACCATATGTGAAACAGACAGCTCCTGGGAAGCTGCTGAATAGCACAGGGAGCTCAGCTGGGTGCTCTGCAGTGACCTAGAGGGTGGGAAGAGGATGGGATGGGAAGAAGGCTCAAGAGGGAGGGGATATGTATGCATAGAGCTGATTCTCTTTGTTCTATAGCAGAAACTAGTACACCATTGTAAAGCAATTATACTCCAATTAAAAAAATAATGAAAAATAAGTGCAAAAATAAAAAGAATACTAGTCAAACTCAGAGCTTTGACGTTTCTCCTCCTGTTTGTGTTTCCTCAAATATATGACTCCTGGGGGGAGTTTTCTTCCCACACTGTGACTGAGTTAGTGTCTGGGACTCAGTCTAAGCTTTAGCTAAAACTTAGTAAAATCTTGGGCTGCATTAATAGAGGTATGGTGCTCAGAGTCAAGGAGGTGAAAAATCCCTTCTGTGTGGGAACCCCACATCTAGTCCTAGGTACAGCACTTTGAGATGGACTCTGACAAACTGGAGGTGGGTGAACCCTGAGCTCTCTGGGACAAAGTTGAAGGAAACAGACTTAAGGAAGAAAAGACTCAGAAGTCTCAGCGGAGTCTTCACCTATGAGAAAGAATCTGGACTTGCTCTAGGAGGCCCCAGGGGGCAGAAACAGGACAGATGGATCAAGGTACCAGGGAAAAATTTAAGTGCAACAGGGAGAGAACTTGTTAATCTCTGCTGCCAGTTCTCCGAAATAGTTTCTGGCCCCTACCATCCCCCAATACCGCTTACACACTGAAGCTCAAGTTCCCTTGATTTCCCCCTTTCCTGGCTCTCCATGATGTCCTTTCCAGGCTGTAGGAGTAGGGTGGGCCATGCCCCTTGTCATTCTTCCCTCAGGTTATGAGCATGCCAGGGATCCCTGCCTTGGGTGCAGGCTCATGGTTGAGGACCCTCCCAGCCCTTAACAGTCATGCAAGGCTCTGTACAGGGAAGGCCCCTGGGAAACCCGAAGGGCCTTGTTTGAGAAGACAGCGCCTGGATGGGGCAGGATTAAACAGCTCCCCGCCAGGCCTGGGGAGCTGGTTGCTGAGGAGGGCGAGGTCAGTGAGGATTGGGCCTGTGTGGGGAATGGCAGGGGCCAGGGCAGGACTGTGGCTGAGGGTGCAGGGATCCTGAAAGGAGACAGAATGAGCTCTGCGGGCGGGGGAGGGGGAGCGGGAGGCGCATCTGCCCAGCACCATCTCTCCGGGTCCAGGGCTCAGTCTGGCGTCTGCTGCCCTCTCAGCCGTGGCACTCATTCTCAGACGGAATAAAAACAAGGCGATTATCATGGGTGTTCCGGCATCCTGAGCACCCCCTCGGAGGCCGCACCGACTGACGGCAGGGATGGGTCTTTAAGAGAGTGAGAACTAGAAGGGCTTAAAAAAAAAACCCCAGCTTGTCAGCAGTAATCGGCTTTTGTTCTGCTCTGTCTCTGCTGGGGTTCGCGCTGCTTCGCAGGGAGATAATTTACCTCTAAGAAGCTTTGCCATCTCAGGGGCCAGCGCACAGGGCCCACGGTCTGAACTTGGGGCTCAGTGGCCCCTCCATCCAGCCCTGCCGGCCCACTCCCGCAGCGGCAGGCAGCCTCCAGGCAGGCCCTGTCTCTCTGCCTTATTCTCCAACACGTTCTCACCCCTGCTGTTGCTCTTGGCGGTGATGGGGGGAGGCAGGGGTTCCCCACGTCTCCTTCCCTGCTCCCTTCTCCCAGCACCGTGGCAGGGAGGACCACACAGGGGCAGGACAAGGGCTGGGAGGGGAGGGGTGGGAATGCAGTCGGGTGCTTTTTTTTCCCTTATTTTTTTGGTTTTGTGACCTGGCATGTGGGATCTTAGTGCTCGGACCAGGGATTGAACCCGCATACCCTGCAGCAGAAGTGCGGAGTCTTAATCACTGGGCCGCCAGGGAAGACCCCTAAAGCTAGTGTCCTGCAACCCCTCCTCCAACACCTGGGCCTGGTTCTGACTGAGCAGATAAAAACACAGGATGGTCAGCTAATTAGTTAATTTTTACATTTTTATTGGGGTATAGCTGGTTACCTTTGAGGAGGGCATGGCAACCCACTCCAGTATTCTTGCCTGCAGAATCCCCATGGACAGAGGAGCCTGGTGGGGCTACAGTCCGTGAGGTTGCAAAGAGTCAGACACAACTGAGCAACTAAGCACAGCACACGTAGCCGATTAACAATGTTGTGGTAGCGTCAGGTGAGCAGCGAAGGAACTCAGCCACCCATGTACGTGTATCCATCCTCCCCCAAATCTCCCATCCAGACGGCCTCGTAACATTGAGCGGAGGTCCATGTAGTATATATACATGTATATGTATACAGTTGGCCTTTGTAGGTTATCCATTTAAAATACAGCACAAGATGGTCAGTTAATTTAAATTTCAGATCAATAGTAAATAACTGTTTATATAATATATATATATAATATATAAAAAATATACCATGGGGTATAAGAATGCCCCATGGAAGATTTGAGATGTACTTACTCTAAAAAATGTATTTATTGTTTTTCCAAAATCTAAATTAACAGGGGGGTCTGCGTTTGATCTGGCCAAGCTAGTCTTGATGGCTCCTTCCTACTGCTTCTGGGATGGTCTGGGAGCATCTCCCTGGCTGGGAGGGCACAGTCCCAACTCTTAACCAAAACCATTTTTAATTAAAGACAAGGGCCCCATTTCATAATTGCACAGAGACCGTGATGACTGATGGCCTTTGGGAAGCTTCGGGGTGGCCTCCAGCAATCAGTGATTGTTGTCAGCAGTACCTAAGAGAAAGGCACCCGTGTAAACATGTAAGCACACTTTTAGAGATGATGGAAGGGAGGCCTGGAGAGGCAGACCAAGTCGCCCAAGGCAGAGCAAGGCAAAAAGGCCTCCAGGCTTTTGGCAAAGTGCTCTGCTCACCCCATGTATCACTCGAAGCAGCCACTTCAGGAAGAGCAGAGGTGGGCACGATGGTCAGGGCTGAGAGAGAGGGAAGGACCCAGGCTCACGTTTCTGGCCGTGGCAGCTTCCCGCCTCCAGCTAGCTCACTCTTAAGTCCCCTGCCCGGTGCAAACCCCGTGCAGTCCACAAACAACCTTCCTGGAGGGCTTCTTGGAAGAATCTTCAGTTGCTGAAAATGACCCTGGAGGAGCTGAGTTCAACTCCTGCTTCTCTGAACAGCACCCTGGCGGAGAGGTTAGGTTGCTCGGAGTAAAGGAGGCAATGATTCTCTCTGTGGGAAGCTGGGGTCCAGCCCCCAGCACTGCACTGTGAGGCTGACCGACCAACTCAAGGTGGGGTCGGGGGGAGAGTCTGACCCTGAGACACTGGAGTCAAGCTGGAGGAACTGGACTTGGGGAAGTAAAGGCTGAGGAGTTTCCACCTCTTCTTCACATGTTAACAACCTGGACTTGCACCAGGAGTCCTGAGGGTAGAAACAGGACCCCAGGGTGGAGGGTCCCAGGGGTAAAGCCCTCATTTGCCCAGAAGCTGGGGGAGTGGCTGATTCTGGTCTCTGTTCTGTGTGACCTTGTTCGAGGTGCCTGCCCTCTCTGAACCTCAGTGCCCCAGTTAGAAAATTGCAAGGTGCCCTAGATTGTATTCAAGCCTTTTTCCAGTGCAGAGCCAAGGTGAATCTCACTCACGGTCCATTAGCGGACTCCACAAGCCAGCAAGCTGAGGTCAGAGGTCGTGCTTCACTCTGGTGAGTCTCCTCGCCCTCTATCTGGCTTCATCAAGATGTGTTAGTTGTTGGGGGATAAAAAGGAGAGCGACTCATTCATTCAAACGAGAGGGGGGCGGTTAAAAAAGCAATCAAGGCCTTGTTAAACCCCCTAGCCGGGGAGCCCAGCCTCTCCCTTGTTGTAACCCCAGGTGTCCACTAGGCTGAGCTTCACTCTTGCTCAGACGTGAGGAAGATCCCTTTGCCTGTAATTCTCTCATTCATGACCTACCTGGTATCTACTCTTCTTTGAAGACTTAGTTTAAATGACTGTGCGGGGACTTCCCTGGCTGCCCAGTGGTTAAGACTCCATCCTTCCACTGCAGTCGGTGCAGCTTCAGTCCCTGGTCGGGGAACTAGGATGCCCCATGCCTTATGGGGAGGCCAAAAAAAAAAAAAAAGGATTGTTGTTGTTTTGTTCAGTTGCTAAGTCGTGTCCCGCTCTAAATAACAACAGCAACAGAAGAGTTTGTGCAAAGCCTTCTGACCCCGCCCTGTGCTTGCCCTCCCTCAGCCCCTCCAGAGGACTTCATTGCTTCCTCCCTGATGTCCCAAGGGAGGGATCCTGTCCATTTTACAGAACACTTGCTGTCCTGCTGGGCAGGGTGTCTGTCTACCCACCTGCTACGCACATGGGATGCTCAAGGCTCCTTTCGGCCTCCCGGTCTCAGCTTGCACAAGCCGTCACAGTGAGCTTTCCCCACCAGCCCATCTTCTGAAGTGTCTCCAGTGTTATTTGCTTCATGGGACACCATGATCTGCAACTTAAATACAAACATGTTGCTGATATCTTTGTTTTCTGTCCTTACTTCTGGAATACGATCCCAGTGCCTTTGTCTTCTTGGTATCTCCAGCACCTAGAATAGAGTCTGAAACACAACACACACTCAGTGAAAATTTATTGAGTGAAAGCAGAGGATGAATGAATGACTCTAAGGCCCTGGGAGAGCATTGATTGCTTTGCTCAGCCAATCTCCATCGTCTCTCCCTCCAGAGACTGTGCTGTGAGTATCCTTTGGGGAACCTTCTCCTCTCTCTGTGCTGAGGTTGAGTAGGTCCAGCCTCTTCCCCAGTCACAAAGCCAGGCCCGCCATCTAGGCTTGGCCCATCTGAGCATTTCTTCTCCCTGACCAGGAACGGGCACTGGGCCACACTGTTCCAGTGAGCCCCAATCCCGGGACATTTGCTGCCAACATGGTAGGATGTAAACTTGTTGCTGCCAGTGGGAAAGTCTGTCTGGGAATGATGCCCACACAGAAGGAAGCTGATCCAAGAGATGGAGAGAGACAGGTTCCTGGCAACGTCACCGGAGCACCTGGATCCAGATGCGCCTGAAGCCACCCCTAGACTTTCCAGTTAGACGTGCCAGTGAGCTCTCCTTTCTGCTTAAAGCTGATTTGAATTGTAATGTATTATTACAACTGGAACAGCCCTCATTAATGCCAATTGGAAACGTGTGTTAAATCATCTTTTCATTATCATCTAGCCTCCAACAGGGCCTGGCATGCAGTAGGCACTCCGATACATGTTTTGAGTGAATAAATGGCAGTAGGCACTTTAAGAGGACGAATAACGTCCCATTTACTTTAACATTTTCCCCTTTTCTATCCAGACAAATGTTCAATACATATTATGCATGCAGTGAATGTTGATTGACCCCAGTTGGATGTGATTCATCTCCTTTACTCTTCCTCCTTCTCTATTAACTTCCTGTTCATGGAGGCCCCTGCCTCCTTCCCCCACCCTCTTTACGGCTCCCGAGTCCCCATTTTCTCATTCTTCTTTATGTTAATAATTACAATAGTTTGCAATTTATCATCCAGAAGAGGTCCATGTCCCAAGTTTCAAAATAACCTGGGAAGAAAAGTGAACGCTAATAAATAAAATCATAGGTATGGGGTATGCCCGGGCTGACCCAGTTACTCACCCGCCACGTGGCTTATACAAGCTGTTCAGTTTCACGTGACTCTCCAGAGAGGGGAAGGAAGCAGAGGGCGTGGAAAAGCTCCCCTGATGTTGCCTCAGTCCTTCTTACCTTCGGAAGCAGGACACGATATTTAGAAGCAGCTACAATGATGAGGGTGCCCTTGTTTCCCTTGGGTCCTGTCATTGGACCCAGTGGAATTTGGAAGTTAACCAGTCATTAAAAAGAGAACTTGATATCATTAAGAACTTCAGCCACATGCAAAAGTAGAGACAATCATATAATCACCCATCATACACTCATCCATCAATCTCAATAAACTCACAATCTTCTTTCATCTCCATGCCTACCCACTCTCGATTACTTTGAAGCATATCATTTGTATCCAACATTATAATATGCCATATTAAAGATATATTTATACACATATAAATATATTGAATATTTATTGCTAGATGATAAATGCTCTTTTTTTTAACAGAGTAATTTTTTTTATTCATTAAAAAACTGATAAAGTAAAGGTCCACTTCAAGAAGTTCCTCTTGTATGTTTTATTTGTTTTATTAGTAAATAAAGCATCTCATTAGCATCCCTATATGGGATGGCTTCATCTAGTCCTCAGACTCGGAACCGTCTTTATCTTTACTAATTTGTAAGTAATGAAGTTTGGAAGTCTCCTTGTCAGATGCAGCCACACCAAACCGATCACAAAGATTGTTCTTTTCATGGAATTTATTTCTTGGTAAAGTATTTCAAATGCCTTTTAGACAACTGTTTATCAGAAACAGCTGTGATTTTACTCTTGAAGTGTTGAAATGTGGACAGCCTTGCCAGGATTCCCAGTTTTTCCATTCATTGTAAGTTTCTCCTGTAGAAACTGTTCAAAATTTCCAGAATCAAAAATTCCATCTTCTACTGGATGAGTAAGGTCTAAATTGAACTTCCAGGTTGACGTCTTAAGCTTCTTGTCTTTCTTTGGCGCCATCTTGAAGGCCAGTTGTGCGATTAGAGAATGGCCTTACCTTACTTGTTGTTGCTGCAAATTCTTCTGCCAGCATATGAAGACACCTAAAGCCCAGGCTGACCCTCTTGAAAGTGACGGGCCTCCTGGGAGAGAGGCAGAGGCATAGTTGAGTGCATGCCTATGAGTGATCTGATTACACTGGGCAGGATAGGTCTGAGCCATTGCAGATGATACCTGCCCAAACTGGTGACTCACAAAATCATGAGCATACAAAACAGCTGTTGATTCAAGTCGCTGCATTTTGGAGTGCTTTGTTACTCGGCAATAGCTAATTGGTGCATACCCCAAAGTGAGTATTAAGCCCTTAATTTCATTAAACAACTAATTAGTATCAAAATTTTGTTGATTATCTCATAAATGTTTTTTCTACACTTTGCTTGTTTTTATCGGGTTCCACTAAGGTGTGTGTATTTTGATTGATGGATAAGTCTTTTATGTATCCTTTAATCTAGAGTTTACACTTCCAATTTTTTTTTCCTGGAATTTATTTTTCAAAGATCCTGTGTCCTTTATCCTGTAGACTTTTCCATAATCTGATTTTGCTGAATGTTATGGTGCCTTTTGGGGCTTTCCTGGTGGCTCAGATGGTAAAGAATCTGCCTGCAATGCAGGAGACCTGGGTTCAATCTCTCAGTTGGGAAGATCCAGAGAAGGGAATAGCTACCCACTCTAGTATTCTTGCCTGGATAATTTCATGGACAGAGGAGCCTGGTGGGCTACATACAGTCCATGGGGTCGCAGAGCATCAGACACGACTGAGTGACCAACACTTCATGGTGCCATTTGGTGTGTTTCTTTGTCCCCAGGTTACCTGTAAACTGGCAGTCAGTTAGGTCTGGAGGCTTGTTGGGGTCAAGGTTTGGTTTATTTTGGTGCTGTGTTCTTCCAACAGGAGGCATCAATATCCAGTTACTTTTCAGTCACGTGGCTGCCCTTTCTTAGATTGACTAATCCATTAGTTTTAACAAAATGATATGGCAGTTATTCACTCTTCATTTGTCCACCATAACAGTTCTATTAATATAAATTTCTTTTTATAAAGTATTTGGTTACCAATGCCACCACATGTATAGCAAAGGCAGGATAAGAGTTTGATTCTTTATTTGCCAATTTTCAAAAGAATAAGCTTGTTCCTTAGCATCCTCTGGAGGTGACCGACAAAGTTTATTTTTGGAGTATCATTATAAACTCATGAATTTAAACATTTTGATGTGTTTTTAATACAAGGAATTGTCCTTATTGATGCTGAAATTGTACCAGCTTTGACCAGTGGGAGCCTATTCAAATTGGCTCCTGAGTCATTTTGACACAAATCCCATAATCGTTGATAATGTTTGATAGATCACTTGTTTCTGGTATGAAGATGTTCTGGCTTATCTTGTACTTTTTCCTGTCTTGGGCTGAGCATTAGCCTTTCCTCCAAGGATACTTAATTTTTTTGACATAGTTATACATGATGTTTCACAGGGAGAAAAAGCTTTGATGAGCTTCCCCCCACCCACTTTTTTTTTTTTTTTTTTGGTGAGAACAGAAAGGCCAGAAATCTTCAAGGAGGTCAGATTGATTGGCACAGATAGCTGGCTTTCCCTGAGATAAGTTTGGAAAAGTCTACCAGGTAAGAGCATATCATT
Source organism: Bos grunniens (assembly GCF_055505025.1). Taxonomy (NCBI): domain Eukaryota; kingdom Metazoa; phylum Chordata; class Mammalia; order Artiodactyla; family Bovidae; genus Bos; species Bos grunniens. The sequence continues at coordinate 47,868,352 of NC_141183.1, read as the reverse complement.
CTTAGGTTTGCAAAAGCAACAGTCTCAAGACGGATGACACTTCTTGGTGATCTACTGGTTTCCCTCAATGAAGAAGAAGAAATCTTAGCTTTGTAAACAAAGGTGCAAAAGGAAGAGTCATCTCAGAGCTGGTTGATTCCATGGATTGGAGTCTGAAGATGGAGAAGCACATGGAAATATGACCTGTGGTCTGAGTCTTGAACAGGGCTCTTAGACCTACATCAGAGCGCGGACACAACCAACCTGCGGAGGCTGAGCTGTACCCGGAGGAGCAGGGGTGCCCGGGAGACCAACCACCTGTATGTCAGATGCCTCTTCTATTACTGATCCTGGGCAGTTAGCTTTTCTAAGGCCTGTTTTTCTCATCTGAGAACTGAAGATAAACTCACCCCTCCTGGACACACTTTGAGGATGAAATGAGATGATCAGATGGAGATAGGACCAACTTGCCCTTCTTGACTTGAGCTCATCTCATTTTCTTTCCCCTTCTTCCAGAGATCCACGCCCCTAGGCTTTCTCCATTTGGTTCATTCTCCAAACTAATGCAGTGTTAAAAAGCTCTGTCATGTCTCTTAGGGGACAGATTGAGAGGGAACCACAGAGGCAGCGGAAGACCATTGCCCAGAGGCTCTGGGCCCACCGGGTTCACACAGCCCCATGTGGGGTCCAGAGGGGCCTGGTATTGATTCTCTCTGAGGCCATGGGCTGTTTCAGGGTCTCCCTGACTCCCTACTTTTTAAATAATTATTTTAATTTATTTATTTGATTGTGCCAAGTCTATGTGCCAATACTCCAATGCTTTGACCATCTGACGTGAAGAGTCAGTCAACTGTTGGAAAAGACCCTGATGCTGGGAAAGATCGAGGGCAGGAGGAGAAGGGGTGACAGAGAAGAGATGGTTGGATGGTATCATCAACTCAATGGACGTGAGTTTACGCAAACTCCGGGAGATAGTGAAGGACAGGGAACCATGCAGTCCATGGGTTTGCAAAGAGTTGGACTTGACTGAGTGAGAAGAGCAACAACAGCAGCCAAGTCTTAGTTGCAGCACGTGGGGTCTTCGATATTCATTGCAGCATGTGAGGTCTTTGCTGTAGCATGTGAACTCAGTTGCAGCATGCAGGACCTAGCTCTCTGACCAGGGCTTGAACCTAGCCCGCTGCGTTGGGAGTGGGAACATTAACCACTGGACCACTGGAGTCCCTACTGACTCCCTACCCATGATGATGATGGTGAAATTGATGGTACCAGAAGTAATATTAATAATTTTAGGTAACACTGACCGAGCACTTTCTTTGTTCTGGGTTCTGTTTGAGGTATTATAGGTGTGTTTCCATTTGTTCAAGCTACCATCGTCTCTCCTCTAGGTTATGCAATAACTTCCCAACTGACCTTCACCCCTGCTGCCCTCCATCTATTTTTCACAGGCTGTCCAGAGAGATCCTTTTAAAACACAGGTCAGATCATGTTACTCCTCAAAGGCTGTCAATGTCCTTTCATCTCACTATGAATAAAAGATAAAGCATGCACGGTGGTCATCAAGCCCCTCATTCCCTGGTCTCTCACTGCCTCTCAGATCTCATTACCCTTCTCCCCTCGCTGTAGCCACCCTGGCTTTTGATAAGCACAGCCCTGCCTCAGAGTCTTCGCCCATGCTCTTCCTTCTGCATGGAAGGTTCCCCTTCCCACCCCTCCACCCTTTCGCTTCTTCCAGATTTCTGCACAAATAGGATCTCCTCAGCAGGTCCTCCCTTCCCTGATGGTTCTGCATAAACCAGCCCTCTCTTCTTGTCAGTTTCTAGCCTCATTTCTTCATAGCACTTCTACCACCTACTGTATTACACATTCACTCTTTGTGACTGTCTCTGCTCCCTACAGTGCAAAGCCCATGAAAACAGGAATTTTTCATCTCTATCCTAAGCACCTAAGACAGTGACAGGTACATAATAGATGAGCAATAAATATCCATTGAGTGAATGATCGCATATTAACTCAATAATCTTCTGTGCTAGGTACAATTATTTTTCCATCTTTATAGGTGAAGAAGCTGAGGCAAAACTATTAAGTTGCCACTTTAACTGGCAACCAGCTATTTGCTTAACATCTCGTAACAAGTTAGTGGAAAGATGGAACTGGCTGGTCAGGATGGCAAATGGAGACCATTGCCCAGAATCTCCTTCGCCTCTTTCTTTTCTTCCTCTTTCACTATGGGAATTTATAGGGGATTTCTTTTTCCTCTCTACCCACTTGGGCTTCTGCCCTGGCCCCCTGTCTGCCTGTCTGCCCTGAATTTCAGGCTGGACAAAGTATAAGGGAACCCAGAGGTCCCCTTGCCCTCCCGGTCTGCTTGGCCAGTTCCTTATATGCTGCCTTCCTGGCTGCCCCAAGGGTGCCTGGGCTACCCCAGCAGAAGGATTCTCCATACCTGCGGATGCACCTGCTTCTGTCTGACCATCAGAGATTACATAAAGGGGGGGATGAGAGAAGCTTCAGGGGAGAGGAGGCAACTTGTTCATTTCTTTGCTCCCCTGAAAAATTTCCCATCTCTATCCCAGATACACAAGGATGGAGGGGAAAGGTGGTCTGAAGCTTGATGGTTTGATGGGACCCATTTTTAAAATTTTTGTTTTATTTTTTAATTGAAATATAGTTGATTCACAGTGTTGCTTCATTTCTGCTGTACAACAAAATGATTCAGTCATACATGTGTATGTTAAAAGTGTTAGTGGCTCAGTTGTGTCTGACTCTCTGCAACTCTATGAACTGTATAGCCTGCTGGGCTCCTATCCATGGAATTCTCCAGGCAAGAATACTGGAATGGGTTGCCATTTCCTTCTCCAGGGGATCTTCCCAACCCAGGGATCTAACCTGGATCTCCTGCACTGCAGGCAGGTTCTTTACTGTCTGAGCCACCAGGGAAGCCCTTCCATGTACACACATTCTTTTTTTGAATATTCTCTTCCATTCTGGTTTATCATAGGATATTGAATACAGCTGCCTGTGCTGTAGAGGAGGACCTGGTTGTTTATCTGTTCTCTATATAAAAGCTTGCATCTGTTAATCCCCACTTCCTGCTCCTTCTCCCTCCCATCTCCCCCCACCCCCTTGGCAATCACCTGTCTGTTCTCTACATTGTGATTCTGCTTCTGTTTCATAGATAGGTTCATCCCTGTCCTATTTTAGATTCCACATAGAGCGACATCATATGGTATTTGTCTTTCTCTTTCTGACTTACTCTATTTAGTAGATGATCTCTGGTTGTATCCATGTTGCTGCAAATGGCATTATTTTCTTCTTTTTATGGCTGAGTAGTATTCCACTGTGTGTGTATATATATATATATATACACAAACCTTCTTTATCCATTCATCTGTCTGCTGGTGTCAATTCGATGTCATCACTTTAACAGAGCTATGTCAAAAGAGCCATGTTAGCAATTCACTTTGGGTTTTTATTTATTTTTTATTTAAATTTATTTATTTTAATTGGAGGCCAATTACTTTACAATATTGTATTGGTTTTGCCATACATCAACAGGAAAAAATTATTAAGTTTGCACTCAGAGAACTTTTCCCTTTGTAGCATACAGTGCTATGGACTTTGACAAATTCATAGTGTCATGCAGGCACCACCATGATCCCGACACAGAACAGTTCTGTCACTACCGAATTCTCTTCTTTTCTGTCCTCTTCCCACAAACACTCCCTCCCCTTCGCCATCATCGGTATGCTATCCATCCTTGTAGTTTTCCCTTTTCTAGAAAGTCATATCAGTGAACGCATACACTGTATAGCCCTTTGAGTTAGGATTCTTTCACTTAACAAATCTGGGATGCACCCATGATACTGTTGCATGTGTCGATTGCGGATTCTTTTCTATTGTCAAGTAGTATTCCATTGTATGAATATACCACATTTATATTATCCATTCACCATTGAAGGATGTTCAGATCGTTCCCAACTTTTGACTACGCCACATGCTCAGTGCAGGTTTTTGTGTGAATATGAATTCTCATTTTTTTTGGGTAAATACCTAGGACTACTAAATCATGTGATAAGCCCTTGTGACCCCATGGACTATACAGTTCATGGGGTTCTCCTGGCCCGAATACTGGAATGGGTAGCTGTTCCCTTCTCCAGCGGATCTTCCCGACCCAGGAATCGAACCAGGGTCTCCTGCACTGCAGGCGGATTCTTTACCAGCTGAGCTACCAGGGAAGCCCCTAACTTTATAAGAAACTGCCAAACTGTTTTTCACAGTGGCTGAACGTTTTGTTTTCCTATCAGCAGTATATGAAAGTTCCGTTCCTCACCAGTATTTCTTTTTAAGAAAAAGACAATTTTATTTACTTGTTTATGGCTTTGCTGGGTCTTTGCTACCACTTGGGCTCTTCTCTAGTCACAGTGTACAGGCTTCGCGTGGCGGTGGCTTCGCCTTGCAGTGGTGTCTTGCTGCAGAGCACGCGATTTAGGGCGTGCGGGCTTCCGTAGTCGAGGCTCTCAGGCTCTAGAGCGCAGGTTCAAAAGTTGTGGTGCATGCTCGCCACCAGCACTTCATATCGTCAGTTTAAAAAAGATTCTGCAGCCATGCTAGCAGGTATATGGCGACATAAGACTAATGATACAGAAGACATCTTTGTATGTGTTTATTGGCTCTAGAGGAGTAAAACTGGCCACCCCCAAATCTGTCTTTTTCGTATAAGGATTATTTCAGGCTGACTGCTTTAAAGAAACAGAAGACAAAGGAAGTCTTTCTTTTTACTTACTTTTCCCTTCTCAACTGCCTAAAAAAAACTCTAGTTAAACAGCCTGGCTCAGGAAGTAAGCTACTGCCAGAGACAGCTATTAGGCTGGCCAAAAAGTTCATTCAGGTTCTTTTTTCCATCACATCTAACATCTTATGGAAAACCCAAATGAATATTTGGTCAACTCAGTAGAAAAAATATGAGCTAGGTAGACCAGGGCAAACTTAGCAAGGTCTGTTTGATCAAAGTCCTCTCCGTGTCACATTATCTCTGCTTGGCATGGCAGACATCTATTTACCAATACTTACTTTTTTTTCACCTTCCTATGAATCACCTATGAATCCTCCCTTTGAGGTCTCAGACCCCTTGGCCCTCTCCCTTAGTCTGCTGCTGCTGCTGCTGCTAAGTTGCTTCAGTCATGTCCGACTCTGTGCGACCCCATAGACGTCAGCCCACCAGGCTCCCCCTTCCCTGGGATTCTCCAGGCAAGAACACTGGAGTGGGTTAGAATGACATAAATACTCTATTTGACCTGACTATCTTTAGAATCCCTCATGTGTGAATTCCCTGTATGTACATCATTAAATTTGATTTTCTCCTATTAATCTGTCTTATGTCAGTTTAATTCTTAGACCAACCAAATGAACAGTCGAGGGAAATTTTTTTTTCCTCTCAGACATTGCCATCCCTCTATTTTCTTTGGTGAAGAGTTCAAATGTCTTTATATCAAAATTGTTGCCTCTTTTGTTTTTATTCCCCTCTTGCTTCCTTGGAGTGGTCCTTTCAGGGGTTGCTTACAATGCTGCCTCCTGGGTTTGAATTCCTAAAACTTCCCACCAAATAAAACATAACTCTCACACACACAAAAAAATGTGCATGCATCCTAAGAACTTTGCTCCCCTGTCTGAGGGACTGAGGGGAAATGGTTGTTTTAAGGTTACTCCATCCAAGAACCTCTGCCAAATATTGAGAAGGTTGGTTGGGGTAGTGGTGGTGCGTATATTTTCTAGAACTAAGAACCACAGTAGCTACATTCTATTTTTGGTAGCTGAGAAAATTCTCCAAGGCTGTCTAGCCTAATCCTATTTCTCTGCTTTTCAGAAATAAGAAGATCGAGACCCAGAGAGGAAAGGCTTTTGCCCACATCCCACAGAGAGAAGGTTCCTAAGCTGGATCAAGATCTTAGCTTGACTAACTTCATTTCTAAAAAAGCCTCAAACTCCTTCCACTGTAGACCTTAGGTGCTGCGTGAGATGCTGAAGATATATAAATGGCCCCAGATCCTGGGAAGTTTTTTGGAGGAACGGAAGCAATGCAGAACAATGCTAGGAAGAGAAGAAATATGTGGACATGCATTTCTTGGTTGCTGAAAATTCTGGTGGAAAAGGAGAGGAAAGATGGAGTTAGCTGAGCCAAGCTTCCTGGAGAAAGGGAGCTTTGGGTCCCAGTTTGGGATGAAAGCATAAAGTCTTGTATGTATGTACAGTGTGCCTGTATGTATGAGTTTCATCTTTTATAGAATTGTGTGTATTGGGTATGCTCACAGTATATCTAGGATGATAATCATTTTCCTCATTTGGTAATAAACATGAGTAACTGTGAAGCTCAAAGTTAGCATCTGTTTGGTATATTTGAGGGTGGACTTTTGGGTCTTGCTTAACTCTGAATGTTCTTCATCACCCTCATCTCTGAGGCCTCAGGTGGGGAGCCCTTCCCTGGTGACCCCTCCCACAGTCCAAACTGCAGCTGCCAGCACTTAAATCCAATGAGCAGTGAGTTCTCGGATTTGCTTCTAGTTGAAATCAATATTTGCTGAGAAGAATGCATCTTAATTTCAGCGGCCAGCTCTCCGGGCGAGAATTGCTCTAAAACAAACCTCCAAACCCACAGACTTAATGCGTCCTAGTTCCGTTGTTTAGTAAATCTCTCTGTACAGAGAAAAATCCATTAGCTGACGGGGCAGGGATGGGGGTGGTGGGGATGTGGGGAGAAAGAGAGTGGAGGCCCCCAGATGCAGCCTCAGCAGCAGAGATGGGACTGAGAGCCCGGGGCACCCAATGAGAACTCAGCCACGTCCCTGGATCCAGCCCAGGACATTCCCGGCCTCCTGCATGCCGGGAGGCTCAGCCAGGGTGTCATTGATAGAATGAATGGGAGGAGACCCCTTTCCCCAGTGCCTGCTTGGGGAAGTGTTTTCTACTTGCCGGTTGTCCCATCCTAAATCTACAAGGAGGCGATTGATTTTCTTTTCAGCAAAACTGGGGGAAAGCAATCATTTACCCCAGAACATGGGCTTTAATGAATCTGTGAAACATATGAGGTCACCCTGATTACATCTTCCCCTGACAGCCCGGGATGGCTCAGCAGCAGCACTCAGAAGACCTCCTGAATGAGGAGGCTTTCCCAACCCAGCTTCCTCCCTTTGCTCTGCTGAGTCAGGGTATGTCTTAGAGCTTTTCTCCCTGGAAGTCAGGGGGCCTGGGTTTAGGCTCAGCTTAACCCACCATGGGGGTATCTCTGGTGGCTCCGCAGTAAAGAATCTGCCTAGAGACTTGGGTTCAATCCCTGGGTCAGGAAGATCCCCTGGAGAAGGAAATGGCAACTTGTTGGAAGTGCTGTGGACAGAGAAACCGGGCAGGCTGCAGTCTACGGGACTGCAAAAGAGTTGGACATGATTGAGTGATTAAACAACAACAGCAACCCACCATGGACAGGCAACAAGAGCCTGTGGTGAGAGCTCAGGGCTCCAAAGTCATTGTCACCTGAGAGAGCATCCAACTTGACCACTTTCTACTTGAACATCTTTAGGCAGCAGCTTTAACCTCTCTGAGCTTCAATTTCCTCAAGAATCCTCTAGGGAAAAATCATTGTCAGGACACAAACCTCTGGATTTAAAGTGTCAGGCTGATACTTGGTGGGAAAGTCAAGGAAGCAATAATTACCATTTAGCACCTCAGTTTTTGCTCTCTGTATAATGGGTTGAATGTTGTTTCACAATGAATTAAGAAGAGGAAGGATGAAAGCAACAGGAAACAGTAGTATGGGGGTTCCTTTTGTGCTCAAATGCCAGAGATCAGAAATGAACTCAGGAACCAGGTCTTCAGGAAATGGTGTGGAAGGCACGCCCCTTTCCCTTAGAAGAATCCAGTCTAGGACTGTTGGCTCCAAATTAGGACGTTCCATGTTCAGTTTAATTTTCCAGATAGGGCAACTAAAACTCTGTCAGGGTCAGTCACCTGCCTGGGGTCACCAGCCAGCCAGCTGGGAGCAGTGGAGTCGCAGATCCAGGGCTGCAGGCTCCAGGACATCAGGCCTTTTGCCTAAGGTAGGGTCCTACCTTCACTTGCTTCTTGTTTTAGGCAACCCAGACCACCTGAGGTGGGAGGCAGTGGCCTGAGTGAAGGGGGAAATGAAAGCTGAGGTGGTGTTGATAAAGGAGGAGGGACCACAGAGGAAGAGGTATTTTTACCTTGAATTATTTTTATTAGATGTCACAACAGCTTCACAGCATTTGGGATCCAGGTAGACAAATCAATGAAAATAATTATAGCAAACATCCTGTCTTCCCCCTTCCCTCCTTCTTCCATCCCCACAGCTCCCTTGGACTAAGTGAGGAGCTGGCTCGCTCGGCTTTGTGCTCCAGCCCCAGGAGAGTAAGGGCGGCAGCCCCTCTGACCTCTGCCTTCTCTTCACTTTGTTTACAAGCTGCTTGGCCCGACTCGAGGCTCAGATCTTAGAGAAAGGAACAACTCCAGCAAGAGCAGCAGCCTCAGAGATGGCAGCAGCAGCAGGGAAAATGAGCCAGAGGCCAGAGAGAGAGACAAGCAACTCCTACAGCGACTTAGAAACTGGTAAGAGGGCTTTTATTCTTAGAATCCATTTATGGCTTAGAAATAAACCTTCTGTCAAGCCTTTTATTGCTAGTCAGATGACAAGATAAGTCAGAGTCACATGAATGAAGGCTGTTGGAGTCATCTATCCATTCACCCATCCATCCATTCAACCACTCATCCAATCATCCATCCTTCCTTCCATCCATCCACCCAACCATCCATTCAACCACCCAGCTATTCACTCATCCACCTACCCACCTATCCACTCAAGTATCCATCAGGCTGTCCATCCATCCATCCATCCATCTTTCCATCTACCCAACCATCCACTCATCCACCTACCCACCTATCCACTCAAATATCCATCATTTTGTCCATCTGTCCATCCATCCATCCATTTATCTATCCACCCATGTATCTATTTATCCCCTTTCAATCATTCAATGACCATTTATTGAGGATCTATAGGAAATGGCATTGTAGTGGAAAGGGTGGGATAACCCCGATTCAAATCCTTGCTCTGCCATTTCAGAGTTATCTCTGTGTGCTGGATGTCTTCCATTGGCCCCCCAGAGTCACTGCATAGACCTGTGCAGATGGCGTCAGGAGCCTCCCTGCCTCCTGACTTCTGTGTGGGCTCGTCTCATGGAAAGGATGAGCGGGAGATGAGAGGGAGGGAGGAGACCAAACCCGGAGTCTTTTCCTCCGTCTGGGGTCCCTCAGCTCAAGCTCATGGTCTTACTATGTGGCCCTCGCCACACAACCCTTCCCATCTTTGGGTTGTGGGACTCTGCCTTTCAGGTAAGAGCACCACTATTTACCTGCCCCAAGGTACTTCCATATCCCTTATGGTTTTCCTATGCCCTGACCATGCCTTTTAAAATAACCCTTTCATTAAACTTTCCTCACGTTATTTCAGTTTCAGTTGGCCATCAGTTTCCTGCTGGGGCCTAGACTAATATACTATGTGATCCTGAGTAAGTTTTGTTTTACCTCTTCAAATCTCAATTCCTCCATAGGTAAAGTGAGGCTATAAATTCTGCCCTGCAGGATTGTTGCGAGGATCAGGGAAGATAAAGGGCTTACCTAAGTTTGTGCAGCTGGTTAAGGGGCAGGGCTGGGAGGCAACACCAGAAATACTTGAGCCAAAACCCAACCTCCTAGCATCTGGTGCCCTAGGGTGTGGCCACTCTGGGATAAGTGGCAACGGAGGGTCACATTAGTGGACTCAACGACCCTCTTCAGCCTCACAGGGTCCTCCTGGCCAGATTTGCTTTGGTGTGCTGTGCTTAGTCGCTCAGTCATGTCCAGACTCTTTGCAACTGCATGGACTGCAGCCTGCCAGGCTCCTCTGTCCATGGGATTCTCCAGGCAAGAATACTGGCTTTGGTACCTTGCACTCATTGCTCAGATGCTAGCAGAAGGGAAGCAGTTTGCATCCTTCTTCCTCCCACTGCATGGACAGTCTTAGAGGGCCTGAACCATCAATTCCATTCAAGAGCAGTATTCAGGAAAAGGATACCCTGGTGTTGGCTGATGAGGTCAAAAGAAGTATTGCCAAATTTCTTTCTTAATCAAACAGACAGTAAAGGAAAGGGGAGCTGGCATTTGTCACGAGAGCTCCATGAGCTAGGTGCTTAAATGAATTCTCTCATTTAATTTCCCAGCAATAGAGGAGGTGGGAATTTTTACCCCTATTATTCAGGTGAGGAAACTACAACTTTGAAAGGTTAAATAGCCCACACAATATCCAGCCAGTAAAGGATGGCGTAGATGAGGGACCACTCAAACCCAGTCCTGCCTGTATAGCCTTGTCTCTTCCCATAATACCAGGATTAACAGAAGGAGACCATACTCTGTTTTACTGGCTCGGCAATTTATATTTCTTTCCTGCATCTTCTGGGACTTGGGTCCATCAGTTACTCTTCTTACTCTCTCTCCTGCATCTCCAAACTTGCTCTCTTCCTTGGCTCCCTCTCTTCTACATAAGAATGTGTGTAAGTCTCCTGAGTCCTTGAATCATGCGTCTGCTCTACCTTGCTTTCTCTACCGATCACCAGTCTTTCTTACCCTACTCCATCTTCTCACCTACCATTGCCAGCCTTCTGTCCCCATCAAGCCTTGTCCAGCGAAAGCTAGTAATGACCTGGTCACCGATTTCAACAGGAATCATCTAGTTTCATCTTCAACTTCATTCATTCATTCAATAAATTTTGTTGAGTCCCTACTTTGTGACAGGCATAATTCTAGATACTAAAGCAATGAATGAAAGAAAAAAACAAAACAAAACAAATCCTTGCCATCCTGGAGCTTACATTCCAGTGGTTTGGGGTGACAGATGGTATTAATAAAACAGTACAGCAGCTCTTGCATTTCTCTCTCTCTGTGTCTCAATTATGTGTCTCCCAGGCCAAGTCTTCTTGGCCCTATCTGAGAGCACTCCCTGCTCCCCTCTTTTTCTCACCTGTGGAGGCTGATCCGCCCACCAGCTCTGTCCTTGGTCTTGATATCCCTTCATTCACTCTAGAAAGACCTCATCTACTCCCTGGCTTCAGCTGCCTGAATTTGAAGGACTCCTGAATCCAAAGACCCAACCTAGGCATTGATTTCGTGCTGCAGATGTATTTATCCAGCTGCCTCTTGACTCTTCCACCTGGGTATCTTGCCTCAAGCCCCTTTGGACCACAGAATATCCTTCACTGAATATTCTCTCCCCCACTCCCACTCTGCTCCTTTCCATGTATTCCCAGGCTCTGTGTGGTCCCTAGTATTCCCCGGTGTGCATGCTGGACTCCTGGTCTTTATCTTATATGTCCCCCTACTTCCCCTCTTCCTGGGACCTATCTCCCAAGCCGGTTCCTCCCGCTCCCCCCTGCCCCCAACCACTACCTCATCCCATCACTTCCGTGGGCCCCCACAGCCACCTTATCTGCAGTGTCTGTCCACTACATTCAAGCACAGCGCTTGGCATATAAGGGTCATCCACTTAGTGTGTGTCACAGGAATGTGTGCATGTCTAAATAAGGGAATACAAATGCCTTCCCTGCCTACAAGCCCATGAAATCCTCACAGCAACTCCAAAAATGGCCGATAACACCTTCCTTTCACAACCCAGAAATCTGGGGCTTAGAAGCATGAAAGACATTCCTGCAGCTAATAAGGGGGAAAGCCAGAGCTGCAGCGTTCCTATTTCTCTGGATTTGAGAAATCCAACACTTAGGGCTTCAGGCTGGGCTAGGACGGTTCCAGGAGTGACTTGCCAAGAAACAAGAAGTTCTCTGAGTGGATGAAGTCATGTTTCCAGAGCTAATAAAGCCAAGGTTCTTACCGCATTCTCCAAGGGAGAGAAATTTAAAGTGCAGCTGTAGTCCTTGGCGGCTCTAGGTGACCAGAGAGCCCAAGGCCAGCCCTGCTGAGAGTGTGATTTGCCCCCAGAAGCATCCATTGCCTGCTATTGGTGTACACGGTACTGCTCCAAGCCTGGCCAAGTTGCCGAGTTCATAACCACCGGCTGATTGTAGCATCATGGGAAATAAACTCTTCAAAAAAGTAAGCAAAATTTGCTGCTGCAAGTCGGGGGAGAAAAAAAGAACCATTGCAAATGCATATTAAGTATATCTGACACCGTGTGTAATATGGTTTCAATGCCAGGCAACTTGTTAGCTTCCTAATATGTGTATTCTGGAGTGTTTGCAAATATGCTACAGAGCTTGGCAAACAGCTCCACAGGCACCATGGAGAGGCTGCTCTTAATTTAAGCCCATGTCATCTATGGCTTTTAAACTCTCTCCTGCCCCAGTTAACCCAGGCCTGGGTTGGTGGCCCCCGGAGAAGCTCATCTCATTGCCATCCTTTCCATTCTTTTGATACAGAAAATCAGTGGATACACCAACTCAGCTTGCTATGGAGGGTTGCAGCCCTACCCCTCGGCTGGCCTAAAACCCTGGAGTGCCAGGGCTAAAGGGGCCTTTCTAAAGCTTCTAGTCCTAGGACTTTCCCGGCTGTACAAAGGTTAAGACTTCCCCTTCCAGTGCAAAGGGTGAGGATTCACTCCCTGGTCAGGGATCTAGGATTCTACACGCCTCACAGCCAAAGAAACCAAAACACAAACTACAGAAGCAATATTGTAACAAATTCAATTAAGACTTTTAACAAATGGTCTATATATAAAAAAACTTTAAAAAAATAAAAATGAAGCTTCAAGTCCTAGCGCCCATTGTACAGCAGAGAAAATTGAGGTCCAGATAAGAAAGGCCCTTGACTGAAGGCAATGGTGCAAGATGATAACAGTAGGAAGACTGGATATAGGCCATCCACAGCATTCCTGGACATTTTGCTTGGTGCCTAGAGTTTAGAGAGAGGCTGGATGTGTCTTCAGAACTGTTGCATTTTTTGACAGAGGCCAGAGCAGCAATCCGACGTCCCCTGTGGCTCAGACAGCTAAGAATCTGCCTGCAACGCAGGAGACCCAGGTTCGATCCCTGGGTCAGGAAGATCCCCTGGAGAAGGAAATGGCAACCCACTCCAGTCTTCTTGCCTGGAGAATCCCCATGGACAGAGGGGCCTGGCGGGCTACAGGCAGACATGACTGAGAAACCAGCATTCTCAGAGCAGCCAGCAGGGAATGAAGGAGGAGCCAGCATCCATCTCTCATGACTCTCGGTGGAACAAAGCACCCCCATGCTTGTTTCCATTCTCCACCTGGCATCTTGCCTTCCAGAGCAAAGGGTACGGGTCCCAGTCGCAGCCACAGGGCCAGCCAGGATGAAAATGGGAGGCCTGGTGAAGGCAGATACTGCCCTAAGCGCTCCTTCTCTGGCTGACTTGCTGTCTTTCTGGCCGAAGGAACAGAACCTGGGGAGCTTGCCCTGAGCAAAGGAAATCCCCACTCGACTTGGTTTCCGTAATCTGCCTGCAGATCTTGCCTGGTTAACCCCGTGGGTCATTTTAATTTTCCAGAAGCTTTCCGACTTCCCTTGGATCCTTAATCAGATAAGGGGATCTGTGCATGTGTTTGTGTGTGTGTATGTGTATGTGTGCGTGTGTGTGTGCAAGCGCACATGCGCACGCGTGCCTGGGCTCACTCAGATCTCCTCCCCCCTTTTTCCTTCCCTCTTTCTCTCCCACAGGCGCACTCTCCCCTTCTCTCTCTCTCCATAATCACTTCCCATCTCTTCCAGAATGCTTAATGGAGTCTGGAGAGGAGACCAAGGACGATTTCATCTCCAAGAGGGAGCCAGCCCTCACACCCCTCTCTCTTCCCCATCATCTCTTTCCTTGTTATTCTGAGAGCGGATTTGGCAAAGTGCTTTCTCCGAGGAGGGAGAAGGACACACCTCCCCTGCCTCTTTGCTCCCTGCAGAAGGGGGATTTTTTTTGCCATCCCCTGCTCTGCTGTCATTGGGTCCTTACCTAACTGCCAGAGCCCAGTGCTGCTGGCAGTCACAAGCCAGCTCGGGCTGGGGGAACAGAATATATGAGGACGCATAATTGGCTGTGGAGGCATGCTGGTGGCTGGCGGGCTCCTTGGCGATGCCCACGGAGAGAGAGAGCCCAATAGGATGCCTCTAATAGCTTATCTCCTAATACTTGTTGTTAGGAAGCTGTTGTCTTTCCCTCCGAGCCTGTCTGCCCGGTGATGCACGGCATGGCTGGTGTCAGCTGCCTTCTCCTGCCGAGAGGACGCCCAGCTCCCTTCTGCTGGGGAGGGCTCAGCACCCATCCTGGTCCCGGGCATTCTTATCCAGCCTGGGGGGTGCCTTGCCCACTGGGGTGAAGGGTCAGCTCTCAACATCAGCCCAGCAGGAGGAAGAGGAAGGAAGGGCACCTAGGGCTTTCTTTGCGGATCCTTTCCTGGGCCCCCAGGTGCCTGGCATGGTGCTTGGCACACAGCAGGCACTTAATAAGTGTTTGTGGTTCTGAACTGAATTATCTACGGTTGGCATGAGGCTGGACCAGATCACTCAAAGTCCTTTCCAGCCCTATGGGTTAGGGGTCTGATAAATGCTGTCATGCACCCCCAGCGTGCCTGGCGCCCATGCTAGGCTCCCCTGGGAGCAGAGGGTGTTTCAGGCACCAGCTCTGTCTCTGGTGCTCACCTCACAAGGCTGCAGTAAGAAGAAAGTGAAGTAACACATGAGAGTGCCAGGGCCACGCATGGATGAGCACCTTTCTCGAGTCTTCCAGAAGCCCAGGGCACTCACCCTCTAAGGGCCCTTAGAGAATCATCTTGTCTGATCCCTCTGTTTACCAATTAAGTGCCCAAAGCCCACAGGTGGCTAGTTCAGGGCCTCATATGCATCTGAAACAGAGTTAGGAGGCAAATTCAGCGTGCATGACTCCCAGCCTGGCACTCTCTTGGTAACAGTAGGTTGCCAAAGAGTTGAGTCCTGGACCCAAGACACGTGACGGTGGGACCAAGCTGGACCAACATAGATGGGTACTTGAGTCCAACAGGAAGTGCTCTGAGGATGCAGAAAAGGAAGGCACAACCCCAGCGTTGATAGCCTTCGATCTTTCATGGTTTGTCTGTTCCTTCATTTGTTCCTTGGTTCATTGATTCATTCTCTCCGTGAATATTTAAGTAGCACTATCTCTATGCCAGGCGCAGGAAGTTGACTAGATGGAGTCCTTGCAGGAAAGAGGCCGATGGTCTGGGCTCTAGTCCAGGTTGGCTGCTCCTGGTCCCCCACCTTGGCTCTGCCTCCCGGGCCTTGCCCTTGGAAGATCCCACCAGCCCTCTGGATGATGGTACTGTCTCTCTCATCAACCGGGAGGCCTACTGCTGTGCCTTCATGGGCAGCACTTCTTATCTGGCCTGTCCCAGTGCCATACACAGAGCCCAGGCCCTTTCCCCTAACTGAGTAGAAAGTGTGTGCACGCCCCACTTCCCCACCACCTAGTGATGCCAGGAGGGGGTCCCTGGCCGGGTTCCCTGGCTGTCCCTGGATCGTCTGGAGCCCTTGTACTTCCTATGTCCTCTGCTGTGTGCAGAACAGGATGAACTCTGTCTCCAGGGAGAGGGGACTGAGGGGACTCAGCCGAGCTGCTGGCCAGGCTCTGACCACTGACCCTGGCTCTTATCCACTCGTGATCAAGGGCCTGCCTGGTATCCCCATTTGGGAAGCCACTTCCTCTGGGATAAAGGTTCCTCTGGGGAGGTTTCTTGTTCCCATAGCTGTCCCCCTCCTTGCTGCTGTGGAGCTCGATCCTTACCTGCCTAGGACTCCTCATCTCGTTGTTCTTGCTCCTTCTGGTCTGCTTGGGCTCCTCCTCCCACAGAGGCTGTGATGATGCTTGCTCTCTCGTCACAGCCATCTATGGCCTGGCCTACAAGATTCTGACCCAGAGCCAGTGCAGCAAAGCCAAATCCCCAGGAAACTTCATGAATGTCTGAACTTCTAAGTCCCAGGGTGAGGCAGCAGGAAGACATGAACTGATGTTTCAGGAGTCCAGGGAATCCTTTCCTTCCTGTGAGCTGAGGCCCAGGGTGTGGTCATCCCGGTGAGCAGTCACACACATCGTCTGATGGCTTGATCCCTCCCTGGGAGGGGGTGGGGGAAATGGGCAGTGTCTTGGGGTCTGGAGTCAGGCTGGAGTCTCTGAGCTGCTCGTTTTGGGGACATGGGCAAAGGGTAGCAGGCATTCCTGGTCCTTCCCCGCCTCCCTCCCCCTCTGCCCCTTGCTGGCCCTGCTGGCGGGTGAAGTGGAAAATAACCCAGCTCTTAGGGGAGTGTGTGTCTCGGCTCCTTTCCCTGGCTGCTAATGGAACCAGCAGCTGTCCTCAGCCATGTGTGGCTGCCCTGACCCTCGGAGACTGAGGGTGGAGACCAGCTGGGGAGAAAAGGGCTGTGCTGGGTTCGTTTCCTGTGGGGCACAGAGCTGACATCAGGCAGGGAGCGTGGAGAAACAGAGCAGTCGATTGGGAGGTGGAGACTTGAGCGTAATCATTCCAACTTCCATTTACTGAGCGCCTCCTGTGAGTCGGGCAAAACACAAGTCGTTCTAGTTGCATTATCTCATTTAATCCTCAATCCCGGGAGACAAGGTCGGAATTGTTAACGCTCTTCCTCTGTGGCAACTGATACTCAGAGAGGTGAAGTACTTGCCTTGAGTCACACAGCTAGAGGGTGGCAGCTGGAACCTGAACTGGGACTGCTTGACTCTGAAGTTCTTTCCTGGGGATGCGGGAGGGTTCCAAGAGGGTACAGAGGTGTGTAACTCCTGTTGCACAGGGCTGGATACCTGATTCCACCTTGGAAGGGAAGAAAAACAGGCGGGGGTGGAGGTGGTGAGAGAGGGGTTTTCCAAGGGAGCCCGAGAGACCGTTAGGTCCTGGTTGAAGGTGCACCCCGGCCTTACACAGGAACTCAGGAATGTGTGTCCTATCTTTTGAATTGTCATTAAAGTCACTCTTGCCTTTTACTATGGTCACACTATGGGTTTCCCCGATGGCTCAGGTGGTGAAGAATCTGCCTGCCAGTACAGGAAACAAAGGTTCAATCCCTGATCTGGAAGATCCCCTGGAGGAGGAAATGGCAACCCACTCCAGTATTCTTGTCTGGGAAATCCCATGGACAGAAGATCCTGACGGGCTACAGTCCATAGGATTGCAAAGGGCTGGACGTGACTGAATAGGCACACACATGTGCATGGTCACACTGCATACATTGTGTGACTGATTCTAACCTTGCATGGTTGATCGCCTGTGTTGGGCTCATGAAAACCAACTCTGGGAAGACCCAGTGACAAGCCTTTTGTTGAACGGGTGAGGTGAGATGAGATTGGACATGGCCTTGGAAGTGGCCAATGGAAATTCCAAAGCCAGCTGGAGCCTGGAAGAGGAACGGAGCAGTGCAGTTCTGTAGGGAGCCAGGGACCAGCTCAGCATAGCTTGCTACTTGGCATGGGCCAGAGTGGCCGCTTGAAAGATCTTTGCATATAATGCCGCCGTTCCGACGCTCAGCCATGTCTCCAACTCTTTGTGACCTCATGGACTGTGGCTCTCCAGGCTCCTCTGTCCGTGGGATTGCTGAGGCAAGAATACTGGAGTGGGTTGCCATTTCCTCCTCCAGGGGATCTTCCTGACCCAGGGATCAAACCTCTGTCTCCTGAGTCTGCTGTACTGGCAGGCAGATTCCTTACCATCTGAGTCATCTGGGAAGCCCTTGTGTATAATAGGTGCTCAATTAATACTTGGATCAAGAACAAATGTTCTCTGGGACTTCCCTAGTGGTCCAGTGGCTAAGACTCTAGGCTCTCAATGCAGGGGGGCCGGGGTTCGATCCCTGGTTAGGGAATTAGATCGCATGCGCCAAAATGAAGATCCTGCATGCTGTGACTAAGACCTGGCACAGACAAATAAATAAATATTTATAAAAAAGAACAAATGGGCTCCCTCTCGAAGATTTATCATTCTTCTTGCATGAAAGGAAACGAATGAGTGTTTATGGAGCATCTCCTCTTTGTTAGGCATGTCCATCCATTCCTAGGTAGTACATTGTCTCATTATCTCAGGTACATTATCTCAGGCAGTCTGGACTTTTGTCAAAGCAGGACATTTAAGCCTCCAACATGGGGGATGCAACATACAATGTCCCCAGAAAAGCTCCCACTGCCTGCAAAAGCCTGAGTCCCATCATTTCCCTAGTTCTTCTTGGGAGCCCTCTAGAGTCCATTCTTCATCTTCAGCGCCCCTCATTCCAATCTTGCACTTCTGTGATTGTGCCATGGTGTCGTTTTTGATGCCACATCCATCTCCTGAGGGGGCTAAGTTGACTGGCATGGAGAAGCAGGAGAGGGCTTGGTGGAGGCTCTGAAGTGTGGTGAGGATCCCAGGGCTCTGGGTCTACCCACCTGAAGCCCTGGCTGCCATCCTGTCTGGCTGTCTTGCTGTGTGATCTTAGACAAGCCTCACTCACTTCTGGAGCCAGATTCTGGCTGTACACTTTACAGATTTCTGATTCTGTGAAGTGATGGGGGTTCAGGGAAGGGCCCAGCAGCTTCCTAGGTCTTTCCCTGCCTTTTGCTTCCGATCTGAATTTCTTTTCCTCTCCCCACGACCAGGCAGTCAATCACGCAGGATTTGTGAGTCCTGGCTCCACCACTTTCTGGCTCTGTGACGTCAGGCAAGTTATTAACCTCTTTAAGCCTCAATTTCCTCATCCGTAAAGTAATACCCTCCTTATGGGTTGTCGTGAGGATTAAATGAGATAATGTTTATAATCACAGAAAGTGCCCGATCGCAGGCCTGGTGTGGGGCGAGTGCTCAGAAGAGCCTGGGCTGATGTTTCTTCAGCCCGCTGACCTTCTTCCCCTTCTTTCTCACCATTACTATAGTCTCCATCAGGGAGCAGGACAGAGGCAGCCCTGGAAGAGGCAGACAAATAGGTCACCAGACCCACTTCTGTTCTCTGGGAAGAAGCAGCCAGGCCTCTGATTCTTCTCTGTCTCACTTTCCAACCATCATTGGATTTCACCCACTTCACACTTTGATCTCTGCCAACCCCATCTCCTGGGGCAAGACCAGAAGGACTGTCTGCCTCTGAGTCCCGACGAAGGGGAAGGAGGACGGCCAAGGAGAAACCAGTATAGATGCGCTTAGAAGACCAGTCAAGTCCTGCCCAGGAAAAGGTCCAGGCGCAGGGGCTGGTAAAGGAGAAGAGGCCATGGGCAGGGCTGGCTGGCCCACTCTGAGGTCCGGGACCTGGACGGCTGGTAGCATTGTCTCCGCTTCCCTGTTCCCAGAGATGGACAGACAGGACCGGAAGACCTCTGAGATCCCAGGAGTGGCACCCATGGGTCCTACAGCCCGGTGATCTATGGCCTGACTCCTTCAATGTCCTCTCTTCCTATTTTGTCCCAGGCCTCACCACCCCCAAAGCCTCCAGCCTCATAATTCAGTATTTCCTGCAAACTCTGTAACCGACTGACATTCACCAAAGCATACTCAACAAAGCCATCAGACGTCTGGGTGGAGACAGCAAGGCACAGGGCCTGGAGATCATGAGTAGCCATACTGAACAGTGGGAAAAGCTCCCAGTGGAGACCAGGTTCTGGTCCCATCTCTGACATGAATTCCCTGGATGACCCAGGAGGAGTCACTCTCTGGGACTCCATTTCAGCATCAAAGAAATGGGTTAGCAGGGCTTGATGATTCCCGATGGACTCTCAGCTCAATTCATCTGTCTCTGCACTTCTCAGGGGCCTCAGGCTGTGGCCATGGTAGGGATGCCTGGTTCCCCACTGCCCACAGACCCATTCCTCCTCCCGGATCCCAAGATCCCTCTCTGCAGAATCAAAGCATTACCCTTTGCCCTCCCTCCCCTTTCCTCCTTTCCCATCCTCTCGTGTCTGTGAGCATCTGCATGGAAGGCACTGAGTTAGGCCCTGGGAGTGTGGGCTGAGTATGGAGGTAGACACAGTTCTCTCTGCAGAGGCGCTAATGCTGGGAAGGCTCTGTGTGATGCAGACACGGCGCAGATCCAGAGGCAGGAGGTAAACTGGAGAGATGGGAGGCCATGGAGGAAGTGAGAGGTCTGGAGGGAGATGAGGGAGACCTGCGGAGGCCACTGGGACTCTTTACGGAAGAGACAACACAACTGGATCCTGAAGGGTGCTCAAGACACTCCCTGCAGACGTGGAACCATGAAGGCCTTCTGGACGTGATGATGACCATCAAAGCAGGGAAGTCTAAGGATGGGCAGTACATTTAGGGAAGGTGGTTCTACATGGTTGGAGGGTAGGTTGTGTCCAGCAAGACGGAGTGTGAAAAGCTGAATTATCAATGAGCCAGAAAAGAGGAGCTGGACCAGATTAAGGAGGACTTTTTTTTTTCTTTTTTAATAAACCATGTATCTGTTAACACTAATGGTAATAATAATAATAGCCAACACACAGCATTCATTCTATTTCAGAGGCTTCAGTACATGTTCTGTTTTATCCTCCGTCAATCCCTATGAGGTATTCTCTATCAGCATCCTCATTTTCCAGATGAGAAAACGGAGGCATGGAGAAGTTACTTGCCTGAGGTTACACAGCTGAAAGTGACAAGGATTCAAATCCAGTTTGTTGAGCTTCACAGCCTGTCTTCCAAGACCGCAAGGAGAGCAGTGAGAGCCTCCAAAGGGTCTTGGCTGCCCCAGGCCCAGGGTTTTCCTCAGCAGGCGGACCTCCTCCCTGTCTGGACCACGCATCACCTCTCACCTACCCTCTCAGGTAGACAGGTGAGGGGCGGCAGTTGGGAGCTTGGTCTGGGGAAACATTTGTACCCAGTTCTGAACATCTGCCTCCATTTTGATCTGATTACTCTCATCTTCTCCCTACTGGCAGGAGACAGCGCCTGCTTTCCACGGTCTTAATTAAGCCTCATTTTTGTTTTTATTTACTTAGCACCAGCCTGGGAAGAAGGATCTCCAGTGAACGAATGAGGAGTGGCAGGTGAAGGGGTGGGGCCCATGCTTGCAAACTCTCGCTCTTTGAGCCAGGGAGAGCCTTGGCCACTGACAGCCCACAACCCTGAAACTTTCAGGGCTGCTCCACTGCCTACCTGTACTGGCCAGGAAGGTCCACATTCCCCGAGGTTCCATCAAGCTTCTCCTTGATTTCAACCACCTCCATGATTTAGTGGTTCTGATAGCTGGGTTAAGATACTTAATCTGGGGACTCCCTTGGTGGTTCAGCGGTTAAAAATCAGCCTGCCAGTGCAGGAGACATGGGTTTGATTCCTGGGCAGGGAACTAAGATCCCACATGCCGTGGAGTAACTAAGCCCCTGCGCCACAACTGCTGAGCCCGCATGCTGCAGCTATTAAAACCCAGACGCTCTAGAGCCCATGCTGCGAAACAAGAGAAGTCCCCGCAATGAGAAGCCTGCGCACTGCAATAAAGAGTAGCTCCTGCTCACTGCAAGTAGAGAAAGCCCAAGGGCAGCAACAAAGGCCCGGTGCAACCAAAAAAAAGATACTTAACTTTATAGAACCTCAATTTCATCTGTAAAATGTGTGTGGTTAATGATACTTTTCAGAATTAATATGATACAAATGATTTCTCTAAATCTCTAACCTCAGGTCGGCATACAATAGGTGCTTAAGCACTTTGTGCACTTTTTTTTTTTTGGAAGATGACTTTATTTATGTATTTATTTATTTTGGCCATGCCGCACATCTTGTGAACTCTTAGTTCCCCGGCCAGGGATCGAACGCATGCCCTCTGCATTGGACGTACAACGGGAAGTCCTGCCAGGGATGTCCCTCTCTGTGTTTTCTATCATCCTCCCCAAGCCCCTGTGAGGTAGGGAGTGTTATCACGCCGCCTCTCTTCAGAGGAGGAAACTGAGGCACTGAGTGAAGTTACTTGTCTAAGGCCAAGTAGCAGAGGTTGAACAGCCCTGGCCCCACTGTGCACCACTCTCTCCTTCTAGGTGGGGTGTCCTTCCGCGCACACGCTGCCCTCGTTCAGACTACGCTGCTGGCGGCTTCCATCTCCAGCAGCTCTGTCTTTGCCTACATGGTCCACACTTTGAGGTCTGTCTCTACAGCTGCCCGCTTCACAAAACCTTTCCTGATTTGTGACTAGAACGGAATTTCTCTCCCTGCGCCGAGCCTGTGTCTTTCTTGGATTTTAAATGTAAAGATTGGGCCTTCCCTTGTGGTCCAGTGGTTAAGAACCTGCCTTGAAATGCAGGGCACGTGGGTTTGATCCCTAGTTGGGGAACTAAGAGGCTTCTCTGGTGGCTCAGATGGTGAAGAATCTGCCCACAATGCGTGTTCGATCTGCGGGTTGGGAAGATCCCCTGGAGAAGGGAATGGCAACCCACTCCAGTATTCCTGCCTGAAGAATTCCATGGACAGAGGAGCCTGGCGGGCTACAGTCCATGGGGTCGCAAAGAGTCAGACACGACTGAGCGGCTACGACGCACACGTGCATGTGGGGAACTAAGATCCCATTGGCCACAAAGCCACTAAGCCCAAGTGCCTAACTAGAGTCCGTGCACCGTAATGAAGGATCCTGCAGGCCACAACAAAAACGCTGCATGCCACAACGAAGGCCTGACCCGGACAAGTGTATAAACAAACAAATACATAATTCAAACAATAAATGCAAGGATTTGGGCTCAAGCCCTACGTCTGCTGCTTAACTGCAGGGAGTGACCGTGGGTCACTGGTTCAAACGCTGCCCTCACCTTTGCCTTGGCTGTGTGGCCCTGGGTGGTTTGAGTGAGTCTCTATTTCTTTCTGTTGTTATGAGTGGAGATAGCCTGTGCTCAGCACTAGGACAAGTGGCGCCGGGATTCCAGCGCCAGAGTGCTTGGGCTCAAAGCCCAGCCTGGTCACTCGGTATCCACGCGAACTTGGCAAAGTTACTTAACCTTTCAATGCCTCAGTTTTTCCATCTGTGGCATGGAGATGCTGTAATGATAC
This sequence comes from Bos grunniens, assembly GCF_055505025.1. NCBI lineage: Eukaryota > Metazoa > Chordata > Mammalia > Artiodactyla > Bovidae > Bos > Bos grunniens. Next base: position 47,845,356 of record NC_141183.1, on the reverse strand, counting down.
CTACCACATCATGCTGTTGTGAGGATTAAATGAGATAATGCCTGGGGACATTTAGAACTGTGCCCAGCACTTAATAAGAGCACAGTAAGCCTCGGTTGCTGTAACTTCTGAGGCTTGCTTGGGGATTAATGGAGACTGTGAAAGTACTTTGTAAATTTCCAAGCTCTGGACCCGCACGCAGTATCGATTGTTCTCCTTCTGCCTTGGACCTGGGCCATTTGTGTCTGGCCTCGTTCCCCTCAAGGGGCAGGGATCAAGCCCCACCATCTGGGTCCCTCCAAAGGCTCTGCCTTAAGCCCCATGTTCTGTACATGGGATTCAGGGACCCTGCTTGAGCAAGCAGCCCTGCCTCAGTTTCCCCGAGGACCCCAGCTGCGGCCACACTGGGAGCTGATCGGCCAGCCACCTGGCATGGGCCCAGCCTGCTGCTTGGGGCTCCCGGTCAGCACTTCCTGCAGAGCCCCAGTCAGCATCTCTGCCGATGCCCGCAGTGCGCCATTCTGACCCAGGGTCCACCGCAGGGGTGAGCCCACTGCAGGGGCGAGGCCTGCCTGGAGGGAGGCAGGAGGCAGAACTCCTAAACCCTTCCTGCTCTGACTTTCCAGGAATCCAGCCTTTGGAAGTTCCAGAGATGCCCCTGTATTCCACCCCCTCCAGCCTGGGGCTCTGGTGGGGACACCTGGCCGGGGGCAGGTGGGGGGCGTTGTGGCAGGCCCTTTGCTGAATCAGCAGGACCAGTGGCAGGCAAGGGAGAGAGGGTTTTCCCCTCTTCTGCAGTTTGCATTTACTTTTCCAACAGGTCAGTGCGCTGCCGAGTTAATTCAGAGAATTGCCGAGGCAGCAGCAGCAGCTGTGCCCTGGGCCCAGCTGATCAGTCAGCCATCAGGGCGCTAACCAGGACCGGCAGTGCCACCCGCTCCTCGCCAGGGACAGCGGAAGGCGGCCCCACTAAGCGAGGCTGCCGCCACCATCCTCACCCCATGCCTGGCTCCCCCACCAGCTCCTGGTGGCCCAGCCAGTCGGGCACCCTGAGGAGCCAGACAGGAGGCCACCACATTCACACGGCACCTGGTGCTGCTGGACACACCTGGCTTCACATCCCAGCTGGCATCCACTAGCTGGGAGACCCACGATGAGCTCCTTCACCTCTCTGAGCCTCAGCGTCTTTGTTGGTATCATGGGCACAGTAACGGTGCCTGCTTTATCAGGCTCCTGGAAGGACTGTAGATCAGCTGGAAAGCACCTAGTCAGTGTGAGGGTCACGGAGAATCCTCCCCATGCCTGTAATTATGATTAAGAGACAAATATCGTTTATTAACGCATATATGTGGAATCTAGAAAAATGGTACCAATGAACATATTTGCAGAGCAAGAAAAGAGACACAGATGTTGAGGATGGACATATGGACACAGGGGGAGAAGGGGAGGTTAGTATGAACTGGGAGAGTTGCATTAGCATATATACGCTACCGTGTGTAAAACGGATAGCTAGTGGGAAGCCGCTGTGTAGCAGAGGGAGCTCAGCTCAGTGCTCTGGGATGACCCAGAGTGGGGACGGGGGTGTGTGAGGGAGGCCCAGAGGGAGGGGAATGTGTATACACATAGCTGATTCACTTTGTTGTACAGCGGAAACTAACACAACTTTATAAAGCAACTATGAAAAAGTGAAAGTGTTAGTTGCTCAGTGGTGTCTGACTCTTTGTGACCCCATGGACTGTAGCCTGCCAGGCTCCTCCGTCCATGGGATTCTCCAGGCAAGAATACTGGAGTGGGTTGCCATGCCCTCCTGCAGAGGATCTTTTGAATCCAGGGATCTAACCCACATCTTCTGTGGCTCCTGCATTGCAGGCGGATTCTTTACCACTGAGCCACCGGGGAAGCCCTGATATATGTATACATATAGCTGACTCACTTTGTTGCACAGCAGAGACTATTAATAACACAACATTGTAAAGCAACTATACTCCAATTTAAAAAGAAATAGTGTTTATAGATGAAATTCCCATGTCCAAAGTGGTCCAGGTTGGATGTTCCAGATTCTGTGGGACTTCATTTTTCCATCTGGGTGGATAATATAGAGATGGGTTAGAAGATTGTTCTCACTTCGTGTTCACAAATGTTTCTGAGCACCTGCTATGTGCCAGGCTGAAGGCTGGCATTGAAACCAGGTTGAGATGATTTGACCAGGACAGAAGCCCCTTCCTCAGGGAGCTCTTCCCCGACCCTTGGTTGGTGGGCGGTGTGGAACCCTGAGGAATAACCAAGAAAACAAGGGAGCAGGGCATGGAAGGGCAGAGTGAAGAAGAATCCGGCTCTGATGGTCTATGGCAGCTTCTGAGGGGTGACAGGCAGCCAGGGGATGGGGTGAGGAGAAGCCCAAAGTGGCGGGGAGTGATCCTGAAGTTTAGAGGGCCTGAAGTCTGCAGCTTTCCTGGTGATGGACCACGGAGGGCCTTGAATGCCGAACCTAGGACCCTGGCTGTTATTATCCCAGTAGCAGGTAAAGGATGTCTGATGCTCCAGCCTCATACCAGCAGGTAGGAGCTGGCTCCAAGCACAGTGCATTAGGAGAAGAAAATGTGCCTGGTTTTGCGAAACTTGATAGCCTAGAGCTGACACAGAGCTGCTGGAACAGGCAGCTTTCTATACTCAGACAGGACTCTCCCTGCCACTAAAGACTGCACTACAATTTCCTTTAAATAACAAATCTCCTTGGTGCCTTTTTCTTTTCTTTTTTGTAAAGGAAATATACTTGGTATGCGAGATGTGGCAGACCTCTACATTGAGCTACAGCCATAGTTTCCTTCTTTCTTTAAAAAATAACTTTAAAAATTGTGATCAAATACACATAACATAAAATTTACTGTCTTCACCACCTTCAAGAGTATATATAGAGAGTTAAGTACATTCACATTATTGTGCAATGCATCTCCAGAACTTTTTTTACCTCGTAAACCGAAACTGTATCCATTAAAGAAAGAAGGCCCCCTTTCCCTCTCCTCCTCCCATCCCCTGGCAACCACCATGGCTACTTTTTGTCTCCATTAATTTGTCTCCTCTGAGTCCTCATAAAAGTGGAATCAGGCAAAATTTTGTTTTTGTGTGTGTGTGTGATTGGCTCATTTCATTTAGCAAGATGTTTTCAAGGTTCATACATGTTGTAGCATGTGTCAGAATTTCCTTGCCTTTGCAATAGTAAAAGACTTTTATCAGTTTTCACAATCAATAGACAGACAAAAGAGAAAAGATGCTTAAAACTGCAAGTCATAATGGGAACATGACCTAACAATATAAAATAATTGCATTTAATTCAGGGAGCCAAGCAGGGTGATGTGGTGAGTGGAAGTGCATATATGCTCATGCTTTCATCACCTAGCCAGTCTATGTCTTTTTGTTGGTGCATTTAATCCACTTGCATTTATGGTAATTATTGATATGTATGATCCTGTTCCTGTTTTCCTAATGCTGCTGCTTCTGCTAAGTCACTTCAGTCATGTCCGACTCTGTGCAACTCCGTAGACGGCAGCCAACCAGGCTCCCCTGTCCCTGGGATTCTCCAGGCAAGAACACTGGAGTGGGTTGCCATTTCCTTCTCCAATGCATGAAAGTGAAAGTGAAGTCTCTCAGTCGTGTCTGACTCTTAGCGACCCCATGGACTGCAGCCTATCAGGCTCCTCTGTCCATGGAATTTTCCAGGCAAGAGTACTGGAGTGGGGTGCCATTACCTTCTCCGTGTTTTCCTAATAGTTTGGGTTTATTTTCTGTAGGTATTTTCCTTCTCTGTGTTAAGATAGAATATTATGTTAAGAATATAATATTCTATTATCTGACTACAGTACATTTTCTTTATCCATTCATCTGTTGACGGATACCTGAATTGCTTCTGTATCTGAACTATTGTGAATAACGCTGCTATGAACACGGGTGTACAAATACCTGTTTGCATTTCTGCTTTGCCAGCCTGTCAGGTATACACTCAGAAAGGGCTAGGTCCGATGGTAATTCTGTATTTGATTTTTTAAGGAACAGCAACTAGATAGCATATTAAAAAGCAGAGATATTACTTTGTCAACAAAGGCCCTTCTAGTCAAGAATATGTTTTTTCCAGTAGTCATGTATGGATGTGAAAGTTGGACTATAAAGAAAGCTGAGCGAAGAAGAATTGATGCTTTTGAACTGTGGTGTTGGAGAAGACTCTTGAGAGTCCCTTGGACTGCAAGGAGATCCAACCAGTCCATTCTAAAGGAGATCAGTCCTGGGTGTTCTTTGGAAGGACTGACGTTGAAGCTGAAACTCCAATACTTTGGCCACCTGATGCAAAGAGCTGACTCATTTGAAAAGACCCTGACGCTGGGAAAGATTGAGGGCAGGAGGAGAAGGGGGCGACACAGAGGATGAGGTAGTTGGATGGCATCACCAACTCAATGGACATGGGTTTGGGTGGACTTCAGGAGTTGGTGATGGACAGGGAGGCCTGGTGTGCTGTGTTTCATGGGGTCGCAAAGAGTTGGACACGACTGAGCGACTGAACAGAACTGAACTGATACTGTTTCTGACCATAGGGTCTTAGATGTAGGAGGAACTTCAGAATTCACACATGCCTGCTTACGGACAGGGAAATGGGCACCCTGGCAAGGACCTTCCTTCTGCCTCTCACGTGAGCTGGTGGCCCAGTAAAGACTAGAGCATGGGATTTGGGGTTCTCATTGCATGCCTCTTGTGCCTCTAAAGATGGCTGTGGGAGCACCCCACAAAGGCATGCTGATCTGTTGACGGGGAGACCAGAACCCAGAGAGGCAAGGGGTCCTGAAGTCACGCAGCTGCCTCGGCAGACGAGCAGCAACATCTCCACCCAGTGCCTTCTGCTCCTCAGGGCTCCAGGGGCCCTTCCCCTTCTGAGCTTTAGTTCAGAAGACAGAGCCTCCCGTTTGGATATCCAAAGCCCCCACAGGCTGACAAAGATGCTGGTGGCTGCTGAGGAAAGAGCACAACACAGAGACCCCAGACCTATGTGTGGCTCCACACGAGTCATTCTCTCCTTGTGAGCCTCAGTTTACCCTCTTATACAGTGGGTGATGGGGCAGATGGCCTCTTGGTCCCTAGCAGCTTTGCTCTTGCCCATCCAAGGAAGCCGGGCTCTGGGGTGTGCTGACCAGCACCCTCTGGTGGAGACAACCAGCATCCCTTCATTTGGACCATGGCTCCCCAAGTTCCACAGATTCTCTTTGTTTTACAGGTGAGTAAACCAAGGCGTTGGAGCTTCCCAGGTGGCACAGTGGTAAAGAATCTGCCTGCTGATGCAGGAGACTCAGGATTGATCCCTGGGTCAGGAAGATCCCCTGGAGTAGGAAATGGCAACCCACTCCAGTGTTCTTGCCTGGAAAAGTTCATGGACACAGGAGCCTGGCAGGCTACAGTCCATGGGGTTGAAAAGAGCCAGACACGACTGAGCAACTGAGTGTACGAAACGTGCACACCAAGTCTCTGGGAACAGGAGCGCTGCAGGGAGAGCAGGTGAGAACCCAGGCAATCCAGGCTTCCTCCTCATCGTGACGGTGTACAGATGGGTGGCCCAGCCCCTGCTGATCCTGTGCTATTTGTTCCCAGCAGCCTCCCCAGGGTCAACATTGCCAGGGACCAACGGGAACAGCCGCCCTGAAGACCTTCACCCACCAGCTCTGGAGGGAGGCCCTGTGCCCTTAGCTCATTAAAGATGCATGAGTTTCAGTCTGTGAGTGAGACCAAGAGGCGGCCGGGTCTGCAATAAAGGTACACCTCCCGCCCCGGGCTGGCCAGCGCCATGGAAACCTTAGGTGGTGGCCAATATCATTTATTACCAAGCACTTAGGCAGCTGTTCTGGGCTTCTGCCCAGAGCACCCTCCTCCCTCTTCCCATCGTGCAGGTCCCTCTCTTTACCCAGACTGCCTCTTCTCTGCTTCCATTCTGTCCTAAACTGCCCATGCTGCCTGGGATCAAACACAGTCACACAGTACCATGTGGGATGAGTCTTGTCATTATGACGCCAGCATTCCAGGTAAGGAAACTGCCTCTCCGAGAGTCAGAGCCTCACTTAAAGGCAGACAGTTGATAAGTGACAACACCGGGACTGGACCTCAGTCAAGTTCATCGAATGACCTGCTGAGTTCTTATGCAGCCTCCCAGCCGGCTTGGAGCTGCCCTGGGAGCAGCCAGGAGGAATCTGGTTTTGCCAAGCTGCTGCTGCTTAACTGCTTTAGTCGTGTCCGACTGTGTGACCCTACGGTCTGTAGCCTGCAAGACTCCTATGTCCATGGAATGCTCCAGGCAAGAATATTGGAGCGGGTTGCCATGCCCTCTGCCGGGGTATCTTCCTGACCCAGGGATCAAACCTAGGTCTCTTGCATTGCAGGCAGATTCTTTACCACTGAGGCACCAGGGAAGCCCTGTTTTGCCAAGGTCAGTGACTTAATCGGTGATTTGGCTTTAGAAGCCAGCTTCGCTCATAGATGATGGAGGTGCAAGTCTGCTCCTGGCTTCCTGATGTAGATGGTGGCTGTGTGGCCTTGGACCAAGCACTGGCTTCTCTGAGCTGCCGCTGCCCGTCTTCACACCTGGGGTCATAATTGGGAATCCTCACACAGGGGGCCATCCTGCCTTGCGAGGCCATGAGCCTCATGCAATGATGGGTCAGGGAGCCCTTAGAGCCAGTGGTTACTGCCTTACCCTGATCATGAGTTAAAGTATGGTGCTCTCCGGGGAAGAAACTCAAGAGCTGGAACTTTCTGAAGGGAGACCTGCCTCCTCCAACAAGAAATTCTAGAAAAACTCAGCCCTTAACACCTCTAACCAGGAAGTCCAGCTAGAGAGGACAGGCAACCAGCCCCTCTCTCCTACTCTGTGCCGATTACCATTGAGGTCAGAGCCACAGGAGCCTGAGGGACCTTCTTGTCTAGCCCCTGAGCTTTGGAGAGGAAACGCGGCTGGCCCCAGGACACACAGCGATCAGTGGAGCAAGGTGTGGTCTCAGTCTGCTGGCTCCATGCCCCCCGTCCTGTGCTGCTGGCAGTCGGGGTGCGGGGCCTGGCTAAGCGGGGGGCCTGCAGACACCTCAGCTTTCTCCTTGAGCTAACCTTTGCATCATGGGTCAGAGGCAGAGTTCCCTCTCCAGGGATACCCCGTGACGTGGGATGGGGAGATGGGGAGTGGGGCCTTGCTGCCCCAGGGATGGAGGCCCTGCCGTTCAATCAGGTGCCCAGGATTGGGCTCAGGGACAAGCCGTGAGTCGGGGTATTCAGATTGTGGGTCATGGTTACTATTTTCCGAATTAAAAAAACCGAGGCTTGGTGAGGTTACATGGCTTTCCCAGGCTGCACTGCTTTGATTCTGCTTTGAACACAACTCTCCTGGCTTTCAGAGTCCACACCCTTCTCCGTGGACCTGGTGACTTGCCCTGTGCAAGTTCAGGCAGGTGGCCCCCTCACGCTCCTGGGTGGAGCCTGGGCTGAGCCTCATTCCAGGTTCCTCTTTGCCCTCGGGCTTCGGCCACGCTGGGCACTCAGGTTGACCCTGGTGAGTGGTGACGTCAGACCGAGTCCATTGTCATGCCATCGCCACCCCCAGGCTGCATCAGCAGCTGCCTGGCTGAATAATTCATCAGAACTTGTTTACTCTTCCTGCTGTTAGTGGCTCTCAAAACCTCCTCCCAGGTCCAGCTGCCCTGGCCTCCACTCCCTCTCCAGTTTGGCCACCAGAAAGCAGCTCCAGGCCTGGGCTGTGTGCATTGGCCATGAATTATTCAGGCCCTGTTTGGCTGGAACCAGGTGGATAGGGAGGCTGGAGGAGAGTCTGGGCTGTGGTGTCTGTCCCATTGGGGCCTGTGGAAGCACCATGGCAGGGACAGAGGTGTCTCCACCTGCATTTGAGCTGAAACCCACGTCCTGATGGATCCAGAGTCACCCGCCAGTTGTGGGCCCCAGGGAGCAGGGTGAGAGCTCCCCAGACTTAAAACACAGAGACCCGCACACAGCTCACCATCAGCACTCAGGGCTGCAGGTCGCTCACCAGGCTTACAGCCTTCAGAAAGGGGACAAGATATATCCTATCAGCAGGGCCAACAATGTGACTCGGGAATCAGACAGGCCTGGGTGTAAATCCCAACCCTTCTTCTCTGCAGCTAAGTAGCCTTGGACCAGTCACTCAATCTCTCTACGCTCAGTAATTTTCCATCTGTAAAATGGGGATAGCTGTGTTTCCCTCCTTGTACAGAGTGGACAAAGTCATCCCCCTAACGTGCCAGAAAGTATTTCGTGTTCTACCTGCACGCTGCCCTGTATTCTGGTGTCCCTGCTGGTTTATTTGCCTCTTCTGTTGTCCTGAGAGCCTTATAAGGAGGTACTGGGTCGCTTTTTAGAAGCGACCTTATAAGAAGAACTAGTCCTGGGGTGGCTCCTTGTAGATGCATGGTAAATACTTGTTGAATGAATGAATAAATGAATGAGTGAGAAATGGCTCTCCAGAGATGCAATGGGCTGATTTATGAGGCAGTGAGTAAGCTCCTTATTTCTGGGAGTGTCCCACTGGGTCGCAATTTAGCAGGCATTCCAGAGTGAGGATTGATGCCCTGGTTAGAAAGATGCTCTTTAAAGCTCCTCCCCTCTCATTAAGCTTCTGTGTTTCTAGGATTCAATGAATACGTATGGGTTGTAGGAGTTGGTGGGTGGTGGATGATGATGATGGTGATGAGGGAGATAAATGCTATGATGGGAGGTGGGATGAGGTGGACAGAAGAAACAGCAGAACCTCTGGTCCAGCCTATCACACACTGTGCTTCGAAAGGTCAAGGAATTATGGGACTTCTCAGTACTCCTTTGTGGCTTAGATGATAAAGCGTCTGCCTACAATGAGGGAGACCCAGGTTCAATCGCTGGGTCGGAAAGATATCCTGGAGAAAGAAATAGCAACCCACTCCAGTATTCTTGCCTGGAAAATCCCGTGGACGGAGGAACCTGGTAGGCTACGGTCCATGGGGTTGCAAAGGGTCGTAACATGACTGACTGACTTCACTTTCAGTATTTCTAGAGCCCGGTGTTCAGTAAACAAGCAAGAGAAATTGACTGACTGAATGAATGAATAGATGCCCATAGTCCTAAGACAGTCAGACAGCCTTAGGAATCATCTCTTTCCAATCCAGTGTATCAACTCCTCAATCTGCCTCAAGCCAGCTCCTGTGGCCCTTCCGCCTTGTCCTTTGTCTCAGTTTATCCAGACATAAAAATAGGTCACGCAGCTCACTTTCCTTTCCCTCCAGTAACCTCATCCAGACTGGCTAGTCCTGGCCACACCAGACCTGCCAGGGCGGACCCCTGCCACCAGGATTCTGGCAACCACAGACATGGGGGTACCACAGCCACACCAGGGACCTCTGATGAACTATTTGGATATTTCTGTTGTTTTCAGAAAGACAGCTTCCAAGATTCAAGGCCAGGTGGTGCTGGTCTTTTTTTGGAAGTGCTAATTAATAATTTAACTTCATATAATGATAATTTTATCTTGCTGCAATTTGTGAATTTATAATGATCTCATCCATCCGGTGTCTGGTGCCCAGCACGGAGCATCTCCCCCGCTGTGTATGGGAATGTGTTGCTGGGAGAATTTCCCGGAGGGGAGAGGGGCCAGGAGACTCCCTCCATGGGAAGTCTCCTAAACCGGTGGGGTGCACTGGCTTTCTGGCATCTCTCAAGGACTGTTTGCCTGGGAACAGAGGATGGAGCCAGTGGCCCTTCATCTCAGTTTCCTTGGAAATGGATATCAGGGGAAGCCTGGGATCAGCTTGTCATGGCAGGAAGGGCCCAGAGGAAATGTCAGAACTTGCCCTTCCCAGTGAGGGAAACTGAGGCTAGAGACAGGCAGGGATTGACTTCGGGTTATGCATCAGTCACAGACCCCATTCTAGAACCTGAATCTGCCCGTCCCTGGCTCAGCCCTTCCCTACACCCCTCCTCCACACCAGCTCACTCAACCTTCATGCCTCTTTCCTGGGCACTTGGTGGTGAGTGCTCCAAGTGCATCTTGATGGAGACAGAGGATGAACACTCAAGCCCCTTCCTCCCCTGACGGTTGGAGACCAGACCACTCTAACTGCCTCTCCAGCCAGTGGGGTAGAGTTGGGAAAAAGCTGAAAAAAAAAAGGGGGATTGGTGGGTGTGGTTGGGAATCCCTCCTACCTGAATACGAAACCATCTCTCTGTAGCGTCATGACCTTCCTCTCTGCCGGGTGATACCCGCATCCTGGTGTCCAGAAGTGGGCGTAACTTAGACTCAACTGACCTGGAAGAGACAGCAGAGCTAGGACTGGGGGCTAAGAATGTTCTAGACTTAAAACTCCAGGGCATAGAAGAGGGAGCCATGAGGCTGGAGCAGGAGGCAGAGGCCAGGCTCTGGAAGACCACTATTGATGTCATCTTCAGCCCATGCCAGGAGTGATTAAACTGCTTAGGTGAGACCTTTTGCCTCTGGGGGCTTCAGCTAATTTTCCTAGCTTACTAGGAAAAGCACTCCGGAAGATGCTAGAGGCAGCCTTTGTGTGTCTGTATCCAGCTGAGAAGGCGCTACAGATCAGAGTGGGGTGGCTTGCTGGCCGCCCCCACTCCCGGCTCTGTCCATCAGGGTTCCCAGGTTCCCCTCCACCCAAAGCTGGGCTGGTGGCCAGGCCCCAGGTTGGTCTTGGTCCATGCTAATGAGATGCTAATACTGAAGACCAGATTGGCCGCAGCATCAAAGTGTTTAGGGACCCTCCTGACAGCTTGAGAAGCACCCCCAGTCACTCTGGGCAGCTCGAGCTCTAAGCCAGGATGTTCTCCTAGCAATTGTACCTGTCACTTCTCATTACAGCTGATGTGCCTGGTACCTGCCAGGGCACCATGGGGCATAACTGGCCACGTTCCCTCCCAGAGCCCCCGGGGAGGTTGGTGCCTGGTCTGGCGGGGTCCCTGGGGACTCCGGAGGCTTCAGTGGTGTCAGAATCAGGTCTTGTCCATTCCGGATCCCGGTGGCTGCAGATGGAGTAAAAGATCTCACAAGGACCTCTCACACTCCAAACAATGTGGCGATCTTTCTTTGTTTTAACTTGCCCATCCAGTTTGTGTTCAGACAAATCTCAACTGTGGCACAAGCTTTCTCCCTTGGACGCTCAGAATTCAAGAACCTTAGAAGGTCAGAAGCGAATAGTAAACGCAGGGTTTGCTTCTCTTTTTTAGTGTTAGTTTTTGATTTGCCTTAACAGTTGGCCAAATCAGATACATGCAAATTGAAAACAAAGAAAATACCGAAAGGCTTCTAATACGGAAGCACACTTTCCCCACCCTTCTTACCTCCACTCTAGCTTTTCAGGGACGATGCATTTTTTAACTCTTTCAGCTGCTATTTTTGCTGTTTGCCTTCATGCTTCTAATAATATGTGTATGACGCTGTGTCTTGGTTCATCAGTTTCAGACATCACCTACTGACTTCCTGTTGTGGTAGACAAAGGTTTCTTTCTGTTACCTATGTTACTTCTGTCCCCTCTTCCTTATGGGGCTATGTTGTACTTTTTAGTCAAATCTAGAACACTGTTGTTGTTGTTTAGTTGCTAAATGTGCCCACTCTTCTGTGACCCCATGGACTGTAGCCTGCCAGGCTCCTCTGTCCGTGGGACTTCCCAGGCAAGAATACTGCAGTGGGTTGTCGTTTCTTTCTCCAGGGGACCTTCCTGACTGGGGATTGAACCCAAGTCTTGTGCATTGCCAGGTAGATTCTTTACTTCTGAGCCACCTGGGAGACCCTAAAACATTACTCAGTTCAGTTCAGTTCAGTCGCTCAGTCGTGCCCGATTCTTAGCGATCCCCTGAATTGCAGCACGCCAGGCCTCCCTGTCCATCACCAACTCCCAGAGTTCACTCAAACTCAGCGTCCATCGAGTCAGCAATGCCATCCAGCCATCTCATCCTCTGTTGTCCCCTTCTCCTCCTGCCCCCAATCCCTCCCAGCATCAGAGTCTTTTCCAATGAGTCAACTCTTCACATGAGGTGGCCAAAGTACTGGAGTTTCAGCTTTAGCATCAGTCCTTCCAAAGAGATCCCAGGGCTGATCTCCTTCAGAATGGAGTGGTTGGATCTCCTTGCAGTCCAAGAGACTCTCAAGAGTCTTCTCCAACACTACAGTTCAAAAGCATCAGTTCTTTGGCGCTCAGCCTTCTTCACAGTCCAACTCTCACACCCATACATGACCACAGGAAAAACCATAGCCTTGACTAGACAGACCTTTGTTGGCAAAGTAATGTCTCTGCTTTTGAATATGCTATCTAGGTTGGTCATAACTTTCCAAGGAGTAAGCGTCTTTTAATTTTATGGCTGCAGTCACCATCTGCAGTGATTTTGGAGCCCCAAAAATAAAGTCTGACACTGTTTCCACTTGCCAACATCTGCTGGATCATGGGAAAAGCAAGAGAGTTCCAGAAAAACATCTATTTCTGCTTTATTGACTATGCCAAAGCTTTTGACTGTGTGGATCACAATCAACTGTAGAAAATTCTGAAAGAGATGGGAATACCAGACCACCTGACCTGCCTCTTGAGAAATCTGTATGCAGGTCAGGAAGCAACAGTTAGAACTGGACATGGAACAACAGACTGGTTCCAAATAGGAAAAGGAGTACATCAAGGCTGTATATTGTCACCCTGCTTATTTAACTTATATGCAGAGTACATTATGGGAAATGCTGGGCTGGAAGAAACACAAGCTGGAATCAAGATTGCCGGGAGAAATATCAATAACCTCAGATATGCAGATGGCACCACCCTTATGGCAGAAAGTGAAGAGGAACTAAAAAGCCTCTTGATGAAAGTGAAAGTGGAGAGTGAAAAAGTTGGCTTAAAGCTCAACATTCAGAAAATGAAGATCATGGCATCCGGTCCCATCACTTCATGGGAAATAGATGGGAAAATAGTGGAAACAGTGTCAGACTTTATATTTTTGGGCTCCAAAATCACTGCAGATGGTGACTGCAGCCATGAAATTAAAAGATGCTTACTCCTTGGAAAACATTATTATGATGTTGTGAATGTGGCTCATTTCAGAGTCCGGGTATGGACTGTGATTTTATTTTCTCTCCTGTACTTTTTTTTCTGGTGTGGTCAAGGCAATAAGGACTCTTCAGCTATCCATCTGTTCCTCTGTATTTCTCAACATCCCTTCCAGTTAGGGAGGAGACATGTTACTTGAAATACCCCCTTGGGCTAAGGCAGTCAAGAGCCTGTATGTCTCTTCCATCTCCCTCTTTCCCAGTGAGGAGACTGCAAGCAGTGGGTTCCATGTCTGCAAATATCAAGAGAAAGACTGCTTGGCCAGTATGGCAATGTGATGTGAGTGGGAAATAAAGTCTTACTGTCTGTCATGACATCTCTCTGGGAAAATATACACAGAAATGATAACAATCACCCAACACTTTTAACTGCATCGTTTTCATTTTTTAAACTGAAGTATAGTTGATTTACAATGTTGTATTAATTTCTGGTGTATAGCAAAGTGATTCCGTTATATTTTTTTTTCAAATTTTTTTTTTCCATACCACATGGCTTGTGGGATCTTAGTTCCCCAACCAAAATTGAATCCCAGGCTCATGGCAATGAAAGCAATGAACTCTAACCTTTAGACCATCAGGGAATTCCCTGGATTCTTTTCCATTATAGTTTATTACAAGATATCAACAATATTCCTTGTGCTATACAGTGGGATCTTGTTTTTTATTTTACATACAGTAGTTTGCATCTGCTAACCTCAAATATGCCAACAAAGGTCCGTCTAGTCAAGGCTATGGTTTTTCCAGTGGTCATGTATGGATGTGAGAGTTGGACTGTGAAGAAAGCTGAGCGCCAAAGAATTGATGCTTTTGAACTGTGGTGTTGGAGAAGACTCTTGAGAGTCCCGTGGACTGCAAAGACATCCAACAAGTCCATTCTAAAGGAGATCTGTCCTGGGTGTTCTTTGGAAGGACTGAGGCTGAAGCTGAAACTCCAGTACTTTGGCCACCTCATGTGAAGAGTTGACTCATTGGAAAAGACTCTGATGCTGGGAGGGATTGGGGGCAGGAGGAAGAGGGGACGATAGAGGATGAGATGGCTGGATGGCATCACCGACTCAATGGACATGAATTTGGGTGAACTCCGGGAGTTGGTGATGGACAGGGAGGCCTGGCGTGCTGCAGTTCATGGGGTTGCAAAGAGTCGGACATGACTGAGCAATTGAACTGAACTGAACTGAACCCCAAATATCCTAATTTATCCCTCCTACCCTCCCATCTCCTTTGGTAACTTGAAGTTTATTTTCTCTGTTTGTGTGTCTGTTTCTGTTTTGTAAATATGTTCCTCTGTATCATTTCTTAGATTCCACATATAAGTGATATCGTATGATACTTGTCTCTGTCTGACTTACTTCACTTAGTATGATAATCTCTAGGTCCATCCATGCTGTTGCAAGTGGCATCATTTCATTATTTTTTATAGCTGAGCGATACTCCATTGTGGATATGTACCTGTCTTCTTTATCCATCCATCTGTTGATGGATATTTAGGTTGCTTTAATGTCTTAGCTATTGTAAATAGTGCCGCTGTGAACATGGGGAATCGCATCATTTTCTTAAATTTTTCCAAATGGTGTGTTACTTTGCTGTACCATTCAGTTCAGTTCAGTCGCTCCGTCGTATCCGATTCTTTGCGACCCATGAATCACAGCACTCGAGGTCTCCCTGTCCATCACCAACTCCCAGAGTTCACTCAGACTCATGTCCATCGAGTCATTATTATTAGTATTTTGTTCACAGGCGTTATCTCACATCAGCTTATCTATCAATTCTTGTTTCTCTGGATTCTTCCTTCCAGGAGCCCCGAATTTCTTATTTCAATCTGGCCTATTGCTCTCTAGGGCTGCTGCAAAGGTTTATTCTGGGAATTTCCTCTAGCCGTCCCTATTGTTAAATATGTTGAATCTCCTATTTCCTGGATTCTATTTTCTTGGTTTGCATGCTAAGTCACTTCAGTCATGTTCAACTCTTTGCAATCCCTTGGACTGTAGCTCACTAGGCTCCTCTGTCCATAGGATTCTCCAGGCAAGAATACTGGAATGGGTTGCCTTTCCCTTTCTCCAGGGGATCTTCTTGACCCAGGGATTGACCCTGAATCTCTTCATCTCCTGCACTGGCAGGCAGGTTCTTTAACACTGGTGCCACTTGGGAAGTCCCTTTTCTTAGTTCCCTTCCCACTTTTGCTGGAGCAATCCTCTGACAGCTTACTAAGTAAAAGAGCATTTGAAATGAATTTTCTGAATCCTTACACATCTAAAAACATATTGTATTCTCAACTTATATTTTAATTGGGTGTACAGGTGTAGAATTCTATTTTGAAAACAATTCCTCCCAGGAATTTAAAAGGCACTGCTTCGCTAGTTACCCAATATCCAGCATTGCTCTTAAGAAGTCTTATAACCATCCTGATTCTTGCTCCTTTGTAGGAAACCAGTTTTTTCTTGCTGGAAGCTTTTAGGATTATCCCTTTATGTG
Organism: Bos grunniens; assembly: GCF_055505025.1. Taxonomy (NCBI): domain Eukaryota; kingdom Metazoa; phylum Chordata; class Mammalia; order Artiodactyla; family Bovidae; genus Bos; species Bos grunniens. Next base: position 47,829,788 of record NC_141183.1, on the reverse strand, counting down.
TTTGGACATTTTACAATAATATATCCTGGGAGTGAATCTGTCTGTTGTTCTGGGCACCTGGTAGCTCTTTGATCTGGAGGCTCATGTCTTTCAGTGCTAGGAGATGTTCTTGAAGTATTGCTTTGATCACTCTGTTCCATTTATTTCCTCTTTTAATTGGCTCCCAGTTCCTGGGTTGATACTTGCATGAACCATGGCTACAAAATTGCTACATAATGAACCAACCTAAAACTTGGTGGCTTAAAATGCAGTTACTTATTCTCATGGATCAGTGGCTGAGAGCCACTGATTTAGGCTGAAATTGACTAAGTGGCTTATGTTGACTGGGCTTACCCATAGAGCTAGAAGTAGGGTAGGGGATGGTTAACCTGGGATGGGATTGGGTGGAGGAGCTTAGCTTGGTTCTAGATGGCCCTTATATTCACTGTGGGACCAGTAGGTTAGCACAAGCATGTTCTTCTCAGGGAGGTGAAAGAGAAAGCAGAGCCTGATCATGTAAGAGCTTTCAAGCCTTTGGTCACATCCTCCCAACTAACATCCAGGGGCCCAAAGCAACCAACGCAGCAGAACTCAAAGTCAAGAGGGCTCTTTAGAGGGAAAGCAGCAAAATCACTTGAGAGAAGGTTTGATAGGCGGCTCAGTGGTAAAGAATCCCCCTGCCAATGCAGGAGACATGGGTTCGATCTCTTGGTCGGGAAGATCCCCTGTAGAAGGAAATGGCAACCCACTCCAATATTCTTGCCTGGAGAATTCCATGGACAGAGGAGCCTGGCGGGCTCCAGTCCATGGGGTTGCAAAAGAATTGGACAGGATTTAACAACTAAACAACAAAGAATTAGGGCAACCAGAAGAACGCTGGAGTGGGTTGCCATTTCCTTCTCCAATGCACGAAAGTGAAAAGTGAAAGTGAAGTCGCTCAGTAAGTGTCTGACTCTTTGTGACCCCGTGGACTGCAGCCCACCAGGCTCATCCGTCCATGAGATTTTCCAGGCAAGAGTACTGGAGGGGGTGCCATTGCCTTCTCCAGTGGAACCTACTACCATCTTTTAAATGTTTCTTCTTATTTTTCCACATTTGCCACATTGGTCCATATCTAAGAAGGTTTTGTTACTGCTGGTTTACACTATGTGTTGTGGATTTTATTTCACATTTTTAATTTTCTAAAGCTCTTTATTTTTCTCTAATTCTTTTCAAGGTATCTAATTCCCATTTTATGAATGCAATGTATTTTCTATCTCTATTACAAACTTATTATAGTTTTTCTGTAAGATTTTTTTTTTTAATCCTTTACATTATCTCTTTTCTCCCAGGGGGCTGTTTACCTATTTTTGTTGTGTTTGCTTTCTGCCATCCTGGTGGTAACATCACATGGCACGGGTCTTGGGTATGGAGTTGGAGGCAGACTGCCTAGGGGCATGCCTCAATTCCATGGTTTACTAATCAGATAACGGTGTTTGAACTCGACCTCTTTCTTCCTCAGAGTCATCATCAGCAAAATGGGAACAGATGTAGTAACCTATCATATAAACTTTTTGGGGAGGATGAAAAGAAGTTACCACAGGCAAAGCACCTCGCACATCCCTAGCACACGTAGCAAGGCCTTGTTGTAAGTTTCTCAGGTTGACACCTCAACAAAGTGTGTGGTTAGTGACAAAGCTTGAGGAAATGTGGGTTTTATCACAAAGTGAAGGGGTGGGGCGCTTGCTCTTACAATTGGAGATCATACTGGCGTTGTAGGCTTTTTTTTTTTTTTAACTCCGTGCATTCTTTCAGTAAAGATGGCAGGGAGGAATCTTACGACTTTGGGGGACGAGAAGCCTGGGGCTCCCAGTGATTTCTGTTTAGACTTCCACTTCTTCCCTGAGTTTCCAGCCCAGGCTTCACTCATCACTCATCCTTGTGTGGCTGGTGCCTGAGCTCAGGGTTTGCTATTAAAAGGGCTTCTAGGAGACAAAGGTTACAATGCCGTCTTTATCTAGAAGTCAGAGCTGCACCTGCAAGCTGCTTGAGCTGCAAAGAGTCTCTTTCAAACTTTCCATGGAAGCCAATGTGCACAGCCCAGGGAAGCAAAACTGCTCTGGTTGGGGTGGGGTGAGGCTCCCCACTTACTGCCCCCACCAGCCTCCCTCTGAGATGTTGATTCTCCAGCACTCAGTTTGAAAACCTTGAGATGCAACCATCCCTGCCTTTCACAAATGACCAGTCCCAGCCTAAGAGAGGAAACTGGCCAGAACTTGGCCTCCGACCCCAGGTTCAATGGTCTTCCATCCTTTTTGTCTCCAAACAGAAGGCATAGTGGAGGCTTCCCTGATGGCTCAGATGGTAAAGAGTCCCCCTACAATGCAGGACACCCGGCTTCCATCCCTAGGTTGGGAAGATCCCCTAGAGTAGGGCATGGCAACCCACTCCAGTGTTCTTGCCTGGAGAATCCCATGGACAGAGCAGGCTGGTGGGCTACAGTCCATGGGGTCTCACAAAGTCAGTCAGACTGAGGGACTAACACACACCCCCACACACACAGAAGGCATAGTGGTTGACATCCATTTACCTCTTTTTAAAAAGTTAAAGTCTCAACTTCCTCCCCCCACAGACTCTTCTGCGTCTAGCTTCTCTGACTCTATCTTGATATTCTATTTTCATCCCCACCACCTCTGGGGATAATGACAAGAGGCACATAATTGCTATCTGCTGGGAAAAGTAGCTCTACCTGGGGTGTGTCCTAAAATATTATCTTCCCATAATTTGGCCGCTGCCACCCTCTGTGATCTGAGCTCCCTTTCTTCCCTTTCAGAAACCCCTGTCCCAGTCAGCAAGGCTCTGCTCCCCTAACCTGCACCTTCCCCAAACACGCTTTAAACAGAACCCCCACATCATGGATTGTATTCGAACAACCAACCAGGGTGGAGAACACTAGCATCCTTTCATTTCTGTCTCTCCAGGTCAAAATTCATTTTGAAAATTTTTTTAGCTTTATTTTATATTTTAATTTTTTGGCCATGCTGCACGGCATGTGGGATCTTAGTTCCCCTACTAGGGATCAAACCCATGGCCCCTATATTGGAAGCCTGGAGGTTTAACCACTGGAGCATCAGGAAAGGATCTCTCCAGGGTCAAATTCTGTCTTCTTTCGATGTTTGGCACAAATGCCCCCTTTTCAGAGAAGTCTTGCTTTGAGTAAGTTACTTGATCTCTTCTTGAAGCTCTTCTTGAACTGCATTTATTCAGCTGTAGAATGGGTGGTGTGGAGCCTGCCTTCCTGGGATTTGAAGGTGTGAAGGTGTTAGTCACTGAGTTGTGTCCGACTCTTTGAGACTATGGACTGTAGCCCGCCAGGCTCCTCTGTCCATGGAATTCTCCAGGCAAGAATACTGGAGTGGGTAGCCATTTCCTTCTTCAGGGGAATGTTCCTGACCCAGGGATCACATCTGGGTCTCCTGCATTGCAGGCAGATTCTTTACCATCAGAACCACCAGGGTTTTGGGGACGATTAAATATGTTGACATAGACTTGGCATGGTGCCGGCCTCACACAAAAGGAGGCTCAGTAAATGTTAGTAATTACCATGTGTGCACCTGTTGTAAAAATGTCCCATTCTGTCTTCTGGTGTATGTCTAATGTCTCCACTAGACGGGTGGATCTCCGCTCTAAAGGCGCATTAGAATCAGCTGGGGGGCTTTTGAAAAAACAGGGCTGTCTGGGCCCCACTTCAGATCAATTGACTGTGAATCTTTGGGGATGAGCCCAGGAGATGGTTTTTTCAAAGCCTCCCAGGCCACAGATTCTATCAGATAACCACTGCTGAGAATGCGAAGTTGGCCCATGAGCTGCCTGAGAGCAAAGACTAGGCACTGTTCACTTTTTTTTTTAATCTGTGATACTGTGATTTATAATAAGAAATATATATATTTGGTCTTTGTCCCATTTCTGACACAGAGCTCCTAAAACTCTTGGCATTTCCTAAATGTTGAGAGCACAAAGTTGTCTTCAGTTATGCTAATGAGGTGGTTTATGGAAAGCCCCTAGTTGACCTAGGGGCTTCCCTGGTGGCTCAGATGCTAAAGAATCTGCCTGCAATGTAGGAGATCCTGGTTCGATCGCTGGTTAGGGAAGATTCCCCTAGAGAAGGGAATGGCTACCCATTCCAGTATTCTTGCCTGGAGAATCCTATGGACAGAGGAGCCTGGAGGGTTATAGTCCATGGGGTCACAAAGAGTCGGACATGACTGAGCGACTTAGCACTACAGCTCTACTACCAGTAGGTCAGCTGAGGAAGGGGGCCGGTCACTGAGCAGTCAATCATATTCTTAGAGGGTCACAACTGTCAGGCCCATCCCAGCCCTCCAGAGAGGAGAGAGGGGCCGGAGACTGAGTTCAATCACCAATGATTTCATTAATCGTGCTCGTGTAATGAAGCTTCAGCTGAAAAGGACAGGGTTCAGAGAGCTTCTGGGTTGGGGAGCAGGTGGAGATTTACAGAGAACGGCTTGTTCAGAGAGCATGGAAGCTCCATGCCCTTTCCCTGTACTCTGCCCTATGCATCTCTTCCATCTGTTCCTGAGTTATACCCATTTATAATAAACCAGTAAGCAAGCAAGGAAAACGTTTCTCTGAGCTCGGTGAGCCACTCTTGCCAATTAAACCCAAAGAGTGGGGTGTTTGGAACGTCTAATTGATAGCTGGTCAATCAGAAGCACAGGTGACAACCAACAGGGTGTTGAGGGGAGATAGTCCTGTAAGACTAAGCCCTTCCCCTTGTTGCAGTGAAAAGGAAAAAAAAGAATGAGTTTTTCTCTTTCCCTTTCCTGAGAACAAAGAAGATAAAGGAAACAGGGAGCAGGCCTGAACCCTCTTAGTTTTTGTTTTTTTTTTTTTACTTTAACTGCTTCTAACTCTGAATGTCTGTAACTAAGTTTGCTTTTCTGCACCCTAGCTCTGCAGGAGCTACACTTCACCACTATCTTTCCTTTGACTGTAAATACATCCTGTCTCTGGTGTTTACCCTTATAACATCCTTCCCCTTGTAGTTGTCTATCACAAAGAAGCCCACAGACCACAGAACTGCCAGACTCAATTACCGGGTTACTGATGCCAGTCTATGCCTGTCTCTGAAACAATGTGCAAAAGGAAGAAATCAAGATCCTCACACCTTCATTCCTCATCAAGGACTCCTGACTGCCCGCCCTCGTTTTTATATAAGCCCCGAGGAAGGGAGGCACAGTTCCCGAGGCGTGAATCTACTATGTTCCCTTCTCCGCTGGCTGAGAAAAAAAAAGTTAAATCTATTTCTCCACACTCTGTCTCCATATGTTTTATTTGGCTTCGGTGGGCAGAGAAAGCCAAGATTTTGGCCAGCAACAGGCTGAGGGATCTGATTTTCTCGCCAGGTAGACAGTGTCGGAAGTTGAGCTGGAGAATTGCTGGGATCTGGGTGCAGAATCATGACATCATAGCGGGCACCTTGCATCCAGGTTTCCACGGCTGGCTGAATGAATGTACGTGTGTTGAGAAGCAAAGTCCAAGTCAGAACGAGAGAGTCTTTGTAGATGTGGATTTTGCACTGAGGTTCATCGAGATCAGACCTGGTGGGCTGGTAGGGGCAACAGCCTGGAAGCCTGTGTTTGCCTGTCGGTGGGGCTCTGTGCCCAGGTCTAGGGTCACACTTATGAGGGCCTCACAAAGAGCTTTCACTAGATCTCATTGCTGCCCCGTGAGTGGGTGCGTCCTTCCCCTTCCTAGTGATCCCAGGGACGGATGAGGAAACTGTGGCCCAGAGATGGTGTGACCTCCTACTCAGGGACACCCTGTCAGAGAGCTGCAAAACCAGGCCCTGGACCTTGTGTCTCCTGACATCTGGTCCTGCGTGGTCAGCGTTGTTGGAATGAGGCTCTGAGTCACCCGCGCTGCCTTCTGGGAGTGAGTCGTGTAGGGGAGCAGGTCGAGGAGTGGGCACCTCTCTGAGAAGTGGGTTTCAGGACCGTGGTCCTTCTTGGGGACTTGTGGGAGGAGCCCTTGGGGAAGCGTCAGCAGTGGTGGAACTTCTATATGTGCGTGTATGTGTGTATGTGTGTGTCTATGTGGGTGTGTATGTATATGTGTATATGTGTGTCTATGTGTGTGTATGTATACATGTTTATATGTGTACACATGTATCTCTATGTTCGTCTATGTATATGTGTACGCATGTGTGTGTATGTTTATGTATGTGTGTGTGTGTACCACTCCGTGCCTGTGACTGTGCTGTGCACCCCCCACCCCACCCTATGCGTGCTGCATGTGGCTGGGCACACGTGTCTGTAGTGTGCAGTGCACCGTGAGCTGTGACTCTGGAGGGCTCTCGAGCGCCTGAAAGCCTGCTCCCCCACCATCGAGAGTCCCGCCACCCACCCGCAAAGTTCAGAGACTCAGTGACTGCCCCTCCCCAAAAAGTGCACAGAGGGGAGTGTCTTCTCCTGGGGGAGGGGGCGAGAAGGGTGGCCTGGGCTCCAGTGCCTCGAAGGCGGCGGCGGTGACCCCTGTCTGTCCAGCACCTTCTCGCTCCCCGGCCCCACTCTCCCCGCCCACTCACCGGGACGTCTTTCCGGGGAAGCACCGATGTGCACAGGAGGCTGCCTGCGGCTCCCCAGCCCCCCCGCCCCCCTTCCCTGCCCTGCGCCTGCTGAGCCTTCCCTTCTGCCAGGCTCGGCCTCGGTGGGAAATTTCCCTGGGCACCTTTACTCCCGACCGCGTGTTAATTGCTTAGTCTCCAGCCTCCCCATCCACCGCAGGGTCACCTTGCCAGGAAACTTTACTCCAGGGAGAGGTGGGAGGGGCCTCCAGGAGTGGGGAGCCGATTGGGGGGCAGGCCTCGACCAGGAATGTGGCCACCTCAGGAAGACAGTAATTAGGTAAGGAGGGCTGAACACACAAATCCGGCCTCCACCTCCCCCTGCCTTCTTCCTCTCCTGTGTCTATAAGCACAGAGGACTCATCTCAGAATGTGAAGGTCCTTCAAAAGAAATGACTCCCAGTATGCCCTGGACTTGCAGGGGATGTGCCAAGCCTGTTTCAGATCAGAGGAGAGGTCTTTTCCAGAAGACAGCATGCAATGGGAAGGTTGGGGGATGTGTGCCCTAGAGGGGCATAGACTCACCTGCCTGGAGGCAGGGGAATGGTGGGACAAGGTCTTCCTGGAGTTATCTCTCAATAAGGACATCAAGGCTGTATGTCACCTCTCTCGAATGAGATGATATTCTGTCCTCAAACTCTCCCCAATCTACTCACATCCCTGTTGCTGGCATCTTCAGGCCTGTTGTCCGAGGATAAAAAGGGCTTTTGCCAGTATCTCTGGCAATTCTCTTATTGAGCCTGGAAGGCAGAGGTTTGGGGGGTGAAAAGTGTTAGTCGCTCAGTAGTGTCCGACCTGTAGCCCAACAGGCTTCTCTGTCCATAGGATTTCCAGGCAAAAATACTGGAAGTGGGCTGCCATTCCCTTCTCCAGGGGATCATCCCAACCCAGGAGTCAAACCCAGGACTCCCACATTACAGGCAGATTCTTTACCATCTGAGTGAACTGAGACCCGAGGCGAGAATTCTTTCTTTCAAGGGACATGGTCTGAACTCTAGTTCTGGGGTTTTCCTCTGCAGATACTCAGGCCCCCTAGACTATCCAACCTCACAGTAGTGGAACTTCTTCCAAGGGAGGCTCAGGGGTAAGCAGAGGCCCTGGTGGTGACAGGAACCATGCTGGGAGGAGGAGATGGCTTCTCAAACTTGCCCTCCATCTCTAAGGACAAGCCAGATGGCAGGAGTGGGAACACTGGAGTGACTGAGACAACCTCTCAGGAATGAGGAGACTGCCCAGGCCAGGGCAGGGCCAATCGGACTGTAAGCCCCTGAGGGCATGTCTGATTCATCTTTATCTCTCCAGATGTCTTCTCAGAACTGATGCTTGGTGAATGTTTGTTAAAGAAATGAATAACTGAACAGAAGGTAAAGGTGGTTAGCTAGCCAACCAAAGAGATCTTGGGTTGCTAGGTCAAGTGCAAGGAAGGAGAAGAGTTAAGGGGAAAATGATAAGTTAGGATAAGACTAAGTTAGGTTGAGATGACAAACAAGCCCTGAATCTCAGTGGCTTGAAAATCAAAGGTTTATTTCTCATTCACACCACATGTCTATATAGACTGGCAGTTCCTGTATAGACTTTTCTCACTGTAGTCACTCAAGCACCTAGGATGATGGAGCAGCCGTTATCTTGGATATCACCAGTCACTGTGCTGAGAGAAGAGAATGCAGAGGTCTCTCACTAGCAGTTAAATAGCCTGAAAAGTGAAACTTTTATTTATACTTCATTGGCCTGAACTAGTCACATGGTTACTTTTGCTCATACCCCATTGGCCAGAACTAGTCATGTAATACCTCCAATAGCAGGGGACCAGGAAATACAATTCTACCATGTGCCTGGGAGATAGAGAGATGGAGATACTTAATTAATATCCCTAATGAGGGTCATTAAAGTATTAGTTATGGAGAACCAGAAGGGGAGGGGAGCAACTGACATTGTAGATCTTTACCGACCCACATCCCAGAGCTCTAAACCTGTGGATAGCACTCATTTGAGATCATAAAGTCATAAACTGACCCCTGGAAGAGAAAGGGAGACGACAGGTTGCATATAAATTAAACTGAGTAACAGCTGGAATTCCAGTTGAGCTATTTCAAATCCTGAAAGACGATGCTGTGAAAGTGCTGCACTCAATATGCCAGCAAATTTGGAAAACTCAGCAGTGGCTACAGGACTGGAAAAGGTCAGTTTTCATTCCAATCCCAAAGAAAGGCAATGCCAAAGAATGCTCAAACTACCGCACAATTGCACTCATCTCACACGCTAGTAAAGTAATGCTCAAAATTCTCCAAGCCAGGCTTCAGCAATACATGAACCGTGAACTTCCTGATGTTCAAGCTGGTTTTAGAAAAGGCAGAGGAACCAGAGATCAAATTGCCAACATCTGCTGGATCATCAAAAAAGCAAGAGAGTTCCAGAAAAACATCTACTTCTGCTTTATTGCCTATGCCAAAGCCTTTAACTGTGTGGATCACAATAAACTGTGGAAAATTCTGAAAGAGATGGTAATACCAGACCACCTGACCTGCCTCTTGAGAAATCTGTATGCAGGTCAGGAAGCAACAGTTAGAACTGGACATGGAACAACAGACTGGTTCCAAATAGGAAAAGGAGTACATCAAGGCTGTATATTGTCACCCTGCTTATTTAACTTATATGCAGAGTACATCATGGGAAACGCTGGACTGGAAGAAACACAAGCTGGAATCAAGATTGCCAGGAGAAGTATCAATAACCTCAGATATGCAGATGACACCACCCTTATGGCAGAAAGTGAAAAGGAACTAAAAAGGCTCTTGATGAAAGTGAAAGAGGAGAGTGAAAAAGCTGGCTTAAAGCTCAACATTCAGAAAACGAAGATCATGGCATCTGGTCCCATCACTTCATGGGAAATAGATGGGGAAACAGTGGAAACAGTGTCAGACTTTATTTTTGGGGCTCCAAAATCACTGCAAATGGTGACTGCAGCCATAAAATTAAAAGACGCTTACTCCTTGGAAGAAAAGTTATGACCAACCTAGATAACATATTCAAAAGTAGAGACATTACTTTGCCCACAAAGGTCCGTCTAGTCAAGGCTATGGTTTTCCCAGTAGTCACGTATGGATGTGAGAGTTGAACCATAAAGAAAGCTGAGTGCCAAAGAATTGATGCTTTTGACTTGTGGTGTTGGAGAAGACTCTTGAGAGTCCCTTGGACTGCAAGGAGATCCAACCAATCCATTCTGAAGGAGATCAGCCTTGGGATTTCTTTGGAAGGAATGATGCTAAAGCTGAAACTCTAGTACTTTGGCCATCTCATGCGAAGAGTGGACTCATTGGAAAAGACTCTGATGCTGGGAGGGATTGGAAGCAGGAGGAGAAGGGGCCGACAGAGGATGAGATGGCTGGATGGCATCACTGACTCGATGGACGTGAGTCTGGTTGAACTCCAGGAGTTGGTGATGGACAGGAAGGCCTGGCGTGCTGCGATTCATGGGGTCGCAAAGAGTCGGACACGACTGAGCGACTGAACTGAATTGAACTGAACAGCTCTGTGCCTAGCTGTGCTGAGGTCTGAGAATATATGATGAGCACAGCTCCTACCCTGATGGAGACAACAATTATATAAGAAACAGTAAAGCATGAAATAGCACAAAGGTTTTATATCCTAGATCCAAGGTGAAAAGTGACCAGCCAAGGAAAGAGGAAGCAGTATAGTCTAGAATTGCCCTTAATAGTTGCTGCATTTTCTTCTGTTGCCATAAGGCTGGTGCCACCCAAATGAAGTCACAGTCCTGTGAGATTATGTGGTGTCTGATTCCTGCCTCTACATTCACCAGTGCCCTCCAAGACTAGAAGCCTCTGTAAATGAAGACATTCCTTGGAGAAAACCAAAGACTCACCTGAAGTCTCAAAAGGACACTGAAGTTGTCTCGGTAAGTTATACTCTCTTGTTAATGGAAATGTTTCCTTTTGATTACAGTTTTACAGACATTTTCCTGGGGACATTGAGCTACCCTTGTGCTCCCTGATCCAATCAATAAAAAGACTAGAATGAGAGAGAGAGAGAAAGGGGAGAAAGACTGGGGAAGACTGGACCCCTTCATTTTGGCAAGATGGATTTGCTTTTCAAACACCTGGAGGAAAATCCCCTCTCTCAACAAAGTTTGACTTTGCCCAGTTCATCTTGAATTAGGAAAATCAGAAAGCTTAGAGTAGTACTTGGAGTGAGTATCAAATATAATAGTGTCAGAAGAACTCACATATGTGTGCTCACTTGTGAGCAGTAACTTCATTCAAGAATCATAGTTGCTAAAAGTCAGATCCTTTTATGCCCCCTCTTCCCTTCAGAATCAAGCCCAAAGTCCTTTGCTTGGATCTAAAGACACTTCCTGGTGTGTTTACACCCCATGTTTCCCCCAGCTTCCCCTTTCCTTTGATGTCCCCCCTACTCCAAACTCTAGCTCTAGGCTGCATCTAATCCTTACCCCAACGTGGCTCATGCCTCAGCACCTCTTCTGCTGTTCCCTAGGCCTGGGATACCTTTCCATCACCTACCTGGAAAATCCCTCCTCCTCCTTGTAAGTCTGGCTTGAGTGCCTCTGCTCTGTCAGCATCTCCTTAGGCACCCCCACCACCCATTCCCTGTGGGGTCTCTGCTGTCCCTTGTACAAATTTCCACTACAGTCGTTATCCCACTGACTGACAATCGTTTCCAGGCATATCTCTCCAACTAGGCTGCAGAATCCTTGAGGGCAGTAATAGTGTCTTATTTCTTTTTTTTAATCTGTTGCACTGAGTGTAAGACCTAGCACCTCGCAGGGGCTGGGTGGACATTTATACAATACATGGAATGAATGAATGAGTAAATGAATGAATGAATTGGAGAGATTCTTAAGGGGAACTTGATGTAAGCGACCACTCAAAACCAGGATTCCTTCTATGGCAGGACTCATCGAACTATGGTCCATGGACTGAATCTGGTCTGATGCCTATTTGTGTGAATAAAGTTTTATTGGAACACAGCCACATCTATTTACTTATTGCTCATGGCTACTTTTGTAACATAGCAACAGAGTTGAGTAGCTGGAACCATATGATTCTCAAAGCCTGTCGGACTCTTTAGAAAGAAGTTTACTTACCTCTGTTCTTTAGCATTGACTCAATCATTTTTGGGCTAGAGACATGTTTGAGACCTTGATAAAGAGCTTTGAGATTGAATATATGTACATACACAGGATACTTTGCATTCAATTTCATGGGAACCAATGATTCCTTGAATCCCATCCATCAATCCCGGAGAGATCCAGTGACACCAGATTAAAAATTCAGTTGCCCAAGGCTAGTGAGACTGGAGATGAGAAAGTGATGGAGAATGTGGCGCAAGGTGGCTGGGGGTCTTAAAAGTCATAGCTCTTAAAAAATCAAACCTTAAGAAAGAGAGAGAGACTGCCTTGCCCTGAAGCATCTCTGACATATAGCTGGCCACCTTGTGTACTGTATCTTCAGCCTCAAGAAACTTACTGCTGGGCATCCGATGATGCTATCACAGAAATGCCCAGTTTGTAAGGAAGCCTGTCTTCACACTCAACTGAGCTGTTATAACAGGAGCCCACTGGTCCTCTGGGCTGTGAAGGCTATGGCCCAGTGTGCATAAGCTCATTTTTTCAGCTGATGAGGTAAGACTAGAAGAAACCAGAAGACCAAGAAGAGGCCGCCCATCTTGATCTTCCCAGAGGACTTTGGGAAGAGGCACAGAGAAGAGGAGCCAGGACCATTGCAATCCATCAAATCCACCAGCCTTGCTTCCTTAAAAACAAAGGGTGGATTAGGAGGGGGAATGGGAAATGTGTGTGTCTGGTAGTTAATGAAGTCATGAGCAGTGGGAGGCGTTAGGCCTCTGGGAAGCAAATTGTGGGCCAAACGAGCTCATTTTTTTAGCAGAATTATTAAATTAGCAGATGAAGGAAACACATTAGGCGTTATGAATCTTGCTGTTAGCGGAGCCCTTGATAGAGGGTTGTGCAGATGCTTGTTAAATTCCTTCCATCCGGGGTTAAAGGCAAAGCTGGCACCCCTGGATCCCCAGTGGGAGGGATGGGTGGGATTGATGTCATGAACATCTGGGCAGGGTGCTGTCTTGGGGGCTTTAGGTCCACTGACCCATTCAATCTCCACAACACTCAAGGAAAGATGACCTTCCTCATTTCAGCTGGAAAGATGGGCTCAGAAGGGTGACGGGCCTCGTCTCAGCCCACAGAGTCAGTGGCAAAGCTCAAGGCCAAATCTCCATCTGCCTGAGTCCAAACCCAGGGCTCTTGCCCCAGGGGTAAATGAAGACCTCCCTCTGGGGTAACTTTGGAATGGAGCAAAGGCACATGAGAAACCAGTCGGATGGGAGACAAAAGCTGGAGTCAGGCAGGAGGGCTGAGTCCAGGATAGGCGGGGAGGCTGGCCCCCAGGAGCAGAGCTGATTGCAATTTCTGCTTTTAGAAAGATGTGATGAATAGACGTGTGTTCAGAGAAATGAAAGGGCGTGGAATCTGGGTCAGATGGGAAATAGTTAAGTGCTCTGTCCCTTGCTCAAAATATTCACAAGCCTATTCTGGGGGATGCTGGTGACTGCTGTGGTCTCAGTGGGTTGGGCTGAATCACCAGTGTCCCACAAAAAAGCCAGGAGAGCTTTGTAAGGATGGGGGTTACCCAACCCTGTAGGGAGAGCTCCCTGTCACTGGAGACATTCCAGGAGCTGACATAACTTGGCAGGAGAGTCTGACTCTGGGTAAGATCAACCTTTTGATTGGCTAAAGCCCTTCCCAGCACTACAATTCTCTGTCTTCAAAGTCAAGCTTGAGGAAGACTATTCCAACAGCAAAACTCTCCAGAGATTCCTGCAGAATTCTGGCAGTGGAATGGGAGAGTCTGTAATTGTCTCTGAGGTCTGCAAGTGACCGACCATGCGCCTGAACATGGAGGGGAGGCACTTAGTGACCCCTGGAGACACCCTCTAGTCTGAGGACCACTTCTGGGCAGCGAGGTGACTGACGGGCCTTCCCAAATCCTCCCAGCATAGATAGGGTGAGGGGGGACAGGAACTTCCAGAGAACCTTTTCTAGCAGTGAGAACCAGCCCATCAAAAATAAGAGAGGAGAGAGAGACTTCCCCCGTGGTCTAGTGGCTAAGTCTTTGAGCTCCCAATGCAGAGGACGCAGGTTCGATTCTTGGTAGGGAACTAAACCCCACGTGCAGGCCACAAGACCTGGAGCAGCCATTTAATATTTTAATATGCATATTGAAAATAAGAGGAAAGAGCCAAGGTAAGGGAAGAGGTGACTGAGACAGGACAATGGCCCAAGCCACCTGCCTACAAACATTTCCTGAAGTCCTAGTGAGTGCCAGAGCCCCAGAGAGACAGTAATGAGCCGTGGGAAGCTGGAGTGCAGTAGGCAAAATGAGACATGGTCATCCTCCTCTCTCACATAAGCTGGACGGAGCCAGGATACCCCAAAAAGGGAGCAGGCAAGGAGATGGGTTTACTCAGAACCATAGCACACCATGCATTCTGGGGTATCTCTGTTTATGAATCTCAGGTTATGTGACACTGAAGAGAATTTGGCTGGAGGGAGGTGGAGGAAAGACAGTGCATGAATGGGGAAAAGCGAGGGATGGGAAGATGGGGAGAGAACCAGGAAGCCAGAAGGGGCCAAATTTCGTAGGGCTTTGAATGCCAAGCTCTGTTCTTGATGCTGGAGGCAGCGAGGGGCCACCGAAACTTTCTACATGGGGAAGGATCAAGGTGAGAACAGTGTGGCTGCCACGTGGAGGCTGAATGGAGTGGGAGGCCAGGGAGGGAGTCACTGCAGGATCCAGGGATATCGGCAGCCCCAGGCGGGTTAGGCTGAGAGGCGCTGGTTAAGAGCAGAAGGTTCCATACATGTGTGAGCACACCTCCAAATGAATATCGATTTCTTTGCACACATTCGGGTGGGAATACGTTTATTGTGTGTCTGTTGGCCAGTGAGGCTAAGGTTATGTGAGTTTTGTCTTGCTGTGGAGGGGTGTGCATGCCTGTTGCAAGAATCCGGAGGCTTTGATTCTGCGTGTATTTGTGTGTGTGTGTGTGTGTGTGTGTGTGTGTGTGTGGTCACATGCACATCTTGCCCAGGAGGAGAGGCAGTGCCAATAAACCCTGCTTTCAGTCTTTGGAACCTTGCCACAGCCCCGTGACCAGGCTCCTTCCACCTGCATCCCCTCTCTGCTCTCCTGCCACCAGCCCTCAGAGCAGCATGGACCCTCCACGGAGGACCAGTGGACGGGGTGCACCCATTTCACGAGGGCATCCCCACCCCCCACATTGGACCACTTTACCATCCCTCACTCCTGCCCATGGGCCCTGGGATGACGCAGTAACTGTTTTGGCCCAGAGGGGCAACGCCAATCCTTTTTTGCTGTTTCTTTCTTTCTGGTTGCCCTGGGTTTTTGTTGCTGCACTCGGGCTTTCTCTAATTGTGGTGCATGGGCTTCTCATGGTGGATTCTGTGTTACGGTGCGTGGGCTCTAGAGGGTGTGGGCTTCAGTAACTGTGGCTCATGGGCTTAGTTGGTCTGAGGCAGGCCGGACCGTCCCTGACCAGGGATTGAACCCGTGTCCCCTGCATTAGCAGGTGGACTCTTAACCACAGGACCACCAGGAAGTCCCCTAATACTTTCTTTAGCAGAGGGGTGGGCGCTGTGGGTGAAGTTCTTGGTTGAAGGACAGGTGGGGTCCCCTCCCCCACCACGCAAGGCTCACCCCATATTGCACCCAGGATCTCCTGAGTGTTCTCACCTGGGTCAAGACCACATCGATCCTGCCCTTCCTGAGACCTGAGCCAAGAGGCATGGCTCACTCTGCTGCTGCTGCTGCTGCTAAGGCACTTCAGTCGTGTCCGACTCTGTGCGACCCCAGAGACGGCAGCCCACCAGGCTCCCCCATCCCTGGGATTCTCCAGGCAAGAACACCGGAGTGGGTTGCCATTTCCTTCTCCAGTGCATGAAAGTGAAAATGAAAGTGAAGTCTCTCAGTCGTGTCCGACTCCTAGCGACCCCATGGACTGCAGCCCACCAGGTTCATCCATCCATGGGATTTGCCAGCAAGAGTACTGGAGTGGGGTGCCATCGCCTTCTGCGGGCTTACTCTGCAGGCAGCCTTTACAGGGGCTAAGAGGCCTCACCTAGGCTGCAAGACCCCAATCCACCTAGTAGGTCCTCTTGATTCACAAGATGACCTGGGGCTGGACCTTCTTTTAGCCTCAGTTTTTCCCTGTGTAGAATGGGCCCAGGGCATCTCATTGGAATCCTTGTCATGGAGTTTTCATCCACGATGCAACCATGTAGAGTCCTATGTAAATCCTTTATCCAGACGTGTGATGGTAAGTTTAGCTACTAGTTCCCTGAAAGAAAAAACAAACAAGAAAAACCCAATCTGCAGTGTTTGCCAGTTTCTCTGGTGTAAATATTGCCACCATGACTGATTTCTATCCACTAACGTGGAGCCACTGAACAAGGAGACAAGAAGAGATGTGCTCAGTTGGCTCTTGTGAGTTGGTCCAGCATACCCCTGCCTTTATCCTAAACAGCCAGTGCCAGCCCAGCATGAGGGAGTATTGAAATCAAGGGTAGGCAGGAAGCAAAAGTCCAGAAGAAAAAAGTCCAGCTACGGACTTCCCTGGTGGTTCAGTAGCTAAGACTCCACACTTACAGTTCAGTCCCCGGGGGGGATCTAGATCCCATATGCTGAAAGTAAGAGGTCGCAAGCCACAAGTAAAGGATGCTGCGTGCTATGTTGAAGATTCATGATCCCTCATTGCCTCAACTAAGACTCAGCACAGCCAAGTAAGGAAATAAATAAATCTTAAAAAAAAATAAAATAAAATACATGTCTGGTTGGAGTGCCAAGCACTGAGTTTGAGTGAGAGGTGAGGTTGTAAAGAATTAGGAAGTTTGACTCCAAGAGGATGAAAAACAGGTTGGAAAGGGTGATGGGCAGGGAGGTGCCAGGGAAAGTGGTTCAGGAGGGAAACTGCATTGTGCTAAGTGAGCATGGCCAGCCCAACATGGCCAGAATAGAATATTGCCACCTGCCTTTCTGAGGCCCAGGAGAGGGAGCAGGGTGTAAGTGAGGATGAGGGAGCTGAGAAAATGGGCAGGTGTTTCCTGAGCTCCAGGGATGACGTCTGAGCAGGCCGGGCGGGAAAGGGCAAATCCAATTCCGTAATTGTTGGCGCATCAATTCTGATGACGGTCCCCGAAGGGTGATGGCAAGGGCCCAGGGAGGAGGGATGCCCTGGCTGACATCATCTGCTATTTCTGGACCGATTCACAGCTTACTTCAGTGGGAACTTCCTTCAGCACATAAATCACCGTGGTCTTCTCATGACTGCCTCATTTCCCCAAGAAGACGGAGGGAATCCACGCACACGGGCATCCCTGGAGAGGGTGCTGGGTGCGGAGAGGAGAGTGCGGCCGTCCTGACGTCACGCCGACGTGGGTTCAAATCTCGCCTCTGCCCCTTGTTAGCTGAAAGGCTTTGGGTGACTCATTTGTCTTCTCTGACACTCCGTTCCCTCGAATGGGCTAAAAATACCTGGGATCGCTGGAAGGGTGACTAAGTGAGACGGGAAGTGGGAGGGGCCAGCCCAGGGCATGCTCACTGCAACACCAACTCTCACGCATTCCCTTTTTGTGCTGTTTTGCTCACTTTAGAGAACAGGCCTTTAGAGGACAGTGGTCATTTTAGAGAACAGTGGGCAATCAGTGGAAGCTTCCAGAAGAAGAGGTAGACTTCATTTCTAACCCCTTCCTTGACTTTGTGAGGCTCACAGGACGTGGGAGTGGGCTGCCTCTGGCAGGGTGGAGTTGGTTCTCCTGGGTGGGGGACCTGGGGTGTGAGCAGAGAAAGCTCTCTCCCTGCAGAGCTTAGACTTTTCCTTCGGAACTTTGGGGCAAGCAGGGCTCAGAGGCCAGGAGGGCATCTTGGGAGCTCAACAGCACAAGGCCTGCCTCCCAAGCCGAGGGAACTGCCCTTCCATCACCGGTCCCCATGTGTGCCTGATGCCCTTCCTGCTTGATGCCTGGCTCTCCGTCTTTCTGTCCCCACTGTCTGTCCATCAGGCTGGGGGATGGGAGGGGGGATGACTGTCGGCCACACGCGTTTCTGCAGAAGCCGGCCTGCATCTGTCCATCTGTCAGTCTGCGCTCCGCCTCCCGGTGGCTCTGACTACGGCTGACTCGTTTGCACCTGGGCTCCTTTTTATGATGTCTGAGTGACAGTGAGGTGATAAATGAGAGTAAGAGAGAGTGACAGACGGGAGCACACATAAGGGGGATGGAACACGTGCACACGCAGAGGACTGACAGTTGGGGTGTCCTCCTTGAGACAGGGTCACTCAAGGTCTCCCCAGCCCTGGAGGGGAGCCCGGGACACCATCCACCCCACGTCGAAGCACCGTCTGTTGGCCTCCCTGACCGCAAACAGGAGGGACCCCCCACCCACAGGCTCCAGGAGGAGGAGGAGGAGGAGGAAGAGGAGGAGGAGGAGGAGGAGGAAGGACAGTCCCCATGGCAACCAATGGAGAGGCCCTTTTCAGCTCAAGAAGAACCTTTGTCACAATGGAGCTGTTGAGCAAAGAAAATGGGCTGTTAATTAGGAAAACAGGCTGCAGTTTGGTTATGGGCTGGCCCCCCCTCACCTGTCAAGCCTGCTATGATGGAGATTCCTGAGTAAGAAGTGAGGGGAGTCAGGCTGGGGTGATGAAGATGGGTCGACTTCTAAGACCACTTCCATCACGAATCCAAGGCAAGCACATTACACCAGCCCCTGGCTTGTAGCAGGTGCTTAAAACCAGAACTGTGATTAGGATGGAGGTTGGACTGAGTGACCTCAAGGCCCAACCCCACAGCCACTGAGCTGGAGAAAGACAAAAGGCCAGTTAGTGGCAACAAGTTATGGGTATCCAGGGACTGGGAACCTGGAATAATACAGGGCTTCCCAGAATAGGAGTGTCTCCATCGCCCTCACCCTGATTTGCATGGCTCCCACAGGCCTCCCTCCCTTCTTCTAACTCAATTTCAATTTCAATTTCAATGTCAATAACTTCCTTGGCACGACAGGCAGCCCTTGGTTGCCAAAGTGCATTGGAACATTGAGTTTCAGAGTCTCCAACCAGCTTTGTCCGCCCAGTGTTGCCCCCTCCCAGGCCTTCCAGGCCCTTCCTGTGAACATGTCTTATCCTCTGTGCCCTTTCAGGAGACTTAGTTCTACCCTCTCCAGCTGTCCGTAAGGTTATTTGAAAAAAAGACACACTCCCTGGTTTGATCAAGATGTTCCAAGAGAGACGGCTCACAGGGCGCCAGCTCTCCTCTCAAAGTGCTGAGACGAGAGTGGGAGAAAGGCTTAGTCCCTCTATCTTGAGATGCCGGCCACATGGGAGAGGCAGATGAGAGTCAACAATTCCAGTCATGTGGCAAGTGCTTTGATATGGGGGTTGGGGGGTGGGTGGGGTGTGGTGCTCTGGGAGCACTGAGGAGGGGCCTCTGAGCTGGGGAGTGGGGAGAGGGAGGTGGAGGGGCAAGGGCAGAGTGGGGGGCCTTCTGAAGGACACTCAGAGGGCAGACCACTGAGTTCCTTCTGTCACAGGTCAATGATGGCTGGAATGTCACCATGATAGTAACGTCTTTGACATGAGCCATAACGCCAGTGTTAGCAGTGGTGACAGCCTCCGGAAAGGGAGGGTGTGACACGGACCAGTGGGAAGAGGGTAAAAGGAACCCCAGTAGATAATGCCTGAGGGACAAAGTGCTGGCCCGTGGGCAGGGAGGTGCATGGGCAGCCCATCAGTGAGCGCCGATTTGGACTTGACACCGTCCGTCACAGGCAGAGAGGGGCGGGAAGTGGAACCAGGGTGCTGGGAGGCACCACCCCATGCAGAGGGACCACCGGAGATGCTTGGGGCTCGGGGACAGAAACAGAGGGATCCCGGCTGAGGAAGGAGCGGCTTTGGAGTGCAGAGACAAGCAGGCAGTGATGCTGGCTTTGCCACCGTGACATCCCGTGCTGACCCGGGGTCACCTGTTGCCACCACCAATGGGGAGCCCCGGGTCAGGGAGTCAGACAGACAGGACTGGACGAGCATGACCTTAACCCTCACCCTTCTCTCTTCTCCCCAACCAGAATGTCGCGAATACTAATGGAAAACAGACAGCTCCCCTCCACACCACCAGCAAGAGAGCAAAACTCTCCTGCAACAGAGAGGAGCCGCAGGTGCTGACTCTATCTGTCTTCCCATAGCCTTTGGCCGGGCAGAGAAGAGCCCGGGGGTGGACAGCTTTGGGCAAGACTGACAAAGCTCTGAGGCTCCAGGGCATCTACCTGGGAGTCGGAGGGGTTTCCCGTGTGGTTGTGCTAAACCAGTAGGAGCAAACTCCCCTCCAGCAGTGCCCCAATCCTGTAGGTTCCTGGGGACCCCTCAGCTGTTGGGTCCTGAGCATTCGCAGAGGCTCCTCGGGCAGGAGAGCCATCCATCCTGTTTGCCCCTCCTGGTCCTCCTCTTTGCTCATCATCAGGATCTGACAAGCCTGGGGACTCGGGAGGAGGGGAGCTGTGATGAAATGAGGGCCCCAAGGATGAGGTTCCATCTGGGGACCTTGGGGAAGAAGCCTTGTATCTTCATAGCCTCATTTGACTCTTCTGTAAGATGAGAGGAATGGACCAGATCGAGGGTTACAAAGAGGGTCCCTTAGAAGCCTGATCCTGTAAGGTGTCGAGGGGAAAAGCAGTTTGGGAGAGCGTACTTTTCATCCTCCAGTATGCATGACAGACTCGGAAACGCTCCATAGCACAGAAATCTGTTCAGCAATCGCTTCTCAGCCTTTTGGTAAGATTAAGTATAAAAACCTGTTCAACTTTGTCTGACCCAGTGTTTCCCAGACAGGCTTTGTTTTCTCAAAATGCCCATTTTCATCCCAAGGAAGGACATGTAACGTAGTTTAGAAAACAGTGGAATAAATGCTCCTTTGCAAGAGCCCCTCCAGTTCTAAAAGTCTGTTTGCTTCTCTAAAGCAGGTGGGAGGGCTGGGGAGGAGAGAGGAAATGACATTTGAAAGCTCTTCCCATGTGCCCAGTTCTGCGTCAAGTCACCCGCCTTCTCACCTCCCCGCCCCCTAGCTACATCACCCCATGGTGTGGGTGTGAGTTCTCCCCCCTCAGATCAGGGCAGAGAGGCCTGAACTGACTCCAGGGCGAAGAGGGAGGCTTCCTTGGGCTTACTGCATGCAGGAAGGTCAGAAAATCCTGCTTGATGTGACCTGGAGGTCAAGGCTCGTTCCAGGCAGTCTCAGACTCTCTCCAGCCTCCATCAGCTCCATGGTCTGGAAGATCCCCTGGAGGAAGGCATGGCAACCCACTCCAGTATTTTTGTCTGGAAAATCCCCATGACAGAGAAATTTGGCAGGCTACAGGCCATAGGGTCGCGAAGAGTCAGACACCGCTTAAGTGACTTAGTACGCACGCGGGGGTTAAGACAAGGAAAGCCAAGGACTAGGGTAAAACCCCGACACGTAACCGACCAAACCAACTCCCAAGAAAGAGTTTGATCCACAGAGGACAGGCCCTGAACAAAAGCATAAAGCTGCCAGTGTGGGTCTGCGTGATGTAGTGAAGAGAAACTGAACTTTGGAGCTAAACAGACAGGGGTTCAAATCCTGCCACGAGGAACCTCGCCTAACTAACCCTACTTAACTGCTGTCTGGGGGAACTACTACTATTCCCTCCGTAAAAGCTGCTGACTACAGCGGGCAGCACTTGGAATGCCTGGTTGTCAGACAACTCCTTTCTTGTTTGCCTGTGTTACGCGTGTTCCCAAACTTGTTTATGTCAGTTGCGCTTGTCACCAAGAGCAGATAATTGAATCAGCTGTAACCCAAGTCAATTAAGTACAAGTGGAGAAAGGAGTTATGCTTTTATGGCAAGTAATTTAATGCCTTGGGAAGAATGTTATTAACTAAAAAAAATGCTGTTGTGTTAGGTGTGGCCAAGACTCTACAAGATTTGAAGACATATCAACCCCATACAAGGAGGTCTGTGTACCTTGACTATCCTTGCTGGCAATCAAAACCAGAAATCTCTTAGGTGATATTTACATGGTCTCCATTACACGTGATCCTGGGAAGCCAAGTCACCTTTCTGAACTTGTTTTTCTTGGCTTTAAAATAAGTTAAGGGGACTTCCCTGGTGGTCCAGTGGTTAAGACTCTGTGCTCCTAATGCAGGTGGTCCTGAGTTTGATCCCTCACCAGTTAACTAGATCCCACATGCTGCGACTAAGACCCAAGGCAGCCAAATAAATAAATATTTTAAAAAAATGTTAAGTAGGGAATTTCCTGGTGATCCTGTGGTTTGGACTCCTTGTTTCCACTGCAGGAGGCCTGGGTTTGACCCCTGGTCAGGGAACTAAGATTCCACAAGTCATGAAGGGTGGCCAATAAATAAAATAAGTTAAATAACTCCCCCGTGAAGAGTTCTTACAAGAAACAGATGAAGCCACGTGTAGCGCTGTTCCTATTTTTTGTTTACTTCTCCATGATTCTCATCTTTTGGCCATGACTGTGTTCCCCCATCTAGTGTTTGCAAGGCTTTATCCTAAAGTTTGCAGTTCAGCTAATCTGATCATAACTAGGGTTTAAGATGTGGACTCTCCCTAAGAGGGAATGGGGAAAAGTCTTCCCAAGAAGTGCATAGACTAGGTATGATTCCAGGCAGGGTGACAGAGCAGCAGGGTGGCGGTCTGAGTTGAAAAGTCTCTGGGGTGTTCCTCCAGTCACAATTTGTGTGGTCCAGGTGCGTGCATGTGTAGCTACTTCAGTTGTGTCTGATTCTCTGGGACCCTAGGGGCTGTAGGCTTCTATGTCCATGGGATTTTCCAAGCAAGATACTGGAGTGGGTTGCCATGCCCTCCTCCAGGGGATATTCGAACCCGCATCTCTTAAGTCTGCATTGGCAGGTGGGTTCTTTACCCACCTGGGAAGCCAGGTGAGGACGTGCTTATTCTTTCTGATGTGACCTAGCCATCTTTATATGCTTGCCATGACTTGCCAGCTTCCCAACCCTTCTAACTGGGGGTCAACTCGGTCTCACTCCAGAGCAGTCTCGTCTCAAACCAGGCACACCCAGAGGAGATTGAGGCTAGATAGAGGAGTTGGAGTTCTGCTCAATTCAGACCTCCTGCGCCTCCTGCCCATCACCTCAGAGTTCGGGAGAGGTGTGGTTCTCCCATACCTGCACCCCCAATGGGTACTTGTCAGTCAAGGATGGACATTCTGCCCACGGCTGGTCCAGCTGCTTTCTGCCTGCTCAAAGCTCTCCTAACCCCTGTCATTTGACACCTCCTGCTCCTAAATCCTGGTCCACGGAAGCTAAGAGAGCCTCCACAGGGATCCGAGTGTGCCTGCATTTCTATTCTGAGAACCGTGCTTCTGCTCTTCCTACTGGTGCTTTCCCAGCGCTTGTCCACTGGTCTCAAGCCTCCACTAGTTGGTTCATCCCCCCAACTGGAGCCCTCAGGCCTAGGGGGCTGCTTCAATAGCTCTTCTGTCCCCAGGAAGTCAGCACCATACATGCCCCTAGATCCCCGAGCCCAGGAGAGGGACCCACTGAAGCTCTCTTGTAGGCGGGGATGGGCCAGGGGCCAGGGGGTGGGGAGGGGTGCAAAGGAAGAGACATGTAGACAGCCAATTCTCTTCCTTTTGTGCTGGCTTCTGCATCACGGGCAGAGTCAGGCAGACCTGAGGTCATCGCTGATGCATGTGAAATCTAGAGCCCTCCTGAACCTTTGTTTCTCCATCTGTAAAAAGGGGGTGCTGACGGTTGCCTCATCTGCCTATGGAGAATAATGACAATAAGATAATGTCTACAAAGACCTTTCTTCCCCTAGGTGACCTGTTCTCATTAAAGAAGCAAGGGAAACATTGAGAAAAACAAAAGCTCTGCTGGCCAACCGGCCTAAGAATGGGAGTGGTGAAGACCCTGGACCACAGGGGTGGACATCAGATTGTCCCTCCTGATTGGGAAGGGAGACTCCTTGACTATCCTGGGCAGCCATATGTAGGATCAGCCTCCTTGACTTCTGGCTTGTTGATCTTGACTGATATTTCAGAGTTGGAGCAGAGAATCCATTTACCTTTTGGCAAAACTGATGCCCGGAGGGTGAATGCTGGTTCAAGGCCACACAGCAGGCCAGGGTCGGGGTGGGACAGGCTGTCAGAGTCCTGACTCCTAGGTAGAGGGTTCAGGTCATGCCTGCTGCTGCCAGCCCGCCAGCCCCTCTGTATCCTGATGTTGGCACAAGATGTGTGGTAATGAGGCTGCCTGTGCTCCATGGGGGCGCCCCAGCCGTGCTGCTGGTCCTGCCCTGTTCTCCTGACTCCAGGAGCAGCTCCTTGGGGTTCTGCTCAGGGAAATAACCCTCCCACCCCCATTACAGAAGGGGAGAGAGGCAGAACAGAAGGGAGTCAAAGCAAACAGAGACAAGATGAAGAGCCACCTAGAGACAGAGTGATTCATTCACTCGTTCTTGCATTCATATCTGACTTTCAGCCCAGATGCGCCAGTAATTTGTGAAGATGCTAAAATTCTTCCACTCGCTGCTAAGTCATTTCCTTCCAGAGCTCTGTAGCATCACAGGTGCCAAGGACCCTCTTTTAGGGTCTCCAGTATCCTGCCAGCATCCAGAAACTAAAAGGTTCATGCCTGGCCCACCAGGACCCCAGGACCCCTGCCCCAGTACCGATTCTTAAATATTTTGACTAGTTCCCGCTGGTCACCAGAGAGTAAAGAATCTGACCGCAATGTGGGAGACCCAGGTTTGATCTTCAGGTAGGAAGGTCCCCTGGAGAAGGGAATGGCTACCCACTCCAGTGGTCTTGCCTGGAAAATTCCATGAACAGAGGAGGCTGGCAGGCCGCAGTCCATGGGGTCAAAAAGAGTCAGATGCGACTGAATGACTAACACTTTCCCTGGTCGTAGATGCCAGCAAACACTTTGATTGAAACCTTTGGATGAAATGGGAAGTGCTCAGCTGTGAAATGCCATTACTCACTCATTCAGCAAATGTTTCTTGAGCACCTAGTGTCTGCCTGGGGAACGGGCTAGGACTCTGGGATGCTGAGCTGTGCAATGCAAGGTGACGACTCAGAGCCCTGCCATGAAACAGAGAGAGCATGGAGGGGAGCATCCAGCTCTAAACAATGACCCAGAGAAACAGGAGACACGGCAGGAGGAGAATGAGATGGGCTGCCTCCTTGGCTGGGAGCAACGGTGCAGGAGGCTCTTGGGCCCCTGGGGAGGGGGTCTTGGAGTCCAGCTTGGAACTGTCAAGGTTCTTCAGTTCTGTTCAATTATCCACTTATGACTCACAATGAACAGATTAGGAAGGGGACTGAGGACAAGGATGCTTAATTATTCAGCGAAGGAGTGAGGAGGAAACACAGAGTGTAGTCCCCAGGACAGGTTTCAGGAAGGTGGGCGAGGGGAGGAAGTGGAGGAAGGAGGCTCAGTGCCCCCCGCCAACTCCTGGTAGCTCCATAACCATTGCTGGGGCTTCCCAGGGGCTGGCCCAACCGCGGAGCCCAGGTCATCAGGACCAGAAGTGGAGCTCAGTGTTGGGAAGGGCAAAGGGGATAAGCGTGGAAGGTAGAGAGGTAAATGGAGACAGGCAGGCATACAGAGCTGGCTCACCCCAGGCTGGTGGTCTCCATCAGCACTGGGGCCCACAGAGCAGTGAGTCAAGTCTGCAGACTCTGTCTGCTGGAAACTCCTTGAGGTTGCCCTTGTCCCAGCCTGGAAAGGACACTGGCCTCGTGGCCCCCCTCCACCACCTCCTGCTTCCTGATGTCTGGGTCTCCACCTTCCTCTGGTCTCCTGGGGGTGGGGCAGTCTATGTAGCCTCTTCCAGGACAACCGCAGCAGCGTCTCCGCACCAGACACTAAGGTTCATGTTCTACGTGAACGTGGGCCTCCCCAGAGTCCTGAGAGTTGGCGCAGAGGTATTCCTTTCCTAGGAGGCCCAGGAGGAAAGTGGGGTTCAGACAGGTGACTCTACTTGCCCAAAACCTCAGAGGTGATGTGTCAGAGATGCAGCTTGGCCCTAGGTCTGTCTGCTTCTCCCTAAACTTCTCTTCGTACTTGTTACCAGGTTGTCCTTCAGGCCTGAGACTGCAGATAAGGAGAGCCAACTCGTGGCTCTGCTGAGAGTGGCTGGGTCTGAAGTCATGTCTCCCCACCCCTGGGTCCTCCTCCCCCTCCAGCCTCATTACCCTTAACCTGGGAGGAAACTTCTAGCACTTCTCCCTACTCCCACTGGTGTTCTTAGGAGCCCAAGGGTGATGCTCTCCAGGCCCCAGGGGGCCCTCTCTGATACCCGAGACTTCCCTGCCTCTGTCACACCCCTGGCAGCCTACAGAGGCCCAGGGACCTGGGATGCTCTGTATGACTGAGTCACCCACATAAGTTTCAGTTCCCTGACTTCATTGTCTGTCTTACATCTCTGCCTTCTGCACCACTCAAGGTAAACCTCATGCTAATTGATTAGACAACCTGATTAGACAACCAGGGGACGTGGGTGGACGTGAGGCACAATGTCCTTTAGTGAGGGATGATGGGGGTCGAATGGGAGAGTAAGAGTTTGTCCCATTCTAGGTTAAGTTAGATGCCTGTTCAGTTAGATTTCTGAAAGAGACAAGCCTTTGTAATTTTCTAACTCTTGCCCTGGGGAATGGGCAGAAGGCTGCTGCGTGTCTCCTGTGGTCAGGTGCTTTGTAGACATTACATCATTTATTCTCACAACTATCCCATAAGTGGGAGTTTCATTTACAAATGAGAAAACTGAAGGTAAGTGACTAGTCTATGGTCTCCTAGTTTGTACAAGATCTGGATTTGAGCAGAGGGCTCTTGGACCCCAGAGTCACTGTTTTCCCACCACTGAATAGAGTTTTGGGAAACAACCTGGAGATTCAGGGATTGGGGGAGGTGACCTTGAGACAAAGGCACTGTCAATGCCTTCCTGTGGGCTACCGGCAGGGCTCGGGCCCTCCCATGCTCCAGCGTCCTGGCAAGGGACACAAGCAACTCACAGCTCTGTCCAGAGTTTTACACGTTCTCAATTAATGCTCACAAGCAGCTCCAGAAGTCTTAGCTCCCTTTTGCAGATGTGGAAACTGAGGCTCGAGCATCTGAGAACTTATTCTACACGGTGAGAGAAGTAAATGGCAACACCAGGAGTCAAGAAATCATTTAACCTCAAACCCAAGGTTCTTGCAGCTGCCCTCAAAGTGGGGGGACTGCCATCTCTAATAGCAAGCCAGAGACCATAGACCCACAGGTGGGGCCCCAGACTCACAGGCCCAGGCCAGAGGTCAAGACCAGGATATTCCATGTGGAAGGACAAGAGATGTGTTTTTACCGTGGAATGGGGCACACAGGGTCAAGGGGCTAGAGTTTTGGCAGAGCTTCAGAGATAGATGCATCGGTGTCAGCATCATTTAGCTCAGCCTCCTAACTATGTGTGTGTGTGTTCAGTCCCTCAGACATGTGCAACACTTTGTGAGGCCACGGACTGTAGCCTGCCAGGCTCCTTTGTCCGTGAGATTCTCCAGGCAAGAATACTGGAGTGGGTCGCCTTTTCTTCTCCAGGGGATCTTCCTGATCCAGGCATCGAACCCTCGTCCCCTGCATTAACAGTCAGATTCTTTACCACTGAGTCACCTGGGAAGCCCTCCTAGCAATACAGGTGACAACAAATTACAAGCAGAGACATGACTGAAACCCAGCCTCCCCCAGCAACCACCCTCACACTCAGAGCCACCCTAGGAAGTGGGATGCGTCAGAGATCGATCTGTCCCGGGGGGGGGTGCTGCTTCTCCTCTTTCAGTTAATATGCTCTAGGTACCCAAGGTAGAGAGTGGCCAGAGCAGCAGCTTAGGCCTTCCAGACCGCACGTCTCCCTTGGTTGTCCAAGTTCTGGATGTCTTGCTAGCCTGGATAGAACCATTATCACCCTGCTCTAAACTGTGCCCCTTTTGCTGTGCCAGCAGCAAATCTGAGATGCCTTCTCTCAGTGGATGGCAAGCCCTTTGAGCTCAGGATCTTAGGTGAGAGTCTTCTCTTTGTTTTTGTGCATGTATTTGCTTCACTGGGCCTGGAATGCCCAGGGCAGGAGCACATGGATGAAGGGATGGGTACTTCCTTTTCTTTCTAAGACCTTGACTGGGGTTCTGATGCCCTGAGGGTTTGGGTGGGGTGGGGGTGGTGTCTAAGGCTCTTGTGTTCTGTTTGGTCACCCACTTCAAGATCCTGGGCTGGTGTGAGCAGTATGGGGTGTGGAAATGGTGGTGGTGGAAAAAGGAAGGGGGAAAGATGGGGTGAGATGCCTTGAAAGGTGGGGCGTTCCCTTTTCTGTTCCCTTTGCAGGGCTCAGTCTGGGGTGTGACCAAGGAGCATTCTCTTCGAAGCAGTTATAGGGAGGTTCTAAATCCTCAATCTGACTGTGTCACTGCTTTGCTCAAAATCCTCCAAAGCCTCCTTGTCACCCACTGGATGGAGCCCAGGTGTATGGCTTCAAGACCCCCATGGTCTGGCCCCAGCCCTGGGGCTCCTTTCTCCCTACTCCCTCCATTGCCTCTCTGTCGGGTATGTAAACTCAATCAGCCCAGCCAACACAGGCTCCTCTCTCTACAACATCATCTCTCCCCTCTTTCCTTCTCTCCTTGGCCTGACTACTGCTTAATAATCTTTCAGGACTCCACGTGTCATCTCTTCTGGGAAGACTTCCAAGACTTCTGAAGGTCCCAGAGGGGCCTGTCCTCCTCTGTGATCGTCACACTCCCATCCTCTGAGTGGTGGTTGCTTCGTGTCCTCCCACTAGACTCTGAAGCCCAAGGGGGCAGGGGTGTATCTGCTCAGGGAGGTAGTCCCCCGACTCCTCGCCTCTTGCTACTCAAAAGTGTGATCCACAGATCGGCAGCATCAGTGTCACCCGAGACCTCGTTAGAAATGCGTAACCTCAGGCCCTTTCCCGGACCTACTGAATCAATTTGTTAGTATTTTTCAGTTGCTCAGTTGTGTCCAACTCTTTGTGACCTCATGGACTGTAGCCCAGCAGGTTCCTCTCTCCATGGGATTATCCCGGTAAGAATACTGGAGTGCCATTTCCTCCTCCAGAGGATCTTCCTGAGTCTCCAGGATTGGCAGGCACATTCTTTACCACTGAGCTACCTGCCAAGCCCCTCTGCCTTTAAACAAGACCCAGGTACTTTGTGTGCACATTAAACTTTGAAAATCTCTGATCCAGCCAGGATTTGGCCCAGAGTAGATACCCATTCGCTACTTCGAGTCAATGAAGAAAGGCATGGGGTCTGCACTGAGAGCCATGACAGCCTCAGGCTTCTACCTGTGACCACGTGGTGGACCCTGGAGTGGGACGGAGTGAAGAGGGGTGGGGTGAAGAAGTCAGCTACAGGACACAGACTCCACGTGCCCAGTGCACACACTTTTAAAAAGTATTTATTTTTATTTATTTGCTTATTTGGCTGCACTGGGTCTTAGTGGTGGCATGCAGGATCTTTTAGCTATGGCTTGTGAACTCTCACTTGAGGCAGGTGAAACTTAGTTCCCCTGCCAGGATTGAACCCCAGCCCCCTGCACTGGGAACGCAGAGTCTTAGCCACTGGACCACCGGGGAAGTTCCTCACACACTTTTGAAGACATTGTTCTGCTGAGACTTTATGAAGGTTGTATCTTTATCCCTCACTGGTAGATTTGGGAAATAAAGGGCAAAGTGACTTGTTGCTATGGATCAGATCTTTCTGTCCCCATAAATCCATATGTGGGAAGCCTAACCCCTCAGGTAATGGTATTAGGAGGCAGGACCTTTAGGTGGGTGGAGATGGAGGTGAGAGTTGAGCCCACATGAATGGATTAAGCGCCTTTGTAAGAAGAGACCCCAGAGCAAGCTTCCTTGCTCTCTGCGCTCCGCCATCTGAGGATACAAGGAGAAGACAGCCATCTGCAAACCAGGAGGAGAGCCCTCACCAGACGCTGAATGTGCTGGGACCTTGACCTTGGATTCCCCAGCCTCCAGAACTGTGGGAAATAGATGTTGTTTCAGCCACTCTTATCTGTGGCCTTTGTTATGGCAGCCCAGGCTGACTAGGACACTGGCTCAAGGTCACAGAGCAGCAAACGGCAAAGCTGGGGTTCCAACTTCAGTCTGCCTACTTCTGGCTGGAGGAGAGAGAGGGAGAAGGTGGAGATGGGCTAGGCATGGGAGGGCTTGCTGGGCCAGGCCCAGGAATGAGCTCACTTCAGGATGGAATTGAAACCTGTTCCTATCAGAAGAGGAGGCGAGGGAGGGACTTGGGGGGACAAGGCCTGAGCAGGCTTGATTTGTGGCTGAAATCCCAGCTTCCACTCCGGGGACCTCCGATTCCCTCAGCCCAGCTGGGGTTTGCTCTGTGTATCTTTGGTGGTGCCCTCTCTCCTTCCGGGTGTGAAATCTATCCCTCCCCAGAGCTTTCCTGCAGCCGCACAACCCCCAGGCCGCATTTCCTGAGCTCAGCAGAGTCTGGACGCCTTCCTGTCCCTGCAGATATCAGCCTGGGACATGGCTTGAGCCTCCCAATTCCTCTTTCTTCCCTTCATCTCTCGCCTTGCCTAAGAGGGCTAGGATCTGCTCAGCTACAGAATGTGGAACCCAGAGAACAGGATCTAATCCAACCCTCTCGATGTTTCAGATGAGGCACAGAGGGCCAGAGGAGGAGAAATTTTCCCAGGATCACTGGTTAGGAGGGAGGTCATGGACAACGCTGGACGCAGGAGTCCACCCTGCTATTTGTGTTTTCCGTTGCGCTGGGCAGTCTGCTCAGTGCCTCTGTGGAGAACTGCACCCTCAGGTCTTGCCAGGTTTATTATTAGCCCTTATTTATTGAATACTCACCATCTGCCTGACATCAAGCACTTAACATACGTAATCACATTTAATCCTCATAATAGCCTCATGATTTATTTACTAGTCTTCCCATTATCATTATTATTCTCATTTTTCAGATGAGAAACTGAGACTCAGAGAAGTGATATAACTTGCCCCAGGCACACAGCTAGGAAGTAGCACCACAAAGATTTGAACTCAGGACTGCTCAGCTCTGAGCCCTGCTCGGCTACATGTCCTCTTGAGTGGGTTCAGCTCAGATACTCAGACTCATGTCTGTGCTGCAACAAGAGAGAAGCCCTGTGTCTCTCTGAGTGGCTGAGTATCCAAGGGCCATGGCTACACCGTCTTACCAGCTCACTGTCAGTACAGACCCTTTGGTTTACGAAGTACTCTTACATTCGTCACTTTATCTCAGTGCCTACATAAACTCCTAAATCTGGCAGAATGGCTATTTCCCCCATTTCACAGGTTAGGAAACTGGGTTTAATACCCCAGAGCACATAATTTTTGGAACCTGGGTGGTGGTATTGATGCCATGATAACACATCACTCCCCAACTGGGCTCATGATGAATGCGAGGACCCTCGGCAGCATTCAGCAGACACTAGCCAGGGTGTTCAGACACATCATGCTTGACCGTGCCAGCCCACAGGACTCTCACATCTGGATGAGGGCAGGCCCAGGAAGACACATCCCAACACACCTCCAGGATTCTTCTATAGAAAAGGGGGTGGTTGTGGAGTTTCCTTCCCCTATCCTGCCTGGGTTTGCAACATCTGTTAGCTAGAAGATGTTTGTGGAGGGAGAGAGACCCCGTGGTTAACATGGGGACTGGTCCAGCCTTTGCAACTATAATTTTGTGGCCTTGGGTTAGTCCCATAATTCCCCTAAACCTTAGCTTTCTCATCTATAAAACATGGGAATAGTGTCTACCCTACTCTTCAGTTCAGTTCAGTCACTCAGTTGTGTCTGACTCTTTGTGACCCCATGAATCACAGCACACCAGGCCTCCCTGTCTATCACCAACTCCCAGAGTTCACTCAGACTCACGTCCACCGAGTCAGTGATGCCATCCAGCCATCTCATCCTCTGTCGTCCCCTTCTCCTGCCCCTAATCCCTCTCAGCATCAGGGTCTTTTCCAATGAGTCAGCTCTTCGCATGAGGTGGCCAAAGTATTGGAGTTTCAGCTTCAGCAGCAGTCCTTCCAAAGAACACCCAGGACTGATCTCCTTTAGAATGGACTGGTTGGATCTCCTTGCAGTTCAAGGGACTCGCAAGAGTCTTCTCCAACACCACAGTTCAAAAGCATCAATTCTTTGGCGCTCAGCTTTCTTTACAGTCCAACTCTCACATCCATACATGACCACTGGAAAAACCATAGCCTTGACTAGATGGACTTTAGTTGACAAAGTAATGTCTCTACTTTTTAATATGCTATCCAGGTTGGTCATAACTTTCTTTCCAAGGAGTAAGCGGCTTTTAATTTCATGGCTGCAATCACCATCTGCAGTGATTTTGGAGCCCCCCAGAACATAAAGTCTGACACTGTTTCCACTGTTTTCCCATCTACTTCCCATGAGGTGATGGGACCAGACGCCATGATCTTCGTTTTCTGAATGTTGAGCTTTAAGACAACTTTTTCACTCTCCTCTTTCATTTTCATCAAGAAGCTCTTTAGTTCCTCTTCACTTTCTGCCATAAGGGTGGTGTCATCTGCATATCTGAGGTTATTGATATTTCTCTGGCAATCTTGATTCCAGCTTGTGCTTCTTCCAGCCCAGCGTTTCTCATGATGTACCCTGCATAGAAGTTAAATAAGCAGGGTGACAATATACAGCCTTGATGTACTCCTTTTCTTATTTGGAACCAGTCTGTTGTTCCATGTCCAGTTCTAACTGTTGCTTCCTGACCTGCATATAGGTTTCTCAAGAGGCAGGTCAGGTGGTCTGGTATTCCCATTTCTTTCAGAATTTTCCACAGTTTACTGTGATCCACACAGTCAAAAGCTTTGGCATAGTCAATAAAGCAGAAATAGATGTTTTTCTGGAACTCTCTTCCTTTTCCCATGATCCAGCGGATGTTGGGTAAATTAATACAATAGAAATGAAAGGGTTTCAAGAAGAACAACGTGTTGTATATTTATGCACTGATGATATCAGGTATCAAAATGGCAGCTGGGGGTTGTAGTGTGGGAGGAAACATTTATTGAGCATCTACTGTGAGCATTTTATAGATACTATCTCATACGGCCCTCAACACGGCTCTTCAGAGAGGTATTATAGGATTTTCAGCTTTTGATTCTGGCTGAATAGCTCTTTACACATCAACCATCCTGAAGATAACAACTATGAACATATTAAAAAATAGTTATCAGAAGGAGAGCGACACACAGCAGGCAGATTTCAGAGCTGGAGAGTAGGGGAGGTTATTGACACTTGGAAGATGGGAAGGGCACTGGGCGAATTTCTTAGCTTTTACAAGTTTAGCCTGAGGACAAACCCTTGTCCTCCCAGGCCAGTTGGCTAAAACCTGGATGGAAAGCTGCAGTCAAACTGGTTTGAAGAATAAGGGGATAGATTTCAAGGCACGTTCAAAGAAAACGAAGAAGAAAACTCAGGAAAGAGTGAACCAGAGAGGGGAACCCTAGATACAGGGCATAAACTCTGCCCAAATGCCTGGTTGACCTTTGAACCAATGCCTGTGTAAGATAGATGCTCAGCAAAACCTAAAGAAACTGAATGGAAATTTTGGCTGCAACCCACTGAAAGAGTGACAGGTTTGCAATGAGAGTTACCTACTTCATTAAAGAAACAAACAAAACTTCCCCAATAGTCTTCATAGCAACACAGGGAACCCAATGTCCCTACAACTTTATCATGCACCATATCCAGGATACAATCCCAAATTATTGACATAGAATAAAACAGGAAAATATGATCCATAGGAGGCAACCCATGGAGCCTGGCCCTAAAGTGGCCCAGAGTTTTTGATTAAAGACAACCCATGGAACCTGGCGCTAAAATGACTCAGAGTTTGCTATTAGCAGGCAACGATTTAGAGTAGCCCTTATAACTTGTTGGGGCTTCCCTTGTGGCTCAGCTGGTAAAGAATCCGTCTGCAATACAGGAGACCTGGGTTCGATCCCTGGGTTGGGAAGATCCCATGGAGAAGGGAAAGGCTAACCACTCCAGTATTCTGATCTGGAGAATTCCATGGACTGTATGGTCCATGGGGTCACAAAGAGTTGGACGCGACTCAGTGACTTTCACTTCACTTCACTTTTATAACTTGCTGGAGATGTAATGAAACCATGCTCACAATGAATGTGAAGATAGAATTAATCTCACCCCAAAAACAAACAAGCAAAACTACAAAAGAGAACCAAACATAAATTTAAGACCTGAAAAATATATCTGGGGGGAAAAAAGCATTATAATTGGCATTTATAAATATAAGAAATTCAGATTCAGAGAGAGTAATTTTCCTAAAGTTACGCTGACAAGTGATAGATTTAGAATTTGATTTAGTCTATTTGGCTCTAAGGACTTTATTTTCGCAACTCACTAGGAGGGATTTAGAGATTAGTAGGAGTCTGTGGGTAAATGGAAGTGCATGTGACCTTCCCTGAAGCTCAGCGAGACCAAGGGATGTTGTTCTAAGGTTTTGCTGTGGTTCTCGGAGAGCAGCCAATGGGATTCTCTATCCATGGTGCTGAAATGTGCCCGCCACCCAAAACTCTTTTGATTATTTGCACGAATGAGTGGGAAAAGGAGTGAAGATAAGCCATAGCCTTTCACGATCCGGAATCTATCCATTTTGTTTTTCAAGTCTAATGCCATGCATGGCCCTATCCATTGCTGTCTGTGGGTTTTGCTCGTGTTCTGCGTTATCTTTTTCCATATTTTACATAATATTTTTCCTCAGAGGTGTCAGTAGATAGAGGGGAGGGGGGTCTTCATGTATTCACATCACCTTCCTATAGATCTACTTCAATCTGATTCTTATTTGGTGAGTTTAGTGAGGTGCCTAATGCTCTGCAGAGTATCTAGGAAGGCAGAGAAAATGGGACCCAGTGCCTGCTCTTTGGGAACACCCCCTTGAGAATGAGCACAAAGAAGGAGCAGAAGAAGGCCAGCCATGTGGACTCAATCTTTGCTGCGTGTTTGTGAAAAATCTACCTTGAAACTTAAGAAGACTTTGAATGGCACTGTGAGTTGACAGAAATCATAAAAGGCTTTCTAGAAGAGATGGGATGTCACCTGGTCTATAAAGGCTAGGCTCAGGGGAGGAAAGGAAAAGATCATTCTAAGACACAGTAGGTACTTAATAGACATTTCTTAATTGAGGGAAATGTGTGCACAATCCTTATGTTTCTATTTTTAAGCATCTGTTTTGAAAAAAATGATTTATTTAAAATATTAACAGTCTATTTTAACACTCTCTGTAATAGCTCCAAACTGGAAACTACCCAAATGCCCATCAACAGTGGAATGAATAAATAAATTAGGATATGCTCACACAATGGAATACCACATAACAATGAGAAGGGGAACTCTAGCATGACACGAAACAGTATGGATGAATCAGATGAATCTCAGAAGCACAATGTGGTACAAAAGAAGGTAAGCACCAAAGAGGACCTATTCTAGGATTCCATTTACGTAAAGGACAAAAAGAGGCAAAACTCATCTACAACTTTTGAAGTCAGCATGGTGGACCTGAATGGCCATGAGTGGAAGAAGCACAGGGGGTGCTTCTCAGGGACTGAGAAGGTTCTGTTTCTTGATCTGGATATTGGTTACATGGATGGTTCAGCTTTTGAACGTGTTATTGGGCTGCACTTTTATGATAAATGCATTTTTTTCTGTGAGTATTTTGGATTTCAACAGAAAAGTTAATGAAGAAAAACGGGGTATGTTCCCCAACTTGACTTCCTAGAACCCCATGCTCTCTTGCTCTTTCTCATTGATATCAGGTGACCTGACCCTTTGGTGGTGGTTTTCTCCTCTAGGAGTCACTTCTTCTAAGACCAGGAGAGAAAAGACAGAGCCTCTTACCTCCCGTTTCAGTGATGGGGAAACTGAAGCCTGTAGATGGGAAGTAACTTTTCTTCTTGTCACATAGTGAGTCAAGGAAAGAAAGGACTTTGGTCTTTAGGGAACCTCCTTTCTGTGGCCCAAGTAACAGATCCCTGCTCAGCCTGATCCTCCTGAAGAGACAAAGGGTGTCTCAGGAAGTTAGAATGATGGTTGGGAATGGCTGGAGGTGTTCAGAGGGCTCTGGAGCCCTGCTCACACTGCCAGGTCTGTGTAAAGCAGCATCTGGAGGGCCCTGGGCCTGCTATCTGCTTCTGTGAGATTTGAGACAGCCAGCTCCTCTCCCTAGAGCTGCGACCTGAACTGTAAAATTAGACATCTAACTTGATGACAGCAAGGCTTAAGTGTCCTTCCAGTTCTAGCATTTCAAGATCTAGATCTGAACTGCAGTTGTCCAAGTCTGATTAAGCACAGTCTGTACTGCTCTGTACCCTCATAGGCTGGGCTGGGTCAGGGTTAGAGAAGGGAGTCCTCAGGACTCTTACAAACCATTCATTCTTGGATAAAGAAGATGTGGTACATACATATGATGGAATATTACTCAGCCATAAAAAGGAACAAATCTGAGTTGTCATGCAATGCATGAACCCAGAGCCTATTAATACAGAGTGAAGTAAGTCAGAAAGAGAAAAACAACTATCTGATATTAACACATATACTCTTGGAATCTAGAAAAACAGTACAGATGAATCTATCCACAAGGGAGAAATAGAGACACAGACATGGAGAATGGACTTGTGGACACAGTGGGGGAAGGAGAGGGTGGGATGAATTGAGAAAGTAGCATTGACAGATGTACGCTATCATGTGTAAAACAGATAACCAGTAGGAAGGTGTTATATAACCCAGGGAGCCCAGCCTGGTGCTCAGCGATGACCTAGAGGGCTAGGATGGAGGGGGGAGGGAGGCGCCAGAGGGAAGGGATATATATATATGATTTATATATATATATATGCTGCTGCTGCTGCTAAGTCGCTTCAGTCGTGTCTGACTCTGTGCGACCCCATAGACAGCAGCCCACCAGGCTCCCCCGTCCCTGGGATTCTCCAGGCAAGAACCCTGGAGTGGGTTGCCATTTCCTTCTCCAATGCATGAAAGTGAAAAGTGAAAGTGAAGTCGCTCAGTTGTGCCCGACTCTTAGCAACCCCATGGACTGCAGCCTACCAGGCTCCTCCATCCATGGGATTTTCCAGGCAAGAGTACTGGAGTGGGGTGCCATTGCCCACTTTATTGCCATTTTATATATATATAAAATTATGACTGATTAGCACTCTTATATGGCAAAAACCAACCCAACATTGTAAAGCAATTATCTTCCAGCTAAAATTAAAAAAAAAAATCTATTCATTCATTCAGCATGCATTCCTTTATTGAGCAGCTACTCTGCTACACTAGGCTCTGTGCTGGGGACACGTAGATGAATGACCAAGTTCACTGTCCTTGTGGAGCTGACACTCTGGAGGAAGAGATAGAGTAAATGGTTGTAAAAAGTGTGATGAGTGTTGCACATACAGGTAAGTATCAAATGCTATTGACACACAGAAGAAGAGTCGATTCCTGTTGAGGTGAGACCAGGGAAGGCTTCTAAGAGGAGGCAATATTTGAGCCGGACCTGAAAGAAGGAATAGGTCAGACTAGAGAAGCACCCTTGACAGAGAGGACAGCATATCTGGAGGCACAGAGCGGGGAAAACAAAGCATTTCTTTCTGTGGGGCTAGACCTGGGGAGGGGGAGAGACAGGAGAGGAGAGGCCACAGGTTTTGACACCGAGACAACCAGCTCGGGTGCAGGGGTGAAGATGCCCGCCCAGAAGGAGCCTGAAACTGCAGGAGGCGGCAGGGGCCTGTGAGGGCCCCCTCCTCATGTATTCTTCCATGTCTTTGTCCCACATTTGAATGAGACTCAGGTTTCTGCTGCACGAAGCCAGCCCCCTGAGGCTCTCCGGTCAATAAGCTCTTTAAGGAGCCAAAGAGAGGCAAGATCAATGCAGTTGTCATTGATTCCACCTCGGTGGCCGATTAGTATCAGGGACTTGGCCGGCCCGGGAGCCCCTCGCTAATGCATCATGGAACTGAGATTAAACTGGGAGACCCCAGCGGCCCTGGGGAGAGCTTCTGCCCACCCCATATGCTGGGGGTGGGGTCGGGGGAAGAGAGGAGGAGGTCCTGATCCAACCTGCTGAGGACCCTGCCACCCGGATGAAC
The DNA here is from genome assembly GCF_055505025.1 of Bos grunniens. Classification (NCBI taxonomy): domain Eukaryota; kingdom Metazoa; phylum Chordata; class Mammalia; order Artiodactyla; family Bovidae; genus Bos; species Bos grunniens. Next base: position 47,791,890 of record NC_141183.1, on the reverse strand, counting down.
CCCGTAGACAGCTCCAGACAGACAGTTATGGTTATGTCATTTCCTTGCTTAAAATCTTCCAATGTCCCCCATCACTTGTGGGGTCTGCAGACTCAGTCACAGGGCAAGTGTCTCCTCTGTAATCTGGACCCTCATTATTGTTGCCTTCTCCAGCTTTATCTCATGCACTTTCCCCTCATGCTCTGAACTCTGTCCAGAAGGACTGCCTGCTGTTCTTCCAACTCATCATCCCCATGCAAGGGGTCATTTGCCATTTCTTCCAGGAAGTCCTCCCTGACCTTCCCCTTACCACCACCACCAAAATCCAACAGGCACCCTTCCAAGTACTTGCCTGAGCAGAGCAAGGATGAGAACGATCTGTAACTGCTGATTTTATTGTCTCATCTGGCTGCACATTAGAGTCGCCCGGGTGCTTTAAAAAAGTACTGATTCAGATTCACTTGGTCTGAAAGAGGTCTGGGTCCTGGTGTGTGTGTATGTGTGTGTGTTTTTCCACTCCTTCCAGGGGATCCTAAGGTCCATCCACGGCTGAGAGTCACTGGATTAGATTTAAATTCCAGAAAAGCAGGGGCCACGTTGATTGCTTTCACCCCTCCATTCCCAGTGCCCAGCGCAGGGTCTGGCACAGTGTGTTCATGGACTCTCCTGACCTGGGGCACTCCCTCTGCTGGGACATCCCTCTCTGCCCAGCCACCACCCCCTCCCTCTGTGGGGCAGCATGGAGAAGGAAGGGTTAGCGCTTGGAGTTGAATAGGGTCACTTAGGAGGCTCTTCTGTAACATGTCACATCGCATTTAATTCTCAGTGTGTTTCTAGGAGACAGGAAGATGAGAAATAAACGTCCCATTTTTGCATAGGGGTGGGGACCCTGAAGCCCTAGAACTGTATGTAAAAGTGGTCAGACCTGGGCGCCACGGCTAGAAATAGGCAAAGCCAAGATCCTACCCTGTGGCCAACTTGAATTTTTTTTTCGCATGAGTCTCATTACCAGGGGCTCCTTCGGGCTAAATCAGAGCCTTCTCTGTGGCCATCAGTCTTGCAGCCACTGGCCCTGATCCTTGCCCTTTATGCTCCCCTCTGGGGAATAGCCTTCCCAAAGAGGGTGGCAGTGGTCTTCCAAGAGCCGTCCACAATGGAGGCAGCCCTGGTTCTCCCAACTTCATGGAGCAAGGCAGGGAGGCTGACATGGTGGCCCAAGGGAGCTCCAGACTGGAAATCAGAGCTGGACTCTAGGCCTGTCTGTGCCAGCCATGTTTCATGGACCTGGGCCTGTCCTCTGTTTTCCTAGACTCATCCTGACAAACTGGAGACTTCTCTGTCCTGAGACAGAAAGTGGGGACAAAAGCTTTCGAGACAAGGTCAAGGGTATTACACATAGTGAAGGGTTGTGTGACCCTAAAGGGCTGTGTGCAAGTGTCCTAAGATTTTCGGAAGAGGCTCCACCCAGGCGTGGGCCCCACCTCCTCCTGAGCTTGACCTCTGACTTTGCCTTCCCGCCTTCTCCAATATCATCAACGTTGCTCACCTTGCGCATGGGAGCCTGGACATAGCGTGGGAGGTCTCACTGGCAGGCTCCATGATATTTATTTAGACGTACGAGCTTACTTAGCCTTCCCAGGCGGTGTTGGTGGTAAACGACCTGCCTGCCAATGCAGGAGATGTAATAGATGTGGGTTCAATCCCTGGGTCAGGAAGATCCCCTGGAGGAGGGCATAGCAACCCACTCCAGTATTCTGGCCTGGGGAATCTCATGGACGGAGGAGCCTGGTGGGCTATAGTCCACAGAGTTGCAAAGAATCAGACTCGACTGAGGCAACTTGCATGCATGCACGAGCTTATTCAGAGATGAGCTGTTTGAACAAGGAGAGTGAGCTAAGGATCCCTCCGTTCTCTGCTTCCCTGGGGGCTTGGAAGCAAGGGACCAGGGCCTCTGTGGGACTGAGACGGTGGGAACCCAGCCCTCCTGCTGCTGTGGGAAGGAGAGGAAACTTTCAGGAGCACCCATTCACAGCCGGACAGGTGAGATGGAGAGCAAAGTGAACTGGGCAGCCCGGCACCTTCAGGGACTCTTCTACAGAGCTGTCCCGGATGGGAGTGGAGAGGTGGGAAGGGAAGATGAATGGGAGGTGGGCGAGGGGTCAGTGCCCTTGCCCTGGTCCTGCAGAGTGGGTGACAGTGGTATCAAAACCCAGCCCATCTCAGGCCCAAGTCAGGACAAGATTCTCAGGGTGGAAGCCCTAACGTGGAGGACAGACCAGGAGAGCAGGGCCTTGGGCTCCATTGCCCCTCACCCACCCCTTCAATCACATTAAATACCCTGGAGTCATGACCCCTTGAGTCCCGGCAGAGCAGACACCATTTAGCCTATAGTGCTGTAGGATAATTTGTTTTCAATTCACAATATTTTTTCCTTGTCCAGGATACCAAGGAAGTCAGGCTGCAACCTGCTCTAAGAGAGGAAATTTTCTGGATAATCTGAGCCTCAAGACTCTACCTGGACAGCCAGGAGGGCTCACGGATCCAGGTGTCTAAGAAGCCGGACAGTGCAGCTGATCTTAGAATTTATGTTTTCCTTTGATATTTTCCCCAGCCCTTTGAAGCTCAGATACATAGAATTTGAATAATTATTCCATATAATTTTTGCCACACTCTCCTCACTGGTCCATGTTTGGAGCTATTTTTCATTCATTCACTCATTCTTTTGTGTTAAAAATAAGTACCTTTAAATCCACCACCCAGCATAAAAGCTAAGACCTTGACAATGATCTCTACCTAATTGTGTGGCTTCCTCCTGTCCCTCCCATCTCCTGCCTTCCTCCCCCCAAAGTAAGCATCATTATGAATCCTCTATCTGCCATTGATTTGCTTTCTTTTTTAACGTACTTGTTTTATTGTATCTAAATGTTTTCCAGCGTCTTTGCTGATACCTCCCCCTCCCTCTCCTTAGGGTACTTACAGAATACAGGAAATGAGATGTGAGTTGCTCCATTATTTTTAGCGGCAATAAAACTCTTACTGAAACCACCTTGGCGGCCAGTGTTCTCTGGGGGGAGGGGACAAAGGGGGAGGGAAATTCTCCTTCCAGAGCAGCCACTATGTAAGGAAGGGGTGTGAAAGGTGTGCTTTGCTGAGCAGAGTTCAGAAGGGTGGGCTTTCTAAGTAATCCCCCTCCTTCCAAGGCTTCAATTAACCCATCTTTGTCCGAAGCTGAAAGCCTTGTAAAATTGGCATCTCTTCTGCACTCCGCCACCCCAGGCTGTGGCTGCCCAGCCCCAGCCAAGCGGCTCTGCAGAAGCCCTGGGTCTAGGTGGGCCTAGTTTATTCTCAATGATTCCAGCCGGCATCTGTTCCTCTGGAGGACCCAGTGCAGGCGCTGACCTGGGGATGCTTCTGAGATGTGATTATTGAGATGGGAGGGCAACCCTAGTGTCCAGTCCTGGACGGGTCACAGCGTCGACCCCACCCCAGGCCACCTCCCCCCAACACGAGCCCTAGTCCATGCTCACGCTGGACCAGGGTTCCTCCTGGATTCTTCCCTTGCTGCTCTTTAGGCCGAGACCCAATTTTATCCATGAGTGAGACTGCGTAATCCTCTTCTGGTTGCCGTCCACGGCCTGGGCAGGGCAGGATGCAGCCCGGGCTGGGAGGCCTGAGCCACTTCTGGGCTGCAGAGGGAGCCCGTGGACACGGGACCAGCTGCCAGGACAGCCACCTCTCCTGCTGGAGCCCTCCCCCGGCGGACCCACCAGCGACCCTCATTTCCTCCAGGAGGGAAGGGAGGCATGAATTAGCCCGAGAGGTCAGCAGGAGCCCACCAGCAGGGCTGAAGTCCCATCACATTTTTGCTTTAAGTAGATTTGGGGTGGAGTCCTGGTAGGGAGACCTTCCCTGGTCCTCCTTCTCCTTTTTTTTTTAAACATTTATTCAATTTACTTATTTGGCTGAGTCGGGTCTTAGTTTAGAGAGAAGTTAGAGAGCTTAACTTAGAGAAAAGTTAGTGGGCTTCTCTCTAGTTGCAATGCATTGGCTTAGTTGCCCCACAGCGTGTGGGATCTCAGTCCCCCTACCAGGGATCGAACCCACGTCCCCTCCATTTCAAGGCAGAGTCTTAATTCCTGAACCACCGGGGAAGTCCCTCATTCTCCTCCTTAATGCTGAGGGTTGAGTGAGGGGTTGAGTGAGGGGTTGAGTGAGGAGAAGAACCCTGCCCGAGCTGAACTAGAGATACAGCAGAAAGCCTGGGAAAGCTTAAGACTCCCCGAACCAAAAGGGTCTCTAGAGAGAGCCCCCACCCTAGACTCATGGATGGGAAAACTAAGGGCCATCCCGGGAAGTCACTCAGTTCGGGTTTCTCAAAATCAATCTGGCAGAATAACGCTGGCCCATCACTCCTGTCCCCTACACTGAACCCCTTCTACATGTTTCCTCTGCAGGGGGCGTTCTCCTCCCAGGAAGCTGTTATCCTGAGCACCTAATATCCCACTGGCTAAACATAAAGGCTGGCATCAATGGTCTGAGGTTCAGGGCCTGCCTCTGTGACCTCAAGCACATAACACAGCTGCTCCAAGCCTGTTCCTTTATCTGGAAATTTAAAAAAAAACAAAACACATTGTGTTAATCATCATGTCTATCTTCAAGGCTTGTTGTGAAGTTGGAATGAGATGCTGCAAACATCCAACACAGTGCCTAGAGCATGGCAAACACTCTAGGAATCCTAGTAGTTGTATATGATTGTCTTGGAGCCAGTGGGTTCCTATTCATCCTTCACAACCCTGCCCAGACGTCCCCTCCCCCATGAAGCCCTCCAAGGTGGCTCCACACATATGCTTGATAACTGACCCCTCACCCCTCTAGCTTCATCCTGGGCAAACATCGCTTTCTCCTATGGCTGGTTGACACATGGACTGTCTGTGCAGGGATGAGAGTTCCCAAGGGGAAGAGGTGTGTCTCGCTCTCCCATCATCCCCCTGTCAGCTGTGGTGGGGCCAGGGTTGAGCAGATGGCTTATCAGTGATGGGCATGGCATGGTGCTGTCTTGACTTGTTGGTACCCAACCTTGCAAGCCAACTCCTCTCCTGTCCTTATTTATGTCCCCTCTTTGATGCTATTCAGGTCTGTATTTGGTGGCCTTCGCTGCCCTCTCCTGACCGCAGAGGGCAGGGCAGTGCCTTGGGAGGGGGTGAGGGTGGCATAGGGGCAGAGAGGCAGAGGCTGAGTGAGTTTTGCTTCTTCCTAGACTGCCTTTTGGAGAAGGCCATGGCACCCCACTCCAGTACTCTTGCCTGGAGAATCCCATGGACAGAGGAGCCTGGTAGGCTGCAGTCCATGGGGTCGCTAAGAGTCGGACACGACTGAGCGACTTCACTTTCCCTTTTCACTTTCATGCATTGGAGAAGGAAATGGCAACCCACTCCAGTATTCTCGCCTGGAGAATCCCAGGGACGGGGGAGCTTGTTGGGCTGCCGTCTATGGGGTCCCACAGAGTTGGACACGACTGAAGTGACTTAGCAGCAGCAGCAGGAGACTACTTGGGCTTCCCGGGTGGCCCAGTGGTAAAGAAATTGCCTGCCAATGCAAGAGACATGGGTTTGACCCCTGGGTTGGAAAGATCCCCTAGAGGACGAAATGGCAACCCACTCCAGTATTCTTGCCTGGGAAATCTCACGGACAGAGGAACCTGGTGGGCTACAGAACATGGGGTCACAAAGAGTTGAACATGACTGAGCACACATGCGCACACACAGCCTTTACACATCCTTCTGCATCTTGGGCTTTGACCCCTCTGAGCCCACAGGGAAACCCACAGAAGATGTGTGCCAAGTGGGCAGATCTCCAGAAGGGCCATCATCACGTGGCAAGCCAGCCCTGAATGCTGCACAGGGACAGACCTCAAAGCGAGGGACAGCCCACTTCACCCTGGAGCTCACCTGCCCAGCAGAAGCCCTGAGGGTGAGCCCTCGGCCACATGGTTTTACACACACAGGTACCAGGCTCGCCCAGTTGCTCACAGCTATCTTGTGCCTACTTTGGGGAGTGTGACAGATTGAATGAAGATGGTTCCAGCTAAGAGAGTCCTATAATTATCAACTGCGGATTATTTTAATTAAAAAGCTTTGCATCCTCAGCTCTTAATTTCTAAAATGATTATAAATGTTATTATTAAAGAAAAATCCTTGAAGTGAGATCCATAAATCTCAGCCCAGGCTGAGATGGGTGAGCTGGCACAGCAGAGGAGGCCCCGTGCAGGGCTGAAACCACAAGGGAAGAGAAGGAGGGAGAGAGAGGGGAGGCGAGACAGGCTGGAAGGAAGGGAATGGAGGAAGGACGAACTCCCCTGTGCCCCTCTCCCTCTTGCTTCACCTCTGGATCGTTAAGCATTTAGGACTGAGCCAACAGACCAGATCTGGGTTTGAAACCTGAGTCTGCTCTTTGTGGTGTGACTTTGGGCAAGTCAAGTGACCTCTCTGAGCTTCAAGCTTCTCTCTAATGTAGTTTTCATCCTTCAGGTCTCTCACATAAAGAATGGAAATGATTGCCATCTGGTGGGGCTATTTTGAGGTATGTTGATAATGTGTGGAAAGCACTTGTCACAGAGGAGCAGTTTCTGGTTAGCTCTGGCCCCGTCTTCAGGAGGGGTCCTGGGAGTCTTCTGTTGCTTCATAGCTCCATTCCGTGGTGGTCCTAGGCTCATGATAGGTTGACCCCTCACACTCCAGGAGGGGACCTCAGGAGGTGTGATTACTACCAGCCTGAGCCTGGGACCAAGGGAAGATCCTTCAGCTTTCCCGGTCTCCCACCTCGGGAAGGGAGGGCAGAAGGGATAGAAGAGCCCTGCTTTTTCACTTGACATACAAAGAAATGGACTGGGGGCCCAGAGAGGGAAATGTCTAGCCCAAGGTCACTCAGCAAACTCCCGGCAGATCGTTTTACCCATTTTAGCAGATGGCTAAAGCCTGTCTTTCTTATTTATTTTAAGCCTGTCTTTCTAATGGCTGAGAACAGATCATCTGAACCAGGAGGTGATGCTGATGTTGACATTGGCGCGGTAGCTGGGGGAAGGGGTTGGCAGCCGTGAGACGAAGAGGTCGAGGGGCCGCCGGGGGTCGGGACAGCTGGCTGCCAAGCGCACCCTCAGGCCCATCCCTTCTCTCCCTGGACCTTAGTTCTCTCCTCGGTAAAGTGGGGATGATAATCACAGCCCCGCTGACCTCCTAGGCTGGTGGTGAGCGTCGGATGAGATGATGGATCGGAAAGTGCTTTGTAAGCGGGAAAGCATGAAGCAAATGTAGGAGATTATTAACATTAATATTAATGAACTTGCTCACAGTTGGCCACTGGCCACAGATGATGGAACGTGGGGAGCCTGGGGAAGACGAACTTTTCCAGGCTTTCTGTCGGGCTAGCTGAGGGGTCAGGGAGGGAGTGTCTCTGTGGTCATTTCCCAGATTCCTATAGCTAGAAGTACTTCGGGGAAAAAAAAACCCTCCAGCTTTTCAGCCATGGGAGCTGGTAGTGTGCAGGCAGCACCGGGGATGGTATGGGAGGGACCTCTCTTTCCTGGCTAGCACAGTGATGGAGATTGCTGGCATTGTGGCTCAAGGCTGATCTTTTCTTGGGACCTGAGGACTGATCCCCCTCTGTGAACCCCACTGAGGGCAGAAGGGCTCCTTTCCCTGTTCGGTCTCCCTCTCATCCTCAGAAGACTGACCCATCCCCCCTTGGGGAAACTGCCAGGTCAAAGAGATGAGGATGGAGTCAGGCGCCTGCATCCTCTTTCTAGCACATTTCTCCACCTCTCCTCCCCCGACACTCACAGGTGGGGGGCCCTGTTTCTGGGAATGCACCTGTGCGTAGAGTTGATTTGTGTCCTGGGGTAGTCCTCCACTCATTCATTCACTTCATTCACTCACTCACACGTTCTGTAAAGCTTCCTGAAATGTCTGAGATGTGCCAGGCACTGGGATGCAGGGGTGAATGAGACCCTGTCCCTGCCATTAAGGCTCAAAGGCTGCTGTCGGTGACAGATGACAGAAGTGCAAACAGGCCCTTCCGCCACTCGCCATGGTTTGGAGCTATGGGAATGTCTCGGAGCCCGAGGTGAGGGGAGATTTTCAGAAAACATTTCCTGGAGGAAGTTGTTCTGAGCAGAGGCTCGGGGTGGGGAACACGTGATGTTCATACTCACCCATTACTTAACCCAAATGGAACATTCCAGATTCTCGACTTACAGAAGAAGGAGGTGCAGATCCACAGGCTTCAGGAGCTCTGCTTCCAACTAAATCCCCAACCAGCCGCAGTTCCCAAGGATGAAGAGCCTTCCACAGCTTCTGCCCGCAGGGGCTGGGGAGTCAGAATCTAAAGATGGGATCTGAACTGCAGCTCTGCCTCAAACAGACCATGCCCTCTGGTCTCTGTGCTTGAAAGATGAGGCCAGGTTGTAAGGACCTGAGATGGTGGTTGTGAATAGCGCCCTGTCAAAGGAGAGCCACGCTGTCATTCCCTATCATTTTATTGTTCAGCTGGAAGTGTTCTGATATCCCCAGCAGGACGGAGGCTTGGAGAGCACAGTCATATTGCACTTCAATATTTGTCGATTCCTTTGCACCAAGTATAGGGCTTAAGAATGTGAAGATTTATCAGGATTCTGTGTGCTTTGTTTGTGTGTGCATGTGTGACAGAGACAGAGAGAAGTGGGGAGGATGTGTGAGTGCTGGCTTGTCTCAAGAAACCCTTGCATTGAGGGTCCCACATGTACACTCATTGCCTGTGGTCCATATATGTACATCCCCTTCTGTCCCCTAGCACGACCACACCCTTGACAATTTTACTCTGTGCGCCCCATGAGTTCCCTGGAGCAGCCCTGGCTCCCACTCACTCACTACGTCCCCAGGATTCTCTCATTGGCCCAGTCAGATCTCACTTCCTGGTCCATGAACCAACTTAATTGTGGATTTGGAGGATTAGGTGCCAGTGCTAATTCCTCTATCATAAAGAGATGATGCTGAACCCTGGGATGAGGGGTCCAAATCCTGCAGGGTTGGAGAGAAAATATTCTGGCTGGTAGGATTCTGGAGGGAGAACTCATTTTAGGGTGATGGACCTTCCAGGTGGAAGAGAGAGCAGGAGCAAAAACAAAGAGACTGGCTAGGGTAGGCTGAGTTTTAGGGATGACAGTGGTGTGGAGCAAGGGGAGCCTGGAGCCCGGCATGATAGCTATGGTCAGGAATACACACCAGGTGCTGTGCTGGTTGTTCCATCCGGCTGGGGCATTGTGAGTGCAGCTAGCTTTGACCGCCAGGTGGAGCAGTTGGTGATGGGCAACGAAGCTGGGCCTGGAGCAGAGGATACAAGCAGCCACGCATGGGCTTCTGGGAAATGAATGTGCAGCTGTGTGCTTGGTGGGCCTGGGGGAGGCCAGAGGCAGGGAGGCCTGGAGGGAGGTGGCTGAGACAGATCAGGGGGACAGTGGAGAGGTTGGCCAGAGGGGTCAGAATGGAGAGAGAAAGAAAGGATGATGGCACGACAGCCTGGATGTGTGGCTTGTCACTGAGTCATGGGGAAGATACTTCTAGGGAGCCAGAGAGGAAGGGCAGCTTGGAGGGGTGGGAAGGATGGCAGACTTGGTGATGGGACACCTGAGCCCGTCCCATCCCTCCCCTTTGTCTAGAGGGATCAGAAGCACCACTTGAGAAGCGCCTGCTGTGTGCTATGCATGGAGGCCTGTGGCTATATCATCCCATTTCACAGATGAAACAATGAAGCTAAGGATGTGTGTGGCTGGCTGGTATTGCAGGGTGAGGGTCGGACAGCACCACAAACGCTGGTCTCTCCCCTCCCTTCCTCGAGCCTGAGCTGGCACTGACAGGCCTCCCCTCCCCGCCAGTTACATGCCCACCTGGGCAGTTACAGCCCACAGCCTGGGCCGGCCTGAGGCATTTCTCTGAACTCAGGAGGATAGTAAGAGCTCTTTTCTGGCTTCCCACCCTCAAAGAGCCCAGCCCTCTATTTGCAGCGGCTTACTTACTCGGCAGGCCCTTTGATTTGCAAGAGAAGCAGGCGGCAGGGCTGTCCCTGGCCACCAACAGATTTAGAGATCTGGCTTCGGGTGGAAAAAAAAAGCTTATTTCTCCTCTCTCTCTCTCTCTTTCCCCTTTTTCCTTCCCCGCCTCCTCTTCTGACTTTTTTTTGAAGATTATTTTTAACAAGGGATTTGAAACTTCAGATGCGGCAAAGCTCTGGGACAACGGGAGATGGAAGGTTGACGCTGATTGGCTGGAGAGAGGAGTGGGACACGGGAGATGGAAGGTTGATGCTGATTGGCTGGAGAAAGGAGTGGCCCAGAAGCAGGACTGACTCACAGTCCTGTCCCGTAGCATTGACTGAGCACCCAAGTGCACACATCAGGCTGGGTGCTTGACACCCATCCTGTCCTCCCCATGCTCCTAGGAGGGAGATTTAATTCATTTTCCAGCTGAAGAAAGAACGTTTCGCTCCAGGTCACACTGTGGGTAAGGGGTGGAATCTAGCCGTACCCACTCCTGAGGCTGGGACGCTGAAGATTACTGGGACCCTCCGTGGACCCCATTCCCCATGAGATCAAAAGCAAAGGGGCTCAAATCTTTCTTTGCCTTCTCTGCCCCCAGACAGATTCCTGGACATTTAGAGATGTGCTTCGCAAGAGTCCATTTTTCTGGTCAACCAAGAGGACTTACTGAAGCAGGCTCCTTCCTTCCTTGGCTGTCCCACTGGGTAACTTGGGACTATAATGGCGTAAGGACATTAGCCTAGCTCTGTTTTCAGCCCCTCTTTGTGTCTAGGAGAAGAAAACCCTAGCCTGGGAACCCCCAGGGTCCTCACTCTACCCACTCTGTGACTATGGACAGACTTTCTAAGGAGGTGACCGCCTTTCTAAGGTGGGCTCCGGTCCCTTCTGCAGGAGAAGCATGAGGTGGGAAAGGACAGCACAGGATGGTGGTGGGAACCTGGCTTTAGAGGCTCACTGATCCTGATAACGTTTGACAGCAGCCTCCCATCACACCTAAGAGAAAATCCAGAACTTCCTACAGAGCCAGTGAAGTCCTGCCTGGTCCATGCTATCCACCAGCTATCTGTCTTTGCACAGGTCCCAGCCACACCAGCCCCAGACACCCTCAGGGCCCTCTTGCCCTCCTCAGGGCCCTTGCATATACTGTCCCCTCTTCCTTCACTTCTGGATGGTTCCTCTTTGCAACTGGGCTGCAGGGAGACCTGTCCATCTGCCACCATCATTTCCTCAGCAGCACTTGTGGCCGATTCTGACTCTGCCACAAGGCTAAGCATCACCCCCAGTTTGTATATCTTTCCATTCCAAGGCTCCCCTGGAGCCTGCTGCAGCCTAGACTCACCATGTGTGTGTGCTAAGTCTCAGCAGTTGTGTCCAACTCTTTATGACCCCACAGACTGTAGCCCACCAGGCTTCTCTGTCCATGGGATTCTCCAGGCAAGAATACTGGAGTGGGTTTCCATGCCTTCCTCCAGGGGATCTTCCCAACTCAGGGACTGAACCCACATCTCTTGCCATCTCCTGCACTGGCAGGTGGGTTCTTTACCCCTAGCACTATCTGGAAAGCCCTTGTCCATGGGTACCTATTAACAAATCATTGACTTTAACCTGGCCACTCCCTCCATTTCTTTTTTTGCAAAATGAGTATAAGAACACCTACCCCATAAGGTTGCTGCAAGGGCAAGACCAAGTAAAGGGCTGGGCCTGAAGGACCAGGAAATACCATCTTCTACTCATATTAATATTCATTCTCAAGTAGAGCCTGTTCAGTGTGGCTGGCACACATGCGCATCTTGGAAACTGGCAAAGAGGAAACCAAGATTCATTCATAGAGGCAGCTCAAGACTGGTTCATAGGCAGGCCGGCCACCTGGGTGCCTGGGGCTCTTTCCTGCCCTGTCCATGCCTCCTGCTGACCATGTGGCTGATCACGTGGCCTCCTCTTTTTAAAAAATATTTATTTATTTGGCTGTGTTGGGTCTTAGTTGTTCCACGCGGGGTTTTTGTTGCAGCACATGGGCTCAGTAGTTGAGGCACGCGGTCTTAGTTGTCCTGCAGCGTGTGGGATCCTAGTTCCCTGACCAGGGATCAAACCCACGTGCCCTGCACTGGGAGGTGGATTCTTAACCACTGGACCACCAGGGAAGTCCCCGTGTGCCTCCTCTTTCCTCATCGTGTCAAATATGACTGATGGGATACAGGATGCAAGAACTCGGAGAGAATGAGTGAGGTGTGGAGATGCTTCCCATGAGGGACCAAGAGCTGTCCCTGTACACGCTTCCCCACCCCCATAACAGGCTAGTCAAGCCCTTGGTCTGCCTTCCAGCTTGCCCATCCCATGTCCTTCAGCGGACTTCCCTCCCTAACGAAGGACATTTGCATGAGCAAAGCATCTCCAGCGACTGCCTCCTCGCCACCTGCTCCTGTGGCTCTCTCCCCACCTGAAGCCATAAATACATATGCAAAGGCCAGTATGTTAATTTGTGTTTAAGCACTGAGCCCGGATGCCACCGAGAAAGGGGATTAGGTGGTGGCCGTGGGTGGGAGGCAACAGATGGCCTGATTGCTTTTACCTGTTGCTAATTTGTTGGGCACCGATTCCTCGTTTGGGCTTAATTGTGCCCAGACCTCCCCAGAAGGCAGGGTACCGGGCACTGGACGGCCCTCGGGTGCGCACATGGGGCGATGGGTCAGGCGCCTGCCTGGCAGTGAAATGTCTGCCTTGTTCTCTCCTGACTGGACTCTGATCCCTCTCCCTGGCCAGGCACTCAGGACCCTCGGGGCACAAGCTGCCGCGAGGAGGGGGCTGACAGCGGGGCAGCGGGCCTGACCCTTATGTTAATCAGCTGTGTGACCTTGGGTGGGTCGCTTAGCATCTCTGGGCCCCATCTGCCTGATGGGGAAATGAGCCTAGTCACACCTGCCCTATCTACTTTGCAGGGTTGCTGTGAGCGTTTGCTGAGATAATGGATCTGGGAAGCACTTTGACATGTGGAAGCCTCTCTAATAGGGAGGCATTATTTGCCAGCGGAGCGGTTAAGAGCTTGGATTCTGGAGTCAGTGAGGCCGGGGCTGAATTCCTCTTTAAAAATTTTTTTATTTATTTATGGCTGTGCTGGGTCTTCATTGCTGTGCACGGTCTTTCTCTCGTTAACGGCGAATGGGGACTGCTTTTCATCACGGTGCGTGGGCTTCACATCGTGGTGGCTTCAGTACTTGTGGCTCCCGGGCTCTAGAGCACAGGCTCAATAATTGTGGCCCACAGCTGCCCCGTGGCACATGGGATCTTCCTGGGCTGGGTATTGAACCTATGTCCCTTGCATTGGCCGGTGGCTTCTTGACCACTGGCCCACCAGGGAAGCCCCAGGACTGAGTTCTGACTGCCACTTATAACTGTGAGGCCTTGGGCAAGAAAACCTAAGCTTCTGGAGCCTCAGTTTCCCCACCTGTGCTCTGGGTGAGACTAGCCCCTACTTCAGGGCTGTTGGGAGGAGCAAAGAAGTGAATGCACCTGCTGCTCTGTGTCCCCAGAATGCAGCCCCGGTGAGCCATTTTTAGTTTGCTACTGCTCTCCCTTCAAGCCTCGTCTGAGCTTCACCTATTCAGTGAAGCCCACTGTGATCTGTGTTCCCTTCTTGTTTTTTGTTCAGTCACTAAGTCACGTCCGAATCCTTGGGCCTCCACAGACTGCAGCATGCCAGGCTTCCCTGTCCTTCACTGTCTTCCAGAGCTTGCTCAGACTCATGTCCATTGAGTCGGTGATGCCATCCAACCATCTCATCCTCTGTCACCCCCTTTTCCTCCTTCCCTCCATCTTTCCCAGCATCAGGGTCTTTTCCAGTGAGTTGGCTCTTTGCATCAGGAGGCCAAAGTACTGAAGCTTCAGCTTCAGCATCAGTCCTTCCAGTGAATATTCAGGGTTGATTTCCTTTAGGATTGGCAGGTTCGATCTGTGTCCCCTACAAATGCCAATTGTCTCCTCCCGGTGGAACTTGCTGGGGGTTTATTACTTCCCCAATAGCTGCAATCTGGTGGGATGGTAATCTGGGACTTGTGAGCCTGTCCCCAAAAGGACAGCACATGAACAAGTGTGGCCTGAACTCTGAAAGCATCTTCTGGAGTAGAAAAACCAAACCTCAGAAAACAGAGGGAAGCTCATGTACCCACAGGGCAGGGGCCACAGCGGAGGGCACAGCTGGCCTCCTTTCATGCCTGGCCCTTCAAGTGGTCCTGGGGCCCATCTACACCCAAACCTGACTCCCCAGCCTTCCTGCCAATCCTTTGAGCCTCAGATATGTTTCCAGAAAACTTCCCTTTGCTTCTGCGAGCTTATCTTTCAAGAACCTGACTGCTATACCCCTAGGCCGTATACATACTTCAGGACAGCACTGTGAACTTTCTTTGAAACGTCTTCTATATTTGACTCCATGATTTGTTTGTTTTCGGATCTTGGGCGAAGCCGATCGCCTCTCTGAGCCTCAGTTTCTTCTTCTGCATAATGAGTCAGGTGGAGGGGAGGGCTCCCTGGATTATTTGGAGGGTGAAAGTGTCCTGCTGGCCTCAAGCATGTCGCTGGCCCTCAGCGATGATATGACTGGTTGGTGGAGCTCTATCAGTGGAGGATGAGTGGCATCGCTCTCATTTGAGATCGGGGAAAAAACAAGGCCTGCAAGTTTGTTGGGAAAGCATCCCTTTGAGAAGCTTGCTTGAAGGCTTATTGATGGAGAAGTCGTCTCTCTCCTTGGCCTTGAGTCTCAGGGAAATGCACAATTATTGAATGAGGACATGGAAGGTGGCAGAACGCTCTCTTGGGTCAAGTGGGAGTGGGGGGCGTGTAGGGGGAGCCAGGGCCAGGGTAGGGGGCGGCAGGTGCTGTGGCGGAGAGGGCTGGGTTCCTTGCTGCTCTTATGGGAGAAGGGAGAGGAGGAAGCTAGAGAAGGAGGGAGTGGGGATGGGACGAGGTGGTGAGAAAACCTCTGACTTCCCTTTCCAGCCTTCCTGATTTCCATTGCATCTCACCCTCTCCTCTTATTTATTTTTTGATATGCTAATTATCATGCTAAGTTGTTTTTTTTTTTAATTTTTATTTATTTTACTTCTGTCTGTGCTGGGTCTTCATCACTGCGTGTGGGCTTTCTCTAGTTGCAGTGAGAGGGGGCTACTCTCTAGTCGCAGCGCTCGGGCTTATCCCTGCAGTGGCTTCTCTTGTTTTGGAGCACGGGCTCTAAGCACACGGACTTATTAGCTGCAGCTCGCGGGCTCTAGGCATGTGGGCTTCAGTCGCTGTGGCACACGGGCTTAGTTGCCCCATGGCCTGCGGCATCTTCCCAGACCAGGGATCAAACACTTGTCCCCTGCACTGGCAGGTGGATTCTTAACCACTGGACCACCAGGGAAGTTCTCTCCTCCTAAATTTGATTCTGCATCTAAATAACACCGTCCCTAAATCATGCCCCCGCCCCGCCCCCCGCAGCCCCTCATCTGTGTTTAACTTGGAGAGGACACATCACATGGTCCAGGAGTTTCTCACCTGAACTGAAGCCTTGGAGAAGGCTCTCCTGCATGGATCTCTCCGGTAGTTTCCCCTCTCCCAGGTGGGGGCAACACGGGGTATCCGGAACAAGGGTACATGGAGTTTGAATGAGGAGTTTCTCAAGTACTCGCTGGAGGCGTGAGGCAGTTCACAACCCCCTGTGCTCCTCTCTCTATGCAGAGCTGACGCTCTCTACCGTGCAGGAGTTCCTCTTTACAGGGTGCCCAGCACGGCACCCAAGATGTAAAAGTTCCATCTTTACAAGATGCCGGGGCTGCTGCACATCCTCCAGCCTGACGCATGTTCACACATTTGGTTCGGGGATCTCACTGCATTCGTGTCTGAGGCAGGGACGTGAAACCAGTTCAGTGCTACAGAGCCTGGTTACATCAGCCAGTCGGACCCAGGGATGGTTTTTTTGGGGGATATTATTGAATCTGTCCCACATTCACCTAAATTCTGCTCTTGCCCTTTTTCACATCTCTCTTCTCCAAGTCTGTTCTGCTGGACACCCTCCCTTAGAGTTAAGAAAACAGAGAGAGAGAGGGAGGAGCCGCTGCTCTGGGCCAGCACCTCTGTTTACCTTATTCCTCTAATCCTCACCACAGTCCTTTGAGGCTGGTCATCTTCTCTTTGTTGGGAGTGAAAACATTGAGGTTTAGTGAAGTTAGGTGACCTGCCCAGTGTTATGTGGCTGGTGGAACTCGGGTTGGAACCCACAGGCATCTGAGCACCTCTTTATCACGCTGGCTCCTCCCTCGGTCTCTTAGCTCACAAGCATTCACTGCCCCGGTGGTAGCTGTAGACTCTTCCATCTCTTCTGACTCAGAAACCACATAATTCTATGACATCTAGACTTCTGCAGCCTCTAAAGCAACTTCCTTCCTCATACCATTTACTCCCACTGTGTTCCACCCCCATGGAAGGTACACTGACCATACATATTAATAGTAATCCAGATAATGGTGGAAAACAGAACAGACCAATAGGAAATGAGATGGGGATGGAAGGTTAGGGGTCTGGGTCTATGTATGCTTGGCCAAGAGGTGCTGTGGAGCCCAGCAGGAAGCAAGCTTACCCTTAAACCCAAATTTGACTGATGTTTACGGAGAAGTGGCTCCTCTTGGAAACCCAGCAACCAGTTGCTTGGAAAGTGTTGCCAAATTTTACCAGGAATTTCTGGGGCTTCCCTGGTGGCTCAGATGGTAAAGAATCCGCCTGCAATACAGGAGACCCAGGTTCAATCCCTGGGTTGGGAAGATCCCCTGGAGAAGGGAATGGCTACCCACTCCAGTATTCTTGCCTGGAGAATCCCATGGACTGAAGAGCCTGGTGGGCTACAGTCCATGGGATTGCAAAGAATCAGACATGACTGAGCAAGAAACACTTACTGGGGAAAATTGGCGATAGGAAAATAACATTGAGAAGCTTGGGAAGACTGGGAATGATGCTGCTGCACTGGAAGTCAACTGCTTAAAAAAGGACAAAGAGAAGCAGTTTTCAAAGGAAGGAGGACCCCAGGGAAGGCAGGACCCCTGTCCCTCACCCCTCATCCGTCATCACTGGGACCCTACAACTTGTGTAAAAGGCAGCATCTGGGTGAGGGTTGAACCCTTATGGGATTCTGCACGCTTTATAATTAATCTGTGTTTAACTTAGCTGTTCCAGTGCCCCGCACCATAGCTCTCATCCACTTGTGGGAAAGTGAGAAATACGGGAGTGAGTTTTTAACAAAGCTAAGTATTCATTTTCAACAGGATTCTCTCCCCCCCGCCCCCGCCACAGTATTCTCTCTTTCCTATTTTCTTGGTGCTAAAACATCCTTTTATGTATGAAACAATGGTGTTGGTAGACCAGACTTGACTTCTTAAGCATCTGTGCTTGGCAGGATAAAGCTGACAACCTTATGTTGAATCCTTCAATTTTTCTCTTGAAAATTTTTGCTGAACTACAAAATCCTGAAGTCTGAGGACCACTGGATTGTACACTGTCGGTTATCATTTGTATCAACTCTCTTCCCAATCTTGAGGCAATTTTTTTCTGCCTAGTACAGATAGTCTTTTGAAATTCAAATACTTCAACCCTGGGCTTAAATTTAATAACTTTTTTTTTTTTTGTCTACAGGGTAACAGGTATTATATTCCACATATGGCATGATTTGGGCACAGGATATATTCTTTTATAAGATTGTATCTTTTGCTTTTCTAGATCTGTTACTATGACTTGCTTTGAAGAGTGTTCAGTCCTTTAAGAAGGCTCCATCTATGACACCCTAGGCTGGACTGAGGTTGGGAGGGGGATGAAGGAGAGGGGCGGAAGGCGATGAGTCCCCAAGGTATCCTGTGACAATTTAGATAGAGCAAAACTCCGATCGTAGGCAAGAGACTGCTAAGTTCCTTGGCCTGGGAAGGTCAATGCCAAGAAATTCAAATGGCAAGATGGGGGAGAGTGTGTTAGAGAGATCAGTCATTTTAGAGGCTATAAGGATCTATTACAGAATGCAGCGGAGAATGAGAAGTGCCAGGCGTTCTTGACCATGCGCAGGCAGGCAGCATTTAGGGCTGGAGCTCCATGTATTCCCAGTGGATGGTGCAAGGTTAGAAGCTGGGTGTAGACACTGCGTGCGTGTTAGGGCCTGTGGGTTAGCATCACTGCTGTGCCAGACAAAATTCGAGGTGGCAGCACATCAGTGTGTTTTGCATGGTCACAACCACTACTATTGATAATGCAGAGTGAACAACCTACTTCCTTCTTCCTGTCTTTTCCTGAGGGTGGGGTTGAGGAGTGAAATTAACTATAAATGGCTGTGAAGGCTCTTACTGGGGTGATGAGAATGTTTCAAACTGGATTGTTGGTAATGGTTGTACATCTTGAAGAGGTACTGAAAAATCGTTGAGTTTAATGATTAAACATAAAATGGGTGAGTTGCATGGTATGTAAATTATACCTCAATCCTGCTTTTGAAAAATGAATGAATGGATGCTTCCTGGGCATAACTGCCTTAGTCAGGGATCTTGGAGAGGTGGGGAGCTGGTGGTGGGGACCAGGGCAGAATCTAGACCTTTCTGGCCCCTTCCAGCTGATTACCAGCATGGATGAAAGGGGCCTGGTGGGTGTGGAACAGGGACGGGTAGGAGCCTAACAAACCCTTTCTACTGATGGAGCCTCAAGATGAGAAAGCCTCAGAGGCCAGGATGTCTGAGGAGGCAGGGCGGGAACAGAGGAGCCCCCCACAGTTGGCAGGCGGGGAAAGGGTGCAGACAGGGAGGTCTGAAGTCAATAACGGCTTCAGGGAAACAGAAGGGCAGCCAAGGGAGGAAATAAACCCATGGAGAGTCTTGGGGCCGCCAAAGGGAATAAGAAGGGCGTTTTACAAATATATCAGGGGAAAGGGAATCCTTGAGAGCCGCCCAGGCCATTAATAAATGAGAAGGGAAATAAAATTAATGATGATGATAAAAATGGCTGAGCTGCTGAAGTGCTTTGTAAAATTGGTCTTTAACAATGAAAAGAAGAAAAGAAATCCAAGAGATGGGCAATTAGAAAGGGACAAAGGCCCTGGCAATTGAGCTGATGAAAGGTAGGAAAGGGAATACTGAGAAAAATTGGCTGATGCCTGCCCAGTTCAGATCACCACATCCAGATACAGAACTTGGGGTCTGAAGGGAATTAGGTGATGAAGGGATGAAACTGTTGGCAGTTGTTTTAATTATATACATAGTTAATTTTCATATATATATATGCATATATATATATATATGCACACACACCTTTTTTTTAAAGGAGAGACAGTGAGGATTCAAGAGCTAGAGATAGAAGAGGAGGACGTACTATATTACCATTGTATGTCGAGTTCCTCCATGGGGCTTGGCCCAGTGCTGGGTACATTGCACACATCCTATCATGGAATTCCTTCAGTGGCCCTGAGTGCTTCTATGACCAGCCCATTTCACAGGCTGGGGAAACTGAGGCTCAGAGAGCTTATGTGTCCCTCCAAGATTACTCAGCTACACACATAGGTGGTAGACTTCAAGCCCATGTTTCTCTGACTCCCAAGAGGGTTCCTTTCTGTTCTACCAGCTGCTTAGTCTAACTTTCAAGATTGGATTCTACGCATCAGACAGAAAGGCACCCACCTGCCAGTGACCTACTTCGAGTGCCTGTTCTTTGTCCTGAAGCCTGGGGATTCTGACAACATAGACAGGGGATTGTCTGGTTGTAACTTTGAGATGTTTAGGGAGGATCTCAGACCTCGTGTGTTGAAGAGAAAGAAGTGGGGCAGAGTTTGAGGAATGATGGGCCTGAGGCCACAGGATGTCAGTGTCCTCAGCGGTGTGTGGGATCCCAGCGTCCAAAGGCCTTATAACACCCAGGGAACTGAGGCCAGAGAGCAGGCAAGGATTTGCTCGAGGTGGAGCCAGGAGCTGGAGCTGACTTGAAGTCCAAGGCTCAAGTGTTTTCTGCTCTTCTTGGCCCAAGTCCATAATTTGGCCTCACCATTGACTTCTTTGCTTTGTCCTACGGGACTGACCTTGACTTTGATTCTCAGCTTCGGCTCTGTCCCCTTCTCTCAGCTTTTGGCGGCTCATGTCAGTGGTTTCTTTAATCTAACATCTGTTGCTGTTTTGTTAACCCTGTTGCCCCGGGGGCAGGGGGTAAAGGGTAGGGATGAGGACAAGAGGGAGTAGCCCATATGACCCCTCTTGTCCCACTGGGTGCCTGTCGCTGAGGTGTCTTGTGCATGGTGTGGTGGGAACCCACCTGTGATCGATTCAAACCCTGGCTCAAAGTCCTTACCTGCTTCATCTAACCCTTGCCACAGTTTCCTCCCATGTGGAGTTGACTTTCCTTCCTCTGGGCATTGGGCTTGCCCATGTGCCTTGCTCTGGTCAGTAAAATGTTAGCAACATGGAAAAAGCAGGGACTTGGAATGTGCTGTGTGGGTGGGCATCTTCCCTTGTACATCTGCTCTGCCATGAGATGACCATGCCACACCCATCCTGCTCACCGAGGGTGGATGAGACACAGCTAAAGTAGAGCCTCCCCAGCCAGCTCCAGCCCGTCATGAAGAAGCAGAGCTATCCTGGCCACCACGAAAGTGAAACTGAAATTCACTCAGTTTTGCACAACTCTTTACGACCACCTGGACTGTACCGTGCCAGGCTCCTCTGTCCATGGAATTCTCCAGGCAAGAATACTGGAGGCAGTTGCCTATCCCTTCTCCAGGGGATCTTCCTGACCCAGGAATTGAACCAGGGTCTCCTGCATTGCAGGCGGATTCTTTAGCAGCTGAGCTACCAGGGAAGTCCACCATGGTTTGAAGCAGAATTTCCTGGCTGAACTGAGTCCAGCTAAGTTTCCACTGACCTGAATATCTTTGAGAATAGATATTCATTATCATATACCACTGAGATTTTTGTGGTTGTTTGTTACACCTCATAACTAACTGATAGACAAGGTATCAACACCATGTGCTTGGACAACTCTAGTTCCTATTTAAAAATCTCTTTTTCCCCTCAATTTATTAAAAATAAAAATCATTAAGCACTCACAACATGTCCATTCTCAAATTTGGTGTGATGTGTTTATAAGTTTGGGTTACTGTTTTTGAGGAGCTCGGCATGGGGGAGGTAAAAAGATGATCACAAAATATGATGTCAAGGAACGCTTCCTTTGGGCAGGGAGTAATGATCTCTGAGTGAAGTCTTGGGGGAGGAAAAAGAAGGGAAGGATGCTCAATGCAGAAAGGAGCGAAGCAAGCTTGTTCGTTGGTGGAACACAAGCCCTCTTTGTGCTGGGGCTGTTACCCTTAGCATAGACAGGCAGCCTGAGTGCAGGTTTGATTGTGGCATTTTACAAGTCCCTGACCAAATGTTTATACGAAAAAAAAAAAAAAAAAGACATCAATGACAGCAATTTATTACCAGATGATGAAGTTCAGGGAAACTCTATTAAATAAAAAAGTGGCACAAGAGATGATAAAACTCAAAGAAACTCAAAGGGGATAAAAGACTCAGGGTAGCGTTGCGGATGTAATAAACAACAGCATAATCTAGGAAAGCCAGCGGCGCAGAGGTAATTACACGCTGACACCTGCTCCTGGGAAGTCGGGCTGGGGTCCAGGCGGCTGCTGACACGGGGGTGCCCAGCACTGCCCTCACCCCACCTTACCCAAACCTTGCCTTTCCCCTGGGCTTCTCCCGATGTCCCTTTCCCTAGGATTTTTCTCAGTGGCGCTTGCTTCCTGCCGGGGCGGGAGGTGGCTGGGGTCGGCGGGGAGGGAAGGTGGGCAGCCTTTCGGACCCCATGCAATAAACACGGCCTCTCCCTCGAGCCCATCCCCTGCTTCCAATGCTCCCCCTCCCTCCAGCCCAAGTGTGTGTGATTTCCGAGTTAATCTGTCTGCACTAATTAAATATTGACGGCTGTTAAATATTCATGGGGCGTTTTAGCTGGCAGGTTTGATGTCTCCAGGCCCTGCTGGCTGCAGCTCCGCTGACGGGCCATTTTGACTGGGCACTTTGCGCTCCTGACCGCCCCTCTGTCATCCAGCTGTTCCCAGCTTCTCTGGGCGACCCCACCTGCTAGGGATGGCTCAGACCCCACACAGACACGCCCATGAGCCTGCTCCTGTGGGAGGTGGTGCCGGCAGCTTTGGCCCTGGGGGCTTGTCCCGTGCCACAGAAGGACTCTGGCCTGGGGTGTGTGTGTGTGGACAGGGAAGGGGTGGAACCCAGGGGTCGCTGAGAGGCCAGGTGGTCTGTCCTCCAGTGGGGACTCCTGGAAGTCCTTCCTTCCATTGACTCTTGCTGGCAGCTCTGGTTCTGGGCTGCATGGGGTGTGCTGGGGAGAGCGGTGGCCAAGGACAGCCTTCCGGATCCCTGCGGGAGGTCAGACTGAGTGGCGTGGTCTTGCAAAGGGCGGTTGTGATCCCCAGGGAGAGTGTCGTGGAGCTGAGGAGTCTCAGGAGACGCCAGTCAGACTGGGGAGGGGGAGGTCAGGGCAGGCTTTGAAGGCTGAGACCGCAGGCAGAATCCTGGGAGACAAGCGGGAACCAGACCTGCTGGGAGGAGAGGGTTATTGTGGAAGGTCTCCCATCAGGGGAAGGGCACAGACAGTGAGGGCCCGGGCAAGTGCGAGAGAGAGGAGCCCTGTGAGTGGGCATGGAGGCGTTCTGGAGGCTGGGTGCAGACAGGGGGGTGTGGAGGGGTGGGGGGTCCTGCCCCGCCCACGATCAAGGACTGTGCTTCCTTCTTGTCTCATCCTCTAAGCCCAGCCCGCCCCAGCGCCTCGCTCCCCAAATACGTGGTTACCTCCCCTTTCTCTTCCCTGGTGGCTCAGATGGTAAAGAATCTGCAGGCAACGCAGGAGATGCGGATTTGATCCCTGGGTCGGGAAGATCCCCTGAAGGAGGGCATGGCCACCCACTCCAGTATTCTTGCCTGGAGAATCCCATGGACTGAGCTGCCTGGGGGGCTAGAGTCCATGGGGTCATAAAGAGTTAGACACTGAGCGACTTTCATTTCACGTCCACTTCCTGTAGGGGAGGACGGATGGGAAGGGGAGGGTCAGGAGGGCTGAGGTCAGAAAGCAGGAAGTCCTGGGGGGGTACTTCTCCCTGGCTGGTTGGAAAGTTGGTTCATTGCTGGGTTTTCTTTATTTTTTAAAATTATAGTTGATTGGGTTAGGTTCAGGTGCACGGCCTAGTGATCCAGGATTTTTGCAGATTATTTTCCATTAGAGGTTATTACAAGACACTGGGTGTAATTCCACTGATGCTTTGTACCACAGAGCCACACAGGCTTGAAGTGGGGCCCTGCATTTTCTTAGGCCTAAGAACCTGGTTTCCTGAAAGGGGCTCATCTCCCGGGAAAGGAGGTCGGACTGCAAGGCACACGTGGAGGTCAGTCAGCTTGCAGCCACAGGCCATAGGCAGATGGCTCCCCGAGGCCCCGAGAAGACCCCAGGACCGTCCACCTGCCCCCTTCCCTCTGGGCTGTGGGTCTATTGCTGGCCTTGGGCACCTCTGTGTGGCTTCGAAACTCAATGCAGGGCCAGGGTGTCCAAGACGGCCACCTTCCTCCCAGGTGTGCAGTTCTGGTTGGGGTTGGGGACGGAGGAGAGGGGGGTGGAGGTTGGGGAAGGAGGAGGGGAAGGGGCATCCACGTGGTTCGGGGAGACACCACCAGGGTGATAACCCGTGTCATCTCTCCCTCTAAAGGGAGAGGCTGTACCCTTACTGTGCTGGGTCCCCGAGTCTGCCTGGCCCCAAGGACTTGTGAATCCCACTGCATTGAGTTTTGGGTCCAAGGGAATCTGAGAATCTGGAATGTTCCCTTTGTTAGAGAAATCCGAGGCAACAATTCGGACAGTAGCAATTATAACTTGTGCACTGAGTGCCATTGTATCAACACTTCACATGCATTATCTCGTGGGACCCCGCCGGCTAGAAACTTCTATGGCCCACATTTCACAGACAAGGAAATTGAGGCAAAGAGAGGCTGAGAAACCTGTCCAGGGCCACAGCTGGCCTCTGAACCCAGGCAGTCTGACTCCAGAGTCCCCGTCTTCAGATCAGTGCTAGTGGTTTTCAAAGTACCCTCAGGCAAAAATCCCCTTTTGTTGCTCAGTCGTGTCCGACTCTTTGAGACCCCATGGATTGCAGCATGCCAGCCTTCCCTCAAGAGCTTATTAAAATGCAGATTCCAGGCCCATCTTGGCCCCACTGAATCCGAATCCTCAGGGAGGGCTAGGAAGTGGGTTCAGCTGGCAGGTGGGTCCTCTGTTCGCTGTGCTGGCACCAGTGGTCTGGTCGTCTCCTCCCCCAGGGACGGAGCGGGTAGGGAATCAGCCTGGGAACAGGAACCCCCACCTGACGACCCCAACTGCTCTGATGTTTAGCAAAGTGCTCTTTAAGATGCCAGCCTGACTTGGAGCTGCTAATGGAGCCCAAAAGAGTTAATGTTTCCCTTGGGCCAGAGCTACAAAGCAGAGACTGTAAGATGCTGGGATGCCCCACAGCGGTGGCAGCAGAAACCAGGGAGGGAGGCAGGCCAAGCGGAAGGAAGGGCTCAGGGCTGAATTCAGGGCACAGTGTTTGGCCAGCCACCCCCTCCTGAGAGCTATGGAGTCAGAAATGTGTTGGGATACTGGCTTTGAGGTCTTGAGAAAGCAACTGATGGCCTCCAAGGCTCAAGACTCTGATCTGCAGAATGGGCTGATGGTTTGTTTCCCTTACCCTGCAGGGCCGCTATAAGCTTCAGACAGATGTGTGACGCACAGAACACCAGCAACGGAGGCCTCTTACACAGTGCTTTGTTGTCGTTACTGTTTAATCACTGAGTCAAGTCCAGCTCTTTGCGGCCCCATGGACTGCCGCTCGCCAGGCTCCGCTGTCCATGGGCTGTCCCAGGCAAGAAGACGGAGGTGGGTTATATCCTTCTCCAGGGCATCTTCCCAACCCAGGGATTGAACCCGCCTTTGGCAGGTAGATTCTTTACCACTAAGCCACCCAGGAGTTACTTCCTATGTGTCAATCACTGTTCCGTGCGCTTTACATGCATTGACTCCTTTAATCCTCACGACAGCCCTGCCAGGCTGCTATCATGACTGTTGTGAGACTGGGGCGTGGAGATGTTCACGCACTAGCCTGCAGCCTGCAGGTGGTCAGAGGAAAAGCTGAGGATTGAGTCTTGCTTCTCAGACTCCAGAGTTGTTCTCTTAACACCCAGAGGCGTCCAAAAATAATAGTCTCTCGACCTCTGCTTTGCCAAAACTTCTGGAAAATTCTACGCTCTGTTATGAACAAGGCCCCTTTTCAGTGGATGATCATCCTCTCAGGAAGCCCCCTGAGCTGAGAATGGATATCTCCTTGGTCGGCTTGAGGCAGGAGGTAGATAGATGCCCCCTCCACCACCCTGCCAGGGTAAAACAATTGGAGATTCATTCCCTGTGAACTGAAACTCCAAGACCAGAATAGCAAGACAGTTAAGGCAGGAAGCTGGGCCCTGCCCAGGCCACATCGCTCTCATTCTCGTTGTGAGGAGACCTCCCTGACCACACATGCACAAAAAAGTTCCTTGGAGTCAAAGGGTAGTGATGTCAAGGGATGATCTACCCATAGGCCTTTGTGGTAGGATCCATCTTGGCTAAGAGATGCGTGTGCAGACATGGGAGGATCCTCAGATGCATCAAATATAGACCGGGAACCAGGCAAATCAAATGATGAGCCAAAGGAAAACCAGATGAAACGCCCCATAAATGTAATTCAAACTGCCATGCGGGTGTGACTCTGATTCTCTCTCTCTGAGCCTGCCCATCTTTCTATCCACACATATTGTTCCCTTTTTTTCTCCTAATAAATACTTTATTTGCTTCAGTACTTTGCATCTTTGTGGAATTCCTTTCTGCAAAGCTGAAAAGCCGGGCCCTTGTCACTGACCCCTGGCCTCGTGGCTAGGATTTGGTGCTCTCACCGCCGTGACCCAGCCTTGATCACTGGCTGGGGAACCGAAGCCCTGCTTCAAGCTGCTGCAGGCTGAGGCCCCCTGAGATCAAGCTGAGGCTCTTTTATGGGAGATTCACCCGCTCACGCCCCACCCACTCGTCATTGCACAGGAGCCCTAGTCATACACCCGTCCTGGGGACACAGTGTGGACCCTGACTATGACTCCAGGGGGAACACAATCGGGGAACAACCACAACAAAAAGGCGAATAACAAGAAACTAAGTAAACCGTACAGCGTGTGAGGGTGCAGCCACCAAACGGAGCAGGACCCGTGGGGCCTTCTGGGGACGGGCCTTCTCCCCGTCCTCTGCTTTAGCTCCTCCGGGAAGTATCTAGATGGTAGTAACCGATGCACATTTCCCAAGTTGTTTTGCAGATGTAAAAAAACCTCCCCTACTCCAACGAAAGTGAAACTTGCTCAGTCACGTCTGACTCTTTGTGATCCCATGGACTACACAGTCCATGGAATTCTCCAGGTCAGAACACTGGAATGTGTAGCCTTTCCCTTCTCCAGGAGCTCTTCAATCCAGGGATCGAACCCAAGTATCCCGCATTGCAGACAGATTCTTTACCAGCTGAGCCACAAGGGAAGCCCCTCCAACAAAAGGAAGATGTCAACCACTTGCAGTTGAGAGAGCACATAGCCCCAGGCCTCTTGGTGCCAAAGGACTGATAATGCTAACTCCTGGGACACGCCCTGCTACCCCACTGTCTGCCAATCAGAACTGTGCTCAAGCTGATCACAGACCCCGTGACCTCCAGTCTCACTTGGCTTTTAAAAGTGCTTTGCCTAAACCCCTGGGGGAGCTCGGGGCTGTTTAGGGCAGGAACCCACCCATCTCCTTGCATGGCCTTGCAATAAACCTTTCTCTGCTCCAAACTACAAGGTTTCCCCGGGCTCTATGGGAGGTGTGACCTGAGGGAGCCACGTGGGCGGGAGATGTGGAGAGGGTGCCAGGCAACCAGACGCCAGGAACAAAGCCAGGAGACCGGGGTGGCTACGGAGGGGGCAGTGGAGATGCAGAATATGGATGGACACGTCCTGACTCCTCAGGGTTTGGATGGGCTGCCCTGGCTGCCGTAGAGAAGAGCTTGTAGGGCCCGGGTGGGTCAGGGACCCGCCAGGAGGGCCAGGTGACAGATGACGGTGGTGGCCGGCAGGTGTTACGTCTGAGATGGCCAGGAGGGCTCGGACGGTGACGGGTGGTATTTTGAAGGTAGAAGCAACAGTATTTGCTGTCAGGCTGAGTGTCAAATGGGGAGGATAAAGTGACTCAAAGGGTTTTGGCCAGAGCAATGAGAAGGATGTAGTTACCATTGATTGAGATGCAGGAAGAGTGGGGGTTAGTGTGTGTGGAGGGGGGGAATATTTGGTTTCTGACTATAGGTTTGATCTCTAACTATAGGTTCAAGGAGGAAACTGGAATGCAGCCTGAATTTAAGGAGATGTCGGGACTAGAGATGTAAATTTGAGAGTTATCAGCTGTTTTAAATGGTGACACTGGAGGAGAAGGCCCAGGGAGGAGGAGAATAGATAGGAAAGAGCACAGGTCTGAGGACGGAGCCCTGCGAGCAGGGCTACCTACAGGGCAGGGAGCAGAGAAGGAACCAGCGCATGTCACCGCAGCCTTCAGAGTGAGGCCGATCGGTTCCAGGCGCTGGGTTCTCGGCCTTTCCCAGCGCCAGCGCTGCGCTTTCAGCAGGCCTTTCCCGCTCTCTAGTGGTCACAGTTGGGATTGCAGCCAGTGGCTCTTGAGAGCCAGACTCCATTTCCTGGGGTCTTCTGAGTCACTTCACTTGTTCATTAAGTGCGTGCTTATGCGCTAAGTCGCTACAGTCGTATCCGACTCTTTGCGACGCTATGGCCCATAGCCCACCAGGCTCCTCTGTCCATAGGATTCTCCAGGGCAAGAATACTGGAGTGGGATGCCATGCCCTTCTCCAGGGGATCTTCCCGACCCAGGAATTGAACCCAAGTCTCTTACGTCTCTTTAATTGTCAGGCGCGTTATTTACCTGTGAAGCCTGTTCAATCAGTAGACAGTCTCTAAGTGACTGCTATGCTCTGGGCTTCCCTGGTGGCTCAGATGCTAAAGAATCTGCCTGCCATGCAGGAGACCTGGGTTCTATCCCTGGGTCAGAAGATCCTCTGGACAAGGGAAAGCTACCCATTCCTGTATTCTTGCCCGGAGAATCCCATGGACAGAGGAGCCTGATGGGCTACGGTCCATGGGGGTCACAAAGAGTTGGATGCAACTGAGTAATACACACAGGCACACATGTTCTGGGCACTGACCGATGCAGAAGAGAATAGAATCATTTCGTAGAATTCAGCATGGAAGAAAAGACACAAACCCAACAACTGTCAGACTGTGGTTGTCAGCTGGAGGTAGTTATAGCAGTGTCTGGAAGTAATTTTTCAGTTGTCATAAGTGGGTGGGGAGTGAGTGGGTTGCTACTGGTATCTAGTGGGTAGGGGTCAGAGATGCTGCAAAAGATTCTATCGTGTACAGGACATCCTTCTATGGCAAAGAATTATCTGGCCCAAATGTCAAGAAGTGTTTTGAGGCTGAAAAGTATTGCTCCAAGACAACACATCAGGTGTTATAAAAGGAAAAAAAAAATGTTAGTCACTCAGACGTGTCTGACCCTTTCTGACCCCATGGACTGTAGTCTGTCAGGCTCCTCTGTCTGTGGGATTCTCCAGGCAAGAATACTGGAGTGGGTTTCCATTCCCTTCTCCAGGGGATCTTCCCGACCCAAGGATTGAAACTGGATCTCCCGCCTTGCGGGCAGATTGCTTACCATCTGAGCCACCAGGGGAGCTCTAATAGAGGTGGTCACCAAACCGTTTGGGTGCAGAGGAGAGAGTAATCAGACCTGTCTTTGGGAGGCAAAGAAGGCTTCTCTTCACAGAGGATGTGTGGCTGTCACTTCTCTTTAAGAATGAGTAGGGCTTTGCCAAGTAGAAAGGAGAGAGATTTGAAGAGAGGGTGGGGGCATGTTCCAATCATGTCCCTAAAGAACCTGGCTTAGCTAGGTTGACCACAGGCCAGGTGCAGGGGGGACAGGCCCATGCACACAAGGTATTCCAGCATCAGTTCAGTTCAGTGGCTCAGTCGTGTCCTACTCTTTATGACCCCATGGACTGCACCATGGCAGGCTTCGCTGTCCATCACCAACTCCTGGAGCTTGCTCAAACTCATGTCCATCGTGTCAGTGATGCCATCCAACCATCCCCTCTGAGCATCTCTGGGAAGGCCAGGCCTGGGTGAGGGTTGGCAAGAACATGCCAAGGGCACCCCACAGGAATGAGGACAGATGGAAGCCCCCCAGCCCAGAGCACAGGACTCAGGGGGCATCGTCTGGTCCCCCTCTGCCCTTGCAGGCCCTCCCTTGTTTCCTGTCCCCAGGAGGAGGTGATGATGAGGTGAGGGCAGAAGCCGAGGGTCAGGATTTAACTTCAGCTTTGCTGCTGCCTCCTAGGTGGCTCAGTGGTAAAGAATCTGCCTGTCAAGGCAGGCAGACACGGGTTCGATCCCTGGGTCGGGAAAGTCCCCTGGAGAAAGCAAATGACGACCCGTTCCAGTATTCTTGCCTTGGAAATCTCATGGACAGAGGAGCCTGGCAGGGCTACAGTCCATGCGGTCACAAAAGAGTCGGCCGTGACTTGGTGACTAAACAACTGCTGTGGACAAGCCTTGTGATCTGGGGTGGGTTTCAGCTCTTTCTGGCTTTGTCTTTGTCCATTTGTCCCAGAATCAAGTGGACCAAATCATCCTTAAGAACCTTTCCAGTCTCCACCTCCTCTGTCCTTGCACTCCTGAGCCCCTCCGAGAGGTGGGTCCTGCAGCCCCCCAGCCCCCATTCTGGAGTTTTAGCTTCTGATCAGCCAGTGGGTGGGACCTCTTCCCAGCTCCAGGACTTGGGTCTTGAACAAAACGGGGACAATTCTATTCACTTGGAGAAGACAGTCCTGTGGGACATGTATTATCAAGTGCTCCCCTGGGGCACCCCAAGAGTCTCATGCTTGGAATCTATGGCTGTGAATTCCCAAGACTCTCCGCCCTGCCCCCCCTGCCCCCCCCGCCCCCCGGGACCTGTGTCTGATGGAGCGAGCCCAGTCGTGTTTCTGGAGAGCAGGTAATCAGGCTTTGCAACAGGAAAACCAGAAAGGGCACAGCCCAAAAAGCCATCAGAGAGAATGCTGTCTTGCTATTTACAGAGGGTTTAATTTGAGTGGGCAGAGGTGACAGCAGATGGGGCCGAGGCACTGGGAGAGGGCTTTCTAACAAGACAACCTTCGGTATGCCAGTGACTCATAGCTCCCGGGGAGAGGGTGTGGGTGGATCATCTCCATCCATAGAGCTGAGGTTCAAAGGGGAGCTCTTTCAGTGTATGGCTAAGCACGTGGGTGGAGAACCTAGGCACTCCTGTTTTATGCTGTTTCCGGAACATCAGTTCTGATGCCTTTTCTTTGATAAACAGACCCACAGGTCATCTAGCTGCTCAGTGACACCCTGGGGACCAGATGTGACCACTTCACCAGGGTCTCCTGCACGTAACAGGGTAAATGACAAGTGGTGTCGTCCGTCTCTCTTATTTCAGAAACTAGCTGCCTCTGTGCTTCCCTCTCCCTACATACAGCAACAAATGACATCACACACAAGTCTCTTCCATTATAAAAGAGACCAAGAGAATCTAAACAATAGAGCAAAGTAGGAAGAAAAAGCGTCCCACCACCTAAGCATTAATTTTTGGGTACATTCGCTTCCATCGTTTTACCTGTATGTGATTCTTTTTTTTTTTTTTTTCCTTTTCACATAGTTGAGTTCCTATTGACTAGACCATTTCATGCCCTGATTTCATTCACACTATTATAAGGATTTTCCATGGTATTACATACACTTCATAAATGTCATTTTGAAGGTAGCAAGCTCACTGAACCGACTTCTGATTGCTGAATGTTTAAACTGTTTCCAATCTTTCACTGTTACGCACAGTGCCTCAAAGAGCAGCTTCATGTAGGATCACTTTGAACGTTTGGGATGATTTTCTTGGGCTGGAATCTTAGGGAGAATTCTGCACACAGGTGCTCCCATGGTTTGCTCTCCCATGGGTGACCCAGCCTTGGGGGTCTCAGACAGAAGGCTAACAGGTCTCCTCTCCTCTCTCTACAGTCTTTCTGAAGCCTGCATTGATTTCTTTTTCTCATTTTCTCACTCAGGACCTATAACTTCTTTCCTGAGACCCCTCCATTAAAACCCATCACATTCACCAGGATTCTCTCTCTCTGTTGAAGTGAAGGGGGGAAAAAAAATCACACCCTAAACAATATCATCAAAAATATAACATATTGTTTCAATAAACTGAAAAGTTCTGGCTTCAGGAATAGCTGGATCCAGGCACTGAGGTAATATGATCAGAGCCTGATTTTTCACTGACTCTA
Source organism: Bos grunniens (assembly GCF_055505025.1). NCBI lineage: Eukaryota > Metazoa > Chordata > Mammalia > Artiodactyla > Bovidae > Bos > Bos grunniens. The sequence continues at coordinate 47,760,361 of NC_141183.1, read as the reverse complement.
AGCCCAGTTCTGCTGGTGGCTCTATCTTGAGGTCCCACACACTGTCAGGAAGTCGTTAGAAGACTAGTTTCAGCCTGCCTGTTTCCACACCTGCAGGAGAGAGAAAGTTTCTCCCTGGTAGCTCCTACAGAAACCCTAGAATCCACTCTGATTGGGCTTAGTTGCTCACTCACTCCTGAACTAATCACTGTCATATGGCCTGACCTTAAACTTAAACAGGAAAGAAGTTATAGGTCCTGAGTGAGAAAATGAGAAAAAGAAATTAATGCAGGCTTCAGAAAGACTGTAGAGAGAGGAGAGGAGACCTGTTAGCCTTCTGTCTGGGACCCCCAAGGCTGGGTCACCCATGGGAGAGCAAACCATGGGAGCACCTGTGTGCAGAATTCTCCCTAAAATTCCAGCCCAAGAAAATCATCCCAAACAGTCAAAGTGATCCTACATGAAACTTAGTCTCCTGTGGAGGCACGGGTTGGTGGTGGCCTGCCGCGGGGACAGGGGTTCTGGGTGCATCAGACTTGGGTATGGCATAAGCCCTCTTGGAGGAGGTCACCATTAACCCCAACACAGAGCCGCCAGAACTTACACAGGACTGGGAAATAGACTTTCGAAGGGCACAATAGAAACTTGTGCACCAGGACCCAGAAGAAAGGAGCAGTGACCCCCCAGGAGACTGCCCTGGACTTGCCTGTGGGTGTCCAGGAGTCTCGGGCAGAGGCATGGGTCCGTGGTGGCCTGCTGCACGGTTGGGGGCACTGAGTGTGGCAGTGCATGCATGGGACCTTTTGAAGGAGGTCACCGTTATCTTCATTACCTCCACCATAGTTTGGGCCCAGGTAAATAGCAGGGTGACCATTATATCTCAGATGACCATTATATCTACTACTGTGGCCAGAAATCCCTTGGAAGAAATGGACTAGCCATCATGGTCAACAAAAGAGTCTGAAATGCAGCACTTGGATGCAATCTCAAAACGATAGAATGATCTCTGTTCGTTTCCAAGGCAAACCATTCAATATCTCGGTAATCCAAGTCTATGCCCCAACCAGTAATGCTGAAGAAGCTGAAGTTGAACGTTTCTATGAAGACCTACAAGACCTTCTAGAACTAACACCCAAAAAAGATGTCCTTTTCATTGTAGGGGACTGGAATGCAAAAGTAGGAAGTCAAGAAACACCTGGGGCAACAGGCAAATTTGGCCTTGGAATACGGAATGAAGCAGGGCAAAGGCTAATAGAGTTATGCCAAGAGAAAGCACTGGTCATAGCAAACACTCTCTTCCAACAACACAGGAGAAGACTCTATACATGGACATCACCAGATGGTCAATACTGAAATCAGATTGCTTATATTCTCTGCAGCCAAAGATGGAGAAGCTCTATACAGTCAGCAAAAACAAGACCAGGAGCTGACTGTGGCTCAGATCATGAACTCCTTATTGCCAAATTCAGACTTAAATTGAACAAAGTAAGGAAAACCACTAAACCATTCAGGTATGACCTAAATCAAATTCCTTATGATTATACAGTGGAAGTGAGAAATAGATTTAAGGGACTAGATCTGATAGATAGAGTGCCTGATGAACTATGCATGGAGGTTCGTGACATTGTACAGGAGACAGGGATCAAAGCCATCCCCATGGAAAAGAAATGCAAAAAAGCAAAATGGCTGTGTGGGGAGGCCTTACAAATAGCTGTGAAAAGAAGAGAAGCGAAAAGCAAAGGAGAAAAGGAAAGATATAAGTATCCGAATGCAGAGTTCCAAAGAATAGCAAGGAGAGATAAGAAAGCCTTCCTCAGTGATCAATGCAAAGAAATAGAGGAAAACAACAGAATGGGAAAGACTAGAGATCTCTTCAAGAAAATTAGAGGTACCAAGGGAACATTTCATGCAAAGATGGGCTCAATAAAGGACAGAAATGGTATGGACCTAACAGAAACAGAAGATATTAAGAAGAGGTGGCAAGAATACACAGAAGAACTATACAAAAAAACATCTTCAGGACCCATATAATCATGATGGTGTGATCACTCACCTTGAGCCAGACATCCTGGAATGTGAAATCAAGTGGACCTTAAAAAGCATCACTACGAACAAAGCTAGTGGAAGTGATGGAATTCCAGTTGAGCTATTTCAAATCCTGGAAGATGATACTGTGAAAGTGCTGCACTCAATATGCCAGCAAATCTGGAAAACTCAGCAGTGGCCACAGGACTGGAAAAGGTCAGTTTTCATTCCAATCCCAAAGAAAGGCAATGTTAAGGAATGTTCAAACTACTGCACAATTGCACTCATCTCACATGCTAGTAACGTAATGCTCAAAATTCTCCAAGCCAGGCTTCAACAGTACGTGAACCATGAACTTCCAGATGTTCAAGCTGGTTTTAGAAAAAGCAGAGGAACCAGAGATCAAATCGCCAATATCCGTTGGATCATGGAAAAAGCAAGAGAGTTCCAGAAAAGTATCTATTTCTGCTTTATTGACTATGCCAAAGCCTTTGACTGTGTGGATCACAATAAACTGTGGAATGGGAATACCAGACCACCTGATCTGTCTCTTGAGAAACCTATATGCAGGTCAGGAAGCAACAGTTAGAACTGGACATGGAACAACAGACTGGTTCCAAATAGGAAAAGGAGTTCGTCAAGGCTGTATATTGTCACCCTGTTTATCTAACTTATATGCAGAGTACATCATGAGAAACGCTGGGCTTGAAGAAGCACAAGCTGGAATCAAGATTGCCAGGAGAAATATCAATAACCTCAGATATGCAGATGACACCACCCTTATGGCAGAAAGTGAAGAGGAACCAAAAAGCCTCTTGATGAAAGTGAAAGAAGAGAGTGAAAAAGTTGGCTTAAAGCTCAACATTCAGAAAACAAAGGTCATGGCATCTGGTCCCATCGCTTCATGGGAAGTAGATGGGGAAACAGTGGAAACAGTGTCAGACTTTATTTTTTGGGGCTCCAAAATCACTGCAGATGGTGATTGCAGCCATAAAATTAAAAGCCGCTTACTCCTTGGAAGGAAAGTTATGACCAACCTAGATAGCATATTCAAAAGCAGAGATATTACTTTGCCAACAAAGGTCCATCTAGTCAAGGCTATGGTTTTTCCAGTAGTCATGTATGGATGTGAGAGTTGGACTGTGAAGAAAGCTGAGCACTGAAGAATTGATGCTTTTGAACTGTGGTGTTGGAAAAGACTCTTGAGAGTCCCTTGGACTGCAAGGAGATCCAACCAGTCCATCTTAAAGGAGATCAGTCCTGGATGTTCTTTGGAAGGGCTGAAACTCCGATACTTCGGCTGTCTGATGCAAAGAGCTGACTTATTTGAAAAGACCCTGATGCTGGGAAAGATTGAGGGCAGGAGGAGAAGGGGACGACAGAGGATGAGATGGTTGGATGGCCTCACTAATTCAATGGACATGAGTTTGAGCAAGCTCCAGGAGCTGGTGATGGACAGGGAAGCCTAGCGTGCTGCAGTCCATGGGGTCGCAGAGTTGGACATGACTGAGTGACTGAATTGAACTGAACTTAAACTTAGAGAACATGGAAACCATGCTTTACGCCTAGGGCTGGGGTTGACTCTCCTTATCCCCAGGGCGTATAGATTAGGAGAGGTGGTCCCTGCAAAGTATGCTTGGGAGATTTATTATCCCAAGAAAAGGCAGTGGAACCTGGATGGGGAAACACAATACAATAGATGCTGCTGTATTTGGGGAAAGACTCAGAAGTGTAGCATTTGGGAACCGAAAGCTCCTGGGAACACATGCCTCTGCCCTTCCAGAGAAAGAGGAGCCTGTGTCACAGTCTCTGAGAAGGAGCCCTTCTGATTTTGCTTGTATGCCTCCAATGACAGGGAGCTCACCACCACTGTCCAGACCAACTCACCCTGCCTCTGGGATAGCTGTAATCACAATAGGGTGAATTCTCCTCTATACTGAATGTTCAGTCAGACCCGCCCATCTATCTAACAATACCCACATCGGACCCATCTGGGGGCCATCAGACATGTGACCACTGGAATCAGAGCCATCCTGAGGTCTTCTTGAATCAACAGCCCCTGGACTTCGTTGTGTGAGGCTCAGTTTCCCATCCTTGCCATTAGTAGGCTTGCTCCCATGGGCTCCCATTAGTCAGTATAAAGTCAAGAACTGACCATGAGGCTGGGGTCTGAGGCAAGCGCACAGATTCTGACTTTTTGAGAAGTCTTTAGTAAGTGACTCAGGCCTCCTCTTTAAAGAGCTGCCCAGCTGCAGAGAGAGTTGGTTCCAGCCCAGGTACCCGAGTCATTCCTTCCCTTGTGGTTCACGTGAATTGCTCTTTTAACCAATTTCAGGGCCCTGAAAGCCAAAGTCACAAGCTCAACCATGTGTTACTTAAAAGGAGATTTATTGCATTTAATGGACGTGATCCTTTTCAGGAAGAGAGCTCCAGGTGCGTGCAACGTGCCCACCGTGTGGCTGGCTGCGTGGTCCTCCCCATGAGCCCCCTTTCCTGCCGCTGCTGCACTGCTGCTCAGAGCCCTTGTCAACATCCAGCTCCTCACAGGCCCAGCAGATAATAGTCCACGCAGCACAGGGGTGGATCACTGTGATTTGGTGACCCTACAGCATCTTGTCGACTCTGATTTTCCTCCTGCGGCCCTAGGGGGCTGCCATTCAAGATAGCCACCAATGCCCCCTTGTTGGCCAGCCTTCAGTGTATGCTGCCATCATCCCTCCAATTGCAAAAAAATAAGCAAGCAAGGGGTCTGGGAAATATCCATCCAGTGGTTCAGTCAGAGTCAGAGCTGGGTGGCTCATTTTAACTCTCTGCCGTCCCTGTGGGTTAGGGTGATTCTTGCTGCTGTAACAGATAAACCCTCAACCGTATAGTGGCTCAGATGCAACAGGAGCTATATATGTATATATAATATATTATATATATTTATATATAATATATTATACTTTTTAAAATTTATTTTTAATCAGCAGATGATTGCTAAAGCTGAAGATCCAATACTTTGGTCACCTGATGTGAAGAGCTGACTCACGGGAAAAGACTCTGATGCTGGGAAAGAGTGAAGGAAAGGAGTGAAGGCTAAAGGAGAAGGGGGCGGCAGAGGATGAGATGGTTAGACAGCATCACCACCTCCATGGACGTGAATTTGAGCAGACTCCAGAAGAGAGTGAAGGACAGAGGAGCCTCCCGTGCTGCAGTCCATGGGATCTCAAAAAGCCAGACAGGACTTAGCAACTGAACAACAAAATGCTTTACATTGTTTTACAGTGCTTCACAATGTTGTGTTGGTTTCTGTCATACAACAACATGAATCAGCCATAAGTATGCATATATCCCCTCCCTCCTGAGCCTCCCTCCCAACTCCCATCCCTCCCCTCCAGGTCATCGCAGAGCACCAGGCTGAGCTCCCTGGGTTATACAGCAGCTTGCCAGCTGTCTGTTTTACACATTAGGTAATATGTATATGTCAATGTTACTCTCGGTTTGTCCCACCCTCTCCCTCCCCCTCTATGTCCAGAAGCCAGTTCTCTACATCTATGTCTTTATTCCTGTTCTGCAAATAGGTTTATCAGTACCATTTTTCTAGATTCTATATGTATACGTTAATGTAGGATATTTGTTTCTCTTTTCCTGACTTAGCTCCCTCTGTTTAACAGGGTCTCGATGCAAGCCATGTATTTCCTCCCTCTGCCACAGGCCTGGAGTGCGATCAGGTCAGCAGGAGGCTGTCCTTCATGCTGTCTCTGGACCCACCCTAGGCTGCTGGAAGCTCGGCCACCTTCAACTAAAGGCTTCCAACAGACAATCCAAGGGCCGCCTCCATTCAGCCAGCCGGACAGAGGCTCCAGCAAAGAGAAGGCTCACCAGGAGTTGCGGGGGTTGGGGGTGGACCCGGAAGTGACACATGTCCCTGGAGATCGCCCATTGGCCAGGGCAGACTTTATCATGTGACTGCCAGACCCTGGGAAAGACAGTCTAGCTGTGGGCCAAGAGAAGGACATAAACGTTGGTGATCAGAGAGAAGTCTTTGCCACACGATCCTAATCCAAATGACAAGCTTGGCCTATTTCAAGGGCTCAGGGGTCAAGAATCTGCCTGCGATGCAAGAGCCTCAGGAGACGCAGGTTCAATCCCTGGGTCAGGAAGATCTCCCGGAGCAGGGCGCATCAACCCACTCCAGAATTCTTGCCTGGAGAATCCCATGGACAGAGAAGCCTGATGTGCTACAGTCCATAGGGTCACAGAGTTGGACACAACTGAAGCAACTTAGCCTGCACACATGCAGGGTTGGAAGGACGAGGCTGCAGGGCGGCCAGGCAGTCAGCCAGTCCTTGTGGCCAGTCCTACAAGACTCCCCTCCAACTCTTTTTCAAGCCCAGGTCCCAGCACCCTTGGCTGGTTACGTCGCCCATTCTCAGGGCAGAGGCAGGCACATAAACCCTCGAGGGGATTCTCCCATCTCTCCACTCCCCTCTTTTCTTCTCAAACACACATCAGACATGATTTAAAGACATCCTGATAGAATCATCTGCACACATTCTGCAACTTCAGCTAAATCGCTGGGGATGTCTGAAGGCTTGTCGGGCAAGAGGAACTGTGATTTGTAACTTGGAGACACACAGAAACTCAGGGATGGGTTGCCGATAACGCGGCGTGATCGACGTGCAGCCTTTCCTGACTTGCCAGAACAGCCCTTCAGCTACTCCTTTTCCATCTTGTCAGCTCACTTTATATTAACGTTCACTCCCTTTCAAAGGACCAACCCGACTCAAGAATCTTTTACAGACTCTCAGCCGGCTCAGGAGCTGTAATTATTGTCTTGATGCCCAAGTTCAAGTTCTACTTGTTTTTTTTTTTTTTTTTTTTTCACTTGACAACTTCCACAAGAGGGATCCTTCTAACTGCTTACCCCCAGGGTGGTCCGATAGGCGCTCCCCACCCCCAACCAGAACATTATTGCTCTCTGGTCGCTAGGTGCTCCTGATTCAGCTTTCTTTCCTGAATCTATCTCCGGAATGGTCCATCCTTCAGGGGATCCCAGTCATCTGAGAGTAACTGTCAGGAGTGGTTGCATTTGCACTTGTGACTGTGTTGATATCACTTCCGTGCTTCTTGGTAACAGGCAAGGCGTCTCCATTGGCCATTGGGTCATCTCAACTGAGAAAGGATTGTATTTTTAAAGTCATGGGTTGATGCTGATGTATTGATGATCATACCATGTCATCAAACCCCTTCTTTTATTACTTTCATATAAGAACCTCTTGATTTATGTCCTCCTTTCCTTTTCAAAGCTCTCAGCATTTCCTCTCACAGACAGACAAGTTTCTAAATGCCAGGCTGTACCTGGTCAAATGAAACTGTATGTTGAATTATCATAACACCCACAGCTTTCAAAACATTGACACTCAAATGCCAACCTGTGGCTATTTACTCTCCTGATAGCGCTTTATGACATTCTACACGCCACACATCTGTTAATATTTATCTGAGCCGGGGGCTGGCATTCCTGATTGACTTTTCCCACTTTACTTGATTTATTAACAGCAGTTTCTATAGCCAGCCCATTCAGGAAACTGCTAATGGGGTAATTTCACCTGAGGTTCCACATGTCCTTTTAATATGCTTGGATCCTTCCAAAGCATTTCTTTAAGAAAGAACACTCCCCATGAGTAAGACGTGGACTCTACCAGAATTCTTTCCTGTTTGGACTGGCCTTTAGAATAATCCTATTCACACAGCATACGACACAACCAGGTCATTTTTACCCGGGGCAGATGGCCCTGAATTGTTTCAGGAAGGCATGTGTGTGTGTGGTGGGGGTGCATGGGGAACAGGGGTGGTTTAGGAGTGGAAGGTAGCGATGAGAAACAGCAGGGCTGACGTGACCCTGGGAAGACCACGCTGGGCCCCAGGAGAGAAGCATCCCAGTCTATTGTGATAGAGAACACACAGACACACACACATACAGAGACACATACACACAGACACACACAGAGACACACAGACACAAACAGAGACGCACAGAGACACACAGAGACACATAGAGACACACAGAGACAGACACAGAGACACACAGACACAAACAGAGACGCACAGAGACACATACAGAGGCACACAGACACACAGAGACACAGAGACACACACACAGACAGACACACAGACACACCCACGCTGAGTTTCTGTGGCCACTGCCTGTGCAGTTTCATTCCTTCCGCCTGGAGCACCGCCTTCCGCCACGTCTGCCCAACCTCTGAGTAAACTGTCTCTGCCTGTGATGTTCTGTCATGCTGCCCACACCCCCGGCCTGCTGTGCCTGACACCATATCTACACCTCTCGTTCCATTTGCCACACACTCAGCTGTAGCATATGTGTGTGTGTATGTATATTTGCATGCAGGTCTGTCTGTGTCCCTATCTTCCCTTTTGACCACGGGCTGTTAGGGTTAAGAAGCATTTCTTCCTCATCTTAATATCTTTAGTGTCTGGCATGGGGTCAATACCCATCGACTTGTGAATGAATGACTAAATTGGTATCCAACTTATCATAAAATCTCAGCAAGCATTAAACTCGAAGGGAACGCTATCCAGTCCATAGTCTACTCTTTGGCAATATCCAGGAAGATATTTGAGGTGCAAGCTCATGACAACCATGGATATTTCATAGAAACATTTCCAGAACCTACCGTGCCCCCACATCCATCATTCACGGTGGCATCATCTTATCCCACTGGTAACCCATTTTGCTTTGTTTGGTCAGGCCCCTCTTCTTTGACTTTATCACAGGCAATACCACTGCAGATATGTTTTTGTTTCTTTGGGGCTAATACCACGAACTCTGTTACCAGAGAAAGGATTGCCATGTTGGAGAATATAAACAGCTCTCACTCTGATTGCCTGATTGCTTATGTAAATTGGTCCAGTCTTTCTCGAAAGCGATGCTGAAAGATGTGTTTTCACGGGCTGCCCATCTTGGGTTTCATCACATTTTTTTTTTTTTTGCGACTTTAATAGTCAAGTAATGGGACCTGAAAGGTGCTCGGTTCTAAATTTTATTTCCTAGCTGGCGGGATGGTGCCTGTTTCTACATGGTGATTTACTGTCTCCATTTCTTGGTGCAATTCTGTTCATCTCCTTTGACCGCTTATCAGGGGGAGTCACGTCGTGGCCCGTCCATTATTTTTTGGGGCAGTAAGCAGGCTTGGGAAGGGGATATGACAAACATAATGGATGCCACTGTTGTCCTTTTGATATTTATTTTTATTACATGGTGGTGCAAAAATTTCCATTCTTATGTGTCTGAACCCATCCATCAGAGCCCTGATGTTATCTGTTTCTTCAGGAGCTGGGAATTTATCTCCTCATCGGCCACAGGGATGCTTGTCCCTTGTTTCCCGGTTTGTCACAGATTAACGGTGTGATATGTCTGAAGCTGACAGGCCTGCTGTATGAATTTAAATGAAGTCTCCCATGCCCCTTAGCCAACTGTCCCGGTGACGTTTATTAAATAACCATCTCTTTCCTTTGTCAGCCTATCGTTAGCTTTACTGGGGTTCAAGTTCATCTCAGGGATATCTCTTCTGATGCCCTTTGCTGCTTTTAACTTAGCTTAGGATGGTTCCACTGACTGGCATCGCATATCGTAATTGCTCCAGAGGGATGGTCTGTTGTGACCATCGAAAGATGAATCCTTTGATGGGTCTTCACTTGGAAGAATGAACGTCCCACACTCCAAGCTGTCAATTTCTATTAGAGGACTTAGGGGGATTTACATCGTTACTGCATTAACTCTATATATTGACTTTGGGACGTAGCATATGTACTTAGGGATTACAGTTAGACCCGAGCTGGCAAGTTCCCCAAAGGACTCAGAGCTTTAGACAAAAGGAAGGCTCACTTTTCCTTCCAATGGACCTAGCCTGGGGACAGTCCCCAAGGGTCATGTAGCCCCGAGGCTGATGGTTTTGAGTAATGCCACTTGTCTGTAGCCTCCCCCTCCTCACTCCCAGAGGATGCTCTGGATATCAGAGAGAGAGGACCAAGAAGGAATCCTGACTGGCCCCTATGAGTCCCGTGGTGAGGGTGTAGTGGCAGGTGGTGGGTAGGAGTGGAGACGGCAATAGCAGATGCATAGCACCTTTAATCCAGCTGGAGTCCACAGAGTGTGTCTCCTACCACTTTAGTGTCAACATTTTCCTTTTCTCCTTTGTCTTTGGGTTACATTCTCCTGGTAAAGCTGCCAAATAGACTCAGTCTATCCATCCACCTCCTCCATTACGCCTGGGCTGCTGGGTACTCCTGAGGAAGACCAATGCTACCGTCTCCAAGCCCAGGGATGCCGGTGGTCCTCCTCTGCCCCCAGGGTCTTCACTCTCCCAGCCTGTCTTCCCGGGAGCAGCATCCTTGCTCCTATTTGGATCTGTTCCTCCTGGAGTCCATGCCTTTTTGTCCTGTCAGGGACCTCACTTACTGGATGATACTCTCTGTCCTGTATCCCCAAACTCATCTTCTCTATTAACTCCCTTCCATCCACACTTAAATAGGCTTGACAGTTCCTGCTATTGAAAAATTCTTTCTTTCTGTAAGATATTTTGGGATTTGGATGTTCTTCAGATATTCAACATAAAATAGTGACGATGGATAAATGCTCTGGCAAGGTGTCGTGCTAAGTCACTTCAGTCATGTCTGACTCTGGAACTCTATGGACTGCACCCTGCCAGGCTCCTCTGTCCATGGGATTCTCCAGGCAAGAATACTGGAGTGGGTTGCCATTGTCTTCTCCAGGAGATCTTCCTGACCCAGGGGTCGAACTTGCGTCTCTGGTGTCTCCTGGGTTGGCAGGTGGATTCTTCACCACTATCACCACCTCTGGGAAGGTACTCCTCAGCAAAGCCTGAAACTCTCTCTGGCCATGGCCTTCCTCCAGCCCCCGCTTCAACAGCACATCAAGAGCTGGTCTACACTTGCTGTCACATCCCTTCCCTTACAACTAGCTTCTCAACTCACTAGCTTAGGGATTTTGCCCCCAGAACTCTACAGAGACTGTTTTTTCCCAATGTAACAATAGACTTCTTGTTATATCTCACTCCCACAGTCATTGCTGCATTCTCCTCTTCTAGGTGAGCAGCGTATGGCGATGCCATTCAATATCTCTTTCTTGTACCACATTTTTTCCCCCCCTCTGGCTTGGAAATAGCCTTCCCTCTTGGCTTCCCTCCCACTTCTCTGGCCAACCGCTCAGTTTCATCTTTTGGTTCCTCTTCTTCAGTGTTCCTCCGGGGGCTGTTTATGCCCTTTGTAACCACACCCATCCCTGTGGGTTTGATGGCCGTCTGTTCATGTGTAGATGAGTTTCCAGTTACATCACTAGGCTCAGGACACCTCTCTCCTGAGCTTTACTTCCTTCCTGTGAGCTCTGGAACCCAAATGACTTCATGGGAAATCACCTCTGCCTCCCAGTGGCTGTGTGACTTTGAACAAGTTGCTTGACATCTGTGTGCCTCGTTTTCCTTCATCCTGAGGTTGTCATGGGGGCTACATTGAGTGTTGTCATTGTTATTATGGACAGTCAACTGCCTGTTGGACATCGTCTTCTTCAGGCGACCCAAAGACATAGCGAACGTGACCTTCCCAAATCTGACTCACCATCTTCTCCACGTGGCCTCTGAAACCTTCACCTCCCCAGGTGTTCTTTTCCTTTTGATGGATGATACCACTGAAGTCCCCAAACATCCTGGACTGCCCTGCTATCTTCACCCCTGTGGCCAGTCAATCATGGAGTCCATGTATTTATCTCCTAAACATTTCTCTTCTCCCCTTCCTACCCACAGGCCCTGCCCCCACACTTGCTCTAGTCACCACCATCTCTCACTTGGGTTTGCCTAAGTGAACGTGAGATCTCCACGGGGCCCCTTTGCTCTTGAAGACCAACTCCCTTAGCATGGCTCACAGGTTCCTATATGGTCCAGTGGTTCTCATTTCTCTTTCCAGAACCTCCTCTCCTCCTCCTAACATTCAACCACTATCAGTGTGATTACTTTTTTACACTCGCTACATCCTCTTAGATTTTCACCCACTGTTTCCTCTTCCAGGAACAGTCTTCCCCTGTTTCCTTTTTGGGCATCGCTGACTCCCCATCTCTAGAGCCTCATATTAAAAGCTATCTTCTCCAGGCAGCTTCCCAGACCTCCCAGTGTGGCAAGAGATGCCTGGTTCTGTATGCTCCCACAGCACCCTCTATTCTACCCATACATGGACCGCCCCCCCGCCCCGGCCCCTGCAACACAAGCCTGTTTAGAAGCCACGTTCCCCACTAGAGGAATGATTACATTCTTGTTCACTCTCGTTTGTCTGGTGCTTGGCACATAGTAAGTGCTCCATAAATATTTGCTGAGTAAATATCTCATTTCACATCCTCATGATGATACGCATGCTCTATCCATCCCCTTCAATACATCATTCCATTCAGCACCGGGAACTGGATATTGAGTGTATTTCTGTCCTTGAAATTATTCCCAGTCCGTGCCATTAGGAAGCTCAGAGTGCAGAGATAGAGATGTACAAGGCAGCCGGGAATGACCAGGGGGATGACCCGAGGTGATCCGTGTGTACAGGAATCAATGGTGTGGGATAGAGGCAGTGGGGGTGGGGTGGGGGTGGGACTACTTCCTGAAGAAATTGACTCTTGAGCTGAATTCTTAAATATAAGGAAGAAGTAGACTGGGGGATGAAGGAGGTGAATGGTGCTTATATTCTTCTATTGGCCAAATGACAGCTGCTGCAGCTTAGTCACTTCAGTCGTGTCCGACTCTGTGCGACCCCATAGACGGCAGCCCACCAGGCTCCCCCGTCCCTGGGATTCTCCAGGCAGAACACTGGAGTGGGTTGCCATTTCCTTCTCCAAAGCATGAAAGTGAAAAGTGAAGTTGTTCAGTCGCTCAGTTGTGTCCAACTCGTAGCAACCCCATGGACTGCAGCCCACTAGGCTCCTCTGTCCATGGGATTTTCCAGGCAAGAGTACTGGAGTGGAGCGTCATTGCCAAATAACAGCTAGGCAGACACAACTCCTAAGTCTATCTCCACTAACAAAGTTTGCACTTCCCATCAGCTCTGTTTCCTTGAAAGACTGTGATATACCTCTGGATAGAGCATGGCATGCCTTCTGGAAACCCCTGCTATGTCTTCACTCATCTAAAGAAACCTGGCTGATCCTGCAGGGCAAGCTCTGCATAACTGATGCTACCAAGGTCCAGGGCATGCCTGCCTTCAGTCCAAGTTTGCAAGGAGCTAATTAGAAGCCCAGCCGGGAGTCAACACCAAGGAGCTCTTCTCACCTGCTGCTTGCAACATTTTAAACGTGTGTGTACCAAGGAGTGACATTAAGGATGGCTGTTCGATGGGGATGGGGTATATGGTAGCAACACCCAAATCTTGGACTTGACTGGTTAGCCTTCCTGAATAGATTCTTCATGGAATGCACCACTTCTCAGGAAACAAAGATATTTGTTCAATAAGAAAAGACAGAAACATTTCGCCTTCCATATCCTAAGACTGCACTTCAATGAAATCAGAAATAAATCTCACAAGCCAGAAGGGGTTAGCCAGTCACACAGAAGTTGGTGCTCCTAAATAAAACCACGGAAAGGGAGGCAATTCAGAACAGAGTATTTAAAGAACAAAGATATAAACACAGCATATCATATAAATTTATGGGATGCTGCCATGCTGGTACTTAGAGGAAAAAAATATTGCGCGTGATGGTCTCTAACAGTGAGAACGAAGAAAAACTGGGAATTAAGTCTCTACCTAAATAACCCAGAAAGGGTACAAATTACCAAGTGAAAGGCAAGTGGAAAGAATAATAAACCCAAAACCAGAAATGAATAAAACAGAGACATAAAATTGAATTTGAAACACAAGCTAAGCCAGCTTCTCCTAAATCCAGCAATGCATCAGAATTACCTGAGACACTTGTCTGAACCTTGGATGCTCTGGCTTGAGTCCAGACTTACCAGGGACAGGACCTTGGAATCTGTATTTTTGATAAGTGCCCCTCATGATGGCTATGCTCTCAGAACTGCTATGCTTTCTATCCTCTGATGTCGAGAGCTGTTCATCAATGCTGATTCTTTCCAATGGCTTAAGGGGTTCTGGGTCAAGATGGCTTTTGGTAACCTGGACCTTTCCCTCCTCCACATGGTGGGAGCAGCTCAGTCACAATGGGATACCAGCTTCTGGACACAGTTGATTGGTCCAGGAGTGGACCCTCGGCCCTGGCTCAGCCAAGGTACCTTTTTCTGAGACTTTTAGATTTGGATCCAAGACAGCTACACAGTCTCCCTCATGGTCTGGATCATTATGTACAGAGCCATTAGCCTGCTAACATCTGGTTTTCCACCCTGTGGAGTGGAAAGAGGAGGAAGCTGGTCTGTAGAAAGAGAGGGTTCAAGGCAACCTAGAGAGAAAAAGAGATATGCCAGAGTGAAGGTGAAATCCAAGCATCACTCAAGTCCTGCTTCCTTTTGTCCCTAAGTTCAGTTGGTTTCCAAGAGATGCTCCCGTGCACGTAAATAATTTTCTCTTCATGTGTCAGTATGATGTACCTAATCCATCAGAGGAGGCATAGCTAATCCTCAAGGTCACGTAGTTCCTTTCTCTCCAGGCACAGGTTCCCAGTATCACCCCCCTCCACACCCATTCTTCTAGAAGAGTATTAGGTTACGGGAGTCATGCCATGAGTGTCTTGGTGACAATGAGGCTTTCCAAGTCCAGGTATGATAAGGCTCTCGTAAATCAGAGTCTACTTTCTTCTCTGTGACATACCTTCCTTAATCTCAAGGTCAAATCTCATTGTGCAAATAGCCATGGAGAAGTTCTCAAGATACAGCAGCATGACCAAGGTGGCCCATTCTTTGGAAAAGTATAGAAGTCATAAACCATAATGACTCATAATATTATTAAAGTTTAATAAAACACACAATAGTAGGTGCTGTCAAACTGCTGCTGCTGCTGCTGCTAAGTCGCTTCAGTCGTGTCCGACTCTGTGAGACCCCATAGATGGCAGTCCGCCAGGCTCTGCCATCCCTGGGATTCTCCAGGCAAACTAATCATCACCAAATATTCAAGAAATACATGCTGAATATCTCCTTTAAACTGAGGATGGTTTTAGGTCTGAATATTCTGAAATGGGGCTTTCCCGGTGGAAGTTAGTGGCAAAGAACCCACCTGCTAATGCAGCAGACATAAGAGTTGCGAGTTCGATCCCTGGGTTGGGAAGGTCCCTTGGAGGAGGGCACAGCAGCCCACTCTAGGATTTTTGCCTGGAGAATCCCAATAGACAGAGGAGTCTGGGGGGGCTACAGTCCATGGGGTCACAAAGAGTCAGACATGACTGAAGCGACTTAGCTCACACGCACATTCTGAAAAGAGTAGCACATAGCCACTGTCGCATGGGGTCTGAGTGGTGGAGGGCATGTACACATGAAGACACAGGAGGGGCAAGATAACAATGAGTAATGCACTAAGGAGGTCAGAAGTGGGCATTCATCTCCAAAGGGGATTTCCGAAGAGGAGCCATCCGCCCCAAGTCTTCTTAAGTGAGTTCATAGACAGATCAGGGGATGGGAAGAGCCTGGGTTCAAGGCACAAGCATGGACAACCCTGTGGGTCTTGGGAGACTGGAGGTACTGTGAGGGAGCAGTGGAGATAGGGCTGGTAGAGCAGTAGGGGCCACACTTGGAGCATCTCATGTGCTCTGCTCTGGAGCTCGTACTTGAACTTGGTGGGGAGAAAGAGCTGGAAAGGGTTTTACGCAGGGTATGGTCTTGGCGGATGTACCATCATTTGTGTAGTTGATCAATTATTTCTGGCTTTCCTTTCTGGGTCCCTGGTGGCACTGCATCTCCTGGTCTCTCTGTCGTTGGATGGGATCATATGAATGGCTCCGGCCATCAAGACATAAGTGGAAGTGACATATGTCATTTCTGGGTCAAGTGTCTAATTGCTGGTGTAAGACCCCGTCAAGTTCTCTTTCCCTCCACCATGATAACTGTCAGCGTTCCAGACGGCAGCCTCTCCACCTGCCTCAGGGTGGAGCAGAACCCTTGGAAGCCCCACGCTGGGTACGTAACATGAAAAAGCAACAGACCACTGCTCATTATAAGCCAATGAGACTGGGGATCTCTGGGCACCATGGAATATTTTAGCCTGTCCTGATGAATAGAGCTGACTCGTCATCCATCCCCCAAGTGGGGGGGGGGTATGGTAGGATGCTGGCAGAGAAGGTCTGGGTGCTGGGCCTGCTACTCATGCCAATGAAGGACATGGAGGCCTAGGGCCCCTGAGACCAGCAGCCCATAAACAGGCCATTGCCCACGGAAGCAGAACTGTTGACTGCCCTTCTCATCCCAACCCCTCAGTTAATGCCTGGAGAAGTGTGAAATTCTAGATATGACGATCAAAAGGGAAAAGTGAAAGCCCTGAGAAATGACACTCGTGAAAACTAACACATGAACTATGAAAATGTAAATCTCTTCTCAGCTAAAAAATAAATGGCACAGACAAATTTTGGAAAATGTGATTGAAGAAAAAGGACGACAGAAAACAAAATATAATGGCAAGATGGCAAAATATAGCAGAAAGAATTACGGACCGCAGAGTTGCAGACCTGAGGTCAGACTCCACTTTGGATAGTTACAATATAACCTCCCAACACTCATTCTTCCTTTTGTTTTTCATTCAGTCAATATGAAGTGCCTACCTTGTGCCAAGTACCATGCTAAGACTCCGGCCCCGTGCCTTTAAGCCCTTCAAACACCGGCCTCTGCCTACATGGAAGTTACCATCCACTGGGGTACCCAGTCAAGAATGTGGTTTCCTCACCTGTTTAGCCGGAAACCACCCACCTGCCATGTGTTGCAAGCAGCTCGATTATTGAATAAGCCACCTTGCTGTGTGCACAGCAGGCCAGAGATGTTAAACGGAAGATGACTAAGATTATGAAAATCCCAGAGACCAGTAATAGACCAACAGGAGATTGTAAGGGAAGAAATAAATCTCCGTTCAATAATCACTGGAGAGTCATGCATTATTTAAAGTCTGCAAAGAGGCAATTTGTAACATGCAAAGTTTCAATAGAAACCGAAAGGGAATTATTGCTCCATATTCTTAAGTGCAAACACTTTTTCCTGAGCCCTTGCGTGGGAGTCTAAATGTTCTGTTATAGATTAGGTAGCCCTAACACATGGCAGACAGACAAGTGTTGGGAACCAGGGGTTTGAGATGGTCAAGTAGCTCACTGGGCACTGGCTCTCTGGCCTCGTGGCCTGGCATACCTGGGCTACCTGGTAATGCCCAGAGCTCCCTGCCTCCTCACTCCCCCACCTTTGGGTTTCAGTTAGTCAGTTCAGTCACTCAGTCATGTCTGACTCTTTGTGACCCCATGGACTGCAGCATGCCAGGCTTCCCTGTCTATCGCCAACTCCTGGAGCTTGCTCAAACTCATGTCCATGGAGTCGGTGATGCCATCCAACCATCTCATCCTCTGTCGTCCCCTTCTCCTCCTGCCCTCAATCTTTCCCAGCATCAGGGTCTTTACCAATGAGTCAGTTCTTCACATCAGGTGGCCAAAGTATTGCAGTTTCAGTTTCAGCACCAGTACTTCCAATGAATATTCAGGACTGATTGCCTTTAGGATGGACTGGTTGGTTCTCCTTGCAGTCCAAGGGACTCTCAAAACTTTGGGTTTGGTAAGACACTTTTGGGGAACTCCTGGAGTCATGAATGTGCTCAGTCACTCAGTCATGTCCAACTGTGTGACCCCATGGATTATAGCCCACCAGGCTCCTCTGTCCATGGGATTCTCTAGGCAAGAGTACCGGAGTGGGTTGCCATTTCCTTCTCCAGAGGATCTTCTTGGACCCAGACCCAGGGATCACATCTTATATGTCTCCTGCATTGGCAGGCAGATTCTTTACCATTAGTGCCACCTGGGAAGACCCAAAGCCCTTATTAAGCAAAGCCAAAAACTAAGCAGTGCTCCATGGGATCACCTAGGATGCACATTTAAATGCTTATTCCCAGGCTTCCCACATGGGGATTTCGAGAATAGTGTGTGATGGGCAATGGAAGCTATTACTTTACCAGCTCTGTCAAGGCTTCTGATGAATGGCCGGCACTGGGAACCCCTGCTTTACATGGGGTCTGGATGAAGCAGGGTGGGTTCCTAAGATGGGTTGCTGACTCACCAGTGGTCATCTTTATTTTCTCCACTGTTCACAGTCTCTCTTCCCAGAGAATGATTTCATCCCACATTCCCTGCCCTTTTCCTTGCCTCTGACAAGGGAAGAGGGAAGAAAGAAGAGCTCTGATTCACTGACTGCCCAGTACAATCCAGGGCTAAGGACTCTCCATGTGTTATCACATTTAACCCTCAGCATACAGTGATGTCTAGTGATGTTTTGGAATGAAGATATTGAGGATGTGAGAGAATCAAAGTAACTGGCTTTTACGGGCATCCATGAGTTGGAATTCAGGATTTTATGACTCCCCAAGGCAGGCTTTTTCTACTAGGGGCTGTGAGTGACAGAGCAGACTTGCATTTCAGATTGGTTCCTCTGGCGATTTGGGGAAGAAAAGGTCAGGACTTGAAGCAAGGGAATAGTCAATAGGATCTTGTACTAAGGAAGAAGGAGGTGACCTGTTTGCCCCCATTTAATTCTCACAGTGGTCCTCTTGAAAAGTGAGTGTTAGTAGTTTAGTCATGTCCAACTCTTTGTGACTCCATGGACTGTAGCCTGCCAGGCTCCCCTTTCCATGGAATTCTCCAGGCAAGAATCTCCAGGCAGTGGGTAGCCTTTCCCTTTTTCAGGGCATCTTCCTGACTCAGAGATTGAACCCAGGTCTCCCACATTGCAGGCAGATTCTTTACCATGTGATCATTACCCAATGATCCTCTATGATCCTCCTCATCTTACAGGTGAGAAAAGTGATGGCTCTCAAAGTTGAGTGGTCTACTGATGGGCACAAGCTGGCATATGGTGGCCCAGGTAGTCTGGATGCTAAGCCTAAAGATCTTAGTCATGATACTGCATATTAATCAAAATGGTTACTTTCTTTTGGCTTGGAGAAGAGACTGAAGGGTTTAATGATATTTAAGACAGAGAACTGCCATGACTCAGTGACTGGTGAGATGGGGCCGGTGAGGGAGAGGAAGGAGTCAAGGGTGACAGCTTAGATTCTGGTTGGATAACCAATGGACCAAGCCTCCTTCAACTGTGGATGGGAATACAGGATGAGGGGAAGGTTTGCGGACAAAGTGGGAGGTAATGAATTAAGTTTGGGGCATGTTGGTTTTAGTATGCCTGTGGGATTTTGAAGCCAAATTGCATGGATTCAAGAAATAATCAGAATTCATCCATCCATTTAAGAAACATTTATTCAGTGTTTAATTTGACAGTGTTATATACCAGATCCTGATCATGCATTGGCCAGGTGGCCCAGCATAATTTCCAGACTAAAGCCTGCTTTACCATGTCTATTTCCTTTTAAACAATCTTTTATTTAAAAAAATATTTATTTATTTATTCATTTGACTTCACCAGGTCTTAGTTGTGACCTGTGGGATCTCGTTTTCTGACCAGGGATTGAACCCAGGCCCCCTGTATGGGAAGGTGGACACTTAGCCACTGGACCACCAGGGAAGTCCCTCACCGTGTTTATTTCTGGTATCTTCTCTGGTATTCTCTTGTTATTTTCTTCAAAATTTCCACTCATATCAGGCATATCAATCATATGACAGCATCTGTGGTTAGGTGACATTTCCACCACTCATAGCCACAGGTACATGACTGCCATTGTGTGGCAGGCACCTTTGTGCTAACTCGAGGTCTTCATGTGACAGGGGAGCCATCAGGGAAGACTTGGAAATTCTTGTCTCTTTGGGCCATCATTTCTTAAGGGTCTTCTCCTGCCTGGCCCAGTGCCAGAGATGAGGAAGGTGAGGTGCCAGGACTTCTGGAGCTCAGCCTGCGGAGGGGAAGGAATCACCCTCTGATAAGGGGAGGAGATGGGTTGCCTTGCAAAGACACTGTGAGGGGAGGTTGAGGTTGATTAAGACAAACCTGCAAACCCCCTGATCTTGCTTCTGATTGTGCCTGAAACTGATGAGTATCACGATGTGGTGAGGTGCAGCCACACCCACAGGCTGTGTGATGCTGGGCAGGTTGCTTTGTTTCTCTGAGTCTCACTTCCCATCTGTATGTGAATATGACAGCTACGTTGTCGGGATAGCATGGGGATTCCACAGCAAACTCTGCAAAGTACTTGGCACATAGTAGGTCCTCTCTTCCTGTCAATCATCGAGGGGTTCTTGACTAGCTACAGCATCCTATTTCAGTTATAGTTATGAATTCACTTGCTCTTCTATAAGTTTCTATAGGTATGTATGTGGGTGATGTGTTTTGTATGGATATGGTAAATCTATATTAGATTACATATGTTTTTATCTCCTGCAAAAGAAGAATGCATTTGGTTTACATTGGTGTAATATGTGTTTTTTTCATTTCTGGGGGCCCCACGGCTTGTGGGATCTTAGCTTCCTAACCAGGGATCGAACCTGGACCCTTGGCAGTGCAAGTGTGGTGTCTTAACCACAGGATCACCAGGCAATCCCCATGATTTTCTAATATAAATATACAACATGGTTCTATTCCTCAACGTTTTACATTTCTGTTGAAAGTAGTATAACTGCAAAGAAGTTTCTAAGTGTTACCTATATTCCTGGCCATTAACATACCTTACTGAATCTTATCTTTGTCTGTACTCATGGATAGCTATATTTTCCTGTAGTTACATCATGGTCTGACCCTTGTTTTGTATTTTTCGCATTGAGCATTTTCAAAAGTGCTTGTGTGTGTGTGTGTGTATTCTGCTTTAACACCTTTGAATTGGTAAGTTGTGAGAGTTTCATAATATTCCATTGCATGGATAGTCAATTAGTTAAGAAGGTACTTCTCAATGGTTTATATTTCAGTGTTGGCCTGTGACCATTTCTGAATAAAATAAGATATGATCTGGGGATGGAATCTTTTCTGGGATAATGGCTGTGTCCTTTGGGCACTTGGAGGGATCTTTTTTTCCCCTAAGTGAAGGTTTAATCTCTCAGTTTGAGACTTCTGCTAAAGGATTGGGGTTTGATTTCAGAACTCAAGTCTGCTTCTTCTCTTCTAGACCATGTGGGTAGACATCCTATTTAAGAAGCAAAAGTAACAATACCAACTGGTTCTTATTTAAACAAGAAGAGAGATGATTAGGGGGAAGGGATAGATTAGGAGACTGAGATGAACATAACACACTAAAATATATAATAAAATATATAGAATATATAATCAACAAAGACCTACAGTGGTGCAGGGAACTCTACTCAACATTTTTATAACCTATATGGGGAGAGCATCTGAAAAAGAACCGATATACATATGGATAACTAAATCATTTTGATGAATATCTGAAACTAACCCAACATTGTAAATCAATATAACATATATTTATATATACAATATAAAATAATATAAAATATTATATATAAAATAATATAAATATTATATATTATTTTATATATTATAGATATTAAAATATTATATATAAAAATTTATATCCAATATAACATAAAAATTAAATTGAAAAGGTAAGAGAAGTGATTTATGACCTTTTACCCAAGGGACAGACTGTTAAGGGGACCACATGTGCATGTGCTAGTCGCTCACTCATGTCCAACTCTTTGTGACCCCATGGACTGTAGCCCGCCAGGCCATCCCCTTCTCCAGGTAGGGGAACATATAGGTGAGGATAATAGAAATAACAAGCTATCTTTACTGAGTACTAAGTAAGTGTCAGGAGCTGGTCTAAGTTCAGTGCACTCTTACCACAACCTGATGAGTTAGATATACTTCTCATCCCTGTTCTGCCAAAAACAGAGTTAAATCAGAGAAGTCAACTGACATGGTCAAATTCACACAATCAGGAAGTGGATTTCCAAGACCACAGGTCTAGCTTAAAATCCCAGTGGTGCTATTGGTAAACTGGATGTCCTTCAATAAACCAGTTGGCCGCTCTGATCCTTAACTTCTCATTGTCAAGTGGGAGCTGCAAGTCCCATTTCAAAGGATACAGGTTAGCATTAAGCAAGATGACCTTCTTTAGGAGGATTTACATAGCAGTTTATCCAGTACCTACCATGAGATATGTGCTTGATAACGACACCAGCCCCCTTTGCTCACCTCCCCCCAGTGCTGGAATCTCAGTCCTCTGCCCAGCCTTCACCTCTGGTCCCAGAAAGATAACTCTGTTTACAATGGAAACGTTTGTGGTTCTCAATTGTCTTCTTCTTTTGGCTTGTGAGCTCATTTTTTTCTTGGGAATATTGGCAACTCCTTTGGGCAATGCTTGCGGTAAGAGGCCAGATCCCTGCTTTCCAATTTCAATGAATTCAGTGAGCAGGGGAACGTGAGCCTTAGGGTGGGAGCCCCAGGCATCAGAGAACATTTCCCCAAGACAATGCTCAGGTCAGGTTTTAACCCTTTGCTGGTTGGGAGGGACAGCTTTCGGAGGGCACACTCCTTACACTGTAAAGCCCTGGAGGCTCAGACAGGGCAGGAGAGGAGGTGACTCAACAATCAGTGACTCCATCTGCTTGCCTCAGCCTCCTCTAAGCACAGGACTCCTGCATGCTGTGATTTTACTCCTGAGGATACCTAGACCAGAGGGTTGAGTCTCCATAGGTTTTTCTCGAAGCTATGACTGGGAAAAAGTAAAACCAGCATTCTTAATATTTCCCTTTTTCTTTTATATTTTTCGCTACTGTGCTGGGCTGCCTCCTGTGCAGACTAAAGTCGCCTTGACTTTCCACCCTCCTCTCCAGTTCAAAACAGCACCTCACCTTCAGAAGTTTCTCCTGGCTTTTTAGTCTTTCCTTTCTAATTCTTTTGGGTTCCTTTGGAGAAGTTCTTGGGTAGGAGATGAGCAGCTGTGCTTGTACTGAATCATGATTAGAACTAGAACCTAAATGAAACCTCTGTTTTCCATCCGTTTTAGCATTACATATCTATAGCCCATTTCATGAGGTCTTAACCTTCAAATACACACAGACACACAGACACGCACACATACACACAGACACACAGATACACACACATACACACATACGTAGCAGATCACTCTCCAGGCATTGCCAGGCTCAGGGAGAGGTGTGTTAGGAGAAGCTGGCAGACACAGTTTTTGCCCACCCTCTGCCATGGACTCCTCCTTTTTCTTGCCTGGAAAATCCCATGGATGGAGGAGCCTGGTGGGCTGCAGTCCATGGGGTCGCTAAGAGTAGGACACGACTGAGCGACTTCACTTTCACTTTTCACTTCCATGCATTGGAGAAAGAAATGGCAACCCACTCCAGTGTTCTTGCCTGGAGAATCCTAGGGACAGAGGAGCCTGGTGGGCTGCCATCTATGGGGTCACACAGAGTCGGACACGACTGAAGCGACTTAACAGCAGCAGCAGACTTGCCTATGACCTGATCTTTTGGGGCTCTGATGTTCAGATTTCTCTTTGATGCTACGAGATGCCCCAGTATCCTTCTGATACCTTTCCTATTTTCTTTTTTTTTAAATTATTTATTTATTTGGCTGTACTGAGTCTTAGTTGCAGCACATGGACTCTTTCCTTGTAGCGCATGGACTCTCTAGTTGTGGCATGCAGGATCCACAATGCACAGGTCAATAGATGCAGTGTGGGCTCAGTTGCTCTGTGGCATGTGGGATCTTAGTTTCCCGCCCAGGGATCAAATTCATGTCCCCTGCATTGTGAAGCAAATTCTTAACCACTGGGCCACCAGGGAAGTCCCCTATTTTCTTAAGATACTCACTTATGCATTTAACACATATTTATGGAACTTCCACTATTTGCCAAGGACTGTGCTGAGTGAAAAGTTGAATTGGCTTTATTTCCATCGCTTACAATCAACAGTGCCTTAGCTAAGACACCCAGGTATAATTAAGGTTTATTCTACAGGTACAAATGTAGGGGACAAGGGGACATAAAGTGAACCTAAACTAAGAATCATAGCCATGAAGGGTGGACCTAGTAAATATACCCTTGTCTGGGCTCTTTCCACTGCACTTCTGCCTTGGGGAGTTAATTGTCAAACTTTCTCTGCATTCTGCTAAGAACAGAAGGTGAATGTGCTACAGTGTATTATATCCCAAGGGGGAGGTTATCAACCTCCTGGGTAATGTTGAGGCATTTGATGATATCCTTAACTGTTACAGCAGTACAACATGATAATTATAAACATGAATTTTGGGAACTAACAAATGGTTCAAATCCTCGCTTTACCACTTCCTGGATAGATGACCTTGATTAATTATCTTTCTGAGTCTCAGTATCCTTCTCTGTAAAGCGGGAATCATTAGAATTATAACAATTGTGTTTGTCATGAAGCTTTACTGAGATAACAGTGCATGTGAACACTGAGCGCTACATGCCTGGCATAGAGGAAGCACTTCAGTTCAGTTGTTCAGTCGTGTCTGACTCTTTAGCACCCCATGGGCTACAGCACTCCAGGCTTCCCTGTCCATCACCTACTCCTGGAGCTTACTCAAACTCATGTCCATAGAGTCAGTGATGCCATCCAACCATCTCATCCTCTGTTCTCCCCTTCTTCTCCCAACCTCAGTTCAGTTCAGTTCAGTCGCTCAGTCGTGTCCGACTCTTTGCAACCCCATGAATCGCAGCATGCCAGGCCTCCCTGTCCATCACCAACTCCCGGAGTTCACTCGACTCACGTCAATTGAGTCAGTGATGCCACCCAGCCATCTCATCCTCTGTCTTCCCCTGCTCCTCCTGCCCCTAATCCCTCCCAGCATCAGTCTTTTCCAATGAGTCAACTCTTCACATGAGGTGGCCAAAGTCCTGGAGTTTCAGCTTTAGCATCATTCCTTCCAAAGAAATCCCAGGGCTGATCTCCTTTAGGATGGGCTGGTTGGATCTCCTTGGAGTCCAAGGGACTCTCAAGAGTCCTCTCCAACACCACAGTTCAAAAGTATCAGTTCTTTGGTGCTCAGCTTTCTTTATAGTCCAAGTCTCACATCCATACATGGCTACTGGAAAAACCATAGCTTTGATTAGACAGACCTTTGTAGGCAAAGTAACATGTCTGCTTTTTAGTATGCACTTTAGGTTGGTCACAGCTTTTCTTTCAAGGAGCAAGCATCTTTTAATTTCATGGCTGCAGTCACCATCTGCAGTGATTTTGGAGTCCAAGAAAATAAAGTCTGCCACTGTTTCTCCATCTATTTGCCATGAAGTGATGGGACCGGATGCCATGATCTTAGTTTTCTGAATGTTGAGTTTTAAGCCAACTTTTTCACTCTCCTCTTTCACTTTCATCAAGAGGCTCTTTAGTTCTTCACTTTCTGCCATAAGAGTGGTGTCATCTGCATATCTGAGGTTATTGATATTTCTCTCAGCAATCTTGATTCTAGTATGTGCTTCATCCAGCCTGGCATTTCTCATGATGTACTCTGAATATAAATTAAATAAGCAGAGTGACAATATATAGCCTTGACTTCTTTCCAAATTGGGAAAAGCTCAACTGGAATTCCATCACCTCCACTAGCTTTGTTCATAGTGATGCTTTCTAAGGCTCACTTGACTTTGCATTCCAGGATGTCTGGCTCTAGGTGAGTGATCACACCATCATGATTATATGGGTCATGAAAATCTTTTTTGTATTTTCTTTCTGTAAGAAGCAGAAAATCTTCTTAATATTTTCTGCTTCTGTTAGGTCCATACCATTTCTGTCCTTTATTGAGCTCATCTTTGCATGAAATGTTCCCTTGGTATCTCTGATTTCCTTGAAGAGATCTCTAGTCTTTCCTATTCTACTGTTTTCCTCTATTTCTTTAAACTGACCACTGAAGAAGGCTTTCTTGTCTCTCCTTACTATTCTCTGGAACTCTGCGTTTAAATGAGTATAAATTTCCTTTTCTCCTTTGGCTTTTGCATCTTTTCTTTTCCCAGCTATTTGTAAAGCCTCCTCAGACAACCATTTTGCCTTTTTGCATTTCATTTCCTTGGGGATGGTCTCGATCACTGCCTCCTGTACAATGTCACGAAATTCTGTCCATAGTTCTTCAGGCACTCTATCAGGTCTAATCCCTTGAATCTATTTGTCACTTCTACTGTATAATCATAAGGGATTTGACTTAGGTCATACCTGATTGGCCTAGGTTTTCCCTACTTTCTTCAACTTAAGTCTGAATTTGGCAATAGGAATTCATGATTTGAGCCACAGTCAGCTCCTGATCTTGTTTTTGCCAACCGTATAGAGCTTCTCCATCTTTGGCTGCAAAGAATATAATCAATCTGATTTCGGTATTGACCATCTGGTGATGTCCATGTATAGAGTCTTCTCTAGTGTTGTTGGAAGAGGGTGTTTGCTATGGCCAGTTCATTCTCTTGGCAAAACTCTATTAGCCTTTGCCCTGCTTCATTTTGTCCTCCAAAGCCAAATTTGCCTGTTACTCCAGGTGTTTCTTGACTTCCTACTTTTGCATTCCAGTCCCCTATAATGAAAAGGACATCTTTTTTGGGTGTTAGTTCTAGAAGATATTGTAGGTCTTCATAGAACTGTTCAACTTCACCTTCTTTAGCATTACTGGTCAGTGCATAGGCTTGGATTACTGTGATACTGAATGATTTGCCTTGGAAACAAACGGAGATCATTCTGTCATTTTAAGATTGCATCCAAGTACTGCATTTCGGACTGTTTTGTTGACTATGATGGCTACTCCATTTCTTCTAAGGGATTCTTGCCGACAATAATAGATATAATGGTCATCTGAGTTAAATTCACCCATTCCAGTCCATTTTAGTTTGCTGATTCCTAAAATGTCAATGTTCACTCTTGCTATCTCCTGCTTGACCACTTCCAATTTGCCTGGATTCATGGACCTAACATTTCAGGTTTCTATGCAATATTGCCCTTACAGAATCAGACCTTGCTTCTATCACCAGTCATATCCACACCTGGATGTTGTTTTTGCTTTGGCTCTGTCTCTTCATTCTTTCTGGAATTATTTCTCCACCGAACTCCGTAGCATACTGAAATCTGATTGATTATATTCTTTGCAGCCAAAGATGGAGAAGTCCTAAACTGTCAGCAAAAAGAAGATCGGGAGCTGACTGTGGCTCAGATCATTAATTCCTTATTGCCAAATTCAGACTTAAATTGAAGAAAGTAGGGAAAACCACTAGACCATTCAGGTATGACCTAAATCAAATCCCTTATGATTATACAGTGGAAGGGAGAAATAGATTTAAGGGACTAGATCTGATAGACAGAGTGCATGATGAATTATGGATGGAGGTTCGTAACATTGCACAGAGACAGGGAGCAAGACCAGCCCAAAGAAAATGAAATGCAAAAAGCAAAATGGCTGTTTGAGGAGGCCTTACAAATAGCTGTGAAAAGAAGAGATGTGAAAAGCAAAGGAGAAAAGGAAAGATATACCGATTTGAATGCAGAGTTCCAGAGAATAGCAAGGAGAGATAAGAAAGCCTTCCTCAGGGATCAGTGCAAAGAAATAAAGGAAAACAGTAGAATGGGAAAGACTAGAGATCGTGTCAAGAAAATTAGAGATACCAAGGTTGCATTTCATGCAAAGATGGGATCGATAAAGGATAGAAATGGTATAGACCTAACAGAAGCAGAAGATATTAAGAAGAGGTGGCAAGAATACACAGAACTGTACAAAAAAGATCTTCATGACCCAGATAATCACGATGGTGTGATCACTGACTTAGAGCCAGACATCCTGGAATGTGAAGTCAAGTGGGCCTTAGAAAGCATCACTATGAACAAAGCTAGTGGAGGTGATGGAATTCCAGTTGAGCTCTTTCAAATCCTGAAAGACGATGCTGTGAAGGTGCTGCACTCAATATTCCAGCAAATTTGGAAAACTCAGCAGTGGCCACAGGACTGGAAAAGGTCAGTTTGCATTCCAATCCCAAAGAAAGGCAATGCTAAAGAATGCTCAAACTACCGCACAATTGCACTCATCTCACATGCTGGTAAAGTAATGCTCAAAATTCTTCAAGCCAGGCTTCAACAGTATGTGAACCGTGAAGTTCCAGGTGTTCAAGCTGGATTTAGAAAAGGCAGAGGAACCAGAGATCAAATTGCCAACATCCAGTGGCTCATCGAGAAAGCAAAAGAGTTCCAGAAAAACATCTATTTCTGCTTTACTGACTATGCCAAAGCCTTTGACTGTGTGGATCACAACAAACTATGGAAAATTCTGAAAGAGATGGGAATACCAGACCACCTGACCTGCCTCTTGAGAAATCTGTATGCAGGTCAGGAAGCAACAGTTAGAACTGGGCATGGAACAACAGACTGGTTCCAAATAGGAAAAGGAGTACATCAAGGCTGTATATTGTCACCCTGCTTATTTAACTTATATGCAGAGTACATCATGAGAAACACTGGGCTGGAAGAACCACAAGCTAGAATTAAGATTGTTGGGAGAAATATCAATAACCTCAGATATGCAGATGACACCACCCTTATGGCAGAAAGTGAAAAAGAACTAAAGAGCCTCTTGATGAGAGTGAAAAAGTTGGCTTAAAGCTCAACATTCAGAAAACTAAGATCATGGCATCTGGTCCCATCACTTCATGGCAAATAGATGGGTAAACAATGGAAACAGTGGCAGACTTTATTTTTAGGGGCTCCAAACTCACTGAAGATGGTGACTGAAATTAAAAGATGAAATGAAAAGATGACATGAAATTAAAAGATGCTTACTCCTTGGGAGAAAAGTTATGACCAACCTAGATAGCATATTAAAAAGCAGAGATATTACTTTGCCAACAAAGGTCCATCTAGTCAAGCCTATGGTTTTTCCAGTGGTCATGTATGGATGTGAAAGTTGGACTGTGAAGAAAGCTGAGTGCCGAAGAATCGATGCTTTTGAACTGTGGTGTTGGAGAAGACTCTTGAGAGTCCCTTGGACTGCAAGATCCAACCAGTCCATCCTAAAGGAGCTCAGTCCTGAGTGTTCATTGGAAGGACTGATGTTGAAGCTGAAACTCCAATACTTTGGTCACCTGATGCGAGGAGCTGACTCATTTGAAAAGACTTTGATGCTGGGGAAGATTGAAGTTGGGAGGAGAAGGGGACGACAGAGGATGAGATGGTTGGATGGCATTACTGACTCAGTGGACATGAGTTTGGGTAAATTCTGGGAGTTGGTGATGGACAAGGAAGCCTGGCATGCTGTAGTCCATGGGGGTCGCAAAGAGTCAGACCCGACTGAGCGACTGAACTGAACTGAACTGTGGGGTCTCCGGGTCCTGGTGCACACAAGGTTTGTTTGAGCTTTCCGAATGTCTCTGGTAGGTATGGGGTTTGTTTCTGAATGCAATTTTGCCCCACCTACCATCTTGCTGGGGTGTCTCCTTTGCCCTTGGACATGGGGTATCTTTTTTAGTGGGATCCTACATTCTCTTGTCAATTGTTCAACGGTGAGTTGTAATTTTGGAGTTCTCGCAGAAGATGAATGCACATCTCTGGCTTCTACTGTGTCATCTTGGAGTCTTCTGAGTCCATCTTGGAGTAAGTACTTGGTGAGGACCATTTTTAAGATGATGGTGATGTGATGTTGATGACCATGACCAACGCCAAGTTATTCATCTTGGCAGATGCACTGTGGCCTCCAAGTGATTAATATTAAGCAATTCTATTCAACAAGTAGCCTGTCTAGTTTCCTGGCAGCTAGATATTAGGGCCGTGAAGAAGACGGTATTGATGTGTGCTGTGGGGTGGGAGCTGCTGGTCCTGAGTGTCTTCATGTTGTCCATGTAAGTTTGCCTTTGTTATCATTCATGGTGAAGACCTCTGGGGAGCTCCAACCCACTAGGGTGATCAAGCCTTGGAGAGCATCCAGAGTGACTTTGCAGAAAAGATTTCAAAGACCCTCTGCAGCTCAGCAGAGTCAGAATTAGTGGTGCTGTAGATGAGGCAGAGACCCCAGTCAGACTCCTACAGTCTCACCAAAGTATGTTTCTTTCATCCAACAGTAGAATCTCCCAGCCCAGTGGGTTCATTTTGGAAGTGAATTCAGTGGGTAGGTCTTGTCTGCCATGCAGTTGCTATTATTGAATAAAATTGCCACAATGATGGTAAGTCAACTTCTCATCTTCTTTGGTGCCACTTCATGGTACCGAGGATGGGAGTACCAGGAGGGAGTCCCCACCTGAGGAGTGAGGCAAAACCCAAGCCTGGAGGTCAATCCCTAGGAGATCCCAGGACAGACAAATCATTGGATGTCTGTAAGGGGGCTGTGAATGAGAACTGTCCCTCAGCCTGGACCACAATGCCACAAACCCTTTAAAGATGGCTACAAAGGGAATTTTTTAAATCTCAAGGTTATTATATAATTTTAAAAGTTTAATATCATGTACAATAAAACCATAGATTATTAATATTTAAATGCCGACCATTTTCCTTTTAAAGTATCTAGGAGAGAGAGAATGAGAAAGAGAGACAGGAGGAGAGAGAGAAAGAGGCAAAGATAGAGACCAAAGCAGGGAGAGAGAAAGCTTTCAAATATCATTTAACGCCTAAATGTCACAGGCTTAAAAAATTCAACAGAATTCTCATGAATTCTTTCCCACAGGGGGCTACCCTTTAAACAATGACCTTTCAAAAACCCCAAGCAAACAAACAGCCCTGATTCTGATGACGTGTGTTCTTTTTCAGCCTGGACATTCTGCTGTTGACAGGATGAATTTCATCAACCCAAATGGGCAGTGTTCGGGGTGGTAGATCATGGGATCTAACAGATTCTTGTGAACTACATCTGTCTGGAGTAATTGAGTTCCTGGTTCTTTCAAGATAAGATGATTTAAATAATTGTCTTTCCCTCTGGTTGTAAAAATTCCATCCTGCCCTTCTAGCTATTGTGATTTATCTGAAGACTCTAGGGGGAGGCAGGGTTGGAGTCCAGAGTAAGCCATAGGAAAATATATTAATTACATTGCAGGTGTCACTTCCCCAAAGATCTCAAAAAATGGCTCAAAAGGCAGTGTTTTGCTGTGAAAAAAAAGATAAAAAGGCATGGTACTTGAAAATCTGAAGGCCTGGCTTGCTTTGGCATCACTAATAAGCTCCCAGAGGGAGCTACAGAGTGGCCAGACAGAGAAGTCTTTCAGATAATTGCAGATCTTTTCAAGGCTACTGGAGATAGTAACCCTCTTGAGAAAACAAGTAGTAAGAACGCTGCTTAAAATAAGAACTTTGGACAGTTGCAGGGACTTCCCTTGTGGTCCAGTGGTTAAGAATCCAACTTGCCATGCAGTGAACTCAAGTTCAATCCCTGGTCAGGGAACTAAGAGCCCACATTCTGCAAAGTAATTCAGCCGACATGCCACAACTACCGAGCCCATGCCCCCCGGAACCAGTGCCCACAATGAAAGATCCCACGTGCCGCAACCAGCATCCTACACAACCAAAAATCAAACAAATATTAAAAAAAAATTGCATACTCAGAGACTGATTAATCTCTATAATTAATATTAAATATGTTTATATATGGAAGTGACCTTCCCAACTCAGACCGGTGTAGAATCAGACCACTTTGTGCCAAGTTCAGCAGATCCTACAAATTTACACACAGAAATCCTTTTCCTAGCTAAGGGGTTCACAAGCTGCTGGTTAGGAGGACTGGAACTTAAGTATCTGAATTTTGCTCTGTATGGTATGATTACAATTCTATTCTCAGTCCTTTGCCAATCCTCAAATACAGCAACCCTTTCAGGTATTAAGAGAAAGGTAAGCTCTGTAAATAGTTGTCCCTACCGTCTTCCATTCCTTTCTTCCATCCTCTCTTGAACCCATTCTAATAAACTTTCAAAGCCCCCAGGAATCAGTGATAAATCCAGTGGCCAAGTCTCATGCTCTCTGAACTTTCAAAAGCATTGACTTGGTAGAGCACCCCCTTCCTTCCTGAAATACTTTCTCCGCTTAGCTTCCAGGGACCACAGTCTCCTGGTTTTTCTATTGCTGCCCCACCCCACCCGCTTCCCCCATTCCTCCTTAGTGTGCTTTCCTGGTTTCTTTTAACCTTCTTGACATTTAAACTGCGGAGAATGCCAGGGCTCAGCCAATAGACCTTGTCTCTGCTTTGCCTACATCCAGTCCTTGGTGATTGAATCCGATGTAATGGTTTTAACAACCATCTCTAGGTTGATGCATAAGAAATCACTGTTTTAGGCCTTACCTGGTGGTCCAGTGGTTAAAACTCGGTGCTTCTAATGTAAGGGATGCGGGTTCAATACCTGGTCAGGGAACTAAGATCCCACATGTCATGCAGTCAAATAGTAGCAAATAAATAAAAGTAGCAAAAAACTGTTTAAAAATAATAATAAATCTATAGTTCAATAAAATAAATCACCATTTTATAGGTCCAAGTGGTTGAATATTGATACTTCCATATCATTGAACCTAATAACTCCTATCACCACCCATGAACTCCAGATATCTTTACCTATCTGTGTATGGGGCTTGATAGTTTCTGTAAATGTCCGAGATACATTATAAGCATAACACTCTTGCTTATTTCTGTTAATGACAATTCCACTGTTTTGAGTTGTTCAGCTAAAAATCCTTGAGTCCTTTGTTCCTCTGACAACCAACAACGAATCCACCTGCAAATCCTTTTGATCGAACTTCAAAATATATCCAACGCTGACAACATCTGTCGTCCCCTCCACAAGCTGGCTCAGGGTGTTACAATCTCTCACCTGGCTCATGCTATGTTTTCTAAGTGGTATCCTTGCCCTTTCCTTGCCTGCTATAGAAGCATGGGAACTCTTGTTAAAACACAATTTTGATCATGTCAATTCTTTGCTCAAAACCTCTGACTTAGAGTCAAAGTCCTTGCAATGGCTTCCCAGTCTCTGTAGAGACCTAGCTGCTGTTTTCTCCCTGGACTTAACCTTGAACCTCTCCCTCTCACCCTTTCCAGGCACACTGGTTCCTTGTTCTCCTGGACAAGCTTCTGCCTTAGGACCTTTGCACTGGTTAGTTTTTCTGCCTGGAATGCTTCTTCCCTGGATAGCTATATGGTTCACTATATGGAAATAGAGATATTTCCACTACCTACTACTATGTGTCTGTCTGTGTGCCAAGTGCTACAGATACAGTGACAGAAAAGCTATACAGTTCCTACCCTTGTGGAGCTTTTGCTTAATGGGGGAGACAGATACTAACCAAATAATCACACAAGCATGCATAATTGGAGTTCAGATGAGTGCTGTAAAAGAGAGATACTCCTGCAATGAGAGCTTCACGTAAGACTTCTCAGAGGAGGTGATACCTGAGCAGGAAAGATGGAGAGACATGGTTCTCTTGGTGTGTTGATTGGTGCAGATATGGGCATGTGACTCTTGCTGGGCCAATGACTGTTGCCAGGCCTCCATGTCCTGGGGGTTTTCTAACAGGATGTGGGAGAAAGTGATCCCTTTTCTGATAGGAAGCTGAGCCTTTGGCTGTGACCCAGAGCTGCTGGTGGCTACATCTTTGTGGTGGGAAAGATGATTCCTTTCCTGCTGGTAGAAAGAATCAAGACCACATTTGAAATAACTTAGATGGGCTGGATGGAGAGCTCTGGCAGCTGGGGAGGCTGCTGGTCCAGTGTCCCCAAATACAGCTCTCTTCCTGGGTTACAGGAGCCATTAAGCTAGTGGGGCAGCAGGAGAAGGGGACAACAGAAGATGAGATGGTTGGACGGCATCCCCAACTCGATGGACGTGAGTTTGGGCAAACTCTGGGAGTTGGTGATGGACAGGGAGGCCTGGCGTGTTGCAGTCCATGGGGTCGACAAGAGTCAGACACGACTGAGTGAACTGAACTGAAGTTAGTGGGGCATTTTTAGCAAGTTCAGTTTAGGGATTTCTGTCCCTTGAGATGTGGGCACCCTGACAAATCCTTTTCTCTCCCTAAGAGGAATAGAGGGGTGAGACTCTGGGAGGAAGAGCCCAGCTTGACAAGATCTGGGGCCTCCTTCAGGTCCTCTCCTCCTCCTCGGCATCTGGGGTCTCTTCCTCACCAGGGCTGGGCCCGGAGGGAGGAAGGTCTGGCTTCTGGGGGATTTGAGGAAGGCCCTCACAATGAACATGGACAGAGCTGAACCAGGCTAGGCCTCAGTTGCTTTTTCAAGAGTTCTTACCTTTTCTAAAAGGGGCAGTTAAGGTCTACAGAAAAAACTCTCTGAGCCCAAGATTAAATACTTATCACATCATCTGTGGGTACCAACCCGCAGTGAACAAATGAACCTCCCCGAGCCTATACCCTGGCCTCAAGCCCACAGTGGTCCCTTCAACCCGCCTTCAACAAACCATCCATTGCCTACACTCTGGTGGGAAAAGGTTAAATAACTCCCACATCTGAATTTCACTCTAGATTTCCTCTGGGTGGGGGAGAACCTAATTACAAAAATGTCCCATGTTTCACTAGACATGGAAAGACATTAGAGGAAACCAAGATAATGGAGAAGTCTTTCCAAATAATCCATTTTAAAAAATTAGGGGTGGAATTGCAATGTACAGATTAACTTCCTTTTAAAATGGAGCTGAATTTCAAAAGTAGAAAGGAGAACCGAGCCAGTCAATTTTAGCAGAAGCTAAAGAAACACTGGGCTGGAAGTAGCAGAAGCTGGAATCAAGATTGCCGGGAGAAATACCAATAACCTCAGATATGCAGATGACACCACCCTTATGGCAGAAAGTGAAGAGGAACTAAAAAGCCTCTTGATGAAAGTGAAAGTGGAGAGTGAAAAAGTTGGCTTAAAACTCAACATTCAGAAAACGAAGATCATGGCATCTGGTCCCATCACTTCATGAGAAATAGATGGGGAAACAGTGGAAACAGTGGCAGGCTTTATTTATTTGGGCTCCAAACTCACTGCAGATGGTGACTGCAGCCATGAAATTAAAAGACACTTACTCCTTGGACGCTTACTCCAACCTAGATAGCATATTCAAAAGCAGAGACATTACTTTGCCAACTAAGGTCCATCTAGTCAAGGCTATGGTTTTTCCAGTGGTCATGTATGGATGTGAGAGTTGGACTGTGAAGAAGGCTGAGCACCGAAGAATTGATGCTTTTGAACTGTGGTGTTGGAGAAGACTCTTGAGAGTCCCTTGGACTGCAAGGAGATCCAACCAGTCCATTTTGAAGGAGATCAGCCCTGGGATTTCTTTGGAAGGAATGATGCTAAAGCTGAAACTCCAGTACTTTGGCCGCCTCATGTGAAGAGTTGACTCACTGGAAAAGACTCTGATGCTGGGAGGGATTGGGGGCAGGAGGAGAAGGGGATGACAGAGGATGAGATGGCTGGATGGCATCACTGACTCGATGGACGTGAGTCTGAATGAACTCCGGGAGTTGGTGATAGACAGGGAGGCCTGGTGTGCTGCGATTCATGGGGTCGCAAAGAGTCAGACACGACTGAGTGACTGAACTGAACTGAACTGAAAGGATCTGAAAACAACATGAATATTCTGGATGCCATCTACAGCAGGAAATGGAGAGAAGTCTAAAAGCCAACAATTAATATTAGAGAAGTCACTTTTTAAAAATATGCAAGTATTTGAAACAAGAATATTTTGTCTTGTATTTTCCAAAAAAAAAAAAAAAATACTTATCACAAAATGTTTCCTTTTTCTTTCTTATCTCTTACTGTAAACCCTTCCTGGTATAAAATGTGAGAAGCTCTAGGGTAAAAACCAAGTCTTTCTTTGTCTCCTCAGGTCATCAGTTCCCCTCTTTGGAGACAGTTTCTCATTAATCCTTGCAGAGGGATTTTATACAGACAAGTGACTACATAAATCTGAGTGCCTCTGTTTCCACACAGCTTCCTGCTATGCACACTCTTCTGTCTCTAACTTTTAGTACTTACTGTATATTGGATATTGTTTCATATAAGTGTGCAGTAAAGCTGCCTCATTCTTCTCATAAGTCCCAGAACATTCCATTGGGTAGAGGTAGATGTGCCTAACCATCTTCCCAATTAATGGATTATTTCCATTACCAACGCTTTCCTGAGTGTTCAAAAGGTGATACGCATATCTTTCAGTCTGTGTACCAGGCTCTCTGTAGAGTAAATGGAGGATGTTTTTCCTTTAATTTTCATTTT
This sequence comes from Bos grunniens, assembly GCF_055505025.1. Lineage (NCBI taxonomy): Eukaryota > Metazoa > Chordata > Mammalia > Artiodactyla > Bovidae > Bos > Bos grunniens. The sequence goes on along the minus strand of NC_141183.1, from coordinate 47,724,110 downwards.
GTCCTTTTCTGGATCTGCAGTACACTCTCTTAGTCCAGAGAGAGGGTGTAATTAGAAGCAGATCATAGAACAAAATATGGGCAAAGTCAGAACCGGGGCTTCCCAGGTGGCACTAGAGGTAAAGAACCTGCCTGCCAATTTGGGAGATCCAAGAGATGGGGGTTGGACCCCTGGGTTAGAAAGATCCCCTGGAGAAGGGAATGGCAACCCACTCCAGTATTCTTGCCTGGAGAATTCCACGGATGGAGGAGCCTGGTGGGCTCCAGTCTGTGGGTTTGCAAAGATCAGACATGACTGAAGCACGCAGCACGCACACAAAGTCAGAATTAGAACTCAGACACTGGATCTCCTCGTCCACCCAGCATGGCCCTGCCCACCTCCACATGCCCACCCCCATCAGTGGCTCTCCAGCGAAGCAGGTAACAGTTGCTGAGCTGGGGAAGGTGTGGGAGTGGGGCTGGGGTGGAGGGTGATTACACTTCAAGCTATTGATAAGACGGCACCAAGGGAGGACTTTATCCAGGGTGTTTAGGACCTGGGGAAGGAAAGGCTGAAGCTGCAGGGCCCAGAAAAGGAACTTAGAAGTGAAAACCAAAGGCAACTATCCATTTTTCTCTTTTTCTATTTTAGCAGAACTTTTAACTGGGTTTATAGACATGGGAGGAAGGGGAGGGTGGGATGAATTGCGAGATTTGCTGTTATTGTTCAGTGACTAAGTCATGTCCAACTCTTTGCAACCTCATGAACCGCAGCAAACCAGGCTTCTCTGTCCTCCACTAGCTCCCGGTGTTTGCTCAAATTCATGTCCATCGAGTCGGTGATGCTATCTAACCATCTCATCCTTTGCCACCCACTTCCTTTGCCTTCAATCTTTCCCAGCACGTGTAAAATAGATAGTTAATGGGAAGCTGCTTTGTAGCACAGGGAGCTCAGCTTGGTGCTCTGTGAGAACCCCACCTAGAGGACTGGGATGGAGGGGGGGTGTCTAAAAGGGAGGAGACACATCTAAACATATAGCTGACTCACTTCATTGTGCAGCAGAAACTACACAAGATTGTAAATCAAATATGCTCCAATTAAAAAAAGAAAACAACTAGTGTGCAAAAGCTGGGGACGTTTTAGGTTTCTTTGTGCAGCTGAATTGAAACTTACCTGATGCCGAAGGCGGGCATGGTTGAGTGTGTTGAGTCTTTATGATTCTGACAATGGATTTGTCCTGGGCTACCTGAGCTCCGTTTGCTAGATGCCTTGGTCAGAGTGTAAATGGAGCCATGAGAGTGCTGTGGGCGGGCCCAAGGAGTCAGGAGCCCCAGTCCTCAGCTGTCTCTGCGGTTGCCAATACGTTAGGTGGATTTATGCAAAGAATTCCCTTTCCCCGGGTCTCAGTTTCCTTATATCCAGAAAATGAGAAGTTTGAATCAGAAAATTTCTAAAAGTCCCTTCCAGCTGTGATGCTCAGAGCTCTGACCCAGATGTTTGACGGGATCTCCCTCTCTTCCCAGCTCTCTCTTCTGAACTCCCCACGGCATTTTAGTGGTCTCACCCCTAAACCACGGTCAGATTTCAACCTTCGTCTCTCTTCCTCTTGAAGTCCTCTGAGGTCAGACTCTCGGGCTTTTTCCTGTCATCCCCTTGTCTAGCTTCTAGAATAGCACCTTGGGTATGATGCGTGCTCATATACCTTGTCAAATAGATGACTTGTGGGTACAGACATGTTCTGGTTCAAGATAGAATGGAGACCAAAGTGTAGACAAAGGTCTGACCATGAAAGAAACACTGTGGGACTCTCATGTGGTTGGTCTGACAGCACTGCCTCCAATGACATATGGGTTCATGGGGGTCCTTGTGTAAAGGGAAGTGTTTGGGGAGATTTAGGAGTTTGGTGGCTGACTTTATTTTTCTGGGCTCCAAAATCACTGCAGATGGTGACTGCAGCCATGAAATTAAAAGATGCTTACTCCTTGGAAGGAAAGTTATAACCAACCTAGACAGCATATTAAAAAGCAGAGACATTACTTTGCCAACAAAGGTCCGTCTAGTCAAGGCTATGGTTTTTCCAGTGGTCATGTATGGATGTGAGAGTTGGACTATAAAGAAAGCCTAGCACAGAAGAATTGATGCTTTTGAACTGTGATGTTAGAGAAGAATCTTGAGAGTCCCTTGGACCACAAGGAGACCCAACCAGTCCATTCTAAAGGAGATCAGTCCTGGGTGTTCATTGGAAGGACTGATGTTGAAGCTGAAACTCCAATACTTTGGCCACCTGATGTAAGAGCTGACTCATTGGAAAACACTCTGATGCTGGGAAAGATTGAGGACAGGAGGAGAAGGGGACGACAGAGGATGAGATGGTTGGATAGCATCACCGACTCAATGGACATGGGTTTGGGTGGACTCCGGGAGTTGATGACGGACAGGAAGGCCTGGCGTGCTGTGGTTCATGGGGTCACAAAGACAGGACTGAGCGACTGAACTGAACTGAACTGAACTGAAGAGTTTGGTATTAATAGATACACACTCAGTTCAGTCCAGTCACTCAGTCATGTTTGACTCTGCAACCTCATGGACTGCAGCACGCCAGGCCTCCCTGTCCATCACCAACTCCCAGAGTTCACTCAGACTCACGTCCATCGAGTCAGTGATGCCATCCAGCCATCTCATCCTCTGTCGTCCCCTTCTCCTCTGCCCCCAATCCCTCCCAGCATCAGAGTCTTTTCCAATGAGTCAACTCTTCACATGAGGTGGCCAAAGTACTGGAGTTTCAGCTTTAGCATCATTCCTTCCAAAGAAATCCCAGGGCTGATCTCCTTCAGAATGGACTGGTTGGATCTCCTTGCAGTCCAAGGGACTCTCAAGAGTCTTCTCCAACACCACAGTTCAAAACCATCAATTCTTTGGCGCTCAGCCTTCTTCACAGTCTAAGTCTCACGTCCGTACATGACCACAGGAAAAACTATAGTCTTGACTAGACAGACCTTTGTTATTATTATTATTAAAAGAATCTGAAAAAGAATATATGTATATAACTGAATCATTTTGTTGTACACCTGAAATTAACACAGCATTGTAAGTCAACTATGCCTGTGTGTGCATAAGTCACTTCAGTCCCGTCCAACTCTTTGCAACCGTAGGACCATAGCCCACCTGGCTCCTCTCTTCCTGGGATTCTCTAGGCAAGAATACTGGGGCAAGTTTCCATGCTCTCCTTCAGGGGATCTTCCCAACCCAGGGATCAAACCTGTGTCTCTTGCATCTCCTGCCTTGGCAGGTAGATTCATTACCACTAGCACCACAATTAAATTTTTTTTTTCTTAGAGAAAAGAAAGAGTGTATGGTGTTCAAATCAGATGGGCCACTCTGTCCCTGTGCCAGCTGGTGGCCTTTGATGAACTTCTTTACACATTAGTGCAAGGAACCTTCTCCTGGGAGAATGTCAATACCTGCTCTCCAGGTTGCTGCCTTGATGAAGAGGCTGATGTCAAGCTTTTATTGCAGCCTCTGGCACATGACAGGGCCTTGGGGAAAGTCCATTCCCTTTCTTCCTATATCCCAAAGCATCCTTGCAACATCTTGTTGGGGGAGAAAAAGGACCCAGAGGCAAAGACCAGAGCTGCTTGCTTTCTCCAGGGGAGGGCTGTGCTCAGTAGTGTCCATCTCTGCAACCCCAAGGACTGTAGCCCGCCAGGCTCCTCTGTTCACGGTGATCCTCCAGGCAAGAATACTGGAGTGGGTTGCCATGCCCTCCTCCAAGGGATCTTCCCAACCCAGGGATCGAGCCCAGGTCTCCCGCATTGCAGGTGGATTCTTTACAGTCTGAACCACCAGGGAAGGGGAGGGTTACTACTACTACTGCTAAGTCGCTTCAGTCATGTCCGACTCTGTGCGACCCCATAGATGGCAGCCCACCAGGCTCCCCCATCCTTGGGATTCTCCAGGCAAGAACACTGGAGTGGGTCGCCATTTCCTTCTCCAATGCATGAAAGTGAAAAGTGAAAGTGAAGTCGCTCAGTCGTGTCCAACTCTTAGTGACCCCATGGACTGCAGCCTACCAGGCTCCTCCGTCCATGGGATCTTCCAGGCAAGAGTACTGGAGTGGGGTGCCATTGCCTTCTCTGAGGGGAGGGTTAGGGTCATGAGTAATCCCTAGAAGGAACCTTCCTGATTCACCTTTGGTTTGCACCTCAACTGGACCTTTTGCAGTTCCCTCTCATACCATGATCTCATGCTTCAACACACCAGCAGACAGAAGAAATTGCATTTAAGATGATCTGGCTGCTAGATCACAGATACGAAGTTCATTCTGGGTCATCTACTTCCTCCTGTTAGATTACCTGCCTTTCTGTCACCGGCGTGGGCATGTGTGGACCCAGCCAGATGCACGAGCCAGGAGCAAGTAGCATCCAGGGCCAGGAGGTCACATACCTGGCTCCTCCACTGACAGCCCCTGAGGCAGGGGTCTGTACCAGGAATCCTGGGTCCTTAACCAAGGCTGGGGAGTGAGACCAGCCACCACTGGGGATGGGGTGGGGACCGGGGGTGGGGGGGGGACTTCCAAGGGGAGAATGAATGACTATTTCTCAGTTACTGTATGGCTCTGAAGTATCAGTAGAGCCCCACACAGCTAGGGTCTGATATCTAGCTATTTACCAGCTGTGTGGTGTGGCCAAGTCCCATAACCTCTCTTCGCTGTTCCCTTCTCTGCAAATGGGGATGAAAGCAGTCATGTGGCAGGGTTGTTGTAAAGATGAATGAAATAACACGCACCCTGGCGTGTCCCAGCAGGTACTATCCTTACAGCTGCATTCTCTCCTTCCATCTGCTCAGTGAGATAGCTTTTATCATCCCATTTCAGAGATGAGAAAATAAAGGCTCAGTACTGTAAGCACATGGAACTCTGCTGAATGATATGTGGCAGCGTGGGTGGGGGAGGGTGTTTGGGGGAGAATGGACACAGGTGTGTATGTATGGCTGACTTCCTTCATTGTTCACCAGAAACTACACCAACATTATTAATCGACTGTGAAAGTGAAAGTGAAGTCGGGCAGTCGAGTCCGACTCTTTGCGCCCCCGTGGACTGTACCCCACCATGCTCCTCTGTCCGTGTTAATCGACTATACCCCAATACAAAAAGAAAAAAAAAGTTCCAAAAAAAAAGAAAGGCTCAGGAAATGTGTCTTGCCTACAGCCACACAGCTGGAACATTATCCCAGATCTTTCATGCCCCATCCCCCCCATCCCAATCCATTGTGGTTTCACTTTGTTCCGGCGGAAACTGGCAGCGAGCAGGGGCCCAGGAGCCGCGGTCTACTCCACCTTCCCCTGCCCCAGCCCTGCTTCCCTCCGAGCTGCACCCACGCAGGGATTCCCGGCTCCACCCTGGTGCTAATTTCAGCGGCATCCCCGCTCCACCTTGTTGCTGATTTGTCTCTGCGGCTTGGCCCTCCCCCGCTTCACCTTCCTGTGAAGTCCTCCTCCGGCCCCACCTCCTAGCCAGGGCCAAAGGAGGGAGATACCATTGAATTCCGCCCCCTGGAGTGGGGGTTCTTTGCTGAGGCCTTCTCTCTTTCCTTTCCAGTGGTTTATTCCTTCTTATCGTCATCCCTCCCACTTAAGAGCTTTATGGCCATCCCTTTCTCCTAGTGGGGAGACCAGAAAGAGAAGGAGCAGAGTGGGCGAGCAGCTTCCCCCGGGTTTACACAGTGGGAAGCAGGCTGCCTTACGCAGAAGGTGACAGAGTGGGATAAAGACCCCTGATCCCGCGCCCACTCATCTTTGCTCTGTGCCTATGAGAAGCTCTCTCTGTGGCTGGGGAAATGCCCACTTTGGTCTGGCAGGAGGGTTTGGATCTTTCTGGGCATCTACACTTTCTTCCACGCCCCTTCCCCTCTCCTCCTCAAGGCCCACAGATCATCAGTCTAGTCCACCACAGGGAAATTCCAGACCCTGCCTCCTGGTCTCTGGCCCTCTCTTAACCATGCTCAGTTCGGTTCAGTTCAGTCGCTCAGTTGTGTCCGACTCTTTGCAACCCCATGAATCACAGGACGCCAGGCCTCCCTGTCCATCACCATCTCCCGGAGTTCACTCAAACTCATGTCCATTGAGTCGATGATGCCATCCAGCCATCTCATCCTCTGTCGTCCCCTTCTCCTCCTGCCTACAATCCGTCCCAGCATCAGAGTCTTTTCTAATAAGTCAACTCTTCGCATGAGGTGGCCAAAGTATTGGAGTTTCAGCTTCAGCATCAGTCCTTCCAATGAACACCCAGGACTGATCTCCTTTAGGATGGACTGGTTGGATCTCCTTGCAGTCCAAGGGACTCTCAAGAGTCTTCTCCAACACCACAGTTTAAAAGCATCAATTCTTCAGCACTCAGCTTTCCTCACAGTCCAATTCTCACATCCACACATGACCACTGGAAAAACCATAGCCTTGACTAGACGGACCTTTGTTGGCAAAGTAATATCTCTGCTTTTCAATATGCTATCTAGGTTGGTCATAACTTTCCTTCCAAGGAGTGTCTTTTAATTTCATGGCTGCAATCAATTTTGGAGCCCCCCAAAATAAAGTCTGACACTGTTTCCTCTGTTTTCACAGTTTCCACTGTTTCCCCATCTATTTGCCATGAAGTGATGGGACCAGATGCCATGATCTTCGTTTTCTGAATGTTGAGCTTTAAGCCAACTTTTTCACTCTCCACTTTCACTTTCATCAAGAGGCTTTTTAGTTCCTCATCACTTTCTGCCATAAGGGTGGTGTCATCTGCATATCTGAGGTCATTGAGATTTCTCCCGGCAATCTTGATTCCAGCTTGTGCTTCTTCCAGCCCAGCGTTTCTCACGATGTACTCTGCATATAATGGGCCACCATTACCTGCGCCGACGGCAGCATCACCATCCTCATTCTAGAATGAAGGTGCTGATGTTCGGAGACGTCTAGTAACTTGCCCAAGGTCACACCATGGGTAAGGTAGACAGCCTGGCTCTGAACTCAGGTCTTTAGCCCCCAAGCCCGGGGCTCTCTCCACTGCAGCTGACACCGAGTGGGGGGCAGCCGGGCTTTCTCCAACTCCCCCGAGGAGTGGCTTTTCTGGAGAAGAACACAAACACTGGAGCAGTGGAGCGCTGGCCCTGCACTAGGCTTGGCTTGAGCCCCTTCATTCCTCATGACCCCCTATGTGGTGGGTATCATAATCTCTGTGGTTTACAGCCGGGGAAACTGAGGCTCAGAGAGATGGGCAAATGGTCCAAATTAACATAACTAGTAGTTGGCAGACGTGTGAACTCGAACCCAGGCCTGACAGCCCCAGTCCTTAAGCGGGGTGCTGAGACTGACATCGGTCGCTCAGCCGTGTCCAGCTCTTTGTGACCCCATGGACTGCAGCCCAGCAGGCTCCTCTGTTGATAGAATTCTCCAGGCAAGAATACTAGAGTGGGTAGCTGTTATCTTCTCCAGGGGATCCTCCTGACCCAGGGATTGAACCCAGGTCTCCTGCATCGCAGGCAGATTCTTTACCATCTGAGCCACCTAGGAAGCCCTGCCTAGAAAGAAATGCATGAGTCTGAGAGAGCTGTAGGTCTGAGTCTGAAGCCTGGCTCTGCCACGTCTAGCTGGTGCCGTCTCTCTTCCCGGGCCTGCTAGATAGGCAACGGGGGTGCTACCCCGCAGTGTGGGGTTGTGTTGACACGAGAGGCATCCAGAGGTAAAACTCATGACCAAGTTCTGGCCCTGGGCACGGGCTAGGGGTTTAGCCAACTCGAGTTCCTTTCTTCTCTTTCTAGGCTTCAGCGAGGGCTCATTGGCCTCAGACCACGAAAGAAGGATCTTGAGTGAAAGTGAAGAGGATGTTCTACTGATGTTGGAGCCGGTTCCTCCCCAACGCCAGGCAGCTTGCTCTTTTCATCTTCCTGGACCTCGCTCCCAGGGGGCAATGGGACACCCTGTGCCCTGGGTCTCCCTCTCTCTTTTCCAGCCTGAATTATAATCTTCTCGCCTCCTTGGCCACCCTGGCATCCTCTTTGAACCTCCCTAGCACACTACCTGTGAGTTTCCACCATGGAAAGGCCTTTCTGCCTAAACTCCTATCTGCTTCCTGTGGTTAATACTGGGGCAGCTTCTCTGATGGGAACATTTGTCTGAGTCACTGTCCCCTCCCCAGGGCCCACTGACTCAGCATTGCCTTCCCTTCCTGTCCCCATCCCCTACCAAGGCAACCTGCTCCCTGCTCTGCTCTGACCATGGACTCCTCCTTCACCAGACGCCTCTGAGAGAAGGCGGGGCTCAGTTTCAAGACCCCAGTCCTCCTGAGCATCTGCCCTGAGCCAGGCTTTGTGCTAAGCATTTTCCTTACATCATCTTATTTGACTCTGAAAACCTCACTCTGTGGTCACCATCAGTTAGGGACTGTTTCCTCTTAGAGGTTCAGGGAGGTTAAGGAATTTACCCCAAATCACATAACCAGGTAGAGCCACTACACAAACCCATGTCTGGCTGACTCCTGAACCCAGGTTCTTAAACACACTGTCCTACCTCAACTAAGCCCCAGTGCAGCCAAATAAATCAATCAATAAATAAGTATTTTTAAAAACACAAAACACACTGTCCCGTGTGATATTTGGTTCCGAAGCAGAGGGAAAGACAGATAGGAATCCTTCTGCCTGGGAGAATTTGAACGCCTCCTTGCTCACTCAACTTGGGGGGAAACTTTGACTCCTGGACACCCACTTAGAGGCCAGAAATTGCCCTGGGGTTTCCCAAAGACCAGAGAGGCCACCATGTGTGGGTGGGAGAAGCTGTGAATCTCCAGGGGCCAGCAGGGTTCTCAATGCCTGGAGTTCTCAGTGGTTTGGGGCAGGGTGGGGAGAGTTCTCAGCTCCTCTGAGGTCTGGGTTTCCTGGACTGGGCTCTTCATTCCCTAGCAGGCCTTCACAGAGGGCCCTGCCCAAACTCGCACTCTGCCATCAGGGCCTTCTGGGTATCGCAGGAGATACACATGGCAGCAAGCATCAGCAGGGCTGGCGGAGGAAGGCTCTGGAGAAGGGCAGGGACCCACACTCCCCCAGGCCTAGTGTAGTGTGATGGAGGGTGAAAGAATGCTTGGTTCATATCTGGGCTCTACTGCTTCTGATCTGGGGGACCTCCAGCAAATTTCTCTGAGCCTTGGTTTTGCCATCATGAAATGGGGCTAATCCCATCTATTTCACTGGGGTGTGGTGAGTGTTAAATAAGGTGGGTTTTAAAGCACCGAGAGGTATCAGAGGCTACTCCCTCTTTCCATCCCCACCTTGTCCTGTCATCAAACTAACACCTGCAGGAACGACCTTTCCAGCAGCCAGGGTTGCTGTCAAAGTCAATGCCTTGACCCTCAGGTTAGACAGTAGCCCTGGGCTCTGTTCTTTTGTCCTGATCAGAGGGTTTTAGATAAGAGACTGAGGACTGGGGGCCACTCACACACCCTCTTCTTGAAAACAAAGTGAAAGAAAACAAAAAACCCCAAACCCCAAAAAGGTGAGCGATGCAAGGTCTGCTGATGGAGATTCAGAAACATTAAATCCAAACGATACCACTTAACCCTCAACTGGAAGGCTTCAGATTGGATGGATCAGAACACGGATTCTAGAGCAGACTACCCAGGTTTGCTTCTTGGCTTCATGATGTTCAAGCTGAATGAAATTAAGCATGCTTCTTAAAGTCCAATATCCTTTTATGGGTGCTTCCCAGGTGGCTCAGTGGTAAAGTATCTGCCTGCCAATACTGGTGACGCAGGTTCAATCCCTGGTTTGAGAATATCCCTTGGAGTAGGAAATGGCACCCCACTCCAGTATTCTTACTTGGAAAATCTTATGGACAGGGGAGCCTGATGGGCTACAGTCCACAGGGCCACGAAGGTTGGATATGACTGAGCCTCTAAGCACACAAGCACATCCTTTCATTGAGTCTTGTATTCCTCATCTGTAGAGCAGGGATTCCAACTAGTACTATTAGGGTCTTCCCCATGGAGAACACATGAGGACAAAATGAAATAAGATGTGTCAGGATTTAAGCACAGAACCTGGAGTAAGGGAAGCTCTCAATAAACATCAGCTGGTTTGTGACTACTTGGAAACTGTGCCTTAGAGTGTAGCAGTGTTAGCCAGACTCTGGAGTCATCTAGATGCATGGTTTTCACCCAGGGGGCTCCAGGGTATGTGGACGTGTTCCAGGAGCTCCTTGTCAGAGTCAGAGATGGGGAGTGGGCAACCCACCCATCTTCAGCTTCTGCCCCAATCTGTTTCATAGTTTGGGGTTCCCTGTGAAAATAGTTTGGATAAAAGTGTGCATGTGTGTGTGTGTACGTGTGTTGCTGGGGTTGGCGGGTGGCAGTGGGGAAGTACTATTGGTTTTTTAGAAGTCTGAAATCTGCAGATTTGTCCCAGTGATTTCTAGCTCCCTCCACCACATGAGAACTTTGGCTATCTTTTCATCATAGGCCCCGTGGTTTGAAGAGTTTGGTCTACCTCCAAACTGCATGTATTCAGCAATGTGAGATTCAGTGTGAGGTTTTTTAGCTCTGGTCAAGTCAAAATTTTAGAAAGACCTTTGGCAAACTTACAGTTCAGAACCTTCACTGTCTGTTTCAGGGTCTGAGAAGAGACTGGGTCCCTGGATCTGGGACCTGGATCCATCCCCTTCACTCCTTTTCCTACAGGGGACCGTGTCTTGTGAGCGCTTTCGGTGAGCATCATCTTATTTAACTTTCACAAGCATCCTTTATTCTGATCTCCATTTTAGATTCAGAGAACAGAGGCATGGGTGGGTATTGGTGGTGGTGGTATGTGGTCTGCCCAGTATTTCTCATTTGATAAACATTTTTCAAAGCCCCAGCCCACTGAAGCTTTATCTGTTTTCTGTATGAAAATTAGAGCCTTGTAGGATCCATCTACTCTTTTCCCAAATGGTCCCAACTCTCCTAAACATTTTATTGCTATTTGGAATTTGCTCATTTGTTCCCTATGTTAGCAAAGCTATGCAAGAAGGCATAGATGAAAAATGTGTATTAAGTCATGAGTGGTCTATGTTTGATTTTGATCCTTACATTCACGTCCATGATCCTACACTACAGTTTACACACTTGAGCGTATTCCAAGGAATGTGTGCTCAGAAACTCAACGTTTGCAGCAGACCCCAAGACATATACACTCCACAACACACGTGTTCTTTGAATTATAAACATGGAAGAAGATGCACAGAGATGGTCAGATACTCAGACACATACATGTATCCAGACACACAAAACCATACCCGCACATCGTGCACACATATACACAGACACCCCGTGTGTGTGCTCAGTCGTGTCTGACTCTGCAACTCTACGGACCGTAGCCACTGTAGCCCTCTGTCCATGGGATTTCCCAGGCAAGAATATTAGAGTGGGTTGCTATTTCCTTCTCCAGGGGATCTTCCTGACCCGGGAATCGAACCTGCATCTCCTGCATTGCAGACGGATTCTTTTATCACTGAGCCAACAGGGAAGCTCACACGGACACGCCAATTGAAATGAATTCTCTTTCAAAGCCAGTTTGACAAGATGTCTTTGGAAAGAAGAAGGGATGTAGGATTTACAAGTAAGGAAAATGGCAACAATAATAGGGTAAACTTACATTCTCAATAAATTGGCAAAAAAAAAAAAAAAAAAAAAGGCAGAAGGGAAGTGGGATAATGATACCCAATGCTGAGGACTACCTTTTATAAAACAAGCGTCTTTATACATTACCACCAACAAAGAAATTACTACTTCTTTTTAGAAATATCTTTCCTATTGCTCCAGTAGTCAGATGCATTGAGACTCTTTTCTAGGGAGTTACTCTACTCCACTTCTAGGGAGTTACTCTAAAGAAAAACATCAACAAAAAGAAAATGCGCTTATAGAAAAGTAGTCACAACATTATTATTTAGGAAACACTGGTAGCCAGATAAATACCTTCAATCAAATCATATGTCAGTTTCAAGGAATATTTTCTAGCCATCATAATGGCAATTATGAGGACCAGGGGGCATCACAGAAAATAGTTATGATAAAGCCAGTGAAAAAAAGAAAAAAGAACACAAAACTGGGAATCCCTGTGACTGGGATGGGATGAAGATTTGTCTATAAAAAATTAACAAAAGTGAAATATGAACAGTACTTTGAGGAAGATATGACTGTTATTGACTTGGTTTTTTATTTTTGTTTACTTTAAAGTTCTATATAAAGATTTTGGTTCCCAAAGCTATCTGGAATGTAAAAGATAAACCTAAGGTAAGCCAGCCTGATACTTGCAGTAGAGATTTAACCTATTTGCAGATAATGGACCTTTAGCAATTCATCTATGAGGGGCTGTATACACGACGTGTGTATCTCTCAGATTGTCACGTGTACATTGGAACTGGTAATCCTCCCAGCCTCAAAGTGTCATTTAAGAGTGTCCATGGTGCTTCACAGGCCCAAGTTCCACTCTGTTATTCTTCTAAGCCCTGGATTGATTATTTTCAGGTAATATATTTAATACCAATATCTGACTTTGCAGCTAATCTTCCCAGCTTGGAAGCTCTTGATCCTTGGAGATAAAACTCAGTTGGTGGAAAAAGTTATCCAGCAGGGCCAGAGACCAAGAAGTGCCAGGTCTTTCCATGAACTAGTTCTGTGACCTTTGGCCAAACTTGCTAGAGTCCACTGAGAATTGACCAAGTTGGGTGCCCTACATCAGTGATTCTCAAACCTCAGGGGCACCAGAATCACATGGAGGGGGTTTCTTGTTGATACAGAGATTACTGGGCCTCACTTCCCGTGATAAGACTCAGTGAGGGACTTGCCTGGTGGTCCAGTGGTTAACAACCTGCCTGCCAAAGCAGAGGACATAGATTAGATCCCTGGTCTGGGAATGTCCCACATGCCACAGGACAACTAAGCCTGTGTGCTGCAACTATTGAGCCCATGCTCTAGAGTCTGTGCTCTGCAGCAAGAGAAGTCACTGCAATGAGGAGCTCACACAGGCGACTGGACAGTAGCCCTCACTCACTGCAACTAGAGAGAGCCCGTGTGCAGTAACAGGCTCCACGCATCAAAATAGATAAATAATGGATTAAGAAAAAGACTCATAAGACTGGAGTGAGGCCAAAGAATTTGCATTTCCAAGTTCCCTAGTGATGCTGAGGCCGCTGATCTAGTATGGAGGGCCACTGCTCTGTGCATATTCTGCTCAAAATATCCTTGCAAATGAAGTACCTTAAATATTACCTCCACAAACAAAGAGCACAGAAAAGTTGGATGACTTGAAAGGTCATTTAGCCTTCTGGGTATAATAAGATTACCTCCTTCAAGAACTAAAATATAGAATGAATGTGACAATCAAGGTATTAGTTATTTGCTGGGATGTGAATACCAACACACACACACACACACACACACACACACCTCTCCTCTATTATGGAGACTCATTGCCAGAGAGCTTTCTTCTTTAAATATGAACCATCTCCAGGTGTCAGGGTCCTGCCTGTTTTGGGTGTTTTCTTTTTTTTTAATTTGATGAGAATGAATTGACTCACATGGTCAACTTGGACTTAGAAGCTGCACAGTTTCTGCTGTGACCAGGAATCCTCAGCAAAGTGATAGCATGCACTGCCTGTGACTTTGCAGACCCAGGGTTTGTGGTCTCAGGCTTATCAGTGTATCCTCCACGCTGCCTGGGTGAGCTGGGTGCTGGCAGCTGCAGAAGCTGCTGCTTTGTAGCTATGGACCAGCTGTCCATCTCTGTGCATCTCAGCTGTAGTATGGGGAAAACAACACCGACCTTCATCGGGTAATGGTGAGGGTTCATTGAGCACGTGTAAAGAGCACAGCCTGGTACCCACCAGAGAGCTTCACAAGAGTAAAAGGGTGAGCATAGCCAGAACACTTCTGGCTGAAACACACACACACACACACACAGAGGGGGGACTTTACTTAACCAAATACCATGACTTATTATGGTCCGTGCAGTAATAAGCTATGAAGAGAAAGCCTAGAAACAGAACCATGTAGGTCTGATTCAATGGTATGTGATGTGAGATTCACGTGTCACCTCAGTTCAAGAATTAGGCCTGGAAAATTGGCAGTCAATAAAGAAGAAAAAATTAAATCAGATCCTCACATTATACCATATACAGAAATCAACTCCAGATGACTACATGTTAAAAATAAGTCCTTGAAAATTTTAATAGAAAACCTTAATAGAAATGTCTTTTGAACTTTGGAGAAGGGAAAGATTTCTTAAACATAAGATACAAAAATGCTGACTCTCAGAGAAAAGAGTGATATATTTTTCTGTATTAAAATTGAGTTTTATTTCTTAGACAACTTGAAAATAAGCTACAAATCGGAGACTATATTTCAGTAAACACCCTAACAAAAGAGTATATAAGAATGTATCAAACGCTCTTTCACATCTGTGAGAGATTATATTCTCATTCAGAATGATTCAGAATATATTGGCTTACATCATTGGCTTTGGTCTTGGCCATATAACTTCCTTGAGTCAACAGAGTGTAAGTAGTTAGGACATATGTCTTAGCTTAGTGGAAGGTTTAAAAGCATTGCATGTCTCTTTTTCCTGCATCTTCCAACATATCCTGCTGCTGCTACTGCTAAGTCACGTCAGTCGTGTCCGACTCTGTGTGACCCCATAGACAGCGGCCCATCAGGCTCCCGTCCCTGGGATTCTCCAGGCAAGCATACTGGAGTGGGTTGCCATTTCCTTCTCCAGTGCAGGAAAGTGAAAAGTGAAAGTGAAGTAGCTCAGTCGTGTCAGACTCTTTGCGACCCCATGGACTGTAGCCTACCAGGCTCCTCCATCCATGGAATTTCCCAGGCAAGAGCCTTCTTCCCAACATATCCTAAACTACAACTATTCCTTTAGCCTGGGCCTAGAAGTGGGAAGACATGGAGCAAGGAGCTGACCCACAGTTTGGAGCAGAGATGCAATTGACCTGCAGACTTAAGAACAAAAGAAAATACTCCTTGTTATAAGCCACTGTTTGGGGGAGTTGGGGGATTGTTTGTTACTGTATCGAAAGCTGATCGATATAGAAACTTAGTACCTAGAAGTAGGATGCTGTGCTAACTAAAGAATGGAATGTGTAGTTTTGGTTTGGGGGCTGAATGGCAGACAATGAGGTAATTATTATAGGGGGCTGGAAAACTATCAAGCTATGTAATGCAGTAGTGAGACATTTGGGAAAACGGTCACATGTGATCATTTGGAATGCAGGAAATATACCTGCTGAATTCATGGCTTTGGGAGAAGAAATTTTGAGACAGAATGGTGTTTGTGTGAGTTACTTGTTCCTAACTACATTTCATCAGATACTAGAGGTGACAGCAGATAAGACTGGCTCTTTGCAAGCAGAATTGAGAGAGAACATAGTAAGTCTTGAAATTCTAGAGTTTTCAGAGTGGACAGGTGCAAACATCTGTCATTTCAACTTCTGCAGCCTGCAAAATATCCTCAAAATAGAAACCAGCTTTAGGGGCAAATTTCAAAACAAAAGTATGACCTGGGGTCAAGACCAAATCAAATGCATGACTGTTATTCCATCTGTTAACACCTCTGAGAGGACTTAGATAGTCCCAGGGAATGGACAAGATGGCACAGTGGTAAAGGATCCACCTGCCAATGCAGGAGACGCAAGAGATGTGGGTTCGATCCCTGGGTCAGGAAGATCCCCTGAAGCAGGAAATGGCAACCCACTCTGGTATGCTTTCCTGGAAAATTGCATGGACAGAGGAACCTGGTAGGCTACAGTCCACGGGGTCCCAAAGAGTCGGACACAACAGAGCGACTGAGCACACACACACACAGGAAATGGACAACCTCATTTCTTGGAAAAGAGACTGAATCTCATGAGTCCTGATAGCGTTCAAATACTTAGAGTTATATCTAGAGAAAAACAGAGAGGTGTGTCTCAAAGCACATTGTGGCTTCATACACTTCACAGAAAGTTTTTGATTGTTCCATCGCCAGAAGTGCTGCTGGTCTGAATTAAATAAGACTGACTCTTTAGGACATAAAACGGTCTTGAACTCTGGCCTTTACAGGCAGGAAGCACACTGATGGCACTGATAAGAAAAACAAAGATACCCAGAAGAAAAATAGTGACAAACAGGAACAGATATTACACCAAAAAAGGAAACACTTACGACTGATGGACAAGCAAAGACAGTTTAGCTTCATTAGGTCAGGGCAATGCAAACCCAAAGCACAAAGAGATCTCAATTCAAAACAATTTGGCTGGCCCAAATGGGAAACTCAGTGGATACCTAGCGCTGGAGAGAACGTGGATCTACATGATCTCTTACACATGGCTATTTTCATGCAGCTACTTTAGAAAATGATTGAAGCTATCTCATAACAGTGACTATCCTAAAGCAGCAATTCCATTTTTATATATATATGGAGTAAAAGTCTTGTCTATACAAAGATGTTCATAGCTGCACTGTTTCCAATAGCAAAGATCTGGGAAAACCCTCAAATGCCCTTAAGAGAGAGTGAATGAATAAATAATGCGTTTAACCAATACATTTAACAATGTATTTAACATTTAACCAATCATTTTAACAGCAGTTAAAATGAACTGCGGTGCACACTCTATAAAATGGATGTATATTATCAAAACATTTTTGGCCAAAAAGTAAGTCCCTACAACTATAAATAGTATAAATAGTATGGTACACTTTTTTTGTAAAGCACAAATATACATAACTTAGACACACATATCGATGAAAAATAAACGAGAGTTTAGGATGTTGGTTACCTTGGACTGAAGGAGTCAGGGAAAATTGTATAGAGGAAAATATGGTTAGAAGCAGGTTATTGTCAAGGTGCTAGCTTTTGTTCTGAGTAGTGATTCATATGGAGAAGGAAATGGCACCCCACTCCAGTACTCTTGCCTGGAAAATCCCATGGACGGAGGAGCCTGGCGGGCTGTAGTCCATGGGGTCTCAAAGTGTCGGACACGACTGAGTGACTTCACTTCATTGTATTATCAGAAAGAACTGCAACTTAAAAAAGAGATTGTTTTGAATACTTTTCAAAAATATTTTATTTTTTGCCTTCTTTATAATATTTTATCTACTTTTTATGTTTAGCTATGATGGGTCTTTGCTGCTGTGCAGGCTTTTCTCTCATTGTGGAGGATGGAGGCTGCTGTCTAGATGCGGTGTCCAGGCTTCTCACTGCAGTGGCTTCTGTTGTCACAGGGCGCAGGGTCTACACGAGGGGGCATCAGGAGTTGCAGCTCCCGGGCTCTAGAGCACAGGCCTCAATAGTTGTGGTGTAGAGGCTTAGTTGCTCTGCGCCATGTGGGTTCTTCTCTGATCAAGGATCGCACCCATGTCTCCTGCATTGGCAGGTGGATTCTCTACCGCTGAGCCACCGGGGAAACC
Source organism: Bos grunniens (assembly GCF_055505025.1). Taxonomy (NCBI): domain Eukaryota; kingdom Metazoa; phylum Chordata; class Mammalia; order Artiodactyla; family Bovidae; genus Bos; species Bos grunniens. Next base: position 47,706,676 of record NC_141183.1, on the reverse strand, counting down.
CCTGTTTTGTGTTTAATTGACGTACGGTTGATTTACAATGTTGTGTTAGTTTCAAGTGTACAGAAAAGTGATTCAGTTATAAATATATACATATATATGATTGTTTGTTCTAAAATCATAGACTATTAGAGTTAAAAGCACCCTTAGAAAGAAACAGTTCTATATTTCCCAAATGAAGAAACCAAGGACCAGATTGGAGGAGTGACTGTTCCAAGTTACACAATTCTTGCATGGCACAACCCAGCCTGCTCCTCTTGTAATCCTCCTACTTCAGGGCTCATGCTCAAGCCGAGGCTTTTTCTTTTCTCACTCTCCCCCACGTCTAACCCAGCCATTGTTCTGTTCTGCTCTGCTATGACACTCCTGGGTCCATCCCCCTTGCACAGCCCCTTCCTGCCACCCAAAGCCTCCATTATCTCTCCCCCTAGACTTCTGCTAGTGCCTCCTGTCTGGTCTTCCTACATTCTCTCTTGCTCTCCAAATAACCTATTTCCTGTGCAACTGAGAGAAGGATCTTCTTTTGTTAAAAAAAAAAAAAAGTCAGTTCTTATCTCTAACTGACTTTCTCAACTGTCTTCCCAAAACACCTAGAATAAAATTCAAATTCATCACAGCTTCCCAGCTTCACCCGAACTGGTCTCTGCCTTCCTCTCAGGCTTCACTTCCTATCATTCCACCCCCACCCAAGTTTTATGTACCACTCTCACTGACCTTCCTTCTGGAACATTCTAGATGGGTCTCTGCATGTCACAGGTGCTGCCAGTATCCAGCTTACATCCTTCAGCTAGGCTTTTCCATCTTAGTGCACACAAGCTGACTTCAGCCATGGAAGACAGCTCTGTCCATGAGCAGCCAAGGACAGCAGTGGCAGGGAGCAGGTCTCACCAGTGACAGACGGCAACCGGAGGATAAATACCCCGAGTCCCCTGCTCTTACGGGAGATAATTCAGCTGTGTGCCCTACACTGCATCTCCAAGCGCCCTGGGGAGTCAGCCCCGCCACTCAAAGTAGCTTGCCTGATAACATGCTCTTTATTAAGTCCTTGTTTTGCTCTCTGGTTCCCTTATTCATCTTTCCTGCACTTCCCAAATACGTTACTTTCTTCAAATCTCTGTCTTAGGTCCTATTCAAGGGTCATGTTAAGATACCACGTTAGATCTTTGCACTCCCCATTCTCTCTGCCTCGAATATTCTACCCCTCCAAGTCTCAGCTCAAATGCCAACTCTTTAATTCCCCCTCTTGTCATATCTCTTTGTTATGTGTCTTCACTGACTTATCCTATTTGAAATTATCTTGTTTACATAATTAGCTGAAAAATTATGTCTCTCCCAGGGGATTAGCTCTACAAGGCAAATGTCTTGAGTATCTTGGTTCCCAGCACAGGGGGAGGGTCTGGCACATAGTAGGCTCCCTTGAAATATTTGTTGACTTAGTTAATGAGTAGTTTTTGCCAGGAGGGATGTCAAATACAGCATCAAGGGTAAGATTTACAGTAGCTGTTTGAGCTTATGCATTTCTAATTGGCAAGCAAATGGTTGGCGTGTAAATGGATACTGCTATTGTGTTTGAGTGGTTGATTCTCTTTAGTGGGTTTAATCTGCTTCCAACTACTCTAAAGTGTTTGCAATTGCCGTGCTAATTACGAATCCTGATAAACTCTCCATTAAAGTCTATCTTCTAAGTACCTTCAACACAATAATACTGTTAGAAGGAATTATATATGGTTGGCAGTCAGAGAGCCATATTTATTTAGTAACCGTCTTAAACTCAACTTGCCTTTCCATTGATGTACCTGGATAAGTGAAACTAGACTACGTTTACCTGCTTGCTTATTTATGCAGGGGAGATCTTGGCAGAGGCTTGCCCTAGGGGAGAGAGATGTGGAGGCCAGAAAGAAACTCCATGTGCAGTCCTTCGGAGAAAACTCAATTCTTATGTGGCCTTGGTCCATCTCATGCTCGCCTGGCATGAACACAAGGCAAGCAGCCATTTGGATTCATAGGGCCCAACCCTTTGCTGGGGGCATTTGGGTGCAGACCAGTGTGTGTATGTGGTATTAATAATAATCTCTATGTTTTTATTTCCTCATTTGTAAAATTGATTTATAGCAACCACTTCATACCTTATTGTGAGGCTCAAATTAACAGAATGTAAAGAACCAAGGAAGCTATAAATAGCTGTGAACACATAAAGACCTATTGTTGTAATTGGCAGCCACTGATTCCTATTTGGAGACAGTTCTGTCTGTGAAGCATGTCCCCGCTTATCTCTTGTTTAGAGAAAAGCTTTAGTCTCCCTGGCCTCCACTGAGTACCAAAGGCTGGCTCAGGAATTACTGACTGGAAGAATATGAACATGTAGTAACAAAAGACAGTAATTGGGCCAAGAGAACAGGTAATAATTTAAACAACAGATCAACTATATAGTAGAATTACATAATCTTTATTTCCTCCCTGATGGACTTAGGTAACAGTGTCTGACTCATATTCCTGATTTGTCTTACAGATACTAAAACCCCCACTAGATGGAAGGAGATAACTTCATGATAACAATGAACACAGAGCCCCAAGATTGGTTGGAATTGGCAAGTTGATGATATTAACTCCTGATTAACCACCATCGACCGATCAGAAGAATGTCCACAAACTAATCAAACCTCACAAGCCTCTTCCTTAAGGATAAGGGATCTTTAAAAACATTTTCCCCAAATGAGATCTGAGGCCTTTAGAACATTAGCTCCCCTCATACACCTTGCTTGCCTTTCAATAAATGCTGCACTTTGTTTCACCACCACCTTGTCAGTAAACTGGCCTTACTGAGCTTGGGCAAATAGACCCAAGTTTGTTTTGGTAACATCAGGTTCCACTGAGACATGGGCCAGATCTTTAGTTCACCTAAACATTCATCAGCAGGATCACATGCCTGTGTTAAGCCAGGAGCTCAGAGTCTGGACAGGAAAGCAGGCTCAGGAATAGACAAATTATATCAGAAGGCAGTCTGTGCAAGCCCAGAAGGGAAATCATGATGCCTGGGATCCAGGAATCAAGGAGGGTTGGGAGAAAGGGGAGAAGGCTTCACTGAGGAGGTGATTTTGAACAAGAGTGGAACTTACCGCATGAAAAAAACAGTTCTCCTTAAAGAAAGGAGCATGTGCAAAGACCAGAGTGTATCTGGCAGGAGGGTGTGGAATCCAGTGTAGGGGCACTGAGTGTAAATATGGGGTTACAGGTGGTATAGGTTGTGGCCACATTAGGAGGCCGATTGCAGGATAAGCTAAGATGCTCAGGCAGCATCTGGGAGTGAGTCTGCCGAGAGGCGGTGCAGAGTGCTGGTTCAGAACTGGAGCCAGACTGTCTGCTTTTGAATCCCACCTTCCCAGTTGAGTAATCTCGGACAACTTTTCTGCAGCTTGGTCTCCTCATCTATGCAATGGGTGCTAAGAGCAATAACTACTCCCAGGGCCATGAGGAGGAAAAGACAGCTTAAAACACATGAAGTGCTTAGAGTAGTGTAGCACATGTGAAGTACACAGAGTGATGTTAGCTCACAACTGCTGTTTTTCTATGGAGTGGATCACAAGAAACTGTGGAAAATTCTGAAAGAGATGGGAATACCAGACCACCTGATCTACCTCTTGAGAAATTTGTATGCAGGTCAGGAAGCAACAGTTAGAACTGGACATGGAACAACAGACTGGTTCCAAATAGGAAAAGGAGTACGTCGAGGCTGTATATTGTCACCCTGCTTATTTAACTTATATGCAGAGTACATCATGAGGAACGCTGGACTGGAAGAAACACAAGCTGGAATCAAGATTGCCGGGAGAAATATCAATAACCTCAGATATGCAGATGACACCACCCTTATGGCAGAAAGTGAAGAGGAACTAAAAAGCCTCTTGATGAAAGTGAAAGAGGAGAGTGAAAAAGTTGGCTTAAAGCTCAACATTCAGAAAACGAAGATCATGGCATCCGGTCCCATCACTTCATGGGAAAGATGGGGAAACAGTAGAAACAGTGTCAGACTTTATTTTTTTGGGCTCCAAAATCACTGCAGATGGTGACTGCATTTATGCAATTTAATGCATTTAATGATGGACATTAAAAGACACTTACTCCTTGGAAGGAAAGTTATGACCAACCTAGATAGCATATTCAAAAGCAGAGACATTACTTTGCCAACAAAGGTTCGTCTAATCAAGGCTATAGTTTTTCCAGTGGTCATGTATGGATGTGAGAGTTGGACTGTGAAGAAGGCTGAGTGCTGAAGAATTGATGCTTTTGAACTGTGGTGTTGGAGAAGACTCTTGAGAGTTCCTTGGACTGCAGGGAGATCCAACCAGTCCATTCTGAAGGAGATCAGCCCTGGGATTTCTTTGGAAGGAATGATGCTGAAGCTGAAACTCCAGTACTTTGGCCACCTCATGTGAAGAGTTGACTCATTGGAAAAGACTCTGATGCTGGGAGGAATTGGGGACAGGAGGAGAAGGGGACGACAGAGGATGAGATGGCTGGATGGCATCACTGACTTGATGGACGTGAGTCTGAGTGAACTCTGGGAGTTGGTGATGGACAGGGAGGCCTGGCGTGCTGCGATTCATGGGGTTGCAGAGAGTCGGACACGACTGAGTGACTGAACTGAACTTAACTGAGAAGCCTCGAACCAAGTCTCAGAGTAACAACATAGATGTGGGAGGAAAACCATGAGGGCCACCTGTTGTAGAAGCCACGGCAAGGGGATGTTTCCAGAAGGAAGGGTCAACAGGATCAAGGGTGCTAAGATGCCAGGCAAGATGAAAGCCAAGGTGGCCATGCATTTAGCAGCGATGAGGTCACTGGTGACTTGAGCCATTGCAGTTTTTGGTGGCATGATAGAGACCGAAGCCAGTTTGCAGTGTATTGAAAGCATAGGCAGGGAAGAAGTGGGGAGAGTGGGGCCAGCACTTCCAGTTGTTTGCTTGAGGATGGGCACAGGTGAGAGACAGCAGAGGTAGAGAGACAGTAAGGTTGGTCACCATGTGCTTTGCCAAATGCCCATTACATCCCACCATTGTCTCCTGTGTGGCTCACAACCTCTGGTCGGTTAGCTAGGAGAAAGATCAGAATCAATAACTCATAGATGAGGACACTTCTGGTAGACAGAGATCAAGAGGGGGCAGAGCTGGGACTTCCCTGGCGGTCCAGTGGTTAGGAATCTGTCTGCCAATGCAGGGGACATGAGTTCAATCCCTGGTCTGGGAAGATCCTGCATGCCGCGGGGCAACTAAGCCCAAGGGCTGCAACTACGGAAGCCTGCGTGCCCTAGAGCCCATGCTCCACAACAAGAGGAGCCCCTGCAATGATAAGCCCATTTATCACACGGTAACTAGAGAGCAGCCCCTACTCAGAGCAGTTACAGAAAACGCCTGTGAGCAGCAATGAAGACCCAGCACAGCCTAGGGTAAAACGATCTCAATAAATAAATAAATAACATTAAAAAAAAATTTTTTTAAGAGTGACAGAGCTGGGACAAAGTCCAGGTTACCCATTTCCTCTCTTTTCATGATGTCATTGTGGGCAAGGGAGGACTGGGCAAGAGGAGGCAGGATGCTCAGCACCATCTACCTGCTGTATCACATCCGGATCTAAAGGATCCATCTGTTGAAGGTGGATGGAGGCAGAAGAGATTGATGACAGAGTCCTTTAACCTAACACAGGCTGGTTAGACGTGTCGCATCCTACTGAATCACCTGTTTGGGGGTGGTGGGAGAAATCTCTGGTTGAGATCGGTTCCAGCTGGGAACAGTGGGGGCAGGATGGATCCCAGATCAGCAGAGGGAACAGTGTCTATTCTCCACACCTGCCCCTTCTCCACAATCAATTCTTGGGCCATTTTAGATAAATCTAGGTTTTCTTTGACTCTGCAGCTGGGGAGTTGGGGCTGAGTGCGGCCCTTTGGTGAAAGAGATGCCGTCTACTTACCATGACAGGTTTCTCTTTTTAACCAGCTGTTTGGGGACAAGAGCCAAGTCAGTTGGCTCTTCTGGTAGGGTGAAGATCTTATTTTCAGGACCTTATGACAGTGAATAATGAGGGCTAGATCATGCTTACATGCTTAATTGGGAACTGTTTTCCTTTAATATCTTACATCATACTATAGTTTTTTTCCTGTTGACGTGGGTCAGAGAAATTTGTTTATGGTGCAACCAATTGTGTTCTCCTCATTAGCATGAAGAATAAGTCCATGTTTTATTTCGTTTTCTTAATTTATTTTCAAAAGTGTCAACACTACTCAGAACAGTGTGACAAGTGTGGTAGGGAGTTATAAATCATTTAGTCAAGACTTTCCTTTACAATACAATTCTATATAGTTGTGCAGACATGCTAGTGATCTTTAATTTTTGACTCTGCTCTTTTCTTTTTATGTTCCTATTGACTTTATTCCAGGAAAGGCACATTAAACTCCTAGGGTCTATTAAATTATTTTTTTTCTGATAAATATTTTAGATGCTAACTTTGAGAGTAGTTTAAGCAGTAACATTTTCACTAAGACATCTCGGAAAATTTTACAAGCTTATTACAATATTCCAAGAGTGTTTTATAATGAAAGCTTTTTAAAAGGCTTTTGATTAGTCCATGACATGTTTTATTTATTTATGCAAGTTAGTACCATAACCAATGAAATTTATTGTTAAAGTGTAAAGTGTATAGCTTATTTTTTTTTACTAAGATTTTGACAATTGTATTTTTTTTTTCATGAAATTGAATAGAGAGCCAAGGTCAATGAAAACATAGTTTAGTCAGAAAATAATGTATTATATTGTTAGCACCAGGCTTTGGTGATGTGGAAGACATAAAAGACAGTGTTTGAGGCTAATAAATCAAAAAGGAAGACAGTCTCCAAAAATGGAAATATTTTCTTTTCTTTTTTTTCTTTTATATAGTAGTAGTATTTGGGGGCTTCCTTTGTGGCTCAGTTGGTAAAGAATCCACCTGCAATGTGGGAGACCTGGGTTCGATCCCTGGGTTGGGAAGTTCCCCTGGGGAAGGGAAAGGCTACTCACTCCATTGTTCTGGCCTAGAGAATTCCATGGTCCATGGGGTCACAAAGAGTCAGACAGAACTGAACGACTTTCACTTTCTTACTTAGTAGTAGTTAGACTAGTAAGTCGGAGACGGCAATAGCACCCCACTCCAGTACTCTTGCCTGGAAAATCCCATGGGCAGAGGAGCCTGGTAGGCTGCAGTCCATGGGGTCGCTAAGAGTCGGTCACAACTGAGCGACTTCACTTTCACTTTTCACTTTCATGCATTGGAGAAGGAAATGGCAACCCACTCCAGTGTTCTTGCCTGGAGAATCCCAGGGGTGGCGGAGCCTGGTGGGCTGCCGTCTATGGGGTCGCACAGAGTCGGACACAACTGAAGCAACTTAGCAGCAGCAGCAGGAGCCTGATGAGTCACTTAGAACAACAATGATTGTGGGAAGAAAATGCATCCTTCTGATTTGTTTGGACAATGCCTTTAAGTCAAAGACTTTGGAACGAGGAAACCATAACAATGGGATTTTGGAAAATCATGTTCCAAACCAGGGCAGAGGAGACCCAAAGAGGGCAGTGGGAAGTTCCAGGGAACAAACCAATGGATGGCCATCCAATATGAGGCCAAAATATCGCAGGAGGGCTGAGAGGGGCAGGGCAGCCTTTAAGGCCTATAACTTGTGCAGTCTCTGCTGCTGCATACTTGAAATGTTTAGTTTTTAAACAAGGGATTCCCTCATTTTATTTTGCACTGGACCCTGCAGATTATGTGAACATCCTGGTCAGGGATGCAGGCTTGGTGGAACACATGGGCTACAGACTTTTTCTAGGGCTAGCAGTCAAGCCCTGACTTCAGATGCTCCCATGTGAACTTGGCTCTTGAAACTCACCCACCCCTGAAAAAGTTGAGCCAGCCAGCCAGAGTTAAGAGAGAGGACTTTGCCAATTTACAATCAGAGCATTGCAAAGAGCAGCTGTAAGATGTATTAGACAAACCAAGCAGGGAGGGAGGAAACACGGAATACTCTCAGAAACCATAGACAATGAATGGGGCTCTGTGCTGCAAGCTTTCTCTAGCATTTCGATGTTAAAAAGATCCTAGCACAGAGGCATTGGGAACCCAGTTTTAAGGATAATAGCCCAGAGGTTCAGGAAGATGATCAGAACCAACGGTTCTAGTGTTAACACAAGTTCATGTGCCCAACGCATAGTGAGGCCAAATAAACTGAAACTTTGGAGTTTTGAGCAGAAAAAGGTTTATTGCAAGACCTTGCTAGGAGACAAGGTGGCTTGTACCCTCAAAAGCCAGGTAGGTGGTGGGAGGGAGGTTCAGAGGGAGGGGATGTATGTATACTTATGGCTGATTCATGTTGATGTTTGGCAGAATCTAACAGTGTTGTTAAGCGATTATCCTTCAGTTAAAAATAAACAAATTAAAAAAAAAAAAAAAAAGCCTGGAGCTCCCCGAAAGGTTTTGGCAAAGCACTTTTAAAAGCAGATGAGGATACCTGTTTTAGAAAGTGTATTTTCTTCACTTAACAAAATGCCATCTATATTGCTTGTTAAATCACTGAACTCTCCTTAAGCTGTGGTCTTTCTGATTGTTCCTTTTATTAGCTCAGCTTCTCAAGATACTCTGGAGTGTGAGGTAGAATTTCTGTGTCAGATTCAAAATGCTGTACACATTTTAAAGAAAAATCCCCTAATTTACTTATTCCACATTCCACCTTTTAAATGAATAAAGTGATTATTAGGCCTAAGTGTGAATAATGTTTAAAAAAAATAAAAAGCAGGTGAGGTGGCGGAGGGGTGCAGCTTACAACTTGTGCACAGCTTGTGCACAATTCTCGGATTGGCTGATGATGAGGAAACAGGGCGGAGTCACGGGGTTAACTTTGTCAGTCCTTGGGCTGCAGTCCATGGGGTCGCTGAGGGTAAATAGGCTCCAGGAGGCCTGGGCCTATGTGCTCCTGGTCAGCACGTAATTAACATCTTCTATTAGGTGAAGTGGTGGGAGAGAGTTCACATCTGCAAAACAACTCAGGAAATCTGCATCAAATACTATTATCAAAGTACGTCAGAAAGGAGCTAAAGCAGAGGACAAGGGGGAAGGCCCCATAGGCTCCTGCTCAGTTACGCTAGTAAGTGGTGACCTGGATTAAAATGCAGGTGTCTGGACCCCAAGTCCAGTGCTTTCCCCACTACGCCAGAGGACAGAGGGGAAGGCCAGGGGACCCAGATGTCCAGACTCTTCAGGCCAGAACATCCCAGGCCCAGCTCCACCTCTGAGCTGAATACACTGTCTGTGACCAAATCAGTTCACTCCAGACACCAGGAGGCCAGACCAGGCAACAGGGGTGTCTCTTTGGGTGGCCAGCTCTCAGCTGAGCCTGGGAGCCAGGCCTCAAGGGTGCTGATGGAAAAGTGTCCCTGCCTGGGCTCCCCTGGGCTCCCAGGGCTGTGGTCCCAAGATGCAGTGGGAAAAGGGCAGTGGCCGAGGTGAGGCCCGGGCTGTCCAGCCACTGCCCCAGGGGAGAGGGCTCCTCAGGGGACTTTCCTAGCAGCCTGTGAACGGGAGGCCTTGGTGGTTTGGGGGGACATATTTTGGGGTCAGACTGTCGCCACTTCCTGCCCCTGCATCCTTGCTGTGTGGGGTGCAAAGGCTGGGGCTTTTTCCCACCAGTCCCCTGCAGAGGGGGCACCGTGCCCTGGCCTCCAGGTGTGCCACAGGAATCCTGCAGCACTTTCTGCTATCTTAGGGGTCCCTATTGGGTCCCGCTTCTCTCTCTGAGCACAGCCCAGCTCTGTAGTCCTGAGCATAAAGCCAGAAATCACAGAGGAAGAGCCCCGTCTGGGAGTTAAGGCGGGGCTGTCTTCAGGGGTCCTGGTGTGGCAGCTCCCTTGTCCTTGACTTCTGGCTCCTCATCTGTAATGTGAGATGAGATGTGTGTGTGCATGTGTGTGTGTGTGTGTGTGTGTGTGTGTGTGTTAGTAGCTTAGCCATGTCCGACTCTTTGGTACCCCAGGGACATGGCTCCTCTGTCCTTGGAATTCTCCAGGCAAGAATACTGGAGTGGGTTGCTATGCTCTCCTCCAGGGGATCTTCCCAACCCAGATATTGAACCCAGGGCTCCTGCATTGCAGGCAGATTCTTTTACCATCTGAGTTACCAAGGAACCCAGTGAGATGCGATGGTTCACCCCAGTTGTCCTGGTAGTCCTCCTGAGGGCCGGCTGATTCGGCTCACACTTGACCCCTGAATACTCACAGGAACTTTACAAAGCGCATATTTTGGGTTCAGGGCATGACAGCTTAACAACCACAAAACTGAGGTGACAAAACATTCAAAATCCAAGTCCAGGTCTTGCCTACCAGGCCTCTGAGCTTCTGGTTTTGTGGGAGCTTTCTAAATTTTAGATGGGCCTGGCTCCTAGGGTGAGTGGTGGGTGCTTGACTCCACAGACTGTAGCCCACCAGGCCCCTCTGTCCATGAGATTCTTCTGGCAAGAATACTGGAGCTGGGTACCATTTCCTCCTCCAGGGGATTTTTCCAACCCAGGAATCAAACCTGGGTCTCCTGCATTGGCAGGTGAATTCTTTACCACTGAGCCACAGGGGAAGCAGCTCCTAGGGTGGGTGGGATCCAAATCCTTAGAGGCTGCGATGAGCCCTGCTAAGCTCTGTTTCCCTTGATCGTCATCAGAAAGGGCAGGGGGAGTGCCCCAGCAGTTCCCTCAGCAGTTATGGCCTGTTAAGGCCTGATCCAAAAGGCTACTGTTCCATGTCGGATGGAAGAGGGGGCTGTTTAGGATGTAGCTTGTGGCTGGGGCTCTGTTTGCACTTGGAGACCGAGAACGTCATTTAATGCCAAACCAGAGAGGGTCTCAGTAGCCATCCAGTGAGGCTAGCAGTAGGGCTGGATTATCTGGAGAGCCCTCTCTTGATACTCCAATGACCTTGAACTCAGAATACAATGGTCCACAGTGAGGTTCAAGCAAGTGTCTTTTGATAAAAGCTTCCTGAGTCATCCTAATATGAATCGCATTTCCAGGGAAAGAGTCACTGATTTAGGCCAACCTCCCCAAGTGGCCCAGTGGTAAAGAGTCCACCTGCCAAGCAGAAGACATGGGTTCAATCCCTGAGTCGGGAAGATCCCCTGGAGAAAGGAATGGCAACCCACTCCAGTATTCTTGCCTGGGAAATCCCATGGACAGAGGAGCCTGGTGGCTACACTCTAATGAGTTGCAGAGAGTTGGACACGACTTAGTGACTAAACAACAACCCCACATTTAACTTATTTTTCAACAGTGTTTTCCCCTTTAATATAGTAAATAGGTTACTTCTCCAATGGAAAAAAAGTTATAAAATTGGTTTGATCAAGCATTATCTTATAAATTTTCTTACTAAGAATACAATTAATCTACAATTGTAAATAACTTATTTCAATTCACCATTATATCAAAATTAAAAAGACAAGACCAGTAGTTTTTTTTTTCAAAATTATATATTTTTATTAAGGCATTTTTCCCTCTATGACTTTTCCCACATTCACTAATCTCAAATATATCTGTTAAAAATTTGTTTACGTAAAGAACTGAAATACATCATTTTGTGTATTGGTTAGTATTTCTATTGTGTCTTTTAAAAATCCTTTACATGCCCACATTATCCATGTTCGATTATAAATCTATTCTAATCAGACAGTGAGACTGCGCTTGTCTAAATCTCTTTGTAGCAGAATTGGTTAGTGATGCTAGTTATCAAAAAGTTATCTCTCTATATACAGAAAACCATATCATTTTTATCAGCTCAGTAGACCACAGAGCTTTCCACAAATAGCTCTGGACCCCAAGGCCAGTCTGACTATTGGTTAATGCAAATAAGCATAGAAAATGGAGAACATAGGCAAAACACTCTCCAACATAAATCACAGCAGGATCCTCTATGACCCACCCCCTAGAATATTGGAAATAAAAGCAAAACTAAACAAATGGGATCTAATTAAAATTAAAAGCTTCTGCACAACAAAAGAAACTATAAGCAAGGTGAAAAGGCAGCCTTCAGAATGGGAGAAAATAATAGCAAATGAAGCAACTGACAAACAACTAATCTCAAAAATATACAAGCGACTCCTGCAGCTCAAGTCCAGAAAAATAAACGACCCAATCAAAAAATGGGCCAAAGAACTAAAAAGACCAGTAGTCTTGAAAGAAGATAAAAATTAAGTAGAAACAGCATAGGAATGGAAAGAAAGATAGAGCTCACCAAAGATAAATAAAAATGACTGTTACCAAAGTCCAACAAAGGAGCCAGCATAGTGTGTTAAGAGTGTGGGCTCTAGTACCACACTCTTAACAAGGTATATATACAGTGTTATGTATGTATAACATAGAATGTATAACATAGAATGTATAACAATGCCACATTTTAGGTGGGAGAACTAAGGCCCAGAATGGGGAAGTGACCTGCCCCAAATTTCACAGAAAACCAACGGCAGAGCCCAGAAACCCTGTCTCCTGATTTTTGACCCTTTTTCTGCAGAAGAACCACACCTCCTTACCTGTCACAATTCCTGGATTCTTTCTTTTTTTTAGATTTTTAAAAATAAATTTAATTAGAGGACAACAATACTGTCTTAGTTTCTGCTCTACATCACCATGAATCAGCCATAGGTACATACATATGTCCCCTCCCTCTTGCACCTCCCTCTCAGCTCCCATCTCATCCCACCCCTTTGGCGGCAGTTTAGTCAATAAATCGTGTCCGACTCTTGCAACCCCATGGACTGTAGCCTGCCAGATTCCTCTGTCCATGGGATTCTTCAGGCAAGAATACTGGAGTGGGTTGCCATTTCCTTCTACAGGGGTCTTCCCGACCCAGGGATTGGACCCAGTTCTCCTGTATTGCAGGCGGATTCTTTACCAACTGAGCCATGAGGGAAGCCCCTCCCACCCCTTCAGTTGTCACATAGCACTGGGTTTGAGCTCTGTGATAAATATAGCAGATTCCCATGGCTATCTATGGAGAAGGCAATGGCACCCCACTCCAGTACTCTTGCCTGGAAAATGCCATGGACAGAGGAGCCTGGTAGGCTGCAGTCCGTGGGGTCGTGAAGAGTCGGACACGACTGAGCGACTTCACTTTCACTTTTCACTTTCATACATTGGAGAAGGAAATGGCAACCCACTCCAGTGTTCTTGCCTGGAGAATCTGAGGGAAGGGGGAGCCTGGTGGGCTGCCGTCCATTGGGTCGCACAGAGTCGGACACGACTGAAGCGACTTAGCAGCAGCAGCAGCATGGCTATCTATACATATGGTAGTGTATATGTTTCAATGTTACTCTTTCAATTCCTCCCTCCCTTCTCCTGGGCTCTTTCAAACCCCCTGGTCCTACCACCTTCTTCCATTCACTGAGTCCTGCAGGTTCCGGCACAGGCCCTCCGTGCAAACCACAAACCTGGCCTCATCCCAGGCCTGAGCAAAAGATGACTTAAGGCTTCCTTAAATCATGACTTAAGTCATGACTTCCTCCACTGACAACAGGCCCAGGTCCCAAGGCTCGAGCCCAGGAAACAGGGGCTTGTGAATATGGCCCAGGTCCTCCAGGCTCCATTTCCAGACTCTCCCTGCAGGCCCATTTCCTTCCCCACTGCCAGATGCATCCGCTCCACGTCATCCGTTAGCAAGTCATCCAACAATTATTCAATTTTCCTTAAGGGATACGCCACGTTTAATTCTCAAACAAGCCTGTGAGCAAATGGCATTATTTCGAGATGAGGCTGAGAGGTTAAGAAAGGAAAAGAAGTCACACAGATGGTGTACAGAGGAGCTGGGGCTGGGGCCAGGCAGAGCCCACTCTCATAACCACACACAGCATGCTATCCAACCCCCACCCCCCACCCCCACTCTGGTAAATTCCACCTTCATCCTTCCAGGCCCAGTCGAGATGCCACATTGCACCCCAGTGAGCGCCTCCTTCCCCCATCCTGGACACATGCAGAGCCTGGTCTGCATATTACAGCAGCCCTGACCATCGGTACCCACTTGTTGGTTGGCATATCTGTTTCCCTTTCGAGACCCTGGCTATGTGGTCAACTCTCCTTTCTCGCCTGACTGCCTGAGTACCAAGCAGGCCCTCAGAAGATGTTTGCTGAGTGACTGAGTGAGTAAGTGAATAGATGAATGAATCAGCACATCAGAAATTGGGATCTGTCACCAGCATCCCACGTGTGGAATGGTGCCCATCAACACACTCGGGAAGTGGTCCGATTGCGTGTGCTACGGGGTCCAGAGAGTACAAACCAGCAAAGGGTTTGGGCCAGAGCTGTTCACCCTAATATTGTCACTTGCTACCATAGGACTCCTTTCACCTACAGAGCTGTTCACCCTAATATTGCCACTTGCTCCCCGTAGGACTCCCTTCACCTCCAGGGCATCAGCTACTCGTCTACGGCAGGGGGATGACAAGAGTCACTGTGAGTCCACCCTGGACGGGGTGCTGGGGCATGAAATGGGAACCATGACAGAGGCACTCCTGCCCTTCAGGAGCTTCCAGACAAGAGAGGGGTGTGGACCACCAGGCAATTCCTAGAGTGCAAGGTGGCTGCTGTGGGAAGTGAGCCTGCTTCATGCTGTCACTCGGTGGTGGGGTGGGGTGGGGGGCAGCCTGCACAGGGTCTGCCAGATAAAACTGGAACAAGCATCTCAGGCAGACGGGGCAGTGAGTTCCCAGCGTATGTGGGGCTAGAGCTCTGGGGACCACATCGTCCAGGACTGTGTAAGCTGAGCCAAGACATTTGGACCTCACTTCTGAACAATGGGTTGAGTGGCTGTCACTCAGGAGCTCCATGGCTGTGGACACAAATTGAAAAGCTGGTACATGGATGGACCTGGAGACTGTCATCCTGAGTGAAGTAAGTCAGACAGAGAAAGAAAAATATCATATGACATCCCTTATGTGAGGAATCTGGAAAGAAATGATATAAATGAATTTATCTACAAAACAGAAACAGGCTCATAGGCACAAAGAATAAACTTATGGCTGCCAGCAGGAAAGGATGGGGAGAAGAGATACTAGGCAATTTGGGATGGACTATACACACAGCTATATTTTAAATGGATAACCATCAAGGATCTACTGCCTAGCACAGGGAACTCTGCTCAATGTTACGTGGCAACCGGGATAGGAGGGGAGGCTGGGGCAGAATGGATACATGTATATGTACAGTTGCTATCCAACGGGACAGGTCCCTTTGCTGTCTACCTGAAACTATCACAGCATTGTTAATTGGCTACTCCAATATAGAATAAAAAGTTAAAAAAAAAAAAAAAAACCTAGTGACCATCTCTGCTGTGTCATTCTTTGGGCATCCCCGGGTCGCGGCTGCTACAAGAGACGCTTGATGCCTCGTTCGCTTTGTCCCTGAGAGCTGGTTCACACAGGCCTCCTTAAAAGCACAAAGGGGCTGAATGTTAGAGGGACGCTGGGGGACAAGGGAACCCAGGCAGAGGGTAAGAGATGCTGGAAAGCACAAGAAAGCATTTTCAGTTCAAGGGTTTTAAGTGCTGGGGGCACTGTGGCTGGGCTTGTGCTTACGGGAAGCGGCTGGGTGCAGACGTGGGGATACTGCTCCTGGAGGGGACACTGAGTTCCTGGGCACCCAGTAACCCAGGATTAGAAAGAAACCAGGATGCGGGTCTGGATAGGGAAGTGGTGCCACTGCCTGGGTCCTATAATGAAGCCCCAGGTGGTCCAGGACTGAGGGACAGAGAGGGAGGGGGGTGTGGTTTTATTGAGCCTCTACAATGTGTCAGGCCCCGGGGTAAGCACTTCCCTGTACTCTGCAGCTTGCAGGACACGAGGTCTATTCTCAACCACTGACCACAGCTCCCAGGATGTGCCTCCTGCAGTGAGCTATAAGCCCCAGGGGGCAGGCCTGGTATCCGTCTTGTGCCTGCTGTGTCCCCAAGACCTGACATATTTTAGGTACTCTATGGTGATTTTTTTTTTAAATTTTAAACTTTTAATTTTGTATTGGAACATAGCCATTTAACAATGTTGTGATAGTTTCAGGTGGACAGCAAAGGGGCTTGTCCCTACATGTACATGTATCCATTCTCCCCCAAACTCCCCTCCCATCCAGGCTGCCACATAACATTGAGCAGAATTTCACATGCTCTCCAGTAGGTCCTTGTTGATTATCCATTTTAAATAGATCAATGTGTACAGGACCACCCCAAACTCCATAACTATCCCTTCTCCCCGCCCTTCACCCCAGGCAATCCTAAGTTCATCCTCCAAGCCTCCGCAGTAATTTTGGATGATCCAACTTTCTTTTCCTCTCTCCTCCTTCCTGCCCTTCTTAGTTTTCTCTCTCGCTTCCTTTCTTCCTCCTGTGTTCCAAGACAAGTTGAGCCATCTCATTGAATCCTTTAAAGAGCCCGAAGTTAGGTTATGGTTGGGGAGTTTATTTTGAAAACAACAAAGAGTTTTACCAGACCCGTTAGGCAGTAGATTTGAAGAAGGAAGGAATTAAGGCTCGGAAGTGTTAAGTTACTTACCCAAAGTCACACAGCTAAAAAGGAGTGGGGCTGAAATCTGACCCAGTTGCTTCTGAGGCCAAACACACTTCCTCCCTGAATGAGAGAACTCAGAAAATTTGGCCCCAGACATGGACAATGGGAGGCCAGGATTCCCACAGGTGTGTGATGTCAGGCAAACGACACCTCCCACCATTGGTTTCTACCAGGTCTGAAGAATCAGGCTGAAAAGTAACTAGAGAGGTGGGATGCAGGGCCAGGCTCCAGTGCCCCCAGGCCAGCAGGGTTTAGGCAAGAACCTGGGGAGGAGGGAGGAGGTGATCTTAAGATGAACTCACACCATTTGAGTTCTGTCTGACCTCTACCCATCCTCAGTAAATTGGTCCCCACTTCACCAAAGATGACTAATAAGAAAACCTTTCTACAGGCACACTGTTAGTTTTTAAACTTCTAACTAAGAAAAGGGTCGTTCTCATGAGAAACTGATTCAATGCTGATGCTGCAGACCATTTCTTATCTCTCCATCATCTATGCAGTTCTGACCCATCTCATTCAAGGCCGTGAATTTTTTATTGAGTTATTACTTGGCCTGTACTTTGTGTCAGGCCTGGGCAAGAAGAGATGGCATTGGGGTTGGGGAGGTATCGTGTGGGATGCTAGATTTCCGTGTGGTAGGCACCTCAGGCGGTACCTTTTACTGCTGCGGGAGCTGGGAAACGGGGAGGCGTGACTAAGTCTTTCTGTCTTCTCTTTTCCTGTCCTGGGTTTGCGGTGGCCACAATGAGGGGGAGGAGGGGAAGTGAACTGCTGGAGGGGCAGCCCCGTCCTTGTCTCGAGTGGGCTGGGCAGCAAACCCAGAAGGAGGGGAGAATGAAAAATTTCCTGGGTGGCCACCTGGCTCCTCACTGTGTCCCAAGTGAGTCTAAAGGATCTGCGGTTACCTTTGGCCAACTGACGACGTCCCTTTATCTCCTTCCTCTTTGAGACCCACTAAAGTGACAGTCAAGGAATAAAAAAGGATCAGTCTGTGAGGGCACAGGGAATAGGAGAGTGACTACAGTGTCTTCGAGATTTCAGCTGCTTTAAGTACTTTTTGGGTAGCAAGCAGCAGCTGGTCAATGAAAGAACTGATGGAGCAAGGCAACCATTAGCTCTGGTCCTTCATGAAAGTGTGTTCTCAGAGGTGGCTGCATGTGGTGGTCAGATGGCCAGACGCTTCGGGGTCCACCATTCCATCTGTGCAGTGAGGTCTCAGTATAACCTTGGCAAAGTCAGTTTCTTCCTACTGAGACTCATTTTTTCCCATCAGTAATAGGAAGAGACCTTACTGAATTCTTATCTGCTGGTGCCTGAACTACCTTGAGTTTCCCATTCCCACCCCCCAACATGTACAGGCACATTTGTTTTGATGCCGCTTCTGAAATGGAGTGAAGGTATTTTTGCATTTTTTTTCCCTCTCCCAGGACACTTTTCAAGTCACCTGCTGCAGGTGGTCTTCAAGGGGAATTTCATCTCTGACATGCCAGGACTCCCACCCAGGTGTTAGGATGAAGAATACATGGAATGGAGGAGTTGTGAGGATGTAAGACCTTCATGTGGAAGAGCCAGGCACAGAGGGGCTTCAAAGGGAGCTGAAGGACTCTTGGCTGGGGATGGCAGAAGGGGCTTTAAAGAGATGCTGGTGTTTGTAATGGGTAGAAAATTCACAGAGGGAGACAACGAGGAGGGCCCTGTGGGTGGAGCTTACAGTGGCAGCAACTCCTGGAGATAAGAAAGCATGTGACATCTGCAGAGAGTTGCAAATATTGTAACTACAGGAATCCATGGAGACATCCCCTGAGTTACAAATGGCCAGGTCAGCAGTTTGCACTTCAGCCTACTGACCATGGGAAACTGTCAAGTTGGCATCGTGATTTTTTGAATAATTAATTAGTTCATTAACTTGACTGTAATGGGGCTTAGTTGCAACACCCAGGATCTTCGTTGTGGCCTATGGACTCTCTAGTTAGTTGCAGTGCATGGGCTCAGTTGCTCCACAGCATGTGGGATCTTAGTTTTCTGATCAAGGATTGAACCCTGATCTTCTTAATCACTGGACCACCAGGGAAGTCCCAGCCTTGTGACTTTTAAAAAATTTATTTATTTTTAATTGAAAGATAATTGCTTTACCGTATTGTATTGGTTTCTACCAAACATCGACATGAATCGGCCATAGGTTTACCCATGTCCCCTCCCACTTGAACCTCCCCCCGACCTCCCTCCCCATCCCACCCCTCCAGGTTGTTACAGAGCCCTGGTTTGAGTTCCCTGAGTCACACAGCAAATTCCCATTGGCTATCTATTTTACATATGGTAATGTACGTTTCATGTTACTCTCTGTACATTCCCCCCTCTCCTTCCTCCCCCCACCCCCACCCCCGTGTCCATAAGTCTATTCTCTGTGTCTGTGTTTCCATTGCTGCTCTGCAAGTAGGCTCATCCGTACCATCTTTCTAGATTCCATATATATACGTCAGTATACGATATTTGCTTTTCTCTTTCTGACTTACTTCACTCCGTATAATAGGCTCTAGGTTCATCCGCCTCGTTAGGACTGACTCAAATGTGTTCCTTCTTATCAACGTTGTGATTTTAATACACAGATATGGGCCAGCTACCTTTCTTGAGCACCTAGTATGTGCTACTTATTCCATGCATCTGCACTGTACACCAAGTCTTCAAGACCTGGCCACTCGGTCGCTGGGCAGTCACATATCTCTCTGGCCATTTCCTCACTGTCCTTCATGCCTAGCTGTGTTTACACAAGCTCCTTCCTCTATGGACAGGCCCCTTTCCACTTAACAGCCTTCCTGCTGGAGACTTTGCTTGAAGAACATTCCTCTGGGAGGCCTCTCTGCTGTGGGCAGTTCCCAGGCCTCCCCTGCGCCCTCCACATGGCACATGCGCTACTGTTCTTGCACCAACTGGCTTTTCCTTACTTATCTGTGAGTCAAAGGGCAATGACTTTCATTTTCTTGTTAGCTGTCTTCCCTGAGGCTACCCAAGGACCGAGAACAGGGCAGGCTGTTGAAAATATTGTGATTGGGAAAATAGAATTTGCAGCTATCTGGGCCAGGCCCTTGACATAAAACATAGCAGATCTTATTTTTTAAATTTACTTATTTTTTAAAATTACTTATTAGTACTTATTCGGCTTTGTTGGGTCTTAGTTGCAGCACAGGGGATTTTTAATCTTCATTGAGGCATGTAAATTCTTAGCTGTGGCATGCGGGGTCAGATTCCCTGATCAGGGATCAAACCCGTGCCCCTGGAACTGGGAGCACAGAGTGTTAGCCACTGGACCACCAGGGAAGTCCTAGCAGATCTTACTTAATGCTCCTGCACACCCGTGAGACTTGAGTTGCTCTTGCCATTTTGCATGAGAGATGTGACTTAGGTGAGTTTATGCATCCGCTGATTTGCAGATGTGGTATTTAAACCCAAGTGTGTCTCCTCTGTGCTGCTGCAGAGCTCCTCTGCTCCGTCATGTTCCTGGGACAGTGACTCCATTGATGGATGAAAAGACATGAGGTCAGAGGAGACAGAGGCCACTTCCTCTCATTCAATGTTCTCTAGGCCCTACTCAGCTGGGACAGCTTCTACTCGGCCTCTCAAGATCCTTATCTGCACCTGTGCCTGGGGAATTTTTCCTATACCTCTCACACCTCCCAGGAGAGTTGGAGAAAGGCGTTTTCCACGTGGTCACTGGACGTGAGTAACTGTGGCTTCCCCACCTCTGCACCGGGGGTTGGAAAACCCCACCCAGGTCTTCTGATAAAAGCCCTGGGCCCTGAAGGATAGACCAGAGGAGAACTCTTTGCTTCACCAGACTCACTGAGACCCTTGCTGTGAGGTCTGAGCCGGACAACCCGAGATGAAGCTCATCATCGCCGCACTGGTGTGCCTGCTGCTGGCCGGGATGTGGTTACAGGATGTGGACGCCAAGAGCAGTGAGTTTGACTGGAGTCACTTAGGGGAGGGCGGAGACTCAGACGGGCACTCTGGGGTTGCAGGGTGGGGGAACAGGTTCACCTTGAGCTCCCTGCCTCCATCTCCACTCCTTCGGGAAGAATTCTCCCCGAAGAGGAGGAAGGGAGGTCTTGGATGGGGGCAGGGGGCCAGCAAAAGAAACGTGAATCTGTAGTCCACACTGACCACTGAGCAGCTCGCTTCAGTCAAAGGAGGTCTGCTTCGTCTAGACCCTGCAGCCTGATGGATGGAAGTGGTGAGGTCATTTAGGCCAGCTGGAGGCCTGAGGTCCAGAGGAGGGACTGATAGGGGTCTTGCCTCCACCAGGCAGAACCTGAGGTCAGGACAGATTGGCTAACCTTGGGCAAGTCACTTGACCTCCCAAACTCTGGTTTTGCCATCAGTAAATTGGGATTTGATTATGCCTACCCTCTAAAGCTGGTGAGAGAATACTGACCTAACGACAGACATATGACATAGGCTTTGCAAGCAGTCAAACTAGGAGGTCCGAAATGCAAGTCCTTTGAGGGGGTTGCAAACCGGCAGAGTGGAACTTGGGGGTCAGAGCTGTGAGCAGGGTAGAGGACCTTCTGGAGTGGCTGGGGGTGGGGGAAAGCTTGGCGGTTCCCAGAAGCTCTTTCCTGATCACTTCTTCAAGTTTAAGCTCCTAGCACAGTCTCTAATCCTGCCCCAAATAGCAGACTGCAGTTGAATCAGACTCACCAGGGCCCCAGGGCCCTTGAACCCAAATGTGGGGGCAGAACCATGCACTAGCGGGGGGATGTCATAGCTAGAAGAGCCTTTAGAAATCAGTTTTAAAAGTCTTGTTTTACAGCTGGGAGGTCTGGAGTTCAGAGGAAAGGCTCATCTTGATCAAAGCCACACAGCTGTTTTGTCTGAGCCTGGGATCTGAACCCCAGTGTCCTGATTCTGCCTGAATACAGAACGAGGTGGCTGATGAGACACTAGGGTCCTTTGGATGTGGCCCCAAAGCCTGAGCCTGTCCCGGAAGCGTTTTTTTCCCCCTCCATCCTGGGTGAGAGGAACTCAGAATGGGTTGAGAAATAAATGCAAGCCATTCTTGTGCTTCTCTTCTAGTGCATGTGCCATCCTCCAATTGCTGTTTCAGAACGGTGAAGGGAAAAATTTCTCCCAAGAAAATCCAGTGTTACAAGAACATCAGCTCCACCTGCTCCTACAACGACCGTCTGATGTAAGAAATGTATCCTCTTCCGTCCCTAACTTGCTTCTCCAGAGAACAGAAACTGGCCCACCTGGGATTAGAGCAGCAGACGCTAGATGGCGATGTTCCACTAGATTAAGGTGTTTTTTTTTTAACCACGCCATCGAGCCTGCCAAAACCTTGGGTGCAGAGCCAAGAGTGGACTCTAGGGGGAGCACCTGTGCTCCCGCAGTGACATGGGTTTCTTAAAGCTCCAAGGCGCCAAGTATTGTATCTTAATATTTTATGCCCAGAGCTTAAAAGCTCCAGGCACCACTGTGTGATGGTACGAGTGAGGGAGGTCTCAATTAGTTCCTGTCTCTAGATTTGCCATCCTATAACCTTGGGTGACTCCGGGCAGGTAATTTTTCTGAACCTGATTATCTGAGTAGCTCTCGGCACTCCTGAGCTGTGAAGTGGCATAACCACGATAGCTGCATCACAGGGTCCTTACCAAGCTCCAAGGAGGTATCTTACGCTTGACACGCAGTGTCTGTGAGACATGAGACACTTTCAAGTGTATTATCTCAGTCAGCTAACTCTCCTGGGGCACGCATTTTCATCATCATGAAAACTGAGGTTCAGGGAATTAAAGAAATTTGTCTAAGGTCGTGCAGATAACTAAAGGCAGAACTGATCTATGGTTTTTGGACAACAGCCAAGTTTGAGAGGTGGACAGATCAGAGAAGAAACACATGTGCACACACACAATCCCCCAAAGCAATGATTGCTGCTAAGTCGCTTCAGTCGTGTCCGACTCTGTGCGACCCCATAGACAGCAGCCCACCAGGCTCCCCCGTCCCTGGGATTCTCCAGGCAAGAACACTGGAGTGGGTTGCCATTTCCTTCTCCAATGCATGAAAGTGAAAAGTGAAAGTGGAGTCGCTTAGTCGTGTCTGACTCCTAGCGACCCCATGGACTGCAGCCTACCAGGCTCCTCCATCCATGGGATTTTCCAGGCAAGAGTACTGGAGTGGGGTGCCATTGCCTTCTCCGAAGCAATGATTAGGGGGTTGCAAATGGATACAGACACATGAAAAGGTGGAGCAGGTGAACTCTCAGAGATATTCCAGGAGAGGATTTGTTCCCATGCTAAGAAGTTGCCTACAGCCTTTGCTGTTCCCTGATACACTGAATCCACCAAAAGGGTCCAGGAAATGCGATTTAAAGAACTACCACCCCACCCCACCCCTGCTGAAGCTTGGGTGTTCCTCCCAGTGTCCACATCATAGATCTTATGGAACACTTCATTCTACAGGAGAACAGCTCAGGGGTGCCCAGGAGCGATGTGGGGGTCATGGGGTGGGGCGTGATGTGTGTGTGGCACCCAGGGCTGACTCAGGTGACTCAGTCCCTCTTCTATTCTCTGCCCACAGATTCAAGCTGACTGGAGGCCTACAGTCTTGTGTCTTGCAAAAAGATTTATGGGTTCAGGCTTATTTAAAGAGGATAAACCTCTGCCAGTGAAAGGAAATGTGAGCTGATCCCTTCTCATCCTGGACTCAGGACACCACGTGGCTTCACTTGTCTAACTTCACACCAGTCCTTCTTCCCCCATCTTCACCCGGTCACGCCAAAGGGTCTGCTGGGTTCTAATAAGCTATGTTGTTGCACTTTATATATTTAAATTCTAGAATCTTTAAGTTCTGTCCCCCACCCCCTCTGTGCCTCTTAGACCCCACAGGGATTTCAAGGTGCAAAGTTGATTGACATTGAGGGGCTGGGCCCAGGGGGTGGAGAGGAGGGAAGCAGGTTGGAATTGGTGCCCTGGGAACTGACTTCTTTTATTATTATTTAATTTTTGTTGGAGTATAGATGCTTTACAATGTTGTAGTAGTTTCTACTGTACAGCAAGGTGAATTCTTGACACTGTGGAACTGACTTCTTGTCAATAGAAGCCAATAAATGACTCAACACAACTCTGCTGACTGCCTTTGTCCTGGGGGAATAAACGTTGATTTGGGTTGTGATGTAGATGCTCTGTGGGGCTGGGTCCCCATTTGCATGCTCTCCGCCCCCGCCCTGCCCTGCCCAGAGGGTTTGGAGGCTATTGTTATCCAAAAGTCACAGCTGCCCTAGCTGGGAGGGGGGGCGGCGGGGGAGGGGAGGTGGGCGGCGGGGAGGGCATGCAGGGGGGTTGCCATCTGCCTGTTGCTAGCCCTGCAGTAGAGAGGAGGTGGCTAAGGGCTGGAGAGATTGACACCTACAGGCCTGAGGACACGTAGCAAGTCAGGAGCAAATCTGGCCTTAGAGCTCAGGGTCCCTGCTGTGGTCAAGTCATGTCCTACTGCTTGCTAACTGCTAAGTCGCTTCAGTCGTGTCCGACTCTGTGCGACCCTATAGACGGCAGCCCACCAGGCTCCCCCGTCCCTGGGACTCTGCAGGCAAGAACACTGGAGTGGGTTGCCATTTCCTTCTCCAATGCATGAAAGTGAAAAGTGAAAGTGAAGTCGCTCAGTCGTGTCCGACTCTTAGCGATCCCATGGACTACAGCCTGCCAGGCTCCTCCGCCCATGGGATTTTCCAGACAAGGGTACTGGAGTGGGGTGCCATTGCCTTCTCCGTCGAATATGCCTTTGTTGTTCAGTTGCTGGCAATGCTCTTGGCAAGTGCCCGTTTGTAGTTGACACTGGTCTCCCTAGTCTCCCTAGAGTCGCAGGTTACACACGTTGGAGCATGTGATTGCCCCTTTTAAAGGGACAGGGCCCCTTCTTCCTCTTTGTCCCCTGGGGGTTCACCTGTTTCTTCTCGAGACTACCTCCCTCCTCTGGATGACCTCTGTTAGCATCTCCATCAGACATGGACCCACCTGCCTGGACCCTCCCCAGAAAGGATCCTGCTAATTAACTCTCCAGGCCCTGTCCAGTGGACACAGGGTCCCTCTGCCATGCTGTGCCAGGCAGTCACTTGGCACATGGGGACTTGGAAAAGAGTTCTACCCTGGAAGGCAGTGTAAGCAACTTTTGGCAGAAAAGAGCTCTCTTCAGGAGGCCACTTTTGTCTTGTCACTGTCCTTAAACCAGGCATCCCATGCTCTATCATCTCCAGCCTTAGCACACCTTTCAAATCTTTTGATCATACAATAGGTTACCTAACTTGTTGCTTTTTCCATAGATCAGAGAAGTAGAAATAAAGAGTAAGTAACAGATAACCAGATCTCTTCCCCAGTTCTTCTCATTCCTTCAGGCATCTCGAGATTCGATGTCAAAAGATAGCATCTAAAAAAAGATCATGAGCAGTCGACAAGCATTGCACACCATGGGGGATGGTGAGGACTCTGACTGCCATCCCATCCCAATGATTAATTGAGATGACTTTCCTGTTTCCCTTTAGAAGCTTTCATGGCTGAGCAGAATCTTCCAAGATGGTTTTGGGGGGGACCCTGAGTCCACCATCTCCCCAGATTGCTGGCATGCTGATTAAAGGCAATTTTCCTTTCTGTCAACACTTGAGAGTTTGGTTTTGTAGGCAGCCTTTGTAGGCAGCCCTTTTGTAGTGGCTCACAGTCTCAGGTTTCATGGTGATGGGATTAGTTTCCGGATTGTCTTTAACCAATCATTCTGACTCAGAGTCCTTCCTGGTTCAGCCAAGATGGATGCCAGCGAGAAGGATTCTGGGAGGTGGTCGGACACGTGGTGTCACTTTTTGACATTTCCTGAACTGACTCCATGGACGTGAGTCTGAGTGAACTCCGGGAGTTGGTGATGGACAGGGAGGCCTGGCGTGCTGTGATTCATGGGATCGTAAAGAGTCGGACACGACTGAGCGACTGATCTGATCTGAACTCTCCCAGTTGGTGGTGGCTTATTAGTTTTGTGTTCCTTACTGCAAATTGTTACTATGGTGCCTGGCCAGGGTGGGCGGTTTCAGTCAGTGTGCTTCCCCTAACACCCTCTAGCCAACCCTGTCCTGCCCTTGGGCCCTGCTCCAGACTACTCTTCCTAGCATCTCCCACCCTCCGCCCTCCCCATTGCTCCAAGGCCTTCAGAGCTGAGTCCAAACTCCCATCTTGACATTCCAATTCCTCTGTAAGCACGTCTGAACCTTCCTTTCCAAAGGTCTGCAGCTTTTCCTTTCTGAATCCTACATGCCAACTATCTAGGGGTGTTCGCTGCAAGCCCTCTCCCCTCTTTTCCATCCTGCATCTCTTCCACAACAGTCTCTGCTCTGCCAGTGCTACACCATCCTCCAAGGCCCATTGTCTCCAAGTCCCACGTTAGATATCAAATCCGATACTAATCAGGGCTGTGTCATCTATTTCCCCCTGGGACTCTAGTATACTTAATGGCTGCATTACTCCCGGGTGGAGGACTACTCAGAGCTGGGAGGCAGGGGCGCAAGGAGACCCGTTGGAAGCTGATGCTGGGGACGGGAGCCATTGTTCTAGAATATCCTGAGCTGGTGAGCCAGACCCTCCGTGACATACAGATGAGCCCAGTTAAGTCACACAGTCAGGGAGGGTCTGGCTACACCTGTAAGTAGCGCGCCTCAAAGCGCCCCCTACTGGATGGGAGTTATCCCTGAAGAAAACACTACTGCTGTATTGGAGATTTTATTTATTTATTTATCTGGCTGCACTGGGTCTTAGGTGCACTGTGCAGGATCTTTAGTTGCAGCATCTGAAATGCTTAGCTGTGGAATCTGGGATCTGGTTCCCTGAGCAGTGATCGAAACCAGGACCCCTGTGTTGGGAGTATGGAGTCTTAGCCAATGGATCACCAGGAAAACCGCTGCATTTGAGGTTTTAAACAAAATGTATTTTCTGCAAAAAAAGTCAGTGGTCCTAAAACTGTACACATCTTTCCATAATAACTTCCCTGTTGGCTCAGGCAGTAAAGAATCTGCCTGCTAATGCAGGAGACCTGGATTTGATTCCTGGATCAGGAAGATCTCCTGGAGAAGGGAATGGCTTACCCATTCCAGTATTCTTGCCTGGAGAATTTCATGGGCAGAGGCGCCTACAGTTCATGGGGAGGCAAAGAGTTGGACATGACAGAGTGACTAACACTTCCACGCTTTTCCATAATAATATATTAAGCAATACCTCACACTCACCAGGCACTGTCCTTCTTAGATTGCAATGGCCCTTCAAACCCATGGCTCTCTAGGCATGTTCCCTCCCCACTGGGGAGGTAAGCAGGAGGGAGACCCACTGCCCATAGCTTACAGGAGAAGGAGCTGGGGCTCCTGACAGGAATCAAGTGGCTCAAGACCTTACTTTAAAAAAAGAGATCACCAATATTCAAAATAAGTCCTCAACCAGCCACAATCCAAATAATACTAAATATTATTTAAGACATGGTATATTTTGTATCATGAAACCAAAAGGACTCCATTTGAAAATTAAGGTCAGATTAGTCCAGGGTAGGGACAGGAGGCCCTGGGGACTGGGGAACATTTCTCATCCTCTGGTTTGGTCTTAGTGTGGCCAGAAGAGTTCAAGTCTTCAGGGTATGATTTTTTAAAAACACATTTAATATTTGAATATTTAAATATTTAAAATATTTATTTATTTGGCTGTATCGGATATTTGTTTCCCCATGAGGGATATTTCATTGTAGTGCACAGACTCTCTAATTGTATTGCACAGGCTCAGTAATTGTGGCCTGTGGGGTTAGTTGCTCTGTGGCATGTGGATGTGGGATCTTAGTTCCCGGACCAGGGATCGAACCCATGTCTCCTGCATCGCAAAGCAGATTCTTAACCACTGGACCACAAGGGAAGTCCCGGGTATGAGTTTTTGATCCAGGCTTTTCACATAATTCTCCTTTGGGTTGGCACTGGTTGGTTCTGAAGCTGTGGATGAGGGTGGGCTGGCAGGGTCAGGTGACATGCTGGAGGGTTTTATCTCAGGGATGACTCCTTAGATGCTAAAACCCGTCAGGCCCACCTGCTACAGGGGAGGGGTCCTCTCTGGGACAGGAAGTCAGAGGGGAGTAGTAGGGAGAGACCCTCTGGAGGTGGTCACTGTGCTTGCCAACTGCCCTCCCCCCAGGAGAAGCTGGCCAGGCATCCACCACAGTAACCACAGAAGTGTGAGCTGACACCCATTCAGGGAGCAGGATGTGGGGTGTTACCAGCCCTCTCTGGGCCTGTCCCTGGTGTAATAATAGGAAGTTTTGGATTACATAGTCTGGTTGGATCTTATCCCCTGAGTGTAATGCCTCAAATTTGTCTGATGTCTGTCTGGTGAGGCAGAACTTAGACTGAGGGGATAGAGAAGAGGATGTGGAGTGGGGGAGGGGTAAGATAAGGTGGGAGTGGAGGGGAGCAGAATTTTTCTACTTACATGACAGCTTCCCGGGGACCCTGGCTGCTGACAATGCGATCGCTCTTCAGCTTCTGAGAGGGAATCTTCTGAGGTTTCTTTAACCAAGAGGAACCTGCTGTTTCTTATGGTTAAATGGGAAACAGCAGGTGACCAGGACATGGAGCGTGTCTAGAAATAAAAGTCACAAAGAAAAAGCATTGGAGGAGATGCCAGGTTGTTCTTAGCTTGAATGCGGCAGGGGAAGGCGAGCACAGAGGTAGAAGTGGGTCTCATCCACCCCAGGTCCAGTGCTCCTGCCCACCGCCCTGAAGGCAGGGTAAGGCCAGGAACACATGCCTCAAGATTTCTGAGGTTGATCCGCATGGAGGGGACACATCATTGCTGATTGAGGAAGGTCGGTGTGACGGGACTCGGATATGGACCCCAACCTACAGGGTTTGGAAAGAGTCATTGTATCTAGATGCCAAGTTATGTCTGACTCTTTTGCCACCCCATGAACTATAACCCACCCAGCTTCTCTGTCCATGGGATTTCCCACACAAGAATACTTGAGTGGGTTGCCATTTCCTTCTCCAGGGGTTCTTCCCAACCCATGAATCCTACCCGCATTCCTACAGTCACAGGTGGATTCTTTACCATCTGAGCCACCCGGGAAGCCCTTGGGAAGATTAGCTGGCATCAAAGAACAGGCCTTGGATTTGGAGTGGGCAGTGTAGGCTTTATTCTGGCTCTGCCGTGGCCTGGAGGTGGGAGGGGGCAGGCAGGATGCCTGCCGTCCCCAGCATGGGCTCTCGCTTCTGTCTCCAGAATTAGAAGTTGAAACCTTGAGGGTCCCTGGTGCTCTGATAGGGTGGGAAGTGAAGGGCTTTGTTTTAGGCTTTCCTAGAAGACGAGAAACTGAGAGTGAGAGAGGAAGGGAAGAGGGAAGAGAGATTGAGCTGACCTGGCTGAGTCAGCACCTGGGTGCTGAAGGCATCTGCTGGGAGCCGCAGACCCAGAGATGCTGTGGAGACCTTCCCGTGGGAAGGGGCGGATGCCAACATCACCCTGAAAGCTATTGGTTTCTGATTTTGTCTGATTTTGTCTCAGCCCTGCGGTAGCTCTGGCTGCCCTGCCTGCCTGTGTAAGTAGCAGAGAGGATGGGGTAGCAGGGATCGCAGAGGGATGTTTGCCTGGCTGGGGTCATGGTCAAGTCAAGATGGAAAGGGTCTTGAGTCTGCTAAGCTGGAGACTGAGCTGCCAAATTGTTTTCCAGGAAATGCAAGATGGAAGTTGTGAAAGATGTAGCCGGGTAGGCACTGCCTCCGCCTTAGCTGCTCAGACTGCAGAAAGGAAGATGGAACACGTATGTGCTGGCAATAGCCCTAGGAAGTGACCCTAGGAGCTGCTGTCTCCAAATGAAACGGGAAACCATAGAAAATACCTCTGGTGCTAGGGACTTTCCCCTATTACGTATTTAGTCCTGACAAGGTAAGTACCATTTATAGATGCGGACACTGAGGAGCAGAGAGCTTAAGTAACTTGCCCAAAGAGTCATGGGGAGTAAGGGGTGAGGTTGGGAGAAACAGCTGTAAGTTTACATATAATCACCAAGAGTTTCATGTCACTGATGTCTTTTTCCAAGATAAGTGCTAAGTAGAAGTCTCTTGGGCGTGCTCAGTTGCTCAGTCATATCCGACTCTTTGCGACCCCACCGACTATAGCCCGCCAGGATCCTCTGTCCGTGGGATTTTCCAGGCAAGAGTACTAGAGTGGGTTGCCAGCAGGATTTGTGGATTCAATCCCTGGGTTGGGAAGATCCCCTGGAGGAGGACATCTCATACTGGAGAAAAATTAAAGCTGGCCCCTGGTGACTGGGCTCCTCCCATCACATATAGGTGCTCCCTTCTGCTCAGACCTAAAGGGATATGGTTTGAAAACCACTGATTTGTCTAGGTCCCTTGTTTTCAGGAAGGTTTGTTGATGGGAGAGGATGGGGAACAGAGCAAAGATGTTGGCTCCTTGCTCCTGAACCTAGCTCCCTCCTGCAAGGAGTCTGAGCTAGGAATTTGGGAGTTGGGTGAGCGGGTGGGGAGTTCCAAAAGGCACGGTGGCAAAGAGGGAAGAGCTTGGACTCTAATGGAAAACCTAGCAAGTCTCTTAGCCTGGATATTTCTATCCCCACGCTCACTCCTGCCTCCCAGATTTTGCTTACCTTTTGTACCTGCTCGGAATAGTCTCCCGTCCAACCTCCGTTCTTGCGAGTCTTTCTACTCTAGCAAAACAAGCCCAGTGACGTTAAAGGAAATGAAACAAACAGCTAAGATTAGTGAGAGGAAATGAAACAAAGAGCTAAGATTAGCAGAGGAAGGTGGTTCTTTGACAAGCCTATGATGAAGATGAAAGTCTCCTGAGGCTGATCAGGAGAAAAGGAAAAAACAGCAGCACCAGTAGGGGCGGTTCCTCCAGAGTCCACAGATCCCAGGAGGAAAATAAGAACCTTCTGCCAGTAACTTTAGTTTCGATGAAGTGGATGGATTTCTTAAAATCTGACTTACCAGATTGCAAGAAAAAAATGTTTAATTCTTAAACTATTTAAAAAGTTGAGTAATGAAAAATTTTCCACAAAACATCCTCCAGTCTCGGAAAGCTTTAACAACTCTTTCTCCAAGCATTCCAAGAGTTACTGATTCCTGTCTTACACAATTGCTTCCAGAGAATATCAAATGTGTGCGCTCTTCAACTCATTTTGTGAGTCTTGGACATAAAAGTGTGTCAGGAATTACGTGAGAAAAGATTGCAAGCTTGTCCTGGCAGACACACATTCCATTTCTAATATTCCATCCTCTTCTCTGGCCCAGAAAGTCAGCCTGTGTGGATCGCATCAAAGAGCTTGCAGGTCTCCTGGCTTCAGATTGGGTTTGGACACGGGAGCCCTTCAGGGTGCTGGCGAGAGGGAGTCATTAGGGTGAAGAACTGATTTCTCTGCTGCCTTCCTGTACCTCTCCCTGGATGCAGCCCTTGATCAATGGTTTTCCCTTTCTCTCCAGGTGACCCTCTCCACTCTCTTCATCCATGTTTGGGAGAGCTACATTGTCCTTGCGCCTTTGGGTCCAGGGGTGGTCACCATGCTGTTACTAGCCTCAAAGAACCAAGCAGCTTTATGGTTTCGCCACACTCAGCCAAACATTCGATTGCATTTTTATTATTAAACTCTCCTCAAATCATTCCAACATCAGTGTCATTCACTTCTTCCTGACTGACATAGTTTTGGGTACCAGAAGTGGCTCCTGGCAACAGAACGTCCAAATAGGATTCTGGAACTGGGTTGCTCATATATTTTAGGAGTATAATAATGGCATGTGCTGACATCATGATTACTTAAATTATCTCCAATAGTAGGATGGCAGACTGAGTTGTATCAAGCCCTCCAGGTGATTCTTAATGGGCACTAAGATTCGAGAACCAGGCGACTACAGCATATCCCATGGCCATCCCTGATCTACAGAGAATAGATACTAGAGGGCTCTTAAGGACAATGCCCTTCTCTCATGGCCCCATCAAGGCATCTCTTAATCCATGTAGTCAAAGCTATGGTTTTTCCAGTAGTCATGTAGGGATGTGAGAGCTGGACCATAAAGAAGACTGAGTGCCAAAGGATTGATGCTTTTGAATTGTGATGCTGGAGAAGACTCTTGAGAGTCCTGTGGACTGCAACAAGAACAAAGCAGTCAGTCCTAAAGGAAATCAACCCTGAATATTGATGGGAAGGACTGATGCTGAAGCTGAAGCTCCAATCCTTTGGCCACCTGGTATGAAGAGCCGACTCACTGGAAAAGACCCTGATGCTGGGAAATAGTGAAGGCAAAAGGAGAAGGGAGTGGAAGAGGATGAGACGGTTGGATGGCATCACTGACTCAATGGACATGAAATTGAGCAAACCCCAGGAGATGGTGAAGGACAGGGAAGCCTGGTGTGCTGCAATCCATCGGGTTGCAAAGAGTCAGACATGACTGAGCGACTGAACAACAACAGAGGAAGTGTCCTCTGGCCTTCTCATGGAGTGCAGTTAGGGATGGCTGGGTAGCTTGCACATAATAGATACTTTTCAATAGCTCCACTTCCCGGAGCCTTTGGACACCTTCCTAATGTCCCAGGGAGTTCTGGTATTTCAACTTCATCAACTGCAGGCTTCTTTTGAAGTCTAGATTCCAATCAGCCAATGTAGCTAAACAGTCGTCACTCCCAACTACTTGTGCTAATGCACTGAATTGTGAATTCTGGAAAAGCACATTCATACCAATGAATTTGACAAACTGAGTCTTATATGTTAATGTCCTCTTACAGTGTAGTGCTCCACATGCCCCGCCCCCAATCTTTCCTCCAAATTGAGTGACTGGGGGGACTTTCATACCCTTCCAGCAGGAACTCCTGTCTGTCCTTCCCTCTGTTTCAGGACCTATTATCTTATAAGAGAATACGTTTAGGAACCTGGGGTCTGGAGTCAGCCAGACAGGGACCTAAATCCTGTATTCACTATTTACTTGTTATGTGGTTTGGAGCAAATTGTTTACCTTTCTGAGCCTCTAAGAGGAACTGGTTGTTAATTATTACATCATTGTGATGCTTCAAGAATCTAATAAATAATGAATGCATGGTAAGTGCTCAGTCCAGTGCCAATAATTTTTATTTAAAAATTTAAAAAATTTTTTCATTAAAGTATAGTTGATTTATAATGTATAGTTTCTGGTACAGAGCAAAGTAATTCAATTATACAGATATATAATACATATAATATGAAAAAGAATACGTAATTATTTTTATATTCTTTCCCATTATGATTTATTTCATGATATGGACCATAGTTCCTTGTATTATATAGTAGGAGCTTGTGTTTATTTATTTTATATATAGCACTACTAATTTCACTACTAATTTACTAGAAATTTTTATCTACTAATTTCACACTCTTATCTCTCCCATATCTTTTCCCTTTTTGTAACAATAAGCTTGTTTTCTGTGTCGGTGAATCTGTTTCTATTCTGTAAGTTCATCAGCACCATATTGTCAATTCCACATATGTGATAGCATATGGCATGTTTTTCTCTTTCGGAATCATTGCATTTAGTATGACAATCTCTAGGCACATCCATGTTGCTGCAAATGGCATTGTTTTATTCTTTTTTACGGCTGAGTGATATTCCATTGGGTGTGTATATATATATGTGTGTGTGTGTGTGTATACTTGCCACATCTTTATCCATTCTTCTGTCGATGGCCATTTAAGTTGCTTCCAAGTCTTGGCTACTGAAAATAGCACTGCTATGAACATTGGGGTGCATGTATCTTTTCAAATTGGGGTTTATTCCAGCTACATGACCAGGAGTGGGATTGCTGGATCATACGGCAACTCTTATTTTTATTTCTTTAAGGAACCTCCACAGTGTTCACCACAGTGGCCATATAATTTACATATCCCCCAACAGTGTAAGGAGGGCTCCCTTTTCTCCATACCCTCTTCAGTATTTGTTATTTGTAGAATTTTTAATGATGGCCATTCTGACCAGTGTGAGTTGATACCTCCTTGTAGCTTTGATTAGCGTTTCTCTAATGATTAGTGATTTCAGTGTTGACCACCTGGTGATATCCATGTGTGGAGTCTTCTCTTGTGTTGTTGGAAGAGGGTGTTTGTTATGACCAGTGTGTTCTCTTGGCAAAACTCTATTAGCCTTTGCCCTGCTTCATTCCGTACTCCAAGGCCAAATTTGCCTGTTACTCCAGCTGTTTCTTGACTTCCTACTTTTGCATTCCAGTCCCCTATAATGAAAAGGACTTCTTTTTTGGGTGTTAGTTCTAAAAGGTCTTATAGGTCTTCATAGAAACATTAAACTTCAGCTTCTTCAGTGTTACTGGTTGGGGCATAGGCTTGGATTACCGTGATAATGAATGATTTGCCTTGGAAGCGAACAGAGATCATTCTGTCGTTTTTGAGATTGCATCCAAGTACTGCATTTTGAACTCTTTTGTTGACCATGATAACTGCTCCATTTCTTCTAAGGGATTCCTGCCCACAATAGTAGATATAATGGTCATTTGAGTTAAATTCACCCATGGCAGTCCATTTTAGTTTGCTGATTCCTAGAATGTCGATGTTCACTCTTGCCATCTCCTGTTTGACCACTTCCAATTTGCCTTGATTCATGGACCTGACATTCCAGGTTCCTATGCAATATTGCTCTTAACAGCATCAGACCTTGCTTCTATCACCAGTCACATCCACAACTGGGTATTGTTTTTGCTTTGGCTCCATCCCTTCATTCTTTCTGGAGTTATTTCTCCACTGATCTCCAGTAGCATATTGGGCACTTACCGACCTGGGGAGTTCCTCTTTCAGTATCCTATCATTTTGCCTTTTCATATTGTTCATGGGGTTCTCAAGGCAAGAATACTGAAGTGGTTTGCCATTCCCTTCTCCAGTGGACCACATTCTGTCAGACCTCTCCACCATGACCTGCCCATCTTGGGTGGCCCCTCAGGGCATGGCTTAGTTTCATTTAGTTAGACAAGGCTGTGGTCCGTGTGATCAGAAAACTACTGTGATTATGGTTTCAGTGTGCCTGCCCTCTGATGCCCTCTCAC
This sequence comes from Bos grunniens, assembly GCF_055505025.1. Classification (NCBI taxonomy): domain Eukaryota; kingdom Metazoa; phylum Chordata; class Mammalia; order Artiodactyla; family Bovidae; genus Bos; species Bos grunniens. The sequence goes on along the minus strand of NC_141183.1, from coordinate 47,672,001 downwards.
AACACTTACTGTCTCACTTGGGTTTCTGTTACCTTGGACGAGGGGTATCTCCTCACCACTACCCCTCCTGACCTTGAACGTGGAGTAGCTCCTCTAGGCCTTCCTGTTCCCACTCAGCCGCCACTCCTTGGACTTGGGGTTGCTCCTCTCAGCCACTGCCCCTGACCTCGGGAGTATGGTAGCTTCTCTCCCAGCCACCCCTGACCACAGGGGTGGTGTAGCTTGTCTCGGCTACCGTCCCTGACCTCTGGCATGGGGTCAAAGATGGAGAAGCTCTATACAGTCAGCAAAAACAAGACCGAGAGCTGACTGTGGCTCAGATCATGAACTCCTTAATGCCAAATTTAGACTTAAATTGAAGAAAGTAGGGAAAACCACTAGACCATTCAGTTCAGTTCAGTTCAGTTCAGTTGCTCAGTTGTGTCCGACTCTTTGCGACCCCATGAATTGCAGCATGCCAGGCCTCCCTGTCCATCACCAACTCCCGGAATTCACTCAAACTCACGTCCATCGAGTCGGTGATGCCATCCAGCCACCTCATCCTCGGTCGCCCCCTTCTCCTCCTGCCCCCAATCCCTCCTAGCATCAGAGTCTAATCCAGTGAGTCAACTGTTCACACAAGGTGGCCAAAGTACTGGAGTTTCACCTTTAGCATCATTCCTTCCAAAGAACACCCAGGACTGATCTCCTTTAGAATGGACTGGTTGGATCTCCTTGCAGTCCAAGGGACTCTCAAGAGTCTTCTCCAACATCACAGTTCAAAAGCATCAATTCTTAGGCACTCAGCTTTCTTCACAGTCCAACTCTCACATCCGTACATGACCACTGGAAAAACCATAGACTTGACTAGACAGACCTTGTTGGCAAAGTAATGTCTCTGCTTTTGAATATGCTATCTAGGTTGGTCATAACTTTTCTTCCAAGGAGTAAGCGTCCTTTAATTTCATGCGGATGTGACTGGTGATAGAAGCAAGGTCCGATGCTGTAAAGGGCAATATTGCATAGGAACCTGGAATGTTAGGCCCATGAATCAAGGCAAATTGGAAGTGGTCAAACAGGAGATGGCAAGAGTGAACGTCGACATTCTAGGAATCAGAGAACTAAAATGGACTGGAATGGGTGAATTTAACTCAGATGACCATTATATCTACTATTGTGGGCAGGAATCCCTTAGAAGAAATGGAGTAGCCATCATGGTCAACAAAAAAGTCCGAAATGCAGTACTTGGATGCATTCTCAAAAATGACAGATTGATCACTGTTCATTTCCAAGGCAAACCATTCAATATCTCGGTAATCCAAGTCTATGCCCCAACCAGTAATGCTGAAGAAGCTGAAGTTGAATGGTTCTATGAAGACCTAGAAGACCTTTTAGAACTAATACCCAAGAAAGATGTCCTTTTCATTATAGGGGACTGGAATGCAAAAGTAGGAAGTCAAGAAACAGCTGGAGTAACAGGCAAATTTGGCCTTGGAATACAGAATGAAGCAGGGCAAAGGCTAATAGAGTTTTGCCAAGAGAATGCACTGGTCATAGCAAACACTCTCTTCCAACAACACAAGAGAAGACTCTACACATGGACATCACCAGGTGGTCAACACCGAAATCAGATTGATTATATTCTTTGCAGCCAAAGATGGAGAAGCTCTATACAGTTAGCCAAAACAAGACTGGGAGCAGACTGTGGCTCAGATCATGAACTCCTTATTGCCAAAATCAGCTGAAATTGAAGAAAGTAGGGAAAACCACTAGACCATTCAGGTATGACCTAAATCAAACCCCTTATGATTATACAGTGGAAGTGAGAAATAGATTTAAGGGACTAGATCTGATAGATAGAGTGCCTGATGAACTATGGACAGAGGTTCATGACATTGTACAGGAGACAGGGATCAAGACCATCCCCATGGAAAAGAAATGCAAAAAAGCAAAATGGCTGTCTGAGGAGGCCTTACAAATAGCTGTGGAAAGAAGAGAAGCAAAAAGCAAAGGAGAAAAGCAAAGATATAAGCATCTGAATGCGGAGTTCCAAAGAACAGCAAGGAGAGATAAGAAAGCCTTCCTCAGTGACCAATGCAAAGAAATAGAGGAAAACAACAGAATGGGAAAGACTAGAGATCTCTTCAAGAAAATTAGAGATACCAAGGGAACATTTCATGCAAAGATGGGCTCGATAAAGGACAGAAATGGTATGGACCTAAAAGAAGCAGAAGATACTAAGAAGAGGTGGCAAGAATACATAGAAGAACTATACAAAAAAGATCTTCAGGACCCAGATAATCACGATGGTGTGATCACTCACCTAGAGTCAGACATCTTGGAATGAGAAGTCAAGTGGGCCTTAGAAAGCATCACTATGAACAAAGCTAGTGGAGGTGATGGAATCCCAGTTGAGCTATTTCAAATCCTAAAAGATGATGCTATGAAAGTGCTGCACTCAACATGCCAGCAAATTTGGAAAACTCAGCAGTGGCCACAGCACTGGAAAAGGTCAGTCTTCATTCCAATCCCAAGGAAAAGCAATGCCAAAGAATCCTCAAACTACTGCACAATTGCAATACTCATCTCACACGCTAGTAAAGTAACGCTCAAAATTCTCCAAGCCAGGCTTCAACAGTACGTGAACCATGAACTTCCAGATGTTCAAGCTGGTTTTAGAAAAGGCAGAGGAACCAGAGATCAAGTTGCCAACATCTGCTGGATCATGGAAAAAGCAAGAGAGTTCCAGAAAAACATCTATTTCTGCTTTATTGACTATGCCAAAGCCTTTGACTGTGTGGATCACAATCAACTGTAGAAAATTCTGAAAAAGATGGGAATACCAGACCACCTGATCTGCCTCTTGAGAAATTTGTATGCAGGTCAGGAAGCAACAGTTAGAATTGGACATGGAACAACAGACTGGTTCCAAATAGGAAAAGGAGTATGTCAAGGCTGTATATTGTCACCCTGCTTATTTAACTTCTATGAAGAGTACATCATGAGAAACGCTGGGTTGGAAGAAACACAGCTGGAACCAAGATTTTCGGGAGAAATATGAATAACCTAAGATATGCAGATGACACCACCCTTATTGCAGAAAGTGAAGAGGAACTAAAAAGTCTCTTGATGAAAGTGAAAGAGGAGAGTGAAAACGTTGGCTTAAAGCACAACATTCAGAAAACTAAGATCATGGCATCTGGTTCCATCACTTAATGGGAAATAGATGGGGAAACAGTGGGAACAGTGTCAGACTTTATTTTTCTGGGCTCCAAAATCACTGCAGATGGTGATTGCGGCCATGAAATTAAAAGATGCTTACTCCTTGGAAGGAAAGTTATAACCATGAAAGTTATGACCTAGATAGCATATTGAAAAGCACAGACATTACTTTGCCAACAAACGTCCATCTAGTCAAGGCTATGGTTTTTCCAGTGGTCATGTATGGATGTGAGAGTTGGACTGTGAAGAAAGCTGAGTGCTGAAGAATTGATTCTTTTGAACTGTGGTGTTGGAGAAGACTCTTGAGAGTCCCTTGGACTGCAAGGAGATCCAACCAGTCCATTCTAAAGGAGATCAGCCCTGGGTGTTCATTGGAAAGACTGATGCTAAACTGAAACTGCAATCTTTGGTCTCATGCAAAGAGCTGAGTCCCTGATGCTAGGAGGGATTGGGGGCAGGAGGAGAAGGGGACAACAGAGGATGAGATGGCTGGATGGCATCACCGACTCGATGAACATGAGTTTGAGTGAACTCAGGGAGTTGGTGATGGGCAGGGAGGCCTGGCGTGCTGCGATTCATGGGGTCGCAAAGAGTTGGACACGACTGAGTGATTGAACTGAACTGAACTGAATGATTAATGATGGTGAGCATCTTTTCATGTGCCTATTTGGTCATCTGGATGTCCTCTTTGGAGGCACTAACTGGCATTCTCTGCCTCTCAGTCTCGTTATCTCCATAGAATGGCCAGATTACAGAGGAAGGGAACATTGACATTGTGACTGGGGAGAAGGAAGTCCATCCACCACCCCTGAACACGATGCAGGTCAACTTTCCTCCCTTCTTTCTTCACACCACCTTCTCTACTATTTCTGTCTTGACTTATAATATCTCATCCACCTACAACTTTCATCTTTTTTTTTTTTTTTAAATGAGCAATGCTTTTATTTATTTTTGGCTGTGCCGGGTCTTCGTTGCCACACAAGCTTTTCTCTAGCTGTAGTGCGTGGGGGCTACTCTCGAGTTGTAGCGCGTGTTTCTCGTTGCAGTGGCTTCTCTTGCTGCAGAGCACAGGCTCTAGAGCAACTGGCTCAGTACTTGTGGGGCTCAGGCTTAGCTGCTTCGAGGCATGTGGGATCTTCCTGGACCAAGGATTGAACCTGTGTCTCTTGAATTAGCAGGTGGATTCTTTACCACTGAGCCACCAGGAAAGCCCCCAACATTTGTGTTTCTGTCTGACCCATATAGGAATTACTTGAGGTCTGGCTTATGCTGTATCTGGCTTCACAGATTTCGTAGGGGATCAAATCTTGCTCTGAGATGGATGGCTGATGACCTTCCAGGTCAAACTCTCCTACGTCTGCTCTAGAAAACAGATTTCTTGTCATGTTCTCAACCAGCATATTGTCAAAATGAATACTTACCAAGGATCCAGGGAGCCTAAAAAGACACAGTGGGAAGATTATCGTGTAATTGATCTTTCTAGCCAGACAGGGGTAAAGCAGGATTGTCATAGGCAAGCTGAGGTGTGCAGTCTCCCTACCCACTGGGCTGTTAGTTTTAACCCGTCATTGCTTTGCTAATTGAGGTGCTTATAGTGTTTAGTTTTTGCTGCCTTCTTTTTGGGAGAACTCCTAGGATAAATACTTGATGCTGTCCCTTCCCATGACTAAATAAAAAGCGCAGGCAGGAAAGACTTCATATTTGGCACACTCTCGTGCTGTGAACAAAGAACGGGAAATTTTTCTGTCCACAGGCTGGTGGAGCCAAGTTTGGTTCAGTAACAAATTCTCCTCCCTGTTCAATGTAATCCCAATTATTAATACAATCAAAACAAGAATTTTGTGGAGACTGATAAGCTAATTCTGAACTTTTAGAGGAGAAGTTAAAAAAAAAACAAAAAAACAAAAATAGTTAAGACAACTTTGAAGAAGAACAAAGTTGTTGGGCTTACACTCCCAGATATTAACAGTTTTTAGAAAGCATTAGTCATTATGACATAGTACCATTTCTCTAAGAATGGATGAATGTGCCAAGGGAACAGATTAGAGTGCAGAAATAGAACCATATGTATACTGATGTTGAATATATATATATCAGAGTTTGCCCTCTGGAGTAGCTAAGGAAAAAATACCCTTTTGAATAACTGATCAATCCATTATTCAGTGTGCTGAATCAATTTGATATTTATAAGGAAGAATAAAATCTTGATCCGTAACTTTCAGCACACTGGAAAAAAAAATATATATGTATAAAATCATGTTCAGGTAGATTGTAGCTCTAAATGTGAATGACAAAAATAACGCTTTTTGAAGACAACATAAGAGAATATCTTTGTGACATCTGTTTTGAAAAAGTTTGCTTACACAGAAAACAAAAGCACTCACCATAAAGGAACCTGTTGATAAATGGACTGTTTTAAAATCAGGAAGCTGTATCATCAAAAGATAGTAAAAAAGAAAATCACAGATTATGAGAAGATGTTTCAGTTCACATGTTTGTCAAAAGATTCCAATACAGAGTGTAGAAAATGCTTCCACAATTTCATAATAAAAAGACAGGCAATCTAAAAATAGACAAGATCCACCAAGTCTATCAAAAATGGGTATAGGATATGATGAACTGGACCTTCATAAAAAAGATACCCAATAAACATTTAGCAAGATGTTCAAGCTTATCTGTCATGAGTAAAACACAATGGAATGCCCAGCTAAATTAAACCATTATTTTATGGAATTATACACATAATCAGAATGGCTAGATTAAGAAGAATGGCAGTACCAAGTGTTGCAATATCAATGAACTGACTCAAACTCTCATACATTGCGGGTGGGAGTGAATGTAAATTGGTGAAACAGATTTGGAAAATATTTAAGCCATATCTGGAAAAGTGTTTGATGGCTGAGTATATGCTTAATATATGCATATCCTGTCAACCATGTATGTATTTCTGTCTTTTTTATTTGTCTTTCTTATCTATATATCCATATTTATTTCTATCTGTCTATCTATCTGCCATCTACCTGCAAAACTGTAAGTTCACACTGATAACTTTTAATTGCAGTCCAACCCCACAGAGTTTTTCTAGCCTCCAGCATTCTATATTTCTCCATAGAAGCTTCTCCACAGTAAAGGAGTTGGCTTCCACTATCTTCAATACATCTACTTATTTGCTAAGTCCTTCTTCAGGTCACCATTCTCTTAAGTACACGGCTAACTCAGTCCTGGTGCTATGGATCCTAACTTGTGGACTGCTCTCCTGAACCCAGTCCTACCGAACATGCTGGCTGAGTGCTCCACAGTCTTGGCTCAGCCCTGGTCCCAAAGAACTTACTGGGATACCTGATCCTGGTCCCAGCTTCAGTCTTGGTAAACACACCAACGGAATGCCCAGCTAAATCCCTGGCCCTGAGCTAGTGAACTTGCCTGGAGAAATCCAGGCATTGCCTGGAGGAAGGAGAACAAATATTGAAGGTAAAAAACAATGAATCAATAAGATAGAGCCTGAGATGAAAACGTCTGTCCAGGTAGCTCCTTTGAGGAGTGACCCCAGGGATGAGGACTGAGAGGCAGCCCAGTGAGATGGAAAAGGAGACAGCAACACAAGTATGCATAATTAAGGTCAGAGTAGTGGGCGATGGGGACAGCTTCTCCTGGAAATACCCGATGAGCGTACAGAATGGCTCCCAGAATCAACTGCTGGAAGGAAGAGTGGCAGAAGCTTTTAAACATCTGCTCTGTACTTCCCTGGTGGTACAGAGGATAAGAATCCACCTGCCAATGCAGGGGACACAGGTTCAATCCCTGATCCAGGAAGATCCCACGTGCCGCAGGGCAACTAAGCCCATGTGCCACAACTACTGAGCCCAAGCTCTAGAGCCCAGGAGCCACAGCCACTGAACCCATGTGCTGTAACTACTGAAGTCCTCGCGCCTAGAGCCTGTGCTCTGCAACAAGAGACGTCACTGCAATGAGAAGTCCGTGCACTGAAATGAAGAGCAGGCCCAGTTCACCACAACCAGAGAAAGCCCACATGCAGCAAAGAAGACCCAGCACAACCAAAAATAGACTAATTAATTAATTTAAAAAATCTGCTCCACTCTTCACAGGTGGAAAGTTGTCACCCACGGCGTTTGTTCCCCTGAACTGTGAGCATCACACAAATGTGTAGGCTGAGCCAGCTCCTGACCTGAGATGGCATCCAAGGAGAAGCCGGTGGACAGGAAGCAAGAAGCGAAGAGACACAGAGCAGATGTTGAGAGAGTGAAGTGAATCCAGGCCTGCAGCAAGCTGCCTGCCCGAGGCATGGATGAAATCAGTAGTGAACCCAACAGGATGCTCGTCAGCTTCATGTGACCTCACCAGTTCTTTGCCCCCAGTTGACAAAGAAATGAATTGTGTTCACAGAAATGAACCCATTAGTAGAAGGATGTGGATTTTCAAAACACAACTATTCCAGTTGAGGCACATAAAGCATCAATACCTTAAATAAGGTGACATATCACTTACCACATTTATGTTTCATGTCATTAACAAAGTTCATTGTGATTTGTAATACGGCGACACAATCCCGAAGTGCCTCTGGGGAAGTGACACTTGGGGAAGACAAATGGACTGTGTCTTCTGCTGTAGTCTGGTGACAGTTTAAGATGAGTCTCATGCCTTTGGAATTTAGGACTTGTGTCCAGGGAGTTCATGAAACCCTGGGCCCAGATCTTTGGAGCCAGCTTGACTTTGAGACTGCGAAAGTGCGTGGTTAAGAATCAGATGGAGCCTTTCTGGTTGGAAAGCACTCTTTTTACCCAGCTGACATTTAGATGCCTTACTTTAGACACCTGGGGTTTCGGTGTGCTACCTTGGGCTTCCGTGGAAAGCTTATTTTCAGACAGGTGATATATCTGACTTGGGAGTTTTTGCCACTAGGCTGGGCTCATGGTTGGCTCGGTGGTTTTAATTCTTGGCACTTTCTTCCTGACCCTTCCCTAGCCAACAGGCATGACCAACTTCCCAAGAGATATGGCTCCTACGGTAGGAAGTTTATGAGGTCATCTCCCAGATCCTCTTACTTCCTGCCTGTGATACAGAGCTACTTTCACTTTTATATGGAGCATCTTAGTGCCAGAGAGAGAAACTGACTTCCTGTAAGTGACTCAGAGAGTCAGAACCAGTTCTGGGATCAGAACCCAGGTCTCTTGCGTTGCCACGCTTCCATGTTTGTACTGGAATCGGGGCATCTCTCCAACCTGTGACAGGCTCCACAGACCTGGATAAGCTGGACAAGAGTTGTCTTCCTTCAGGAGGGGTCTTGGTCTTTGTGCCTCAGTACAGTGGGCCTCATGTCTGAAAAAGGAGCCAACTGTGGTGGCTCAGATGGTAAAAAATCCACCTGCAATGCGGGAGACCTGGGTTTGATCCCTGGGTTGGGAAGATTCCCTGGAGAAGGGAACGGCTAACCACTCTGGTATCCTTGCCTAGAGAATTCCATGGACAGAGGAGCCTGGCAGGCTACAGTCTACGGGGTCGCAAAGAGTTGCACACGACTGAGGGACTTTCACTTACTCACTCATGCTCATGAAGTACAAGAGAATCTTGACCTTAAGAGGCTGTTAAGGAAAGGAGATTCCATGCCTTCAAAAGGATTTTGCAAATTCTTGGGACTGGGGTTGAGGGTATAGTGATGGAGATGAATTCATTCTGTATCACAAAGGTAACAGCCCTGTGGATAGTCGATTTGCAAGATCATAAAAGAAGGGTCTATGTTTTGCTCAATTACTCTCTTCTTCTATAGCATTTAACATATCACTCTATCTGGCCCATTCTTCCTCACCTCATCCCACTCCCACCGTGCACCATTTATAGTCCCACCATTTCTCTGCTCCATGGCAGCAGTCTGCTCTCAGACCTTCCCTCTCATGCTCCCTCTTGTATTCAAACACGAAGTTATTCTTCCTGATGCTCACCTCTGCATGTGAGATTTTCCTTCTCTCCTATTTCAGAACTCAGTGCATCTCTATTATCTGCTGAAGTTCTAATCTGAAATTCAAGAGCCACTACAATCTGGCTCCAAACTGAATTTCTAAAACCTCAACTCCTCTGTTTTTCTAGAGACCAGCCAGGTGGGATTCCTTCCTCTGGCCCACTCCCCTCACCTCCCTCCTCTATCAGCTCTGAAGAATCCTTTTCTTTTCCATCACATTCAAATCTCCCATGAACTGTCTGGTTGAAGACTTATATCCAAGGAATAGTCTTAAGTGGATCTCTGGGCTATAGGCATCTAGTTTCCTCTTGGATTCAATTTCATTCCTGGGATGTTATTCTAGGCTTGAGAATGAACGAAACAGAGAAAACCTGGGGTTGTGGGAAAATGGTTAAAGACTGTTGCAAGAGATCAAGAGAGAGACCAGGCAGAGGTCAATGCGGAGAGAAAAGAATTGGGAACCTAGATGCTATTATGGGCGAGTGACTCAGGGACTGGAGCCAGAAGACTGGAACAGCTTGGTCATTCTAGGTTCTCCCTAATCCTAAATTGAGTCCAAAAGATGTATTAGAGGATGACTTTTACACTCCAAATTGTCATTCCTCACTACCATTTTCTCCCTCCCCACCAAATGTTATCCCATGAAAAATAAGACCAAGTAGCTTGAAATTATATGTATTTTTTTATTTGAAAATTCCATAGTCATGTAATAACATTACTTTCCATCACAATACTACATAGTACACATCCACTTACAGGAGCACTGATTTCCTGAGATTCCAAAAGTGTTTCACTCTGATAATCAGTGGAAGGACCTCACCATCCTACATGCAGTAGGATGGGAAATAGCACCATCTTGCTATGAACTTAATCAAGCTCACAGGAAACTCATCACCAGATGTTGTATCTTATATTCATTAGGATTTATGGCAGATAAAGTAAAACAACAATAACTTAAACATAATTAAATATTGTTTAAGAAACTACGTGTTTAAATTATTAAAAAAAAAAAAAACTCTTTTTGGCCATTATAATACAATAATACACCTGGGGAAGGTTGGGAAGAAATAAATAAGATTTTCCAAGGCTCTGTCTCTCAGTCTAGGTATGAAGGTTCAAGGCTTCGGTGTTCGGGACTTTTGGTCCAGGAGCTTTATGGAAGTCTGGACCCACTTCTGCTTGGGGTCAGCACAGACATCCCTGTCCGCTTTGGTCTTGAAGCTGTGGGGAAAAGAGGGCAGAGTTAAATGGAGTGTCTTGAGGATTTTTCCCAGGAGTTTGATCCATTGGCCCCTAAAGCTGATTAGCCCTTGCTCCCTGGTTGAGGAGCCTGAATGGGGACAGGAAGAAGGGGAAATAGGAGGAAGAAACTTCTTTTCCAGAAAAGAAGTTCTGCTGTTACTGCCCCAGGGGAAGCCCTCCAGACCCTTGGCTAAAGGAACTTGGATGATCTGACCAAACTCCTAGAAGAGGAGCCCGGAGTGTGTATATTTTCCTTCTTGTGGGTTCAGTTTGTCTATGGAGTAAAGGGTCCTTTGGCTTAGGTGTTTCATTTATCTGACTCATTTGGACGCATAGAAGTCAGATAGAGCTTTTGGCTGTGGGTGCCAGGGCATGGTCCACTTACATCACAGCTTCCTGGGGACACTGGCTGTTGGTGATTCTCGTGTAGCTGTCCAGCTTCTTGAAGGGGATCTTCCCATTGATCACACTAAAGCAGCAGGTGATTGGGGTAGAAACTGAATCTGAAAAACATTTTGCAAAGAACCAAAGAGTTATGATGTGTTGTAAGTACACATGTGTCAGAGAAAATAAAGAAGATAGGAGATAAAGCTAGTGCTTGAATTCTAGCTAGGACCCACCACTCCCACGTTCAGAGCCTTAGTCCAGATCCCGCAGGTAAAATGGTACCTGTGAGTCAGTTTCTTCTACTGAACTGTGGGGTCTCTCATTGTTGACTGTAAATGGGGAAATCTTGAGTAACAAGATTAATCCTTGTAGTGTGATTTCAGAGAGTCTGTTGATCCAAAACCTCTGAACCTGGGAAGATACTTTCTAAGAACTTGCTTCCCAGCTCTGTCTCCATGGGCTTAGAGCCAACCTATGTCACATGCTGAGATAGATGCCTATGGGTCTTTATCCTTCACAGCCACCATTCTGGAAGTTACGCTGGACCATAATCCAACATTGGAAGCCTCCAGCAAGAATTTCTTCCTCTCTACCATTGCCTGAAATGTCTTTTTCATCCACAATGAGAAATGGTCCTTCCTTCTCTGCCCCATCCAAATACAAGATGAGGATTGTTGAGAGTGCATTTAGTGTCCCGAAGGTCAGGCAAGATAATGGAGCCTGGCCCCAGGGGCCTGAGCTTCTAGCTCTGGTCCTGCCTCTGACCAGCTGTGAGGTGCCAGCTCTTAATTCTTCTCTTGCTTTCACCTTCTCCATCTTTGCAATGGAAGCTATGCAGCAAGCATGGGGTGACTTATGCCCGGGGTTAGTAGCTGGGGTAGTGAAAGCGTTAAGGCTTAAGAAGAGAGGAGCCTTACCTGGCTGAGCGAGCACCTGGGTGCCGAAGGTGGCTGCCACGAGCAGCAGACACAGAATCCCAGCGGAGACCTTCATGTTGGAGGGTGAGCACGGGGGCTTCAGCCTGAGAGTTGGCGGTTGCTGAGCTGGTCTCAGTCTGTGGAAATCTGGCTCCTGTGGCTGATCTGCCTGCCTTTTATAGGGAGCAGAGTGCATGGGTAGGGTGATGTTTAAGGAAGGACCGAAGAAGCCCCTGAATGTGCTGAGTAAGCACCAGATCTTGGTGGTGATTTCCGAACACTGAGAAAAGGAAGTTGTACAGTTTCCATCATCTGTTTGGGCTGTGGGGCAGAGGTGGAAGGATATGTGTCCATGCCAGTAAAATGTACAAAGTGACATCATTAGACTATTAAGAGCTCTGATTTCTTTGAAACGGAACATGATCTATTGGAAAGGAAGAATGGAAGCTGAGTTCCTAGTGGGATGGAAAGAATCAATGGCCTGGGGCCTCCTCAGGGTCCAGGAGGTCGGGCAAGGGGCCCTAAGTCTTTGCCTGGGCTCTTTGTCTGTCTCTGGTCTCTGCCATCCTAAACCAGCTACGCTCCTTTAGAATCTCACACAGGTAGCTTGATAGAATCTTGGCAGAATGGTAAATCCAGGCATCTTCAAGTCTTCAGGCTCTGGAATGTTCTGTTGTGAAGCCTAAGAACTGGACAACACATACTGATCTTATAGGGTTGTTGTTGTTTTAGTCGCCAAGTCCTGTCTGACTCTTTGTGACACCATGGACTGTAGCCCATCAGGCTCCTCTGTCCATGGAATTTCCCAGGCAAGAATACTGGAGTGGGCTGACATTTCCTTCTCCAAGGGATTTTCCAGACCCAGAAATCAAACCTGCGTCTCCGGCATTGGCAGGTAGATTCTTTACTACTGAGCCACCAGGGAAGCCTACAATCTTGCCGAGTGGTGGTTTTCAAATATTTTATCAGACACTAAAGTTTCTCTCCAAGTGAAATGATACAAAGAAGTCCAGTATTTCATGCAGATTCAGATAGAACAGGTCTGTTTGAAAAATGCCTTTTACTTTTGGTGTCCAGTGTTTTGCCCACTTAAAAAAGTGGGTTGTTTGTTGCCTTACAATTGACTTTGAAAAGTTCTTTTTACATTTTGCATTCAAATCCTTTACCAGATATGTGCATTGCAAATATTTTCTCCACAGGCTGTAGCTTATTTTCTTAACAACAGTTTTCACAGAGCAAAAGTTTTAAATTTTAATAAAGTTCAATTTATCAATTTTTTCTTTCATAGATGTTGCTTTTGGTATTCTAGCTAAAATCTCTTCATCAAATCTAAGTTTGCATGTTGCCTTTTCAATGAACATTTCCAGACTTTTCACTAATCATTCAATATTCCCCAATAATCTTGAATGCTAAATATTCCATAAGGGCCCATATATAAAGTCACCATAATTAAGTGAAGCCTTTCTCTACAGTTGGAAATTATACCATTTTCACTTTTTCACAATCATAAACAACAATTATGAGAAAACTGATGCAACATAATCATTACTGTCTCCAATTCTATAGCTAAAATATTAATAAATCAAGTTATATGGCTATTATTAAGGCTCTTAATCAAATTACAGCATTATTACATTGCTGGAAGATTTCCATCTTCATTAAAATGTGAGTTTATTGTTCTTAAAAATATTTGACAATTGCTAAGAAAAAGATATTTATCTTGTTAAAGGGTAAAACTAAGCAATGGAATCGTGGTTTCCTTCGTGGTGTTGACATCATGCAGGAGCCTTTTTAGAGGCAGACATGTTCTTTATCTTAACTCAGAGGGGTGCTTAAGCAGTTGTCTATTTAAAATTCATGAAATTGTACACTTAAAATGTCTGCACTTTATTGTACATAAATTAAATTTCCACATAAAGTAAATAAAAGGCACAGCACTATTTTGCTTACATTCTAATGTATTTGTTGTCTTTAGCGAGAGAGTTAATTATTTTTTTCTTGTGATTAACTCATTCATGTTTCTATAACATATGGCCTTTTATTGTCCTTACTGATTCCAAAGAGACTTTAGAACATTTATCTCATGCATTTTCCTTTTATTATACTGTGCAAACTTGTAAGAGTAGAGAAATTGCAGAACATGGGATAAATCACTGTCATCAGAATTTCTTCTGACCAGAAGGGAACTTGAGTTCTTCCAGACAGTCCTCTTGCCAGATGTACCTTGTAGCCCTGATCTCTGTGGGAGTGTGTTGTCTAAGAGGTCATTTGCACACATTTTTTTGTTTAGAAATAAAGTCACTGTCTCACAGAATACTTTCAGGGCCCTGTTAATTTCTCCTCTGAGCTGCCATCATCTGGAAAGTACATCCATAAGCAGATGACACAAACGGTAGCAAAAATGATATTGTTGAGAATCAACAAGCATTAGTCAAATGAAGGGAATTAAAGGTCAAGTAACTCAATTCTAATCCTGATGGAGCCAATAATGAGCCAGTGACCTGCCCAGTGTGACCATGGATAAATCTGGATTCTTAAATTCATTGTCCTTGTCTATAGAAGAGAAGGGTTTGACAAGTTCAGGGATGACAAAGAGTTTTCAATAATTTGTTAACTTAATAGATTGATGGCAGATAAACAGAAAGGTTTGTTGGAAGAAAAAAAAAAAAAAAAAAAGAACCAAACAAAAGCTCCAGTGAGGCCTTACTTTGGGTTATTGAATGCAATGCTGTGATTGATTAGTGATGTCTGCCAAGGATGCAGCAATAGAAAGTGGTACTACCTGTGTAACACAGATGTCGTTCCTGGATTAAATCATATTTAAGCTCTTCTGTAACTTAATTATCTATGTTTGGGAAGTATCCACTGGGAGACTAAGAAGCTAGCATGCCAAGAGAACTGGCAGAGAAATGTGCTTAGCTGTCAGCCCTAGGAGAAGGCGAATAGCATGGTGGGTAAAAGTCTGGATCTGGAAACAAGGAATACTAGTTAATATCTGTGCCAGAGATTCTTTACTCACCTATTGTTTACTTATGTGGAAATGGGGTTTATTGTCAATATTAAGTGAAAAGTAAAATAAAGTAAAGTGAAGTCGCTCAGTCGTGTCTGACTCTTTGCCACCCCGTGGACTGTGGCCCACCAGGCTCCTCTGTCCATAGGATTCTCCAGGCAAGGATACTGGAGTGGGTTGCCATTTCCTTTTCCAGGGGATCTTCCTGACCCAGGAATTGAACCCGGGTCTTCGGCATTGCAGGCAGACACTTTACCATCTGAGCCACCAGGGAAGCCCAATATTAAGTGATCTGATATCCAAAACTTGCTGTGCAGAGTGAGTAACATGCGTGCATGCATTCTCAGTGGCTCAGTCATATTTGACTCTTTGTGATGCCACGGACTGTAGCCTGCCGGGTTCCTCTGTCCATGGGATTTTCCCAGCAAGAATACTGGAGTGGGTTGCCATTTCCTGTTCCAGGGGATCTCTCTGATCCAGGGATCGAACTCACGTCTCCTGCACTGCAGGTGGATTTTTTACTGCTGAGCCAATGGGGAAGCCCTCAGTAACATATGACGAATGATCAATAAGTTAGCTGTTATTAATAGTCAAGTAAGAAAGGTATTGTGTCTAAAACGTGCTAGAAAGGGACCCACAGTGCGGTCCCTGGTCTCTTGTATTAGTTCTTCCTAAAATTGTTTCCAACTAAGATACGTGGTAGAAATAGACCGCCAGGAATGTCTGGATTGTAGATGAAGGGGGAAAAAAAAGAGACTCCCAGAGGAAGAGAAGTGTGGTCCTGGGATCCTGCCATGAATCAGATGCATGGAGTGTTGTGGGGCCCACAGTGGGGATGGGGGTCAGACTCCAGGGCTGACATACCAGGAAGCACCGAGGTCTTAATTCTTCAAGGAGCTCAGAAACCTCAAGTGGTGAGTCACTTTGATTATGCAATTTCCCTCTATTGTTTTGTCCTCAACCTGAATTCTAGAAATCCCAACATAAAAAGTTAAAACGAAACTTTAGGCCATGCAAGTTCAGCAGCTGTTCTTTCCAGTAGCATGGTCATGCTGTTGTTTAAGGAAGTGGTAACCCTGCCTTCTCTCTTTTCTCCTCAGCATCCTCCCAATGTGCATCTTCCTTAAGCAGTTTTGACAGCTCACTTAGGGCTCAGTGGCTGTGAAGGGGCACTGGAGATCAGAAACAACCTCTGTTAATCAGATCAGATCAGATCAGATCAGTCGCTCAGTCGTGTCCGACTCTTTGCGACCCCATGAATCACAGCATGCCAGGCCTCCCTGTCCATCACCAACTCCCGGAGTTCACTCAGACTAACATCCATCAAGTCAGTGATGCCATCCAGCCATCTCATCCTCTGTCATCCTCCTCTCCTCCTGCCCCCAATCCTTCCCACCATCAGAGTCTTTTCCAATCAGTCAACTCTTTGCATGAGGTGGCCAAAGTACTGGAGTTTCACCTTTAGCATCATTCCTTCCAAAGAAATCCCAGGACTGATCTCCTTTAAAATGGATTGGTTGGATCTCCTTGCAGTCCAAGGGACTCTCAAGAGTCTTTTCCAATACCACAGTTCAAAAGCTTCAATTCTTCGGCGCTCGGCTTTCTTCACAGTCCAACTCTCACATCCATACATGACCACAGGAAAACCATAGCCTTGACTAGATGAACTTTTGTTGGCAAAGTAATGTCTCTGCTTTTGAATATGCTATCTAGGTTTGTCATAACTTTCCTTCCAAGGAGTAAGCGTCTCTTAATTTCATGGCTGCAGTCACCATCTGCAGTGATTTTGGAGCCCAGAAAAATAAAGTCAGCCACTGTTTCCCCATCTATTTGCCATGAAGTGATGGGACCAGATGCCATGATCTTCGTTTTCTGAATGTTGAGCTTTAAGCCAACTTTTTTACTCTCACTTTCATCAAGAGGCTTTGAGTTCTTCACTTTCTGCCATAAGGGTGGTGTCATCTGCATATCTGAGGTTATTGATATTTCTACCAGCAGTCTTGATTTCAGCTTGTGTTTCTTCCAGTCCAGCGTTTCTCATGATGTACTCTGCATATAAGTTAAATAAACAGGGTGACAATATACAGCCTTGACGTACTCCTTTTCCTATTTGGAACCAGTCTGTTGTTCCATGTCCAGTTCTAACTGTTGCTTCCTGACCTGCATACAAATTTCTCAAGAGGCAGATCAGGTGGTCTGGTATTCCCATCTCTTTCAGAATTTTCCACAGTTGATTGTGATCCACACAGTCAAAGGCTTTGGCATAGTCAATAAAGCAGAAATAGATGTTTTCCTGCAACTCTCTTGCTTTTTCCATGATCCAGCGGATGTTGGCAACTTGATCTCTGGTTCCTCTGCCTTTTCTAAAACCAGCTTGAACATCAGGAAGTTCATGGTTCACATATTGCTGAAGCCTGGCTTGGAGAATTTTGAGCATTACTTTACTAGCGTGTGAGATGAGTGCAATTGTGAGGTAGTTTGAGCATTCTTTGGCATTGCCTTTCTTTGGGATTGGAATGAAAACTGACCTTTTCCAGTCCTGTGGGCACTGCTGGGTTTTCCAAATTTGCTGGCATATTGAGTGCAGCACTTTCACAGCATCATCTTTCAGGATTTGGAATAGCTCAACTGGAATTCCATCACCTCCACTAGCTTTGTTCATAGTGATGCTTTCTAAGGCCCACTTGACTTCACATTCCAGGATGTCTGGCTCTAGGTCAGTGATCACACCATCGTGATTATCTGGGTCATGAAGATCTTTTTTGTACAGTTCTTCTGTGTATTCTTGCCACCTCTTCTTAGTATCTTCTGCTTCTGTTAGGTCCATACCATTTCTGTCCTTTATGGAGCCCAACTTTGCATGAAATATTCCTTTGACATCTCTGATTTTCTTGAAGAGATATCTAGTCTTTCCCATTCTGTTGTTTTCCTCTACTTCTTTGCATTGATCTCTGTTAATAGAGGGCCAGAAATGCGTACCCCGCTGTGGAAATAGCAGGGCTCTTACGTACTTTGTTTTATTTTTGTGGTAATTGTTTTGCTTTGTTTTGTTTGTTTTTTACTGCTTCCCTCATTTTTAAAGAATTTTTGTTAGCGGATAGCTGATTCACAATGTTGTATTAGTTTCTGCTACCCAGCAAAGTGAATAAGTTATACATATACATATATCCACTCTTTTAAAGATTCTTTTCCCATATAGGTAGTTATCAAGTATTGAAGGGTTCTCCGTGCTATACAGTAGGTCCTTATTAGTGATCTGTAGTAGTTTGTATCTGTTGATCTTAAGCTCCCAATGTATCCCTCCCTTGTTGCTTCCTCCCCTGGTAACTGTAAGTCTGTTTTCTACAGCTGTGACTCTATTTCTGTTTTGCACATGAGTTCATTTGTAGTATTTTTTTAGATTCCACATATTAGCAATCTCATATTATATTTGTCTTTCTCTGTTTGACTTACTTCACTCAGTATAACAATCTCTAGGTCTGTCTATGTTGCTACAAATGATATTATTTCATTCTTTTTTATGGCTGAGTAACATTCCATCATATATATGTGTGTTCAACTCTTTTGTGACCCCATGGCCTGTAGCCTGCCAGGCTCCCCCATCCATGGACTTCTCCAGGCAAAAATACTGGAGAGGGTTGCCCTTCCCTTATCCAGAGTATTTTCCAGACCCAGGGATCAAACCTGGGTCTTCTGCATTGTAGGCAGATTCTTTACCATCTGAGCCACCAGAGAAGCCCTGCACATATGGACCACATCTTTTTTACCAATTCCTCTACTGATGGACATTTAGGTTGCTTCCCTGTCCCAGCTATTGTAAATAGTTCTACAATGAACATTAAGGTGCATGTATCAGTTCAAATTGTGATTTTCTCTGAGTATATGTCCAGAAATTGGATCACAGGATTGTATTGTTTGTAATGTGTGGAAATGTGGTTCTTAAGGAATATGACTAAATGGGAGAGGATCTCAGGAATCAAAGTTTCTGCTTTCATTTTCCAGCTCTGTCCCAAGTGTCTTCAATGGTCATAAAATTATAGAATGAGTTAGAAAAAAGTGCATTTAATTTATTCAATCCTTTTCCTTTGAGAGAATGAATTATAGGGGTGAAATGATTTGTCATAAGTTGTACAACTGCTCTGTGACAAGCCAGGGCTGGTAGATGAGCACGTCAGAATGAAAGCCATTATTCACTTTCGAGTTAGAAGTCAAGAACGAGGCAGGAAAATACAGAGAGGTGCCCAGGAACCCCAAAGACCATCCAATGCACCAGTCCCCAGATCTGCCTATCACATCAGAATGCCCTGGGCAGTGACTTCTATGGAAAGGCTGCCTTAACCCACTCTAACATACTCAGAATCTTTGGAGATAATGCCTCGAATTCTCTTTGAAGTGTTCCAGTTGGCTTTAACCATGACCAGTTTGGGAGCCATCAGGGATCAAGATCATCCCCAAGAAAAAGAAATGCAAAAAAGCAAAGTGGTTGTCTGAGGAGGCCTTACAGATAGCTGTGAAAAGAAGACTCGAAAAGCAGGGGAGAAAAGGAAAGATATACCCATTTAAATGAAGAGTTCCAAAGGATAGCAAGGAGAGATAAGAAAGCCTTCCTCAGCAATCAATGCAAAGAAACAGGAAAACAATAGAATGGAAAAGGCTAGAAATCTCTTCAAGAAAATTATAGATACCAAGGGGAAATTTCATGTGAAGATAGGGTCAATAAAGGACAGAAATGGTATGAACCTAACAGAAGCAGAAGATATTAAGAAGAGGTGGCAAGAATACACAGGAGAACTGAACAAGAAAGATCTTCATGACCCAAAAAACCACATTGGTGTGATCACTCACCTATAGCCAGACATCCTGGAATGTGAAGTCAAGTGGGCCTTAGTAAGCATCACTATGAACAAAGCTAGTGGAGGTGATGGAATTCCAGTTGATCTATTTCTAATCCTAAAAGATGATGCTGTGAAAGTGCTGCACTCAACATGCCAGCAAATTTGGAAAACTCAGCAGTGGCCACACGACTGGAAAGGTCAGTTTTCATTCCAATCCCAAAGAAAGGCAATGCCAAAGAATGCTCAAACTACCACACAATTAATTGCACTCATCTCACACGCTAGTAAAGTAATGCTCAAAATTCTCCAAGCCAGGCTTCAGCAATATGTGAACCATGAACTTCCTGATGTTCAAGCTGGTTTTAGAAAAGGCAGAGGAACCAGAGATCAAATTGCCAACATCTGCTGGATCATGGAAAAAGCAAGAGAGTTGCAGGAAAACATCTATTTCTGCTTTATTGACTATGCCAAAGCCTTTGACTGTGTGGATCACAATCAACTGTGGAAAATTCTGAAAGTGATGGGAATACCAGACTGCCTGACCTACCTCTTGAGAAATTTGTATGCAGGTCAGGAAGCAACAGTTAGAACTGGACATGGAACAACAGACTGGTTCCAAATAGGAAAAGGAGTATGTCAAGGCTGTATATTGTCACCCTGCTTGTTTAACTTATATGCAGAGTACATCATGAGAAACACTGGGCTGGATGAAGCACAGGCTGGAATCAAGATCGCCGGGAGAAATATCAATAGCCTCAGATACGCAGATTACACCACCCTTATGGCAGAAAGTGAAGAAGAACTAAAGAGCCTCTTGATGAAAGTGAAAGAGGAGAGTGAAAAAGTTGGCTTAAAGCTCAACATTCAGAAAACGAAGATCATGGCATCTGGTCCCATCACTTCATGGCAAATAGATGGGGAAACAGTGGAAACAGTGGCTGACTTTATTTTTCTGGGCTCCAAAATCACTGCAGATGGTGACTGCAGCCATGAAATTAAAAGACTCTTACTCCTTGGAAGGAAAGTTATGACCAACCTAGACAACGTATTAAAAAGCAGAGACATTACTTTGCCAACAAAGGTCCATCTAGTCAAGGCTATGGTTTTTCCTGTGGTCCTATATGGATGTGAGAGTTGGACTGTACAGAAAGCTGAGTGCAGAAGAATTGATGCTTTTGTCTCTGGTGTTGGAGAAGACTCTTGAGAGTCCCTTGGACTGCATGGAGATCCAACCAGTCCATCCTAAAGGAGATCAGTCCTGGGTGTTCATTGGAAGGACTGATGCTAAAGCTGAAACTCCAATACTTTGGCTGTCTGATGCGAAGAGCTGACTTATTTGAAAAGACCCTGGTGCTGGGAAAGATTGAGGGCAGGAGGAGAAGGGGACGACAGAGGATGAGATGGTTGGATGGCATCACTGACTCAATGGACATGAGATTGAGTAAACTCTGGGAGTTGGTGACGGACAGGGAGGCCTGACGTGCTGCAGTTCATGGGGTCGCAGAGTCGGACACAACTGAGCAACTGAACTGAACTGAAATGAACCTGGTTTAAATGCTTTATTTACAGATATATACACTGAGCCACGGAATGGTAAGCTGATTTACTCAGAGTCACTCTGACAATTTAGCAAAATCCAAAACCGGAACTCAGAGATGCCATCACTATGCCCAGTTATACACTGGGCCTGCTTCTTTGCTCCCTGGCACAGGCAAGGTCTTCGTTCTAATAGAGACCCCAATGTCCTGTGTCTGTAAGTTCACATACAAAGATAAGCATTTGTGGGCCCAGTTGGAGTGTAAATGATCTCAAAGAGGATTACCTTATAGGTCTTAATAAGAGGAACACGAATAGCTTCTATTTCAACTTGGGAATATGTAGTTTAACCCCTCAAGCCCTTATATCACCATTCCCCACTCAATGCTTAATAAGTGATAATAACAGAAGACCTTTTGAGGCTATCTACAATGTCTGTTCTCGTCCTTTATAATAAATCCATGGAATCAATTGGAATTTTGATGGCAACAAGCTGTTCAGTTGCTCCTGGTGCTTTGGGGCTACCACTGGGATGTGGATAGAAGTTACCCCAACCCTAAGCCCCTGGCTGGTTTGGTAGTATGGATTCTAGGCACTGCCTTATCCTAGTCTGTTCCCTCTGGTGGCCAAGGCAATGTGGTCTGTGGTCTGAAAGACACAGCTTTAAGAATGAGAGGTGAAAGGGACTTTGTTTGATTCCTATATTTTTGAAGTATATACATTATTTCAGCTTTATTGATGGAGCAACCGAGGAACAGGGCAAAGCAGATATATGTCCTATGTGTACAAAATAAAGCACCCAGGTCTCGGGCTATCTAGGCCAGCCTCTTCCCAGGGCCCTGATTTCAAGTGTAATGCATGGAACAGTGAGATATAGCATGGCACAGCAATTGTGGGCCCAGCTGGAATGTGAATGATTTCAAAGAGGATTACTTAATAGGTGGCCTCTCATCCTGCTTTGAATAGTTTCCTCACTAACAACTGAGTGGAGGGTGCTGATTCTGCTGTAGTCTTTCTTCATGTGGCCTGTTGGGATCTTTATCAATCAGAAACATCCCTGGTCCCTGCGGCAAGTCAAAGGGTCATGGAGCTCTTAAAAGCTTCTCTCTGGAGCCACAAAAGGGGTCATATCCCTTGCCTATCTTCAAAATGGAATGGGAGAATAATCCTACAATTGGTAGAAGCGCAAACACTAGAAATATGAATGGTTGTCTCTAGTCCATTACATGTTCCCTGTTACCCACATCAGTTTAGTAACTATTAGCTGTTGTAAAGAAATGACTGCTGTGTGACATTCCTAGGTTTAACCATTTTTAATAATTCCCATTAAAAACAGTCCATCCTTTATTTGTTTATTTTGGCTGAGCCATGTTTCATGAAGGATCTTAGTTTCCCAAACCAGGGATTGAACCTGTGTCCCCTGCAGTGGAAGCTCGGAGACTTAACCACAAGACTGCCAAGGAGGTCTCAAAACAGTCCACTCTTTAAATTTTTTTTTTTTTTTTTAATTTTAACTTGAAGCAAAGTGGTGAGTCTAAGTGGCTTCACATTTAGCACTCTAAATCACATACGTTGCACATTTTTTGCTCCCCTGTTCCCCAGCTGACTTTTATCTAAATGTCAGGGAACTACACTAATGATTGCCATATCAAGTTATTCACTTCAACTCAGTGAAGTGGGAAATGATCATAAAGCCCTTAATGCACACAAGTGTTAATTGGTCCTTCGAGGGATATTTGGATTTTATTATTTATAAAGATCACAATTAGGCTTATGAAGGCTAAGAGCCCCTGGGTGAATAGCTGGGAAGCCCTGTGAAGGACTCATTGTGCTTTTACATGTTCTGTGTCATGTACGGGACAGCCACTCTTTTGTATTTCTCTGTGTTTTTTTGTTTGTTTTGGTTTTGGTTTGTTTGTTTTAGCTTTTGGCTGAACCCCAAGGCATGTGGAAATTGAGTTTCCGACTAGGGAACAAACCCATGTCCTCTGCATTGGTAGTGGGACACTTAACCACTGGAACAACAGGGAAGTCCCTCTATTTGTGTTTTTAAAAAAATTGACCTGGATGGGAGGGGAGTTTGGAGGAGAATGGATCCATGTCTATGTATGGCTAAGTCCCCCTGATGTCCACCTGAGACTATGACATTGTTAACTGGCTATACTCCAATACAAAATAACAAGCCTTTAAAAAATTGAGAGCTGTCTAGCTGATTCAATCATATATATTATGCTCCATAACATTCTGGAGCTCACTTTTTTTTTTATGTCAAAAATAACTTTTTTTCCTACATTTTTTAAGATAGGAATGTATAACATTCAGTCAGTTGTAGAAACTTTAGGGTGGTATCATAAACATTAAAGTACTCTATCACGGGAACGGAATGAAAAATGTAGAACACCCCTCTCAAGGCATCCAGACATCAGCCAGCACGGGCGCTTAGCAACGCACTGCGGCCGAGTCGGAGCCTTCTGCGCAGGCGCCTGCCCACTAGCTTATGTCAGCAGCCCGGGCTGCGTGCCCACACTAGGGACCACCGGTAAGAAATTGTTATTGCAATCTACAGCTCCCAAGTGTTCAGTTTTAGCTTTCTGGTCTTTAATTGATTGCTTTTCCCATTTCAATCTCCAAGGTCCCTCAATCACACAGACGCAGAGGAAAGGAGTCTTGTCTGTTTACTGGGGCAGCTGCCATCCAGCATTAGGGTACTTCTTCCTGAATCTGCCCTCGAACTTCAGATCTGTTTCCTCGGGCGCTGCCCTTCTTTCACTTGTCTGATACCCTGAGAGGATTTGTAACACTTTCAAATGTTCCTGAGGCTTCTGAAATGTTTCCCAGGCCCAGACTCTGGCATTTTCCCAACTCAGAGGAACACCCTTGCAGGACTTTTCATGATTTTTCAGGTGATTGCCTGCTCTTTGCCGGAAACAAAATATATGCAGAAATGCCAAAAGGAAAGGACAAAACACATCTGCATTTAGGGTGGTGACCGACTCGTCCTGGTTTGGCCTGTGATTTCTTGTTTTTAGCACCAAACGACTAGTGTCCCAGGAAACCCCTCAGTCCTGGGCAAATCACGAAGATTGGTCACCCTACCTGCATCTTAAATACTAAGATTGAATCTGGCTGAAACTTGTTTATGTTACCCCTTTCTTCTCTCTTGATTTCTGTGTGTGTGTGTGTATGTGTGTATATATAGCAGTATGTATGCATACATATGAAAGTATAGATGTGTTTTGGTATATCTATACACATATATGTGTATAGATACACATATATATCCATATATCCATGTATATACACACATATATAGACATAATGCATATGGGATAATATTTATAGCTTTCTTTCCTTAACACTGGTCATGTACTCTTCTGAGTCATTAGGTATTCTTCAGTTGCTTGAATTTTAAAGGCTTCATAGTGGTCCCTTTTACATACCACACGCATACCATAATTAAAGTTTTTCACTGTAGTTGGATATATATATGATTTATATCTTCACCTTTAAAGTTAACATTTTGAGCTAAAAGTCAGTTTAAAATTCTGACCCACATCTTTATTTCTTTCTGCAGCTATGGAATTAGCATATCACAATGCACGAAATGTTGATGCTTTTAACATGTATTGCCCTATCGCTTTCTAGAAAGTTTTACCCTGGACAACGTTTACAATTTGTGGTAAAGAGAATCATGGACTCCTCAGATGTCCAGTCCCCAGTCCTGGGACCTGTGAGAATGTTATCTTACGTGGCAAAGGGATCTTTGCACATATGGTTCGAGGTTCAGAACTTGAGATGGAGGAGCAGCCAGGTTATCCAACCTAATCACACAGTCCCTGAAAGTGGATACCCTGTCCTACGGTATCAGAGAGATGAGACAGAAGGAGAAGAGATCCCAGCTGTGTGTGAGAGACACTCGACATGCTGCTGCTGGCTTTGAAGATGGAAGAACAGGGCTGGGAACAGCCCTCTGCTGACAGTCATCAAAAAATAAAGATCTCAGTCCAATAAACCAAAAGAACCGAATTCTGCCAACACCCTGAATGATCAAGAAAATTGATTCTTCTCTATAGCTTCTAGATAAAAACACAGTTCTGCCAACACCTTGATTTTAGTCTGATGATACCTGGATCTCACCTTCAGAACTGTAGGATAATAAATTTGTGCTGTATAAATCACTGATTTTAGTGGTACTTTATTATGATAGTAGTAGAAAACAAATGAATTATTCTTTTAAAATGTGTGATGCTTTATTAATAAAAATATGATTTTACATACGGGCCAAACTAACCTATAGTGATAGAATTCAGACTAGAGTCTCCCTTTTGGGAATATTTTAAAAAAATTATTTTCTGTTTTTTTTTTTAAGTTGCTATTTTATTTTAATTAATTTTTTCTTTTCTTCTTCTTCTTTTTTTTTTTGTTGTGCCATGCAGCATGCAGCATCTTAGTTCCCCAACCAGCGATCGAACCCATGCCTCCCTTCATTGGAAGCATGGAGTCTTAACCACTAGACCACCAGGGAAGGCCCCTTTTGGACATATTAACTGGCAGGGACCTGAGGGAGACTTCTGGGGTTTGGAAAAGTTCTACAAATGATTCGAGATGTGGCTACGTGGAGTGTAGGTGCAAATGTGCCAAGTCACTTCAGTTGTATCCCACTCTTTGCAACCCCATGGACTGTAGCCTGCCAGGCTCCTCTGTCCATGGGATTCTCCAGGCAAGAATACTGGATTGGATTGCCATGCCCTCCTCTAGGGGATCTTCCCAACCCAGGGATCCAACTTGTGTCTCCTGAATTGGCAGGCAGGTTCTTTACCACTAGCACCACCTAGGAAGCCCCACATGGAGTGAAAGTTCCTCAGTGGTGCAGAACTCTTTGGACCCCATGGACCCCATACAGTCCATGGAATTCTCCAGGCCAGAATACGCGAGTGGGTAGCATTTCCCTTCTCCAGGGGATCTTCCCAACCCAGGGATTGAACCCAGGTCTCCTGCATTGTAGGTTAATTGTTTACCAGCTGAGCCACAGGGGAAGCCCGAGAATACTGGAGTGGGTAGCCTATCCTTTCTCCAGCAGATCTTCCCAACCCAGGAACTGAACCAAGGTTTCCAGCATTGCAGGCAGATTCTTTACCAACTGAGCTATTAGAGAAGCCCCACGTGGAGTGTAGACATGTGTAAAACAGACTTATCTTCATTGAATTTTATTTTTGGAGAGTATTACTTCAATTAAAAAGAAACCACTCCATTGTTTAAACGTTTATGCATGGGTTGGTTCTTTGTGTACATGTTCATTGGTTTGAGTTTTTTATCTTGTAAATTGATAGTCTCCTTAGCTTGAGAATTCACTTATTTTTCCCTTATTTATAAGAGACTTTAAAACTCTATCTCTTGTACATTTCATATTTTGAAACCACAGTATCTCCTCTTAATACAAAAGTTATAGAACATGAAACATAGTCTGGACCTCAGGATTTCCCCTTAGAAGAAGGAACTTAAGCCTTTCCAGAATGGCAGCTTTTTTAAACTCTGGGACTGTCCCCGCCAATTGCATCATGTCGGATACACATAGTAAAGCATGGTTTGGGGATCCAGTTTATATTTAGTCACGGTCCACATGCAAGGCCACTAAGGAAGCTGGGAAATTTTTCTTCTCCAGGGAGATGGCATGACGCGGAGGTGCATCTGGAAGCAAGAGCTGGAAATAGGATTAAAACTCTTTTATCAGGACAAGTGGGTTCATCAAAATGCAAGGGATTAAGGGCAAGCAGGCATAATCCTAGCTTGCCTGCTAAGTAGCTGTGTGGCCTAACCGGATGCCATTAAGCCCACCTGCCTCATCTATGAAACACGGGGATGCTCACGGTCAGGGATGGCGAGTTAGTTTCAGTGCAAACATCAGCCCAAAAGGATGATAGTAAGGATAACAAGGTCTTGTGCTGGCCTCTGAGAAATAGTAATGAAGCTCTTTACTGATGTCCTCCAAGGACACAGTGTTAGGGAGGACCCCAGTTTTGTGACATGTCAGGCATTTCTGAACCAGGAGATACCTGCTGCTGCTGCTGCTGCTAAGTCGCTTCAGTCGTGTCCGACTCTGTGCGACCCCATAGACGGCAGCCCACTAGGCTCCTCTGTCCCTGGGATTCTCCAGGCAAGAACACTGGAGTGGGTTGCCATTTCCTTCTCCAATGCATGAAAGTGAAAAGTGAAAGTGAAGTCTCTCGGTCGTACTCTTAGCGACCCCGTGGACTGCAGCCTACCAGGCTTCTCTGTCCATGGGATTTTCCAGGCAAGAGTACTGGAGTGGGGTGCCACTGCCTTCTCCAGGAGATACCTATGTTCCATCAATTTTATTCTCCCAAGATCATCTTGAAATTGGACTGAGATTGGATATTTAGGACATTAGGAATTAGCTGGGAGGTGTTCTTTCCTGTGTAGCTCCATCTCAGAAACAGGAGAGTGTTTAAGATCATGAACTCTGGAGTCAGATTGCCAGGATTTGGCTACCCAGATGCTTATTTCAGATCTCGGCACCTCAGTTTCCCTACCAGTAAAATGAAGGCATAAAAAGAGTTGACACAGGGGAGCACAGAACAGTGTGTCATAAGCATGTAGTAAGTATGTCCTGGGGCTTCCCAGGCAGCTCAGTGATAAAGAAGCCGCCTGTCAAGGTAGGAGATGCAGGTTCGATCCCTGGGTTGGGAAGATCCCTTGGAGAAGGAAATGGCAGCCCACTCCAGTATTCTCGTCTAGGAAATCCCATGGAAAGGGGAGCCTGGCGGGCTATAGTCCACCGGGTCGCAAAGGAGTTGGATAGGACTTAGCAACTAAACAACAACATCAATGAAGTATTTACTGAATCAGCAGCTATGAATATTCATCATGAGGGGGACGCAGTGACTGGAGGGTGCGAGGGAGGTGCCAAGGATGTGGACCATTCGAAGCGTTCCTAGAACTGTCTTCACGTTTCTTGGCAAACAGGTAGTAGACACGGACCTTGCAGAAGACCTGTGCTATAGATGGGGAAATAGAAAGTCTCCTGGGAACAGTGGAGAATGGGCTCCTCAGACCCTCACTTGAACCAGAGGTGCAGAAGGCTCTGGACCCCCAGCAGGAACAGGAGACAGATCCCAGTGGGGACAGACACTGAGAGGCCCCTCGTTCAGGTTCTATGGGAAGTTCAAAGACTGCCATCAGCAAATTCCATTGATTGCACAATTTCCCTCCTTTAGTTGTGGTTTCCATATGGATTTGGGAAACTTTCGTGTGAAAGCCAAAACGAAACTCAAGACAGCTCAAGTTCTGCAGCTGTTTTGGCCAGCTGCCAGACTGCCCTCCCTAGGACAGGATCCATACGTTGTTTTTTTTTTTCTTTTTCCTCTCTCTCTCTCCTTTCCCGGGGGCATCCTAGTTTGCTGTTAACTAAAGCACAGTCAACAACAGCAGTGCTTGTCATTTAGGAGCGGGAAGATGGCAAAGCTGTGGTCTAGACAATAAGCTGGTAGTGGGCGGGGATAAGTTAATTCTGGGAAAGAAATGAGGCCGCTACAGTGGAAGCTGGTGTCCACCTTCTTAAATGACTCCCAAGACACACATCAAGGTCGGGTGGACGAATAGCCTTGGAATCTCAAGCCTGGGCTACATTTTACAGCGTTGCCCCCAGATTTATTCAGAGATCACAGAATCACAGAAACAATGGAGAGAGGTATTAGGAGAAAGACATCAAGTGCTTTCCAGCAGGTGACTAGTCTGTATGAGCCAGGCCTGGAGGTGAGCAGTGGCCATGTATGAGAGTCAGGTCCTTGCCGAGACTACCATGCAAGGGCAAATTCAAGGCAGAATCCAAGCAGCAACAGCCCAAAGGAACCTCAGCAAGCCTCCCGGCTGGGCCTCAGGTCCCTAAGGAAACTGATCAAAACCTCAGAAGGGACACTCGGCCAGAAGCCAACAGGCTGACTCAGCATCTTGGGATAGGTTCTGGAAATCCACGTTTTTAGAAGGAATCCTGCTGATTTCCATTCACAGCCAGTTTGGAAGCCATGGATCTAGGGCAGAAGCACATTCATGGGTGGGTACACTGGGTCTCACGGAAGGAAAATGATTTGTCAGTGACTCAGTTGACAATTTCGTGCAGAGGCGCAGCCTAAGGAAGATGTGTGCACGTCCATGCATCCGCGTTTGGTCACCAGTCCCTGATGGGAACTCTTCTCTATCAGAGGCCCCAGAGTCTCCAGGGCTTAGAGTTTACAGGTTCAGCGGCAGGAGTGGGAGGACAGACGGGCCGAGGACTGTTTAAAAATGAAAAGCTATAGCTTTACGAACAGAGTGCTAGCAGATTCTATCTGTGGTAGTACACACGGAGCCTAACTCACTGCTCCCTGCCTCTTACCATTCCCCACCTTCTACCCAAGACTTGCCCAGCGCCAGAGGGACTTCTGAGTATGGACCCATATGGTAGCATCTTAGTCATCTGGACTCTGAGTCACCGTGTGCATCTCCACTCCATTGGAGGTTTAAAGCGAAGTCGTTCAGTCGTGTCTGACTCTTTGCGACCCCATAGACTGTAGCCTACCAGGCTCCTCCGTCCATGGGATTTTCTAGGCAAGAATACTGCAGTGAGTTGCCATTTCCTTCTCCAGGGGATCTTCCCAACCCAGGGATCGAACCTGGGTCTCCCACATTGTAGGCAGACGCTTTTACCATCTGAGCCACCAGGTTTAAAGGTCACTCTCTTTTTTAAAAAAAGATTTACTTATTTGGTTGCATCAAGTCTTAGCTGCAGCACACAGGGTCTTCACTGCCTCTTGGGGAATCTTTCCTTGCAGCACATGAACACTCGCTGCGGCACTCTGGCTCAGTAGTTGTGCTGAGGCATGTGGGAACTTAGTTCCCCAACCAGGGATTGAACCCAAGTCCCCTGCATTGCCAGGCAGATTCTTAACCACTGGACACCAGGGAAGTCCCTATGGTCACTCTCAGTGGCCGTTTGGGATGGGATCTTGGTAGCGGAAGAGACGCACAGGACTACTGGACCCAGCCTGAGGATGAAAGAAGATGCTAATTGCTCCCAGAATTTGGGGGCCTTCTTGGAGGCTTTGGTGAAACACGTCTGTGTCTAGGCAGGCAATGACTGAGCCAGGTGTGGGTTTATAGTAACCCAGGCCCCTGATGAGCCCTGAGTGCAGATTTGAAAGCTGGTGCCTTCCAGCTCCTCCCAAGACACGACTCCTCGGACTGAGGGAAACGGAGATGTCCCTTACCAGACTCTGCCTACTTCCTACCTGTGGTACAGTATCATCTGCACTGAATGGAGAGGGAAGCGGAGGCCCAGAAAGAGAAGCTGATGTGCCTAAGTGCACAGGCGGTCAATGCTGCTCTTGTGATCAGCACCACCACCTCCTGCCTCCCAGGCCTGGACATTTGCAGCTCCGCGTGCTCCCGAGTAGACTGTTACCTACCGCAGTGCTCTCTCCCCAGACTGGCAGGTGGGCGCCCTCTAGTTGATCCTAAACTTTGATGGGGAGGCTAGTTTCCATACAAGTCTGGGTTCCATTTTTCAAAGAAGAGCAGACCAAGCTCATAGACTGCAGAGGGATCTTAGGGGACCATTCAGAAAGAGGAGACCCTGTCCCTTTAAGTGCTCGTTCCTAAACCTTTGCAGCTGGACTCCAGGGGATAGTGACAAAGGGAAGAAAATTTGGGGCAAAGGGCTGACATGCTCGTAAATGCCAGCTGGTGTCGGGGCAGCTGGCTCTAGACTCTACATCACTGATCCTTCTCTCTGTCCTCACGACTGGAGATTGTCCGGAAATCCCCTACAGGCTGGCATATCTCCTCTACCTCACCATCACTTCTTGCCTGGATCATTGCAGAGACTGGCTCTCAGATCATCCTTTCCACACCCTAACCGGCCGCAGCTCTCTCCTCCACGAGCTCACTTCTGATTATGGCACTGGGGCTTCCCTCCTGGCCAAACATCCTCCATATCTCCTTATCACTTTCAGAATTGAATGCAAACTGTCCACCGAGACATTCAAGATCCTCTAAAGTAGGGGTCCCCCACCCCTGAGAGCTAAGGCCTGATGATCTGAGGTGGAGCTGATGTAACGATAATAGAAAACAATACGTCTAACGTGCTTGAATAATCCCGAAACCATCCCAGGCGCCTGGTTTGTGGAAGAACTGTCCTCCATTAAACCGGTCCCTGGTGCCAAAATGACTGGGGACTGCTGCTCGAAAACATGACTCCAAGCTCATATAGAAATTCTAAAATTGCTAAATTTTCCTCCTTTTCCTGGAGCAAATTCCGGCAAACTGAGATTCCTGCTTTTTGCCTGCTCTTCTGCCCATTCGGAACGAATTCTGTAGAACCCTGTCCTCTAATCTCACCCCACCTTTTTTTTTTACTCATTTTTTTTTTTTAATTGGAGGATAACCACTTTACAATATTGTGTTGGCTTTTGCCATACATCAACAGGAATCAGCCACAGGTGTACATATGTCCCTTCCCTCCTGAATCCCCGTCCCATCTAGCTCCTCATCCCATCCCTCTAGGCTGTCACAGAGCCCTGGATTGAGGCTTCTGTGTCACATAGCACTTTCCCACTGGCTATCTGTTTCACATATGCTAATGTGCTAATGTGTATACTTCTGCGCTGCTCTCTCAGTCCATCCCACCCTCTCCTTTCCCACTGTGGCCAGAGTCTGTTCTCTATGTCTGCATCTTCACCCCACCCTTTAAGGCAGGTCCTCTTTATGTCTCTTCTTCACTGAAAAGTGTCACTTAAATATAAAATCTCTTGTCACCAGACTTCCTCTGAGGTCTCAGTTCACATAAGATCAGTATTTCTCTGGGACTGAGCACAGATAGAGGGGAGTGACTAGTGAATAAAATGGAAGTGCTGGCAGCTCAGTTATGTCTGACTCTTTGGGACCCCACAGACTGTAGCCTGCCAGGCTCCTCTGTCCATGGAATTCTCCAGGCAAGTATACTGGAGTGGATTGCCATGCTCTTCTCCAGGGGAATCTTCCCAACCCAGGGATCGAACCCAAGTCTCCCACA
This sequence comes from Bos grunniens, assembly GCF_055505025.1. NCBI lineage: Eukaryota > Metazoa > Chordata > Mammalia > Artiodactyla > Bovidae > Bos > Bos grunniens. Next base: position 47,639,834 of record NC_141183.1, on the reverse strand, counting down.
TTGCAGGCAGATTCATCCGAGCCACCAGGAAGTGACTAGAGGCAGGAGAAAGTCATTGCAACAGATCAGGAAGGGCTAGGTAGGTTTCACTGCGTGGGAGAAAGGGGTGAGCAGATGAGGAAGGAAATGGCTATGGGCTGGTGCTGGACAGATGACTGGAGTCCTGGAGTCTCAGCAAGCTGCTGTGGGGACTGGAACCCCAGTGCTGAAATGGCCCTGTCTGTTCCAAACCTTGGCGTGGAAAGCAGCTAAGTCAAAAAGCCATTCATTAGTGGCCTGGCCCCCACCTTCCTAAAACCATGGATTCTTCTGGGTTTATCTCAGCTTCTCTGCTCCTCTGGCCATTCTGGCACAATTGCTTTTTTACAATTGTAATTCATTATTTTATAGGAGGAAGAGAGTAAGGAAAAATAGGAAAGAAACCTTTCCTTTGGCAGGGTCATAGTCAAGGAATGATGAAATGAGACCTGAAACCTGCAGAGTCAACAGTGGAGTCCTGGGGAGGTTTCCTGGAAGAAAGAAGGGGAACCAGTGGGTCAGGACTGGACATATCTTCCATCCGGCACCAAGACTAACAGGGCTGAGATAGGAAGAGGAGGTGTAGTCATGCCCAGACTAACAACAGAAAAGGTTCTGAACAGGGTCATCTTAGGGGCTCCACTTTCTTTTCACTGAAAATCTTTTTGCAGTTAAAGGAGTTGAAGAAATGAAACTGGTCATAAGAGAGATAAGCAGATCCAAAGTTCCTCCTGTTGGGCTGAATGAAGGACTTCAGGAATCCTGGTTATCAAGCTCTTGAATCTTAGCATCAGAGGCGATGAGAGCTGGATGGCAGACAAAGATGTTGGAGAGCTGTGGTTTTCAGACCTCAGCTTGGTTGTCTGAGTTTTTCTCCAAGTGAAATCATGGGCAGAATCCCATGACCGACCAGGGCAAGTGGAGTGGTCTGTGAGGCAGAAGTTGGAGGCCCTGTCCCTCACACCCAGGCTTCCAGAGTGCTCAGAGTGAGATGCCCTGATCCAGTCATCCCCGCCTCCCTCCCCTCAATACACACACACTTCAAGAACCTGTGTGAACACAGCCCACACGTGGTTTCTACTTGCTGGGGATTGGCTCCCTCTAGTGGACAGTTGGTGCAGAGGCAGGGAATCGTGTATGCCTGGCATCAGAGAAAATCGCTGCACCCAATACTGTTAGGTTGTTTAGTTACTAAGTCATGTCCGACTCTTTTGCCATCCTGTGGACTGTAGCCCACCAGGCTTCTCTGTCCATGGGATTTACCAGGCAAGAATACTGGAGTGGGTTGCCACTTCCTGCTTCAGGGGATCTTCCCAACCCAGAGATCCCACCCAAGTCTCCTGCATTGACAGGTGGATTCTTTACCTCTGAGCCACCAATATTGGCTTGGAAGTATTTCATGGACATTTGTCCAGATCTATAGATAACCCATGAATGTGGAGGACAGCCAGGGACCCTGTCTGGAGGAGACTGAACACCTCTTGTGGAGGTCAGATCAATAGGTCAAGAGCTGTGACCTTCAACTAATGCATTCCCCTCCCTCTAGAAACTTCCTCAAAGTCTAGGCCTGAGTGCCCCTGTCCTGGGACCAGGAAAAATGTTCACTAGACCAAAGCCCTGTGCACATCCACATGAGATGTAGAAAAGAGTGAGGAGTTAGAAGCTAGATCTCAGCTTCTGACTTGTGGAAATGGGGCTAATACAACTTTGTGAGGGTTAAATGCACTGGCGTACAGAAAGGGTTTTGAACAGTGGCTACTGGCACGTGGTAAGTTCTCAATAAGTTTAATAATCCTTAGTTTTGGGGGACTTCAGAGAGAATATGGCCGGAAATGTCTCTGGGAAGAGACTCAAAGTGAAAGACAATGTATTTCTCCTAATTTCTCCCCCAAATTCACTCTAGGTTCCAAATCGAGACATGTGGCAAAGGGGATGGGTTTGTTTTTTTTTTTTCCAGAAAACCTGTGTTATGGGAAAAGAAACAAGAGGAATGCCAGAGAGAAGGGCAAGGTCCCAGATATCATGGACAGGATCAGATGTTTTCCATGCTCCAGGCTTCAGAGAATGTGACCAATGTATTCTAGGGACAACGGCTCTGAGTGATGCTGGTGTCATAGCTGGTGAGCATTCAGTGACACAAGGCTGCTATTTCCATTTTTTTTTAAATGTTTATTTATTTATAGGCTGCACTGGATCTTGGTTGCAGTGAGCAAGATCTTTAGTTGGGGTATGTGGGATCGGGTTCCCTGACCAGGGATTGAACCCAGGCCCCCTGCACTTTGAGTTCAGTCTTAGCCACTGGACCACCAGGGAAGTCCCTATTTTCTTTTCTTTCTTTTTTTTCTTTTTTTGATGTGGACCATTTTTAAAGTCTTTATTGCATTTGTTACAATATTGCTTCTGTTTTATGTTTTGGTGTTTTGGCCAGGAGTCATATGGGATCCTAGCTCCCCAACCAGGGAATAGAAACTTCACCCCCTGCACAGGGAGTGTCGGTTGCTCAGCCATATCCAACTCTTTGTGACCCCATGACTGTAGCCAGGGGAGTCTGTGATGAGGAATAACTCTGATGGGGGCAGGATATAAGTCCCTTGCTATGGAAACAGATGTCCTGGCTTTTTACCTGGTCCCTAAAAGGATATCAGGTGAATGATCAGGTAGAAGTGCAACCTGGGAATCCAGATTCCCAGATTTGTTTTATAGCTCAGACTCAGAATTCATCTGAAGAGGAAGTAAACAGGACCCGAGAATTCATTTTCTTCTACCCTCCCCTTTCTTGGAGAGCCACAAAGTCCATCAGGCCATGCAGGGTATTAGAGGCCGATGTGTCCCAGGATCTAGGGAGAGGGGATGGGAGATGGTAAAGCTGAAGGATCATCAGCAACAGGAGATGGAGCAGAGGGCTAGCTGGAACTTCACTCAGGCCTGACGTTGATGAAATACACATTTGCATCTATGAAAGGTTGCAACTTGAAGGTTCATATCTAGGGCAGTTACTGTACATTATACTGTCTCAAGCGCAATTTTCCCTTCTACAAAAGAGAACCAGCTGAGGTTTGGGATCAGCCTTTCCCAAAGTTTCTTGGAACTTCTTGAAAGAGTCTATAAACTCATTTTCGTGTAAAGCTCAGCATTGCAGCTGACACAATAAAAATGCAATAATGATGGCTGCTTTTATTGAATTTGTTCTCCATGCCAAGGACTATAGAGTTTATGCATGTTATCTAATTTAATCCTCCTGGCCAACATCTGAGATGAGTGCTTTTGTGATGCTCATTATAAAGATACAAGAAGTGAGGCTTAGAGAAGCCAAAAGCCTTCCTCATACAGGACAAAGCCCAGAAAAGGGAGAGCTGCCTCTCTGTTCAGACATGCCCTTGAACTGTGCTGGAAACATGTTCGCACACACACCTTTTTTTTAGTGCTATTTGTCCATTGTTTCATGTCATCCTCTAGTAGCAGGCCTCTTGATCCCCAGTTTACCTGGGAGATTAAATGATTTTCCGGAGAATGCACAACCAGTTCAGGCAAGCCAGAGCTGAAGCGAGTCTAGTAGGTAGAATAAGATCTTCCACTCTAATACATTAGACAGAGTCTTTGGGAAAGATGACTTAGAACCTGTGCTTTTAGACATAGAGAACAGGCTTGTGGTTGCAAAGGAGGAGGTAAGTGAAGGAGGAAAGGATTGGGGGTGGAGGATTAGCAGATGCAATATGCATTCTTTATTCTTTTCATTATGGTTTATCACAGGATACTGAATATAGATCACTGTGCTATATGGTAAGACCTTATTATTTATCCATTCTATAATAATAGTTTGCATCTGCTAGAATGCATATATGTATATATATATCTTCCCTGTGGCTCATCTGGTAAAGAATACATCTGCAATGCAGGGACCTGGGTTAGATCCCTGGGTTGGGAAGATCTCCTGGAGAAAGGAAAGGCTACCCAATCCAGTATTCTGGCCTGGAGAATTCCATGGACTGTATAGTCCATGGGGTCACAAACAGTTGGATACGACTGAGCAAATTTCACTTCATATACATATATACACACACACACATATATACATATATACATATATCTTCCCTGGTGGCTCAATGGTAAAGAATCCATCTGCCAATGCAGGAGACACAGATTCAAGCCCTCAGTTAGGAAGATCTCTTGAAGAAGGAAATGCCAACCCACTCCAATATTCTTGCCTGGAAAATTCCATGGACAGGGGAGCCTGGCAGGGTACAGTCTGTGGTGTTGCAAAAGACAAGATTTAGCAACTAATATATATATGTGTGTGTGTGTATAATATATATGTGTATAACTGAATCACCTTGCATGTATATAACTTGCATGTATATATATGTATATAACTGAATCACAACAGCAGAAATTAACACAATATTGTAAATCAACTATACTTCAATAAAATAAATTTGAAAAAAGTACCTGTGCCTTTATGTCCATGGCAATTCTAATGCACAGTCAATGAGAAGTCATAGATTTAGTTCAAGCGTCCATTTTATGATTGGGTACACTAAAGTGCAGGGAGGAAATGTAAATTTCCAAAGTTGCCTTCCAGACTAGCTGAAGAACCAGCCCAGCCAGAGCTCAGACATGCCTCAGGCCCAGGCCTGCTTCTTTATAGCAGCTGCCATGGTGCTCTGCCTAGAGCCCTCTCCTCTCATCAGGACCTGGGTGATCATTCCCCCAACTTCAGCAGCGTTGATGACCAACAGGTCTGCGCTAAGTGCCTCTCTAGGAATTGTCTTTGGCTGTAGGGACAGGCCTTCCTCAAAGTCACCTCCTCTTTTCTGGGAGTAGTCCCCACATCCAGTGATGGGTGATACAGACAGATAAAGGCCTATTCCCTTTTCTTTATTTGGAATAATTCTAAAGCATCCCTGCTCCAGAACACCTCACAGGATGAGTCTGGGGGCACACTGGGATATCCCCTCTGAACTAAGAGAAATAACGATAGCCTCCTTGGCCTCCCATTGTTGAAAAATGAGGCACGGCGCCTGGGGGTCAGCTTCTCTGTGCATGGGGAGACTGCTCTGACTACGTGGACAAAGGCTTCCAGTTGTGACAGGCACGGAGCACCAGCGGGTTCTAGCAGGTCTCGATGTGGGGCAAGTGATCCTGTGGCTTGTGCCATTCAAACAGCCAGACCTGGATATTAGAGGAAAATGGAGTGGGGAAAGGGCTTCCCAGATGGCTCAGCGTCTACCTGCCAAGCAGGAGACTCAGGTTTGATCCCTGGGTCAGGAAGATCCCCCAGACAAGGAAATGGCTACCCGCTCCAATATTCTGGCTTGGAATATCCCATGGATGGAGGAGCCTGGCAGGCTACTGTCCATGAGGTGGTAAAGAGTCAGACACAACTTAGCAACCAAAGAGCAGCAGCAGTGGGGGAAGAAACTGACTGCGCCCCATGGAGTCCAAGACTGTCAGAGAATCACAAAACAGACACCTGGGCTTTTGGACCAAGGCCATGCCATCTAAAGAGGAGAGTTTACATCCTCTGAAAAAAAAAAAAAAGTTCCCAGTGTGTTACTGGCAACTGCAGAGACAGAGAGCCTGGCCAGATAAATTCAAGTGAACTTACAGCCAGAACTGCTCATCATGAGCTGAGTTCAGTCAAACCCAAGTTATAACTCCAGGTGGGCCCAGCAGCAGCCCCCCATCCATCCTGAGATGGAAAAAGCACCTGTGGATCGAGCAAGGACAGAGAGCCTCCATCCTAAGGATCTTAACCTCATTAGCGTAAGAGCTCATAATAGCTCTCATGACCAGAAATCCCAAGGGTTTTAGGAGCTCAGTGCCAGGAACATATATTTCTTGTTATTAGTATCATAGTGTCATATACACATATGATATATATGCAATTACATAGTATCATATACAACTTCATGACCAGCTGCAGCAGTGACGTGTGTTCACCCCTAAGAATTTGCTTCCCAGAGAAACCATCTGATAGCATTCCTGGTCCCTGGTGGGGGGATGTGTGTAACCAAAGCAGGACCCTATGGGGCCTTCCCACTATAGACCCCTCACCTCAGGTCTTCTGCTTGCCTTTTGTTCTGTAGAAAAACCAGTCAAAGAATTATTTTACTCAGAGAAGTGAGAAAACGCAGAAAGAAAGGACAGCAGCCAAGCAAGGCAAAAATAATAATAGTTCAGCCATTAAACAAAGCCAAGGACCTTTAGTTCCTCCTCAAGGGCTTTAGATACTCTTCTGAGCCAAGTCCTTGGGCTGTTTTGGAGACACTGAACCTCAACCAGCTGAAAGAAGTTAACTGTACGATTCGCACGAACTCATAGACCCCAGGCGGATGGGAACCAGAAGGTTGATGTTGTTGACTCCTGGTTGCCTCACCACCAACCAATCAGAAGACTGTCCATGACCGGATCACAGATTTTCCTCAGGGCCCACTGTCAGTGGGTTGCGAGTTAACCCTTTGTGTAACTGGAGGGCGAGTGAGACTCTTGCTCTTTTTGTTAATACAGGGAAGGAATAAGGAATCAAATAGATGGTCCTACAAGATCTTCTGCTCTGAGAGCACTTTCTCGTGGAAAACATCAGTATCCCACCCACAGGGGCAGGGGATTTTGAACGAGGGCTCTGTGCTCACACTCTCACAATCAGACGAGGGTTAAGCACTCAAACTCTCAGTTTGAGGACAGTTTGAGATGGAGAAAAACAGTGAAGCATTCTGACTTTTGGATATACAGCTCCAAGATGGTTAAGATGCATATCTAAGGAAAAATTTCAGTGACCCAAGATTCTTGCCCATGTTCATACACAGCAATACACTGTTAATAAAATCGTTAACTTGAGGTCTTTGTTTTTCGTAATTAACAGTAATCTTTTACCAAGATTTATGCTTTTTTTTAAAAAATGTGGACCATTTTTTAAAGACTTTATTGTATTTGTTACAATATTGCTTCTGTTTCTTTTTTATGTTTTGGTTTTTTGGCCACAAGGCATGTGGGATCCTAGCTCCTCAACCAGGGATTAAAACTTGCACCCCCTTCATTGGAAGGTGAAACCTCAACCGCTGGACCACCAGGAAAGTCCCTAGGTGTGTTCTTGACTACATGCATTTCCCAGGTTAAAAATTCATATATATATCTATATATATCTATATCTATCTCGTGGTTCCCCCCTTTCGCTTTGGAGCAGTTCTTTAGAAGTATCTGAGAGGCTGTCTCCCAGGTTCGAGTCCTTAAAGTCCCTGAATAAACTCACTGCCCTTGCATTGTGTGTTTCCTCTCAATCGACACCTAAAACGTCATTATTCTCATTATGGATAGAGTAATCAAGCCCAAGGTAGCACAGTGAGAGAGCCCAGTCACCTGCCTCCCAGGTAAGTGTTCTTCCTGATGCCTCATGCCACCATTTACATTGCCAAGTGTCCTGACTACCACATATAGTGGCCCAAGGGGACCTTGGCATGAACGTTGCCCTTTGGAGTTGTGCAATGCAGTGACCCTGCTGGATGGAACACCGTTTGTAATGGATCACTGGCCGTCCAGATTGGCAGCATCAGACTGAGTAGAGTTGCACCAGCAGGGGGCGCCTGTGACCTTTTTCTACCCTAGAAAAGGTGGGTCTTTGTGTCCGGGGATCACATGACTAACAGAATGCCAGTTGATTTCATATGGTCCAAGGGAGTCCCGGTTGGAGCTGCTGACATAGGAAGTGGGGATCCTGTCCACTTTATTGGCAGCTCTTGAGCTTGGAAATTTGGGGTGTAATGGGAAGAGTGATGGAGGGAAGTGCATTTTCTGGGTCTTTAATTGCAGCTTTGTGGAGTTTCGGGAGTTTCCGTATCACTAATTCTGTTTCTCCATCCACAGCATTCAACATTTCTCCTGACCTAGTCACGTTCTTCTTACAGTTGCCCTCTCCCCACCCTCTTCATCTACCAGTTCCCTGGTTCCATCCCCCATTATCTTGTTAAAAGAAGAGAGCATGCCCAAATGGGGATTTAATATTTAATCTAATTGCAGTTTCAATCCCCCAAGGAATGTAACCTTTAACCAGTCAACCTGGAATTTCCAGGTTGAATTTCTCACTGGACAGCCCTGGTGAGATGGTCTCCCCAACAGGCCCTTCCATGTCCCCTAGAAAGACAACTTTGCCTGAAATAATGCATTCTTTGCTAATAATTTCCTCTTTCTAACCCCTTTCTGCCTTTAAAAAATATCCCTTTCCTCAGCTTGGGTGAGCGCCTCTCTATTGCTAGATGGCATGCTGCCTGATTCATGAATCATTGAAAAAAGTCACTTTGATCTTTGAATTCACTTCATTGAATTTTTGTTGTTTAATGGATTTGGCAGCAATGGTGGGCCTGAAGGAGACTTACAGGTTCCCTATGAACCTTTTAAATTCACTGTCTTTCTCAGAAATTCTGAGGGTAAGTTTCCTCTTGACTTTGAGCATCTCTCTCTCTGCATCGAGCTCCCAATTTAATTAGCTTAGGCTGGGAGCTGCTGGTAGTTGGGATCACAATTCCCTGTTTGCTTGGAAACCAAAACTCTCGGCTCGGCCTCCAGATTCCACGTGGCAGCTTAGTCTGCGCTTCCACATTTGTTTAGAGTCAGCCGGCAGTCTCCATTCTTTGGGGTTTTGCTAGGTCACTCCTTTCCCCGCCCCCCGGTTTCACTGCTGTTGGTGTGCACAGGGCCTTTTCCCGGCCCAGGGTACAGTAGCGCCTCTCGGTTATTGCTGATATATTAACGTGCACGTGTGTTTGTCTTGTGTAAAGTGTGTGTGCTCAGCTGTGTCCGACTGTTTGCGATCCTATGGGCCGTAGCCCACCGGGCTCCTCTGTCCATGGCATTCTCCAGGCAAGAACACTGGAGTAGGTTGCCACTTCCTCCTCCAGGGGATATCTTCCTGACTTGGGGATCAAACCCATGTCTCTTGCATCTCCTGCATTGGCAGGCAGATTCTTTTACCACTGAGCCACCTGGGAAGTCCCTTATTTTGTGTAGATAAAGACTGTAGCTAACAGGAATCTGGGAGGCCAAAAAGCTGAAAAAATTGGTGGGCACAGGTGAAGCACATAAGAGCTGTGAAAACACTTGCCCCCAAACCCATAGACTTCTGTGTTAGGGTAAGTTGGTCATGAAGTGGGTCAGACTGACCCACTAGGTCACTCACCAACCTCAAGAAATTTTCCATGCAACCATATACACTGTAAAATACCACATAATTTCCAACTCAGCAGCACATTGCTTTTAGGTATTAGTCCATCTCCAGGAAACCCAAAGTCTTAGCTAATGGGATCCTTAAACTCTGAAAAGTCAAGTGTACCATTTTTTCACACACCTGCTTATTTTATATCTGAAAAATATGATCCTGGAAGCTATAAATATCTACAAAAATGGCAGAATATTATCAAAAACAACCTAGAATTGCAATGGTCATTATGGGGAACATTTTTAAAAATAATCTATCCCCCCAACTTCTTCTTTAAAAATAATTAATTAATTTATCTATTTATTCTTATTTTGGCTGCTCTGGATCTTTGTTGGAGAAGGCAATGGCACCCCACTCCAGTACTCTTGCCTGGAAAATCCCATTGACGGAGGTGCTATCTGTGGGCTATTCTTTAGTTACTCTGCATGGGCTTCTCGATGCAGTAGCTTTGCTTGCTGTAGAGCATGGGCTCTAGGGTGTATGGGCTTCAGTAATTGCGGCTCACAGGCTTAGTTGCCCTGAGGATCAAACTCACGTCCCCTGCATTGGCGGGTGAATTCTTAACCACTGGACCACCAGGGAAGTCCCTATGGGGAACATTTGAATTAGATGTGATCATTCATTTAAGAAATGCAGTTGAAAGTAAGGATTCCCAAATTAAACAAGCAGAATGGGATACTTATTTTACCTGGTATGCAGAAATCTCCAAAAGCCTTCAAGATTCCAAAATAGCCTCACTGAACACTGCAACAGGATACAAAACCCAGAAATAAACCCACACACCCATAGTCCATTAATCTTTGACAAAGGAGGCAAGAATATATAAGAATTTACAATGGACAAATGACAGTCTCCTTAGCGAGTAGTGGACAGACACATGTAAATCAATGGATTTAGAATACATTCTCATATCTTACACAAAATAAACTCAAAATGGATTAAAGACTTAAATGTAAGACATGACACCATAAAACTCCTAGAAGAGAACACAGGCAAAATATTCTCGGACATAAATTGTAGCCATGTTTTCTTAGGTCAGTCTCCCAAGGCAACAGAAATAAATGCTGAAAACAACAAATAAGACCTCATCCAGCTTTTGCATAACAAAGGAAATTACAAACAAAACAAAGAGACCATTTAACGGAAAAGGAGAAAATATTTATAAACAATGTGACAGCATGGGCTTAATTTCCAAAATATAAAAACATCTCATACAACTCAATAACAAAAAACCAAACAAACCAGTCAAAAAATGGGCAGAAGAGCTAAATAGACGTTTATCCAAAGAAGACATCCAGCTGGCCAACAGGCACATGAAAAGATGCTCAACATTGCTAATTACTAGAGAATTGCGAAACTACAGTGAGGCATCACCTCACGCTTGTCAGAGTGAGAGGTGGTAGCTCAGCGTTAGAAAGTCTACAAATGACAAATGAGTATGGAGGAAAGGGAACCCCCTTCCACTGTTGGCGGGAATGTAAATTGGCAGCCACCATGGAAAACAGGATGGAGGTACCTCAAAAACCTGAAGACAGAGTTGTCACGTGATCCAGCAATCCCACTCCTGGGCGTATATCCAGTGAAAACTCTTAATTCAAAAAGATACACACACCCAAATGTTCATAGCAGCACTATCTAAAGTGGTCAAGATATGAAACCTTTTATGTCTGAAAACTACGATCCTGGAAGCTAGAAATAACTACAAAATGGCAGAATGTTACCAAAAATAGAATTACAATGACCATTACGGGGAACATTTTAATTAGGCATGATCATTCATTTAAGAAGTGCTCTTGAAGTAAGAATTCCTGAATTAAAAAAAACAGAAAAGGATACCCATTTCACCTCCTATGTAGAGGCCTCCAAAAGGTTTCAGGATTCCAAAATAGCCTGTTTGTCTGTTGATGGGCACATCCCAAGTGCCTATCTACAGATAATTGGCTTAAGAAGATGTTGTAAATATGTGTAATAAAATAATTCACTTTCATGCATTGGAGAAGGCAATGGCAACCCACTCCAGTGTTCTTGCCTGGAAAATCCCAGGGACGGGGGAGCCTGGTGGGCTGCCATCTATGGGGTGGCACAGAGTCGGACACGACTGAAGCGACTTAGCGGCAGCAGCAGCAGCCATAAAAAATAATGAAATAATGTCATTCACAACAACATGGATGACCTAGAGATTATCATACTAAGTGCAGTAAATCAGTTCAGTTCAGTCGCTCAGTCGTGTCCCACTCTTTGTGATCCCATGAACCGCAGCACGCCAGGCCTCCCTGTCCATCACCAACTCCCGGAGTTCACTCAAACTCATGTCCATTGAGTCGGTGATGCCATCCAGCCATCTCATCCTCTGTCGTCCCCTTCTCCTCCTGCCCTCAATCTTTCCCAGCATCAGGGTCTTTTCAAATGAGTCAGCTCTTCGCTTCAGGTGGCCAAAGTATTGGAGTTTCAGGTTCAGCATCAGTCCTTCCAATGAATATTCAGGACTGATTTCCTTTAGGATGGACTGGTGGGATCTCCTTGCAGTCCAAGGGACTCTCAAGAGTCAGTAAATCAGACAAAGACAAATACTACATGATGTCGCTTATATGTGGAATTTAAAATATGATACAAATGAACTTGTTTACAAAACACATACAGGCTCATAGACATAGAAAACAAACTTACGGTTACCAAGGGGTAAAAGGAGTGAGGAGGGATAGATTAGGAGTTTGGGTTTAACAGATACTCAGTATTATATATAAAATACATAAACAATCAGATCCTATTGTATAGCACAGGGAACTATATTCAATATCTGCTAATAAATCATGCTGCTAAGTTGCTTCAGTTTTGTCCGACTCTGTGCGACCCCAGAGATGGCAGCCCACCAGGCTCCCCCGTCCCTGGGATTGTCCAGGCAAGAACACTGGAATGGGTTGCCATTTCCTTCTCCAATGCAGGAAAGTGAAAAGTGAAAGTGAAGTCGCTCAGTCGTGTCCGACTCTTCGAGACCCCATGGACTGCAGCCTACCAGGCTCCCTCCTCTGCCCGTGGGATTTTCCAGGCAAGAGTACTGGAGTGGGTTGCCATTAGGAAAAACAATCTGAAAAGAATATATGGGTATATACATAGTTATATAGAATATAACTGATATATATGTATATATACACACGTGTATATTTAGTTGTATAGAATATTACTGATATATATGTATTTGTGTACATACACACACACACACACACATATATGCTACATAGAATATACACATATATATACTCATATAGGAGTTCCCATGTGGTGCAGTGGTAAAAAATCCACATTCAATGCAGGAGTCATTGGGGTTCAATCCCTGGGTTGGAAGATCCCCTAGAGAAGGAAATGGCAACCCACTTGAGTATTCTTGCCTGGGAAATCCCATGGACAGAGGAGCCTGGTGGGCTATATAGTCCATGAGGCCACAAAAGAGTCAGACATGACTTAGCATAATACATATATATGTGTAAATATATGTATATATATAATATAAAACTGAATCACCTTGCTGTACACCAGAAATTAATGCATCAACTATACTTCAATAAGAAATTTAAATAACTCCATTTAAAAATGGAGAAAAAAATCATTGCAAAAGGTGAATAAAAAATTAAAGATACTAGAGGTACTAAAACAAAAGACAATAGGACTGGCATGACTTCCTCTGCTCTCCTCTGTCCTTCTTTATCTGCAAACTCAGGTTTTACTAATTCTCTGAACTTCCTTTTTATCCGAAGATTAGTAAGCAGTTATATTTTTCAAATAAAATTGCCCAGGTCTGCAGGCAACATGCCTCAGATATCTTTCACTCCTTAGTTAAAGATTGAACTAGGGTAATAGTTAGATTGAAATAAAAGTTATAGCTAAAGGATTTCCTAAACCCTAAGAAGAGTCCAAGAATTTTTTGAAGCATTTAGAATCTCTGTGGGCTTTCCTGGTGACTCAGACAATAAATAATCTGCCTGCAATGCAGGAAATCCAGGTTCAATCCCTGGGTCAGGAAGGTCTCCTGGAGAAGGGAATGATAGCCACTCCAGGGTTCTTTCCTGGAGAATCCCAGGGACAGAGGAGCCTGGCTGGCTACTATTCATCAGGTTGCAAAGAGTCGGACACAACTGAGCGACTTTCACTTAGAATCTTTATTGAGGCCTATGATCCTGGGGTGCCAGATCTTAATCAGCTTGTGCACAGGATGGTAGGACCTGGGGAAGTCCCCAGATGGATGGGGAGACAGAATAGCAAAACCCTGAGGATGATACTTGAGATCCTCAACTAGAAAAAACTTGCGAAAAAAAAAAGAAAAAGAAAAAACTTGCGAAATAGCAACTGACTTTTCACAAGCTGTTCCTAGAGTGTTCCCCGCACTATCTGTTCTGCTATTCAAGCATGCAAAGAAAGAATGCTTGTCCTGTGGCATTTGTGATTTCATATAATAAATGATGTTGTCTAAGTGCCTAAGCAGCTCCAGTGGCCTATTTGTAAACAGAATATCTTGTGAGATGAGTGAATTAATTAAAAAGGCAGAAAATTAAATAGGAGGCCACTGGCACAAGCAAAGTCATGATTATAGCTGAGTACTTTGAAAGGACTATGGAATAAGATGATAAACAAAATTATTGGCCTTATAACTACAACAGCTCCAAGATCAGATCTCAAATAATACTTGGGCTTCCCACATCGCATCCTGCTAGGGTCCATCATCAGAACACCCACCCAAGAAGCAATGTCTCATTTGTAATCAGTTGGGGCACCGGAAAAGAAAAATTGTGCACAGAGTCCTATAAAATTCCTCAATAGCCACCCAAATGCCCCCCAAGAGAGAGCTCCCCCGTAGGCCTCTCCCAAAACTGATGGGGCCCCCAGGCACCCTCTGGCAGAGTGCTATAAGCAATACCCTTAAGCAGCCCAAGGGAGACAAAAATTCAGGTTATATGGCAGCCTGGATGGAGGGGCGTTTTGGGGAGAATGAACACGTGTATAAACATGGCTAAATCCCTTTGACATTCACTTGAAACAGTCACAACATTGTTAATCAGCTGTACCCTCAATACAGGGCTTCCCTCGGGGCTCAGACGGTAAAGAATCTGCCTGAAATGCGGGAGATCTAGGTTCCATCCCTGGGCTGAGAAGGTCCCCTGGAGAAGGGAATGGCTACCCACTCCAGTATTCTGGCCTGGAGAATCCCACGAACAGAGGAGCCTGGAGGGCTACAGTCCCATAGGGTCACAAAGAGTAGGACATGACTGAGCAACTAACACTTTCACACTTTCATACCTCAATACAATATAAAAAGCTTAAAAACAAAACGAAAACTGATAGAAATCTTGCCAAATTCTGGTAGGTCCTGGGGCTGCACTCTCCACTTTACACCGCATTCTCATTGGACAAATCCCGTGGGAAAAAAGGTTTCTGTCTAATAATGTTCAGAAAGAATTTCTATCTCAACCAATGCAAAGTGATTCTGGGTAAAGCATTCTTTTTAGCAGTGTGACACAGTCCCAGTCAATGTATCAATATTAAATAGAGATCTCCTTTGTAGGGGCTTCCCTGGTGGCTCAGAGGTTAAAGCATCTGCCCACAATGCAGGAGACCCGGGTTCGATCCCTGGGTCGGGAAGATCCCCTGAAGAAGGAAATGGCAACCCACTCCAGTACTCTTGCCTGGAGAATCCCATGGACAGAGAAGCCTGGTAGGCTACAGTCTCCGGGGTTGCGAAGAGTCCAACACGACTGAGGGACTTCACTTTCACTTTCCAAATGAAAAGGGTCAATACTTTTTGCTTCCCATGGAGACTTCACCTTAGAATTTCCTGACCAGTTTGAACCTGATCTCATATACTCTTTACAATTTGTCCTTGAATTAGAAGAAGAATCCCAACACAAATCCCCTAATATAATCAAGGTGCTCAAAAATCTGTGGGCTACTTCTGATACTGATATTGGTAGAATAAAAGTATTTCAATACAAGGTCTACAGTACATATTCAGGCGGATCTGGCTAGAATTTTTCCTAAAATGCCTCCTTGAGCATTAATGCCTGAGGCTGTACAAGACCTCTCACCTTGTCACACAGCAGAAGGCTTAATCACCCTGAGGCTGATCTTTCCTGTACCAATCCCTGAAATACGCAGGTCCTCCCAGTCCACAGACCTAATGGGCAGGATGGTGATTTGTCCAGGACTTAAGAACCATCAGCAAGATAGCTGGTCCCTCTTTCCCAGTCATCCCAGTGCTGAAGATCCTTTTATCACAAGTTCTACCAGAAACAAAAGGTTTTGTTCACTGCTACAGACCTTTGTTGGGCCTTTATCAGTATCCCTGTGCACCCCTATAGCCAATATCTATTCACCTTGACTTGGAGCAATCACAATGTACCTGGATAGTCACACCTCAAGGGTTCACTGAGGGCACTTCCTGTCTCTCCCACGTGCTCCCCCAAAATGTAAGACCTTCCAGTCCCAGGAAATCAACCTTCTATGGTAAGTAGATGACCTCTGGTACTTAGTTACCAAAGAGGCATCCATAAAGGATTCCACTTATTATCTATAACTGAAAGTTACAGTTGACTAGACACTGTTCATTATCATGTCATAATGTAAGGCCTGAAGGAATCCACCTGTCTCCGAAAAGAAGGAAGCTAATTGGAGGATTTCCTGGGCTCACAACTAAGAGCCAACTTCGTGGATTTCTAGGTCTAGTTGGCTATTGCCAACTATTTGTGGTTGTTGTTCAATCGATAAGTCATTGGACCGACCCAACATTTCTCTGCAAGCAGCCTAATTTCCTATGAGATCCTTCTGCTCTCACCACCCAATCTTTAACAGCATCCTTCATCTTGCTGTTACTATCTCTTACCTGACAAAGGTGAGCTCCATGACTTTGAGCTGTTAATGTCCCTTTGGGTGACATGATGTCCTGATTTGTGAGACTCATTTGTTGACTCATCCTGATCTAATTTTGCTTGTGGATGGTTCAGTTTGTAAAAGATGGGAGAGGGAATTTCCACACTGGTGATGCTCTTATTATTACTTGAGAGGGAAAATCTCCCACGAGCTCAATCAGCTCAATGAGCCAAGCTCCGTGCCAGGATCAGGATAAACTGACACCCGGTTATGTCTTTGGTGTCGTCCATGATTTGGGGAAGTCATAGAAACAAAGGGATTTTCTTTCATTCTCCGGTACCCCAATCAAATGCGGACAAGTAGAGGGCCTACTTACTGTTATTCTCTTAGCTTCCGAAATTGCCCTCATGAAAATCAAGGCTCACACTCTCAGAACTGAACCTGAATATCAGGGAGACACACTGGCAGGCATTTATGCAAAGGCAGCACCAGCAGTGTCTGTAAAAGTTGTGGTCCACATGGCTGGTCCATTCTGCCTGTATATTCTGACCATTTTGTCTCCAGACTTCTGCCATGCAGATGGCTTTGCAACCCAGCAACAGTCTGCTCTTGAGTCAGAGAAATTAAGATGGGCAAACTGTGGTTGTACATTCAATAAACAGTTACGGGAAATTCAAGGCAGCTACTTAGTTCTTCTTGGTTCCCAGGCTCATCTCATTTTTTCAATTTTTGCCTTCTTTCACTCATTATGGTGCATTTAAGATGACTCAGATGATAAATAAACTTTGGGGTGGGAGACGTCTGTACAATTGTGAAAACAGTTTATTACTAGCAATGCCTGACTTGTCAGGTCCCTAATCCTGGAAAAATTATTTTTCTTCCTAGAGACTTGGACCTCTTCCCTCTGGACCTTTTGACACTTGAAACTGGACTTCATTCAGTTGCCACCTGGAATGGGTTATCACTCAGTTCAGTTCAGTTCAGTGGCTCAGTCGTGTCCGACTCTTTGCGACCCCATGAACCGCAGCATGCCAGGCCTCCTTGTCCATCACTAACTCCCAGAGTTCATCCAAACTCATGTCCATTGGGTTGGTGATGCCATCCAACCATCTCATCCTCTGTCGTCCCCTGCTCCTCCTGCCCTCAATCTTTCCAAGCATCAGGGTCTTTTCAAATGAGGCAGCTCTTCGCATCAGGTGGCCAAAGTATTGGAGTTTCAGCTTCAACATCAGTCCTTCCAGTGAACACCCAGGACTGATCTCCTTTAGGATGGACTGGTTGGATCTCCTTGCAGTCCAAGGGACTCTCAAGAGTCTTCTCCAACACCACGGTTCAAAAGCATCAATTCTTTGGTGCTCAGCTCTCTTTATAGTCCAACTCTCACATCCATACATGACTACTGGAAAAACCATAGCCTTGACTAGATGGACCTTTGTTGACAAAGCAATCTCTCTGCTTTTTAATATGCTATCTAGGTTGGTCATAACTTTCCTTCCAAGGAGTAAACATCTTTTAATTTCATGGCTACAGTCACCATCTGCAGTGATTTTCTATGTTCTTGATATTGTGTGTGTGTTTTCTGGATTGACTGAAGTGTTTCCCTGCCACAAGTCTGATGCTTTCACAATGGAAAAAAAAAAAAAAACCTGGGAAAATGTGTTTTCCACTTGAGGTAAACATTCCACTATCTCCAGTGATCAAGGCACCCACTTCTCTGGGCAAATCGTATTAACCTGAGTGAAAACTTTGTAAAAATTTTGGAGTCATCACAGTCCATGTCACCCTCAATTATCAGGCAAAGTCAAGACAACTAAGGGAATCCTCAAACTTAAAATCTCTAAACTTGGGACTTCCCTGCTGGTCCGCTGATTAAGATTTTGTGTTTCCAAGGCAGAAAATTCAGGTTCGATCCCTGGTCAGGGAACTAAGATCCCACATGCCATGTGCTGTGGCCAAAAAGAAAAAAAAAAAAACAAACAACACTCTAAACTTACTGAAATCATTAGACTCCCTTAGCCTAAAATATTGCCTCTGGCCTTGCTGACTGTTTATAATACATCCTTTGGGAAATATAAACTCATTTCACTTGAGACAGTCACTTAATAGACCAAAGTCGCTTGGTATACAGCTTTTTGCTAATCCTTGGTTTCCTGTTAATGTGATTAGCTACTGTAAGGGTTTAATGTCTTACGCTAAAGCCTATCAATAGGTTAAAGACTTACTGGATCCCAATACAAAAAATCCTTTTGGTTACAGTCTGGAGCCTGATGACTGAATTCTGGAAACGTCATCAGAAGAAAATAGACTTCAAATTCTGTTGGAAAGGACCTTACCAAGTGCTCCTGACACTAATGCTGTGGTGAAACTAAAGGGCATTGAGCCTTGGGTACACACCTCACGGCTAAGGAAGGCTCCACCTGACATCTGGTCCTGTGCAGATGCTGGAGATCCCTGAACCAAATCCATAAGAGAGAGAAGCACCTGGCTTCAAGGTAGACAAAGGTGGTGGATCAAGACTTCATACTTTAACTGAATGTGAAATAATTGTTCTTCTCTTTCTTTTCCTCTGGCATTGGCTTGGAAAGATAACACCCTCATCTGTATCTCCCAGGCCATTTTTAAGGGGAGTAACCTTTCAGACTGCTCAATCTGTTATCAAAGATTCTAACCTATCCATGATGCTAGAGACCCTCTTGACCAATTTCTCTTCTGTTCCCAATGTCACTGCAAACAACTGACCCCCACTTAGAACTCCCTATTAGCTCAACTCGTACAACCGAGAACATCCGGAGCCTTGCTTTTCCCCTTCTCCAATCATAACTGTGAGTGAGTGAAGTCATTCAGTCATGTCCAGCTCTTTGCGACCCCATGAACTGTAGCCCACCAGGCTCCTCTGTCCATGGGATTTTCCAGGCAATGGTACTGGAATGGGTTGCCATTTCCTTCTCCAGGGGATCTTCCGGACCCAGGGATCAAATCCGGGTCTCCTGCATTATAGACAGATGCTTTGCTGTCTGAGCCACCAGGGAAGTGATCATAACTGGATGCACTCAATTAGATACAAACACCTACACAAATCTTAGTATTAATGCATTTGCAACACCACATTCCCAAGATAATCTAAATCAGATTGGTCTCCCACTCACTAAGACATCTCACCAGCAGTGCACATTTTTGCAAGACATTTAGGATGACTCTTTATTTCAGGCTAGAAGATTCTCTTCCCACATATGCTAAAGACCTGACTGATCCCTGGCTTGGATGGGTAAATGCAGCAAACTCTGTGAATAATCCCACTAGTAGTACCTGGAATGGTCTGTGCCCCAACACGCTTTGTCCCTCTCTGTGGTTGTCTTCATTCATTAGAAAGGAAATATCAGAAGATGTTCATGACTCAGGATTCGCTTCCTTTGGCAGACACATACTTGCCTGGTTAGAAGTAAGTACAAATGACTTTAGGCTCAGGACCCCTCCTTAACTCCTGAAGATATTGCACGTTCTGTTGCTAAGACAATAGCTGCCCAACAATGATCCTTAAACTTTCTGTCCAAGGTAACTCTTAATAATAGGATAGTCTTTGATTATTTTTTAGTTGAACAAGGAGGGGGTCTGCGCTGTGATCGACACTACCTGCATTTGGGTTAACCCTTCTGGGGAAGCTGAGACTCAATTACACCACTGAGCCAGCCACTTGGCTTTGGAAAATAACTCTTTTGATGGGTCTGTCTTTGACTTATTTGATTTTGACTGATTTGGGTCTTAGAGACCATGGCTCAAAGCGCATTCCAAACATTAGAGATTATCTGGCTTACAATAATCATAGAAATATCCCTGCTGTCTTGTGTTCTCTTTATAACTAAAATGTCAGGAAAAGGAACAAAGAGAAATAGCCAACTTAAAAGTTGTGAACCTAAAATTGCGGTCTGTGAATATCACAGAGATGAAGTTATAAAAAGGTCCTGACTTATGAATACCACACAGAGGATGGACAAAAGCTGTGAGAACTACAGAGCAGTTGCTAACAGTGGTGCCAATGTCTTAAATTTTGATCACATCTCTCAGTTATGCTGAAAGTCTGATCTAAAGAGAAGGACAGTTTTAAAAAGGAGACGGAAAAAAAAAATAGAATAAATAAAATAAGAGATCGCAGTCTCCAAATGGAGTCACTTGTGTTAAACTTGACTTAACTGCAATTCAACTCCCCAGGACTGTGACCTTTAACCAGTCAGCCTGGAAATTACCTGGTCAGCACTAAGGAGATGAATGTGTGCGTGCTAAGTCCCTTCAGTCATGTCTGACTCTGCGACCCTATGGACTGTAGCCCACCAGGTTCCTCTGGCCATGGGATTCTCCAGGCAAGAATACTGGAGTGGGTTGCCATGCCCTCCTCTAGGGGATCTTCCTGATCCAGGGAACGAACCCACATCTCCTGCATTGGCAAGTGGGTTCTTTACTATTAGTGCCACCTCAGACGCCCTACTAGGGAGAGGACCTGTTCCAGCCTCAAAGACTCTTCCGTTCCCCTTTAGGCAGGTGACCTTGCCTGAAGCAAAGCATTCTTTGCTAATAATTTCCCATCTCCTTTCTGCCTTTAAAAGCCATTCGTTTTCTATAGCTTGGGGGAGCTCCTTTCTATTGCTAAGTGGGCTGTTGCTTAATTTATGAATTGTTGAATAAAGTGAATTTGACCTGTAAACTTATTCAGTAGAATTTCTGTTGTTTAACAACTTTATGCCTAAATATTTCCAGAGTGTATTGGCTGCTATCCCCTTCGCCTCTCAATCCAGCCTGCAGGGGCATTGACCACTGAACATGATATTTTCCTCACCCACTGAATCAAAACTTTTGATGCCTATTATGTGCTATGGTGACCAGATGCTCTGGTTTGTCCCGGACTGTGTTCATTTATATCCTGAGGCAGGAGATAGATGCGCTCCGGGCTAGGCATTTACAGCTAGCCTCCTGTTTACATTTCCTAAGGAAGGAGGCTGGTGGGCTCTAGGCTAGATATTTACACCCAGCCTTCTGTTTGCACTTTGAGATGGAAATAACAACAGGACCAGAGTAAATTGCGACCTTGGCTGCTAATGTTGCTTCAGTCGTGTCCAGCTCTTTGCGACCCCATGGATTGTAGCCCACCACACTCTTCTGGCAAAAATACCTGAGTGGGTTGCCGTGCCCTCCTCCAGGGAATCTTCCCAGCCCAGGGATTGAACCCGAATCTCTTACATCTACCTGCATTGGCAGACAGGTTCTTTACCACTAGCACCAATATTGGGTTGCCAAAAAGTTTGTTCAGGGTTTCCCACAAGATGTTATGAATATTTTGGCCAACCCAACAGCTGAGCTTTGCCTCCTGTGGACACTTTTAGATAACCACTATGGCAGAGACAGAAGTGTTAGTCGCTCAGTTGTGTCTGACTCTTGGACTGCAGCCTGCCAGGCTCCTCTATCTATGGGATTCTCCAGGTAAGAACACTGGAGTGGGTTGCCATTTCCTTCTCCAGGGGATCTTCCTAACCTAGGGATTGAACCCGGGTCTCCCCCATTGCAGGTAGATTCTTTACCATCTGAGCCACTCAAAAAGCCTCTCAAAGAGCCCCCGTGCTTTTCCATCCATGAAGACCAAGTTTAAGTTTCATGATGAATCCTCCTTAAGTGCACATAAAGTTTAGTCTAAATAAACCTCTTGTCAAGAATTATCTGACTTCATGGTGTCTGTTTTCTATTTATCCTGGGTAGGAAGATGATCATGTTATATCCACGTGTTCTGGGAAACAAACTCACTCAGAAGGACAATGCAGATAGTGGAGTGCAGTTTATTACACCGGCGGGCCCAAGGCAGAGTCTCCTCTTAGCCAAGGACCCCGACCAGCATTTGTGAAAATCTTTTATACCCCATGTGTACGTGTCCAAACCCACCACCCCAATTTCCTTGAGACTTACATAAAACAAAGGAAGGGTAAATACAGTCACAACAACCCCATTATTCACGTGTTATCAAGTGTTAGGTGTTCAAAGAGTTAATAATCAATAAGCCTGCAGTTACACTCCGATAGATACAGAAAGAATTTGTGACCTGTCCAGAGGCAGGGGTGATTAGAGTATGTTTTCTCTCAGGTGATGAGTAACCTGGATGTGATCTTCAGGATTCCCCTGTCCAGAGGGGTTCTTATCCTTCTATTGTCATTTCCATAGGCACTAAGCACAGAGTCCAGAGTCCGTTGGAGAGGTGGCTGAGCATGATCAGCATGAATAGGCCTAAGACGGGGTCCAGGCCCTATGAATTCTTTCTTCATTCCCCCCTCTTAATGCTCTTAGTTTCCGTAATGAGCATCATTCATTGGGATATATTGCACCTTAGTCCTCCAGCCACCCACATGAGAGAACGCTGTCAACCTCTGGATTACAAAATTCACAAGGCATTGTAAGAAGCAGGGCCCACAAAGCAGCATGATTAAGATTACTATAACAACAGTTACAATAGTTTCCCTCCAGTCTCCCTTTACCCAGGACAGGACCGGAGTCCAAAAGGGAATATTTTCATTAGACATGGCTTTCACTTGATTTTGCATATCCGCCAAGGCAGTAGATACATTTCCAGACAAGTCGGGGATGTATAAACAACGTTTGGCTTTAATTATGGTGCAAGTCCCCCACTGGGCTGCTGTGAGTATGTCTAATGCCATCCTATTTTGAATTACTGCCTTCCTCATCTGAATTTGTTCTTCCTTCAAAGCTTGAATGGCTTTTGTACTTTGTCTAAGAGGGACTGTTTAGTGAAATTAGTTAAGGCCTCTACCTTAACCATGACATCCGTTGTCCCTATAGAGGGTACAAACTGCACAGCGAGATAATCATACCATTGGAACACGGATCGTGTCCACCTTGCATGCAGATAGGGCAGGTTTACTGGAGGTTGGTGTAGGCTAGGCTGAATACTGCCATGAGCAAAAGCAAATCCTAGTGTGAAACGCCCTACCCGGCCAACTGGTAACCACGGCCATAAGTTAAGCCCACAGAGCCACTGGGCCCCTTTGGGGGCTACCCAACAGATTCCGGGATTATATTTCCAGTCAGAACCAGGCCACTGAACAGACCAATTGGGGTGATAAGTAACTTTCAAGATTTGTTTACATTGTTCAGGGGACAAATAACCCATATATTTTAATTCTTTTGGGTCTAGGGGGCCGTCTCCAAATCCAACTTTATGTTCTCTTTGTTCCCAGCAAATAGTAGCGGGAACAATTAACTGTCCTTTCTCAGGAGTCATCCAGAAATATTCATCCCAGACCTGATAGTATTGCTCAAGGTACCGGGAGGCCTGTTCCCCTTTTGTAAGGGAGCCTTTCTCCTTTTTATTTTTCACATATGAAGTATAAGCCCTTGTTACTTCCATAAGACTAGTGTTCATGTTAAATGTAACCCTATGTCCCAGGCCCATTGATGGCTTTTTCTTACACTAGGAGAGCAAAGAAAGGTTATGATTGGTGAGAGAAAGGAAAGTTTCTTTCTGTTGTTCCAAGAAGGAACACAGTGGTATAAAGTCTCCATAACGAAGTGGTGACACCCATCAGAGGAGTGTGTCCATTACTGACATGGGCATAGCCCCACATCCCCAACAATTGGGGGAGTTGTTGAAGTCCTCATAAGAATGTGCCCATGAGATGAAGACGTGGTCCTGTGCAGGAACAGTGGTCAGGTTCAGAATTGCCTTGGTGAGGCCAAGTAGCAGGAGTCGTTTACCCAGCTCCATCCTGTAGAGGGCTTGTCCGGGACCTCGTTTTCTTCTTCCTCTTCAGGATGATCTTGGTTTCCCGTGGGTCGGTGGGGTCCTTCTAGGTGGTCCACTTGGTGTCTTCCGGGTCAGTGTGGTATGCCTTCTTTGCTCTGGTGTGATGGATCCAAGGGGCAATGCCTGCAACTTTAACTGCGGCAGGGGTGGTTAAAACAACAGTATAAGGATCTTTCCATCGGGGAGCGGGGGGGCGGCTAGTGTGACATGTTTCTAATCTTTCACCCATACCTGGTGTCCTGGTATAAACTCATGCATTTGCTCCCCCAAGGGGAAGGATATTCTTTCTTGCACAAACTTAGTTACTTGATTAATTACCTTGCCTAGTTGTTCCATCTGCTGTGATATCCCATCTCCTCTTACCTGAAGTATATCAGTTGTTACCTGTCTTTTCATGGGAGGAGGCCTCCAATACACAATTTCGTAGGGAGAGTAGCCGTGGGACTGTTGCAGGAAGGGGGACCCCTTCCAGGGCCCAAAACTGGGCTCTTGCCTAACACTCAGAAATGAATTGCCCGAGGAGACTCATGTGCTGACAAAGCAAGAGACTTTATTGGTAAACGGCACCCGGGTGGAGAGCAGTAGGGTAAGGGAACCCAGGAGAACTGCTCTGCCGTGTGGCTCGCAGTCTCAGGTTTTATGGTGATTGGATTAGTTTCCGGGTGATCTTTGGCCAATCATTCTAATTCAGAGTCTTTCCTGGTGGTGCACGCATTGTTCAGCCAAGATGGATGCTAGCGAGAGGGATTCTGGGAAGTGGACGGACACGCGGTGTCTCCTTTTGACCTTTCCCGTACTCTTCCGGTTGGTGGTGGCTTATTGGTTCTGTATTTCTTACCAGGATCTCCTGTCATAAAACAACTCATGCAAATGGTTACTATGGTGCCTGGCCAGGGTGGGCGGTTTCAATCAGTGTGCTTCCCCTAACAGGACCGTGGGGTCATCCTGAGTTTGAGCAAGGCTATGGGAAATAAATCTACCCAGGAACAGTCAGTTTCTATGATCCATTTAGAAAGTGTCTCCTTTAGCATCCGGTTAGTTCGTTCTACCATTCCTGAGCTCTGAGGCCGGTAGGCAGTGTGTAACTTCCATTTTATATTCATGGCTTTACTTACTTGTATCAGATCCGATATGAAGGCTGGGCTGTTATTTGATCCTATGCTGGTGGGGAATCCAAATCGAGGAACTGTTTCCCTAAGTAGGCTCTGAGCCACTTCTGATGCTCTTTCAGTTCAGGTGGGGAAGGCTTCTACCCATCCTGAGAAAGTGCATACCAAGACCAACAGATAACGAAGATGGCAATATGGTTTCATCTCAGTAAAGTCCACTTCCAGATGTTCAAAAGGAAGGGTACCTTTTAATTGGATGCCTGGGGGTTTGGGGCTGCACCCTGGAGTGGTGTTAATCTGAGAGCAGGCGTTGCAATTCTGGGATTCCATTCTACATAGAGAAGAGAGGCGAGGAACCAGAAAATACCTTCAGATCAATTCCTCCAATTTGTCATGTCCTAGGTGGGTCATACGATGAGCTTGGCTCACCAGAGAGGGGGTCATCTTCGGGCACTAGTAGATCACCACCTGGTAGCTCCCACCATCCTTTGTCTGTTTTGGTGGCTCCCTCCGCTTCAGCTAGTTGGTTTTGAGCCTCCATGTATGTTGGGGAGTCTAGGGCCAGCTCGGGTAGCTCAGCTAGGACAAATGTCCTCATGGGGATTTCCCCGGATTCCTTTCTGTCCTCGGCTGCCCGTCTGGCGGTCTCATCAGCCAGCCTATTTCCTCGAGCCTGTGGGGGTGTCTTCCTTCTGGTGCCCATGGCAGTGCATGAATGCTACCTCCGTGGGGCTCCAGACAGCATCTAGCAGAGTCAGAATCTCCTCCTTATTCTTAATGTCCTCTCCACTGGCTGTTAGAAGGCCCCTCTCCCGGTATAGTGCCCCATGTACGTGGAGTGTAGTGAAAGCATACTGGGAGTTGGTATAGATGTTCACTTTCTCACCCTTTGACAATTGTAGCGCCCAGACTAAGGCCCATAACTTTGCTTGTTGGGCTGAGCTGACCAGTGCAGTGGTAAGGAGCTGGCCTAGATAACAGTCCTCTCTGTGACTACAGCATAGCCTGACAGTCGCTGTCTTAGCTTTACCAGGCTGGTGCCATCAGTATAGAGAGTCCAGTCAGGATTTGAAATTGGCCTGTCTTGGAGGTCTGGATGGCTAGCATCAGATCAGATCAGATCAGTCGTTCAGTCATTTCTGACTTTTGCGACCCCATGAATTGCATCACGCCAGGCCTCCCTGTCCATCACCAACTCCCGGAGTTCACCCAGACTCACGTCCATCGAGTCAGTGATGCCATCCAGCCATCTCATCCTCTGTCGTCCCCTTCTCTTCTTGCCCCCAATCCCTCACAGCATCAGAGTCTTTTCCAATGAGTCAACTCTTCGCATGAGGTGGCCAAAATACTGGAGTTTCAGCTTCAGCATCATTCCTTCCAAAGAAATCCCAGGGCTTATCTCCTTCAGAATGGACTGGTTGGACCTCCTTGCAGTCCAAGAGACTCTCAAGAGTCTTCTCCAACACCACAGTTCAAAAGCATCAATTCTTCGGTGCTCAGCCTTCTTCACAGTCCAACTTTCACATCCATACATGACCACAGGAAAAACCATAACCTTGACTAGACGAACCTTTGTTGGCAAAGTAATGTCTCTGCTTTTGAATATGCTATCTAGGTTGGTCATAACTTTCCTTCCAAGGAGTAAGAGTCTTTTAATTTCATGGCTGCAGTCACCATCTGCAGTGAGTTTGGAGCCCAGAAAAATAAAGTCTGACACTGTTTCCACTGTTTTCCCATCTACTTCCCATGAAGTGGTGGGACCGGATGCCATGATCTTCGTTTTCTGAATGTTGAGCTTTAAGCCAACTTTTTCACTCTCCACTTTCACTTTCCTCAAGAGGTTTTTTAGTTCCTCTTCACTTTCTGCCATAAGGGTGGTGTCATCTGCATATCTGAGGTTATTGATATTTCTCCTGGCAATCTTGATTCCAGCTTGTGCTTCTTCAAGCCCAGCGTTTCTCATGATGTACTCTGCATATAAGTTAAATAAACAGGGTGACAATATACAGCCTTGACGGACTCCTTTTCCTATTTGGAACCAGTCTGTTGTTCCATGTCCAGTTCTAACTGTTGCTTCCTGACCTGCATACAGATTTCTCAAGAGGCAGATCAGGTGGTCTGGTATTCCCATCTCTTTCAGAATTTTCCACAGTTTATTGTGATCCATACAGTCAAAGGCTTTGGCATAGTCAATAAAGCAGAAATAGATGTTTTTCTGCAACTCTCTTGCTTTTTCCATGATCCAGCTGATGTTGCCAATTTGATCTCTGGTTCCTCTGCCTTTTCTAAAACCAGCTTGAACATCAGGAAGTTCACCGTTCACATATTGCTGAAGCCTGGCTTGGAGAATTTTGAGCATTACTTTACTAGCGTGTGAGATGAGTGCAATTGTGTGGTAGTTTGAGCATTCTTTGGCATTGTCTTTCTTTGGGATTGGAATGAAAACTGACCTTTTCCAGTGCTGTGGTCACTGCTGAGTTTTCCAAATTTGCTGGCATCTTGAGTGCAGCACTTTCACAGCATCATCTTTCAGGATTTGGAATAGCTCAACTGGAATTCTATCACCTCCACTACCTTTGTTCATAGTGATGCTTTCTAAGGCCCATTTGACTTCACATTCCAATAGTCAACACCGAAATCAGATTGATTATATTCTTTGCAGCCAAAGATGGAGAAGCTCTATACAGTCAGCAAAAACAAGACCAGGAGCTGACTGTGGCTCAGACCCTGAACTCCTTATTGCCAAATTCAGACTTAAATTGAAGAAAGTTGGGAAAACCACTAGACCATTCAGGTATGACCTAAATCAAATCCCTTATGATTATATAGTGGAAGTGAGAAATAGATTTAAGGAACTAGATTTGATAGATAGAGTGCCTGATGAACTATGGAATGAGGTTCATGACACTGTACAGGAGACAGGGATCAAGACCATCCCCATGGAAAAGAAATGCAAAAAAGCAAAATGGCTGTCTGGGGAGGCCTTACAAATAGCTGTGAAAAGAAGAGAAGTGAAAAGCAAAGAAGAAAAGGAAATATATAAACATCTGAATGCAGAGTTCCAAAGAAGAGATAAGAAAGCCTTCTTCAGCGATCAATTCAAAGAAATAGAGGAAAACAACATAATGGGAAAGACTAGAGATCTCTTCAAGAAAATCAGAGATACCAAAGGAACATTTCATGCAAACATGGGCTCGATAAAGGTCAGAAATGGTATGGACCTAACTGAAGCAGAAGATATTAAGAAGAGATGGCAAGAATACACAGATCAGATCATTCACTCAGTCGTGTCTGACTCTTTGCGACCCCATGAATTGCAGCATGCCAGGCCTCCCTGTCCATCACCAACTCCCGGAGTTCACTCAGACTCATGTCCATTGAATCAGTGATGCCATCCAGCCATCTCATCCTCTGTCGTCCCCTTCTCTTCTTGCCCCCAATCCCTCCCAGCATCAGAGTCTTTTTCAATGAGTCAACTCTTTGCATGAGGTGGCCAAAATACTGGAGTTTCAGCTTTAGTATCATTCCTTCCAAAGAAATCCCAGGGCTGATCTCCTTCAGAATGGACTGGTTGGATCTCCTTGCACTCCAAGGGACTCTCAAGATTCTTCTCCAACACCACAGTTCAAAAGCATCAATTCTTTGGTGCTCAGCCTTCTTCACAGTCCAATTGTCACATCCATACATGACCACAGGAAAAACCATAGCCTTGACTAGACGAACCTTTGTTGGCAAAGTAACGTCTCTGCTTTTGAATATGTATCTAGGTTGGTCATAACTTTCCTTCCAAGGAGTAAGTGTCTTTTAATTTCATGGCTGCAGTCACCATCTGCAGTGATTTTGGAGCCCAAAAAAAGAAAGTGTGACACTGTTTCCACTGTTTCCCCATCTATTTCCCATGAAGTGATGGGACCGGATGCCTTGATCTTCGTTTTCTGAATGTTGAGCTTTAAGCCAACTTTTTCACTCTCCACTTTCACCTTCATCAAGAGGCTTTTGAGTTCCTCTTCACTTTCTGCCATAAGGGTGGTGTCATCTGCATATCTGAAGTTATTGATATTTCTCCCGGCCATCTTGATTCCAGCTTGTGTTTCTTCCAGTCCAGCGTTCTCATGATGTACTCTGCATATAAGTTAAATAAACAGGGTGACAATCTTCATGACCCAGATAATCACAATGGTGTGATCACTGACCTAGAGCCAGACATCCTGGACGGCTAGCATAGACCTCCTCTAAGACTTCCTTACAATCGTGGGTAGGTCCACCTTCTCCCGTTGGGAGAAGCATTGCTAGGTTTAAATCCTGTCAAGGCTCGATACAGAGGTTGGGGTTTTCACATAGCAGTCCCTGGAAATGAATAATCCGGGAATTTGACAGCCACTTGTGGGGGTCTGCTCGAAGGAGGGTGTTGACTTCATATGCAAATTTTACAATCTGGTCCTGGCCGAAAGTCAGCTTTGTGGCTTCACGTACCAGTAAGGCGACCGCAGCCACTGCCCGCAGACAGCTAGGCCACCCGGTGGCAATGTCATGAAGTCGCTTGAAAGGTAAGCTATCAGCCTGTCCCATGTTACCAAAGTTTGAGTCAAAACCCCCATGGCTGTTTTATCTTTCTCAGTCACATATAAGATGAATGGTTTGGTGAGGTCTGGCAATCCCAAGGTGGGGGCAGAGGTGATTGCTAGTCTTAGCTCCTCAAATGGCAACCCACTCCAGTATTCTTGCCTAGAGAATCCTGTGGATGGAGGAGCCTGGTGGGCTGCTGTCCATAGGGTCGCACAGAGTCAGACATGACTGAAGCGATTTAGCAGCAGCAGCAGCAGCAGCAGCAGTTCCTCAAAGGCTTTCTGCTGTTTCTCAGTCCAACTTACTGGATTTTCTTCAGGCCCTGCCAGGAGCTCAAATAGGGGCTGGGCTATTTGAAAATACCTTGAAATCCAAATCCTGCAGAATCCAGTGGCCCCTAGGAGCTCCCTGACTTGCCGATGAGTCTTAGACGTGGGGAGCCTCAGAATTACTTCTTTTCTAGATTGGTCTAGCAATCTTGTGCCTTCCCTTAAGACAAACCCCAAATACCTTACCTCCTCCTTGCAGATTTATGCCTTTTTCCTCAACACTCGGTATCCCGCCTCTGCCAGCAATTGGAGGAGTGCTTGGGTCCCTTCCCAGCCTTCCTCCCAGGTCTCAGCGGCCAGCAACAGGTCGTCCACATATTGCAGGAGCCAACATCCATACCTTTCAGGCTGGAAAGGTTCCAGGTCCGAGGCCAGGGCTTCTCCAAAGATGGATGGTGCATTTTTGAATCCTTGTGGGAAGCGGGTCCAAGTGAGCTGCTGCTTATTGTTTCCGATTGGATCCTCCATTCAAAGGCAAAGATGGGTTGTGATGCATGTGCTAGGCATGTACAGAAAAAGGCATCTTTGAGGTCCAAGCAAGTAAAGATCCTTGTCTTAGGTGGGAGAAGGCTAAGTAAGGTATAGGGGTTTGGGACAGTTGGGTGCAGAGTTACAGTGGCCTGATTGACCAATCTGAGATCCTGTACGGGCCTACAGTGTTGTCCTCCTTCCTTCTTTACCGGTAAGATTGGTGTGTTCCAGGCTGATTGACATTCCACCAGGATGCCTGTCCGTTTTAGCCTGCTGATGTGAGGCAGAATCCCGATTCGGGCTTCTGTGGGTATTGGGTATTGTCGCTTTCTCACCAGGGTGGCGCCAGGTTTGAGTCCTATTATTACAGGGGCTTGGTGTCTAGCTAGCCCAGTGGGGTTATCTTCGGCACAGACCTCAGGGAACAGCTGAGTTAGCCTTCTCTCCAACTCTGTTGCCTGGTCTTGTTTATTTCCAAGGGGCTTATGTAGCCTCCATTCGTCTTGAGGGGGCACAGAGAGGGAGAGTAAGTAGGTTGTTGTGCCCACCCGAAAAGTGGGCCTCTCTTCAGGAGAGAAAGTCACTTGTGCTCCCAGTTTGGAGAGTAAGTCTCTCCCCAGCAGGGGCAGTGGGCACTCAGGGATATAGAGGGACTCATGAGTCACTTGGTGACTCCCCCCTGACATTTCCTGGGCTGGCAAAACGACTTAACCATTTCTTCTCCCAAAACCCAGTTATGGCGGTCGTCCTTTTAAACAGTGGCTCCACGGGTTTAGTTACCACAGACAATTCTGCCCCGGTGTCCACCATAAAGTTAATGTCTTGGTCCCCAGTTTTTAAAGTTACCATGGGCTCTCGGGGACCTGAAGTCTTCGAGCCCCGGCATCCCTCTTCAGTCTCTATGTTAGTGAGTTCTGCATCCGGGAGGGGTTTATTGTCCCTTCTTCCTCCTGGGCACTCATTCTTCCAATGACCGAACCCATGGCATTGGGCACATTGATTTGGCTGTAATGGAGCCCATGGCCTCTGTTGGGACTGGTTGGAGGGCTGTCTTGACCTCAAAGCTAGGGGGGGTTTCTTTGCTTTAGTGGTGGAAAAGTCTTCGGAAGACTTTCCAAGCGCAGCAGCCAACACTACAAACCTCTCGTCTGTTCTCCTCTGCTCATCTTTATACCTTTTCTCGTGTTTCTTTTCTATTTTCTTGTCCCTATTTCAGAACACCTTATCTGCTATTTCAATCAGCTGAGAACTAGACATGGATAGAACTCCCTCATTCTTTTGAAGCTTTCGTTTTATGTCAGGACATGCTTGTGAGATAAATGCTGAGTTGATAACAATCTGGGAGCCCGTAGCTTGAGGATCTATGGGCATATAGAGTCTGTAGGCTTCACAAAGTCTCTTGTAAAATTTGGAAGGTGACTCATTTCCCTTCTGAACTATTCCGGCCAGTTTAGACATGGCCGTTGGCCTCTGCTCCCCTTTTAAGTCCTTGTATAATCGCTGTCCCGTATCTGTCTAATTGGATTTTTCCTTCCTCTGTATTGTAGTCCCAATTAGGTCTGTCAGTGCGGAAGCCTTGCTCTATCCACCTCTCTGGGTTAGCAGTGCCCTCAGGAACCATCTCCTGTAACCATTTCCTAGCCTCAGTGTTGATCCTATCTCTCTCTTCTGTACTGAAGAAAGATGCTAGTAATTGCATCATATTGTCCCAGGTTGGTCGATGAGTGTGGAAAATAGTCTCCATTAGTCTAGTCATGCCCTGGGGTTCCACCGAGTAAGAGGGGGTGTGTTTTTGCCAGGTCAGTATATCAGTTGATGAAAAAGGCTGATAGTAATAGGCTACAGGAGCTTGGTAATAATTACCATCTTCCCCTATCATTGGAGGTTGTTGGACTTCTCTAAGGGGCATCTGCAAGGGTATTCTTTCCTCTGGCTCTTTGGCAGAGCGGAGCCTTTGTTTAATTCCAGTGGTTCTTCCCCCTTGTCCGGGAGTACTTACCGGGAGTGGAGGGCAGAGTTTAGGGAACACAGTGGCAGCATCCGGGCTGGTATAGTCGAGTGGGCTCATTGTCCCTCCAGCTGAGGCTGGAGCCTGCCGGGGGCGGGGGGTGGGTGGGGGCGGCTCTACAACCTGTGGAGCTGTTGAGACTGTTGAAGAGTCCTGGAGGCTTACTGGTCTCCGGCTGGTTCCTCCGGTTGGGCCTCCGGTCACCTCAGTGTTACTAGCTGGAGGAACCATCATCCAATATGGTGGTGGTGGAAGCTCATCTCCTTCAGGGTTCTGTAAAATTTCCTCCTCACACTTGGTTACCTTTTGGGCCATCAAGATTTTCCCTTCCACACCATGAGCGTAAAAACAGGCCCATTTTTTTTGGGGGGGGGGCTTCGGGGGGGTCTTCACATCCTGGAATGTGAAGTCAAGTAGGCCTTAGAAAGCATCACTATGGACAAAGCTAGTGGAGGTGATGGAATTCCAGTTGAGCTATTTCAAATCCTGAAAGATGATGCTGTGAAAGTGCTGCACTCAATATGCCAGCGAATTTGGAAAACTCAGCAGTGACCACAGCACTGGAAAAGGTCAGTTTTCATTCCAATCCCAAAGAAAGGCAATGCCAAAGAATGCTCAAACTACCACACAATTGCACTCATCTCACACGCTAGTAAAGTAATGCTCAAAATTCTCCAAGCCAGGCTTCAGCAATTCGTGAACCGTGAACTTCCAGATGTTCAAACTGGTTTTAGAAAAGGCAGAGGAACCAGAGATCAAATTGCCAACATCCGTTGGATCATGGAAAAAGCAAGAGAGTTGCAGAAAAACATCTATTTCTGCTTTATTGACTATGCCAAAGCCTTTGACTGTGTGGATCACAATAAACTGTGGAAAATTTTGAAAGAGATGGGAATACCAGATCACTTGACCTGCTTCTTTTTTTTTTGGCTCCCCTCTCCCCTTGACCTGCTTCTTGAGAAATCTATATACAGGTCAGGAAGCAACAGTTAGAACTGGACATGGAACAACAGACTGGTTCCAAATAGGAAAAGGAGTATGTCAAGGCTGTATATTGTCACCCTGCTTATTTAACTTATATGCAGAGCATATCATGAGAAACGCTGGGCTGGAAGAAGCACAACCTGGAATCAAGATTGCCGGGAGAAATATCAATTAACCTCAGATATGCAGATGACACCACCCTTATGGTAGAAAATGAAGAGGAACTAAAAAGTCTCTTGATGAAAGTGAAAGAGGAGAGTGAAAAAGTTGGCTTAAAGCTCAACATTCAGAAAACTAAGATCATGGCATTGGGTCCCATCACTTCATGGGAAATAGGTGGGAAAACAGTGGAAACAGTGTCAGACTTTATTTTTTGGGGGGGCTCCAAAATCACTGCAGATAGTGACTGCAGCGATGAAATTAAAAGACTCTTACTCCTTGGAAGGAAAGTTATGACCAACCTAGATAGCATATTCAAAAGCAGAGACATTACTTTGCCAACAAAGGTCCGTATAG
The DNA here is from genome assembly GCF_055505025.1 of Bos grunniens. Classification (NCBI taxonomy): domain Eukaryota; kingdom Metazoa; phylum Chordata; class Mammalia; order Artiodactyla; family Bovidae; genus Bos; species Bos grunniens. The sequence goes on along the minus strand of NC_141183.1, from coordinate 47,605,975 downwards.
TCAAGGCTATGGTTTTTCCAGTGGTCATGTATGGATGTGAGAGTTGGACTGTGAAGAAGGCTAAGTGCCAAAGAATTGATGCTTTTGAACTGTGGTGTTGGAGAAGACTCTTGAGAGTCCCTTGGACTGCAAGGAGATCCAACCAATCCATTCTAAAGGTGATCAGTCCTGGGTGTTTTTTGGAAGGAATGATGCTAAAGCTGAAACTCTAATACTTTGGCCACCTCACGCAAAGAGTTGACTCATTGGAAAAGACTGATGCTGGGAGGGATTGTGGGCAGGAGGAGAAGTGGACGACAGAGGATGAGATGGTTGGATGGCATCACTGACTCGATGGACGTGAGTTTGAGGGAACTCCGGAAGTTGGTGATGGACAGGGAGGCCTGGCGTGCTGCGATTCATGGGATCGCAAAGAGTCGGATGTGACTGAGCAACTGAACTGAACTGAACTGAACTGGGCTATTCCCAGCCAGGAGTCTATGTACGGGAACTGGTTGGGGTGTCTGGGCTTTCCAGTAACTATAGCATAGACTGCGTTTTTGAGATTTAAGTCCATAGTTAAGTTCCCTCTGGTGGCCAGCCAACTTCCATTGAAGGCCATTCAACTTCACAAAGGGTATGGAGCTGGCCGGGCGTCATTTTCCTCCCATAGTCTCCAATGAATCCTTTCTTAAAATTCTTAATCATATTCTCCAATACAGCAGTCTTAGATCCACTTCCTCCCATTTTCTTACCTCTGGATTCCCACGTCCCAGGGCCTTCCCAAGAAGCCAATCTACCTGTTTCCACTGGCAGGGGTGTTGATGGGTCACACAGCAGATGGGTACCTCCTAGGGGAGGGCAGAATACGAGCACGCGGAAATCTATATCCTCTTTCTAAAACCCTGTAGGCGACAGCTCGGCACGTTCCCTAAGACAGTGTGGACACATCTCCTAACTGGCTTTCTTAAACCCTAAGCTCCCTTTCTTTATCCCTGGCAGGGCCGTCGACCTGAGTGCTGAGCAGCTATTGTCGCCAACCTAAACCAGTTTCCTATGCGTCTCCCTTCTGGTCCCTCCCAGGGCGGTGATCAGGCCCCCTCTTCCACCCTACCAGGGGGGCTCCTCCCCACCTGAGCGCTCAGTTCCCTTGCTGCTATTCACTATCGGCCAAAGCGAAGAAACCGGGGGTTGAGAGGCCGAATTCTTCCAGAGGGGCTAGGTGCCTTCCCCCCTCTAGGAGATTCAAGCTACAAAACCGCAGGGTGGCCTCAGATGAGACCTGTCTCCTCAAAGCGAGGAGTCTCCCAGCCAACGCATCAAATGTTGTAGCCACACGTTCCGGGAAACAAACTCACTCAGAAGGACAATGCAGATAGTGGAGTGCAGTTTATTACACCGCTGGGCCCAACGCAGAGTCTCCTGTTAGCCAAGGACCCCGACCAGCATTTGTGAAAATCTTTTATACCTCATGTGTACGTGTCCAAACCCACCACCCCAATTTCCTTGAGACTTACATAAAACAAAGGAAGGGTAAATACAGTCACAATAACCCCATTATTCAAGTGTTATCAAGTGTTCGGTGTTCAAACAGTTAATAATCAATAAGCCTGAGGTTACACTCCGATAGATACAGAAAGAATTTATGACCTGCCCGGAGGCAGGGGTGATTAGAGTATGTTTTCTCTCAGGCGATGAATAACCTGGATGTGATCTTCAAGATTCCCCTGTCCAGAGGGGTTCTTATCCTTCTATTGTCATTTCCATAGGCACTAAGCACAGAGTCCAGAGTCCGTTGGAGAGGTGGCTGAGCAGGATCAGCATGAACAGGCCTAAGACGGGGCCCAGGCCCTATGAATTCCTTCTTCAACTGGAGTGGGTTTCCAGTCCCTTCTCCAGGGGATCTTCCTAACCTAGGGATTGAACCCGGGTCTCCCTCATTGCAAGCAGGTTCTTTACCATCTGAACCACTCAAAAAGCCTCTCAAAGAGCCCCCGTACTTTTCCATCCGTGAAGACCAAGTTTAAGTTCCACGATGAATCCTCCTTAAGTGGTCATAAAACTTTAGTCTAAATAAACCTCTTGTCAAGGATTATCTGACTTCATGGTGTCTATTTTCTATTTATCCTGGCTAGGAGGATGATCAGAGAAATAAAGCAGGCATGGGGAGGGTATCACAGGCTACAGTGGATCACGGGAGAAAAATCTGGGGCAAGCATGGCGCTGACCAGAAAAGGAATGGTAGTGAGGGTCCTGCTGAATAAGAGACTGAAGTACTAGGGGTCTGGGAAACCTCTCTGGGAGCCTGGGAAGTAGAGGGATGGAAAGGTTTTGTCTGGTTGTCTCCATTTCACACCCAACCCCGCCTCCTGCCCTGAATCTCATTCAAAATCAGCAGCACCAAAAGACCATGTCTCAGGAACACAGTCCCCCCTCCATAACCATACCTCTCATCCCTTCTCCTATCTTTCTCCCTCCCAGATCAATGTGGGTTCCCCACAAAAAGTACAACCACAGAATGTAATAAAAATGTATTTTTATAAATTCCTAAAATAACATGCATTTCCATTTAACATTTATGAGTCTCATAAACCTTTGCTTTACGAGAGTGATGTCTTCTTTTTTTTTTTTTTAATTATCAGAGATTATCATTGTAGAATATTGAGAAGTATAGAACAAAATGCAATGATTGGAGGATGATTGTTCTACAATACTGTATTGGCCTCTGTCACACATCAACATGAATCAGCCACAGGTATACATATGCCCCCTCCGTCCTGAACTCCCCTCCCGTCTCCCACCCCATCATACCCCTCTAGGTTGTCACAGAACCCTGAGTTGAGTTCCCTGTTCTACACAGCAAATTCTCACTTGCTATCTATTTTGCATATGGTAATGTACATGTTTCCATGCTATTCTCTCAATTCATCCCACTCTTTCCTTGAGCTACATCTTCTTAAAAATACAAAACACTGTCCTTTTGATGATCCTTGCCAGGACCCTTACAAGATTCCAGGGAGGTAAGGGGGAAAGAGACAACATTCCTCATCCTTTGCAGGGGATTAAATTGGGGTTCACTGAAGGAAAGGGAGCCAACCAAAGCTTTCCATTTTAAAAATAGCAAAAAATTAATGGTGGAGAACTTTTAAAAGCTTTAATAACTTAAAGGGAGTATGTTTTAAATAAAACATACATGTTTCATTATTAAATAAAAGCCATTACTTTTAGGATGAAGTTGTGATTATCTCAGAATACATCTTAGGAAGAACCGAAAAGTGAACCAAGCCTTTTGAGGCTCTTTAAAAGGTGAATTTTTTTTTCTTTTTAAGGTGAATATTTATGACTTTAAAGTCTGGGATTTTTGGTTCAGGTACTCCATGGCATTCTGGACCCACTTCTCCTGGGGATCGACACAGATTTTCTTGTTCTGTTTGGTGTTGAATCTGTGGGAGAGAAGAAAATATTAAGGATCCTCTTTGAAAAGTGTGCTTGTTTAATCCTAAACCTTCCAGAACCATCTGCCATGGGATAAAGGGCCTGCAGAGGGAGCAGGGGAGGGGAGAGAGGAAGGGTGGGATGCTGATGGTGAGTGGCTGCTTGTGATGAATCAGTGGAGCCATCCTTGCTCTTGACTCAAGGGAACTGGGATGATCTGAACAAACATCCACATAGAGAGCTAGAGTGAAAATTTCCTGTTGTGAAAACTCATGGATTGGATTGCAGAGATGAAACTCAGTGCAGAGTTCCAGGTAGCTCTAGTGTTGCTTCAAGAACTCTCTCCCCCAGAAATGAAGTTTGGGACTGGGAGAGGGTAAGCTTTGTCTACTTACATCACAGCTTTCTGAGGACATTTGCTGCTCGTGATTTTTCTGTAGCTCTGCAGTCGCTGAATGGAGATCTTCTTTTTAGACATATTAAAGCAGCAGATGGTTGGAATAGAAGCTGAATTGGGGGAGAAGTGAACAGAAAGCATGAGCACTAATGATATGTAGACAATTTTTAAGCATGACTTTGTAAGGAAGGAAATTTAAGAGAAGGCAAAGAAATGTAAGAGATGGAGGCAGAATCTGTCTGCTCTGAGATCCTGTACCTCTGCCGTTGATAGGTGTCCCCAGCTATGCAATAGAGACCCATTGCTACAGGCAAGGATTTGGAAAAAGCTTGGTCAATGCCATACACTCCAACTTTCTCTTTACAAAGAGTTATGTAGCTGTGTCAAAGTCATAATACCATCCACCAGATATTCTCCATTCTCTGCTTTCTGGACACATGATAGACTCGCATTTCTCTGCCACTCTTGGTTGATTAGAACCATTAACTAATTTTGACCCAAAAGTGAGGAGATGAAGTGACAAATGCCATTTCTAAGCTAGTTTTTGTAATTGCCAGTGCAAGACCTTTGAGATCTTTCTTTTCTTTCATTACACTAAGCAGTAATATTCCCATCAGTTGCTCCATCCATCCAGAATCCTGAGTATATGAAGTCAAAGCTCTAGCCAATACATTATCGATGTTCAGTATAGGTAAGAAAATTAACCTTTGTTGTGTTAAGCCACTGATAATTTAGGTTTGCTTGTTACCCCAGTGTGCATTGCCTTATTCAGACTGATACATACAGTAAATCTAAGTCATCAGAGGGTGAAAACATGAGTTATGTACAAACATATAGATATTTTTCCCAAACAGAATCAAAACACATCATCTTGAGAGATTCCCCTGAGACCTCATGCCCTTCCTGTAACCATTGATCTTAAAGGTTGTCTTGGAGTCCAGTAACAATCTGGGGTGTACAATCAAAAGATTTATTTTTTCTCTCCATCACGGACAAAAACCCTCTCTATGCCCCTAGTAAGAGAAGTCATTTTCTCATGTGGCCCCATCCTCAAACAAGCGAGGGCACCCAGATCATGGATGGACACAACATTGCTCTCAATGTTCATGTCAGGAAAGAACAGGGGGACCAGTTTAGTGGCCTGGGTTTCTAGTTCTGTCTCTTGCTCTGATTGTGAGGTTGAGGCTCTTCTTGTCCACTCATGAAACCCATTTTCCCATCTTTAAAATGAGGGAGTTCGCAGCAAGTCTCTGAAGATTCTTGCTGATCTGACAGTGAAGGCAGTGATCAGTTTTCCCGCAGAGAGAGGAGCTTACCTGGCTGAGCCAACACCTGGATGCTGCAGAGGGTGGCTGTGAGCAGCAGACACAGGAGCACTGCAGAGACCTTCATGTTGAGGGGCGAGGTCGCCAGCTTCAGCCTGAGAGCTGCTGATTCCTGAGTTTGTCTCAGCCTCTCTGCAGCTCTGGCTGCTCTGTGTGCCTTTTAAAGACAGTGCAGTGTCTGTGGGAGCATCCAGGGAAGCTTTTGCCTGGCCAGGGTCATGAATGAATCATAACAAAGGCAGGTCCTAAATTGCATATTCCATATTCCAGCAAGTTAACATATTCCATATTCCAGCAAGTTAACAAGACAGAAGAGGTAAACTAGGGGGTGGGGACTTGTCATTTTTTTTTTCAATTAACCCATGTTTGTGGAATGACTGAGAACAGATGGTAATCTAGAGGGTCATTTTTACAAAGCTCTGCTTTCTCTGATGGAGAAGGCAATGGCACCCCACTCCAGTACTCTTGCCTGGAAAATCCCATGGACAGAGGAGCCTGGTGGGCTGCAGTCCATGGGGTCACTAGGAGTCGGACATGACTGAGCGACTTCACTTTCACTTTTCACTTTCATGCATTGCAGAAGGAAATGGTAACCTACTCCATTGTTCTTGCCTGGAGAATCCCAGGGACCGGGGAGCCTGGTGGGCTGCCGTCTATGGGGTTGCACAGAGTCGGACACGACTGAAGCAACTTAGCAGCAGCAGCAGCAGCTTTCTCTGAAATGAACCTTATGCAGTGGAAAAAGAATCCAAAAGACCGAGGGCATGAAGAGACAAGGAGATTCAAGTACCTTCTCTGGTTCCTATGTTCATGTGGTGGTCTTTAGGATTTCGAAGGTTAGAAAGGGGCACTAAGACTTCTGCTAGGCTTCCAGCCAAATGCAGGAGATCTCAGCTACTCTGAACATTTCCAGGTCTCTGGGAACCCATAAACTGTAGCACACGAGAATCTCACCCCCATAATTCAATGTAGCAGTCAGAGAATCTTAGTTCCTTGATAATTTAGTGTCATAGAACATCAGAACTGAAGAGTTCCTATTCCTGTGCAGTCTTTACTCAGCTTTATTGAGGAATATTTGACAAATAAAGACTGTTATGTATTGAAGGTGTACAATGTGATGGTTTGGCATTTATATGCACTAAGAAATGATTATTGCAACCAAGTTAACTCATGGATCCATCACCTCCATCATCACACATAGTTACTTTTCTTGGGTGGGTGGTGTGTGGTGAGAACACTTATGATCTACTCTCTTAGCAGATTTCAAGTATATTGTTGATGTTATTGCTCAGTCTCTAGATTGTGTCCAAGTCTTTGTAACCCCATGGACTGCAGCATTCCAGGCCTCTCTGTCCCTCATCTTCCAGAGTTTGCCCAAGTTCACATCCATTAAATCGGTAATGCCATCCAACCATCCCATCCTCTGCTGCCCTCTTCTCCTTTTGCCTTCAGTCTTTCCCAGGATCAAGGTCTTTTCCTGTGAATCAGCTGTTCGCATCTGGTGGCCAAAGTATTGGAGCTTCAGCTTCAGCGTCAGTCCTTCCAATGCATATTCAAGGTTGATTTCCTTTAGGGATTGACTGGTTTGATCTCTTTGCTGTCCAAGGGACTCTCAAGAGTCTTCTTCAAAACCACATTATATTCAACTATATAACATAGTGTTATTAACTTGAGTCACCTTGCTGTGCCTTAGACCCCCAGAACTCATTCATCTTATAACTGAATGTTTGTACACTTTGACAACCACCACCCCAGAAATGCAGGTCAAAACCATAATGAGATATCAGTCCATACCTGTTAGGATGGCTTTTTATCAAAAAGACAAGACACAGTGTTGTTGAGATGTGGAGAAAAGGGAATCTCTGTACACTCTTGGGGGATGTGGAAATTGGTGTGTGCTCTATAGAAAACAGTATGGAGGTTCCTGTGCATTTCTAAACTATTTACTTAGCTGCTAAAGCCTTTGCCAATTGAAATCAAATAGCCAAATCCTGTTCATCAAATATACTGTCATGGATAGGTTGTGTTTGAAGCAGAATGGGTGACCCCCTGCCCTCACAGGGCTTCCCTGGTGGCTCAATGGTAAAGAATCCACCTGCCAATGATCCACCTGCCAATGCAGGAGATGCAGCTTGAATCCCTGGATCAGGAAGATTCCCTGGAGGAGGAAATGACAACCCACTCCAGTTATTCTTGCCTGGAAAATCTCATGGGCAGAGGATCCTGGCAGGCTACAGTCTATGGGGTTGCAAAAGAGTCGGGCACATTTAGTGACTAAATGACAAAAACAACATGCCATCCTACCCCAAGGATTCAAGGAACACATTTGAAAAACCAGCCATCTAGTTCCTATCACTCCCTGAGCGCACATTGCAGACAAGGTGCCTGATGGCTAAAAACACCAAAGAGAAAAAGGAGACAAGAACCCATGTGTATCTTCTTCAGGCAAAGCATTATGCTCCCTAGTAGAAGATGGTGTACGGGGAAGTCATCATTAGTGGGGTCTTTAATGAAGTCCTTAATTAGAGTCTTTAATGGGGTCACTGTGGTGAATACAGAATTGAATAGTGATATGGAGTCATTGCAAGGCTGTTTGCAGGCTTTTCCTTTACACTCATGTATCAAATTTGTACAGCTACACAGAGAGGTGTATTGAGAAGGACTCTGAGAACTTGCCTTGCATTAGTAGATTGCAGTGATGTGGCTGACTGGTCATGTCCATCATGGGCACAAGATTAAGAGAGTCCCCTTACTGGCCTGCATGGTCTCTAAGCTCCCATCTAAAGTAATTGGAGACCAATTACTTATAAAGAGACCAAATAGAGACCAGGAAATTTGGATCTTCCTTGTTCTTTCCTGCTCAGCTCTGGATGAGGTAGTCTGGTGTAGACTCTGAAATCAGGATCCTGATGGCTTTGCCACTAATGGGCTTCCCTGGTGGTTCAGCTGGAAATGAATCTGCCCATGATGCGGGAGACCTGGGTTCAATCCCTGGGTTGGGAAGATCCCCTGGAGAAGGGAAAGGCTACCCACTCCAGTATTCTGGCCTGGAGAATTCCATGGACTGTATAGTCCATGGGGTCGCACAGTTGGACACGACTGAACTATTTCACTTTCACTTTCTGCCACTAATTAGCTTTGATACCATGGACAACTTACTAGCCAATCTCTGCTACATTAAAATGGAAATACTAACTATGCCTATCTTAGAGGATCGTTGTGTGAAACAAATGAATATATATATATACAGGCTAAGTTGCTTCAGCCATGTCTGACTCTGTGCAACCCTATGGACTGCAGTCTGCCAGGCTCCTCTGTCCTTGGGATTCTCCAGGCAAGAATATCTAAGTGGGTTGCCATGCCCTCCTCTGGGGGATCTTCCCAAACCAGAGATCAAACCTGCATCTCTCATGTCTCCTTCATTGGCAGGCGAGTTCTTTGTGACTAGCACCACTTGAGAAGCCCTTATACATATATAATGGCTATATATATAATGTAATATAATAAAAGTGAAGTGAAAGTCCCTCAGTTATGTCTGACTCTTTGTGACCCCATGGACTGTAGCCAATGGAATTCTCCAGGCCAGAATACTGGAGTAGGTGGCCTTTCCATTCTCCAGGGGATCTTCCCAACACAGGGATCAAACCCAGGTCTCCTGCATTTCAGGCAGATTCTTTACCAGCTGAGCAACCCCAGTGCAGTGATTACTGTGTTACTCAGTAAGTGGAAATTCATATACTAAGAAATAGGTCAGATTTTGTTAGCCCCTGGGTCCTAGAAAAGGGCCCCGAGGCTGGCCAGATGGCCTTCTCCATGTCTTCTCCCCAATTTTCCCAACTGCTTCCAATTAAAAGCATGTTACCCTAAGGGATGCCTGAGTTACACATGTGGGGGATGTGAGGTCTCCAAAGCTGTGTCAGTATAACAAGTTGGGAACATTCCTGACCTCTAAAGGTGTGCGGCGGATGCAGCTGAGTGCTTATGTGTCCTTAATAGGAATAGTTTTAGAACTCTCCTGAGTGTTTTGAGGGCCCTATGAGCAAATGACTTTACATTTTTGTGTTTCCATCCAAAGGTTTGGTTTGCATCTGAATCAGAGAAACCTCAGTGGGAATAAATAAACCAAAATCGCAAATCATTGAAGTTCAGCAGCTGTTCCGTCCAGCTGCCTGGCTCTCTCACAAGTGGAGGCAGCTTCATTGGCTGCTGTGTCTCTCTTCCTTGGAACTAACACTCAGCAGTGACTTAAGCTGGATCTGATACTTGCCTCTGGCCTGGAGCCTGATAGATGTGGGGCCTTGGTCAGGAATGATTCTGAGTGATGGGCAGGGCATGGGTTCCCCCAGGCCCCGTTATTGGGAAATCTTAGCTTCCTGTGTGTGTGTGCGTTAGTCACTCAGCCATGCCCAGCTCTGTGATCCCATGGATTATAGCCCTCCTGGCTTCTCTGTCCATGGAATTCTCCAGGCAAGAATACGGGAGTGGATTGCCATTTCTGTCCTGAGTGTTTTCCAAAGAATGATGGATGATCAATGGGCAAGGATCCTGGGAATCAGGGCTCTTTGTTTGTTTTGCAGTTCTGTTCCATAGTTCCTCTAATAATGCAAAGTTATACACAGAATTGAGAGATATTGTGCGTGTGTGCTAAGTCATTTCAGTCATGTCCGACTCTTTGCGAAGCTATGGCTCCTAGAAGTGACCTTTCATTTTATTCCAAAAAAAAAGAGAAAAAATAATATAGAGACCTGAGGCTTGGAAACCAGTAACAAAATCCCTAAGGCAAGGTGGTGTGTTTTAGGCGAACTGATTCTAGAATCTGTCTGGTGACAATTGCACCATAACAAAGCCCTTGGACCCTGGTTTTCCCAAGTGCAAAGCAGGGTCTGCTACCTCTCTTTCTTGGGGCTTCCCAGGTGGCACTAGTGGTAAAGAGCCTGCCAATGCAGGAGACATAAGAGATGCAAACTTGGTCCCCGGGGCAGGACGCTCCCATGGAGGAAGGCATGGCAACTCACCCCAGTATTCTTGCTTAGACAATCCCATGGACAGAGGAGCCTGGTGGGCTACAGTCCATAGAGTTACAAAGAGTCAGACACAACTGAATCGACTTAGCACGCATGTGCACACCTCTCTTTCGCAAGGGTCACTGAGACCAAGTGTGCACTTTTGGAGGAAAATGTTAGTATAAAATGTTAGGAGTATATGTTAATATATAAAGTCTAACATGTCTAAAAAATAGAAAGTTTTCAATAACAATGCTAACTTCTATAATCTATTCAAGCCACCATATTATTTCACTTCATGTGGGTTGACTCATTGAATCCTCCCAGCAAATATATGAGGTAGGTATTCAAATTAAGTTCATTTTAAAGAGGAGAAAACAGAGACTTATGGAATTCAAGTGACTTCCTTTACTGTGAAATTATTTATAAAAATTTGCCCAAAAAAAAGCCTTTTATATAAAAATCTTATAATTTGATTTGTATTTCTCTAATAATTAGTGATGTTGAACATCTTTTCATATGATTTTAAATCATGTGTATGCCTTCTTTGGAGAAATGTCTATTTAGATCTTTTGCCCATGTTTTGATTGGGTCTATTGTTTTTGTTTTTTGTTTTTTTTTTTATTGAGCTGCGTGAACTCAGTATTTTGGTGATTAACCCTTTCTTGGTTACTTCATCTGCAAATATTTTCTTCCATTCTAAGCGTTGTCTTTTCATTTTGCTTATGGTTTCTTTTGCTATGCAAAAGATTTAAAGTTTAATTAGGCCCCATTTATTTATTTTTGTTTTTATTTTCATTATGCTAGGAGGGGAATTGAAAAAGATCTTGCTGTGACTTATGTCAGAGAGTGTTCTGCCCATGTTTTCTGCTAAAGGTTTTATAGTATCAGGCCTTAGAGTTACATCTTTAATCCATTTTGAGTTTATTTTGTGTGTTATGTTAGGGTGTGTTTTAATTTCAGTCTTTTGCATGTAACTGCTCAGTTTTCCCAGCACTGTTTATCAAAGAGACTGTCTTTTCTCCATTGTATATTCTTGCCTACTTTATCGTGGGTTAGGGGACCCTGGGTGTGCGTGTTTATCTCTGGACTTTCTGTCCTCTTCCACTGATCTGTGTTTCTGGTTTTGTGCCGGAATTACCACAGTGTTTTGAGGACTGTGGCTTTGTAGGTATAGTCGGAAGTCGGGGAGCCTAATTCTTTCAGTTCCATTTTTCTTTCTCAAGATTGCTTTAGCTCTTTGTGATCTTTTATGTTTCCACAAAAACTATAAATATTTTTTTGTTCTATGTCTGTGAAAAATGTCAATGGTAATTTGATAAGGATTGCTTGAATCTGTAGATTGCTTTGGGTAATATAGCTATTTTTACAATATTGATTCTTCTAATCCAAGAGCACGGTATATCTTTCCATCTGTTTGTGTCATCTTTTATTTTTTTCATCAGTATCTTATAGTTTTCTTTTTCCTCTTTAGGTAGGTTTATTCCTAGGTATTTTATTCTTTTTGATGCTATGGTAAATGAGATTGTTTCCTTAGTGACCTCACACTGGTCAGAATGGCCATTATCAAAAAATCCACAAATAATAAATGCAGAGGAGGGTTTGGAGAAAAGGGAATCCTCTTCCACTGTTGGTGGGAATGTAAACGGTACAGCCACTATGGAGAACAGTAAGAGACTCCTTAGAAAACTAAAAATCAAGGTATGAGCCAGTAATCCCATTCCCAGACATATAATCTGGAGGAAATCATAATTTGGAAAGATGCAGGCACCCCAATATTCACTGCAGCACTATGTATAATAGCCAGGACATGGAAGCAACCTAAATGTCCATCAATAGGGGAATGGATAAAGAGGATGTGTTACGTATATACAATGGAATATTACTGAGCCATAAAAGGATGAAATAATACCATTTGCAGCGACATAGGAAGACCCAGAGATTGTTGTACTGAGTGAAGTCAGTCAGTCCAAGAAAGACAAATATCATATGATGCCACTTATATGTGGAATCTAAAAAAAAGGCTATAAGTGAACTTATCTACAAAACAGAAATAGAGTTATTGATGTAGAAAGTTAAATTATGGTTACTGAGAGGTAAGAAGGGAGAGGGATAAATTAGAAGATTGACATGTATACACTGCTATATATAAAATAGATAACTAATAAAGTCCTACTGTACAGCACAGGAAACTAACTCTACTCAATATTCTGTAATGGCTTATATGGGAAAAGAATCTTAAAAAGAGTGGATATATGTATGTATGTATATATGTATATGCATATACACACATATGTATATGTGTAAAAAGTCTCTTGATGAAAGTGAAAGAGGAGAGTGAAAAGGTTGGCTTAAAGCTCAACATTCAGAAAACGAAGATCAGGGCATCTGGTCCCATCACTTCATGGAAAAGAGATGGGGAAACAGTGGAAACAGTGTCAGCCTTTATTTTTCTGGGCTCCAAAATCACTGCAGATGGTGACTGCAGCCATGAAATTAAAAGACTCTTACTCCTTGGAAGGAAAGTTATGACCAACCTAGATAGCATATTGAAAAGCAGAGACATTACTTTGCCAACAAAGGTTCGTCTAGTCAAGGTTATGGTTTTTCTAGTGGTCGTGTATGGATGTGAGAGTTGGACTGTGAAGAAAGCTGAGTGCTGACAAATTGATGCTTTTGAACTGTGGTGTTGGAGAAGACTCTTGAGAGTCCCCTGGACTGTAAGGCGATCCAACCAGTCCATTCTGAAGGAGATCAGCCCTGGGATTTCTTTGGAAGGAATGATGCTAAAGCTGAAACTCCAGTTCTTTGGCCACTTCATGCGAAGAGTTGACTCATTGGAAAAGACTCTGATGCTGGGAGGGATTGGGGGCAGGAGGAGAAGGGGACAACAGAGGATGAGATGGCTGGATGGCATCACTGACTTGATGGGTGTAAGTTTGAGTGAACTCTGGGAATTGGTGATGGACAGGGAGGCCTGGTGTGCTGCGATTCATGGGGTTGCAAAGAGTCGGACATGACTGAACTAAACTGATGTGCATATACACACATATGTATATACAAGCTTCCCAGGTGGCTCAGTGGGTAAAGAATCTACCAGCAGCTCAGAAGACTCAGGACATGCAGGTTGAATTCTTGGATCCGGAAGATCCCCTGGAGGAGAGCATGGCAACCTATTTCAGTATTCTTGCCTGGAGAATCCCAAGGACAGAGGAGCCTGGTGGGCTACAATCCATAGGGTTACAAAGAGTCAGCCATGACTGAAGCAACTGAGCAAGCACACATGTAAATGCATATGTGTGTGTGTGTGTGTATATATATACATATATATCAGATTCAGTTTGCTGTACTCCTGAAACTAAACACATTGTAAATTAACTATATACCAATAAAATTATAATAAATAAATAAAAATAAGTAAAGACCTTATATTGAAAAATTTTGTATATAAAAGACTCATTTGCTATGTTATCACATATAATCTTTTTTTAAGCAATCAACTTTAATCTTTTGTGCAAAGGATAAATCTGAAGCAATAGAATGCTGAAAGTATTTCCTTGAGCCATTAGTCACAGTAAAGCTAGCCTGTGCTTCAACAGTAACAACCATGAAAATCTCAGTAGCTTATTGTGACAGATATTTATTTTCTGTTTGTGTCAAAGCAATATTGGTTTGGGTCGCCTTGCCAAGAGTGCTTTTTTTCTGAGGAGTGACTCTGAGATACAACTGGTTTGTAAATTACAGCCACCATCTGGAACCTGGAGCCTCCAAGTTCACTGAAGCAAGGGGAGAGAGAGCATATAGATTGTGTAGGATGTTTTAAAGAACCAGACATGGGCACAGCTTGTATCACATCTGTCTACATCATGTTGACTTTCACTTATTATATGGCTCTAGTCTAAATACAAAGGAGGCTGAGAAATGAAGAGGAGCACATGAATTTGGTGAGGGCTAATAGTTTTCATCATATTTGTCCTTTGCTCACTTTTTCTCAACATCAGTTAACACAATTAAGCTACCCCTGAGACAGACAACCCAAAGTCCTACATAGTCACTGCATCCACCAAAATGTTCAGGACCTCTGGATTTCAGGTGGTCCTCTATGCCAGGTGAGGATATGGAGCTGTTGTGTTGACCAGATAGTTCATTTGGATTTTTCCACAAGATGACTCTAGTAGTGTTTGCTTGTCTTTAACTTCATTTGAAACAATTTTGCTAGATTATACTGTGACAGCTCTCTTATCAGCGTGCATTAAAAAATATTTATCAAAACTGGTGAATTTTTGTGTAGCCATTTTAATATTGAAGATGGAAGGGAAAAACATTTTCAGCATACTATGGTTTATTATTTCAAAAAAGAAAAGCACAACTAAAATGTACATAAAGATTAGTTCAATGTATGGAAAAGGCTACTGTTTAGTCACTAAATCATGTCTGACTCTTTTTTACCCCATGGACTGCAGCATGCCAGACTATGCTGCCCTTCACCATCTCCTGTGATTTGCTTAAATTCATGTCCACTGAGTCAGTGATACCATCTAGCCATCTCATCCTCTGTCACCCCCTTCTCCTCCTGGCCTCAATCTTTCCCAGAATCAGGGTCTTTTCCAATGAGTCAGCTCCTCATTTCAGGTGGCAAAAATATTGGAACTTCAGCTTCAGCATCAGTCCTTCCAATGAATATTCAGAGCTGATTTTCTTTAGGATTGACTGGTTTGATTTACGTGCTGTCCAAGGGACTCTCAAGAGTCTTCTCCAATACCACAATTCAAAACCATCAGTTTTTCGGTGCTCAACTTTCTTTATGTCCACCTCTTACATCCATACATGTCTACTGGAAAAACCATAGCTTTGACTATAGGGACCCTTGTTGGCAAAGTGATGTCTCTGCTTTTTAATACACTGTCTAGGTTTATCATAGCTTTCCTTCCAAGGAGCAAACATCTTTTAATTCCATGGCTGCAGTCATCATCTGCAGTGATTTTGGAGCCCAAGAAAATAAAATCTGTCTCTGTTTCCACTTTTCCCCCATCTATTTGTCATGAAGTGATGGGACTGGTTGCCATGATCTTAAGTTTTTGACTGTTGAGTTTTAAGCCAGCTTTTTCACTCTCCTCTTTCACCCTCATCAAGAGGCTCTTTAGTTCCTCTTCACTTTTTGCCTTTAGAGTGGTATCATTTGTGTATCTGAGGTTGTTGCTATTTCTCCTGGCAATCTTGATTCCAGTTTGTGATTCACCCAGCCTGGCATTTAGCATGCTGTACTCTGAATAGAAGTTAAGCAAACAGGGTGACAGTATACAGTCTTGATGTACTCCTTTCCCAATTTTGAACCAGTCTGTTGTTCCATGTCCAGTTCTAACCGTTGCTTCTTGACCTGCATACAGATTTCTCAGGAGGCAGGTCAGGTGGTCTGGTGTTCCCAGCTGTGACTGATTGATTCAACATGTCAAAAGTTGTTGTTGAAGTTTCATGCTGGAGATTTCTTGCTGAACTATGCTCCATGATTGGGTATAACAGTTGAAGTTGACAGTGATCAAATCAAGACATTAATTGAGAACAAATGTTATACCACGTGGAAGATAGCTGACATACTCCAAATATCCAAATCAAGCACTGAAAATCATTTGCACAAGCTTAGCTATGTTCATTGCTTTGATGTTTGGGTTCCACATAAGTTCAGAAAAAAAAAAACAAAAAAACTTCTTGACTGTATTTCCAAGTTCAATTTTCTACTTAAACATAAAAAAAAAAAATCTGTTTTTAAAGCAAATTGTCATGGGAAATGAAAAGTGGATACTGTAAAATAATGTGGAATGGAAGAGATCATGGGGCAACTAAAACGAACCACCAATAACCACACGAAAGGCCTGATTTCATCCAAAGAAGGTGATGTTTATGTGGTGGAATTGGAAGGGAGTCCTCTGTTAAGAGCTCCTTCCGGAAAACCAAACAATTAATTACAACAAACCCCAATTAGACCAATGGAAAGCAAAAGGAGATGAAAAGCATTTGGAATTAGTCAACACAAAATGCATAATTTTCCATAGGGATGACGTATGACCTCGTGTTTCCTTGATGATCAAGCAAAAACTGTTACGGCTTGGCTGGAAAGTTCAGATGCTGCAACTTCAGGTTTCCATTATTTTGATCTTTACAAAATTCTCTTAATGGGAAAACTTTCAGTTCCCTGGAAGACTATAGAAGGCACCTGGAACAGTTTTTTGTTCAAAAAAATAAATAGCTTTGGGAAATATGGCAGAAAATAGTGGAACAAAATGGTGAATATGTTGTTCAATAAAATTCTTGGTGAAATTGAAAAGAGTGTCTTTTATTTTTACTTAAAAACTGGAGGAATGTTTCGGCCAACCGAGTACTTTTTTGTTTATGGAGCCTCAAAGAGTTGGACATGAATGAGCAAGTGAACAACAACAATACTTTGCCCAGTGACCTGTGAACTAAAAAGACAAGCTATTTGCCCCTGATGCAATGCATTGTGTTAGCAGAGGACAGGCTGCTTGCCATCCACACCCTCTTTCATGGAGGGGAAGATGGTGGACGCCAGTGGATATTATTCTGTAGCAGTTCTGCAGTCCTTCAGGCAGAGGTTAGAGGGACTCATCAAAT
This sequence comes from Bos grunniens, assembly GCF_055505025.1. Lineage (NCBI taxonomy): Eukaryota > Metazoa > Chordata > Mammalia > Artiodactyla > Bovidae > Bos > Bos grunniens. The sequence goes on along the minus strand of NC_141183.1, from coordinate 47,589,209 downwards.
CCCTCACCTCGATGAGGCTCGATTCTGCAATCTGGAGAGTCTCCTTTGTCTTTCTGATCCTGGCTCCTGATTGCCCTTGTAAGGACTCCCCTTGGCCACCTTTGAGGTGGGTGTTATAGAGAGACATGATCTTCTTGTCAGATCAAGAAGATCAGATCAGGTCTTCTTTGACAGATCAAAATGATCTGTCAGTGGCTTCTCTTTTTGTTTTTCCAGTCCACAATCATTCAGTCATGGTTTTTATGGTGATAGAGTATAATTCTCTTGATAACTTAGTAGGCTGATACCTTCCCACTCAATTTCATATGCCAGTAACCACAGCCCATGTTTCTTTCTAGATAAACTTATTAAATAGTTTTCTGCTTTCCTCCCTCCCTCTCTCTTTCTCTCTCTCTCTTCCTCCCTCTCTTCTTGATCTTAATGGGGCTTGAAATGGCATGGCTCCAGCTTCAATCTGATTTGTGCCCTAAGTCACTTCATCCAAATAAGAATTTTTTCCCCCTGATTTTTATTACTGGAATCCTTTTACTTTCCTCCCTTAAATTCCTTCTTTTAATTTTTGGAACTCAGAACAGATGGCTTTCCCAATAAACTCAGATCTAAGATTTGGGTACTTAATTATATTTCATTTAAAATCAGTCCATTCTTTCTTGAGCTCATCCCTTTCTTACAATATTTTAACAGGTGCAGACAAAAGTACATGACTAATGTATATTTTTCATACTCGTTCTTAAAGCTACAATTTCAACAGACAGGCCCTCACAGTTTTGACTCTTTGTAACATGAACCTCCATCTTTTCAACACAAGATATTAGCTTCTTTGCTGTTGAATATCTAATCAGTAGCACACATTTTAGGTTTCTAATGGCAAATCAATGAGGTAGAGTGGAGAGGAGTGTCCTGCGGTTTTCAGGGTACTGATGGATGTTTCCAAGGGTCTACATTTAAAACCCATTTTATTGAAGTAATTAATGGAGTTAACTTCGTGTTATATTAAACTACAATACCAACTCTTAAAAAGGGCATTACTTAAGAAAAATACGATTCAAATAATTGTACAAAGCTCACATTCTTTAGAATTTTAATAAAATTATCTCAGAACACATCTTGGGAAGAATCAGTTCAGTTCAGTCTCTCAATTGTGTCTGACTTTGCAAACCCATGAACTGCCACATGCCAGGCTTTCGTGTCCATCATCAACTCCCAGAGCTTGTATAAACTCATGTCCATCAAGTTGGCGATACCATCAAACCATTTCATCCTCTGTCATCCCCTTCTCCTCCTGCCTTCAGTCTTTCCCCAAATCAGTGTTTTTCTAATGAGTCAGCTTTTTGCATCAGGTGGCCAAAGTATTGGAGCTTCAGCTTTAGCATCAATCCTTCCAGTGAATATTCAGGACTGGTTTCCTTTAGGATTGACTGGTTTGATCTCCTTGCTGTCCAAGGGACTCTCAGGAGTCTTCTCCAACACAGCAGTACAAAAGCATCAGTTCTTTGGTGTTCACCTTTCTTTATGGTCCAACTCTCATATCCATTCATGACTACTGGAAAAACCATAACTTTGACTAGACCAGACTATTCTTTGGGGAAGAATAGGAACTATTAATTGTTTCTCAGATGCCAGCTTGGCTTAAGTGCAGGCATGAGTATCAAAGCTTTAGAGTTTGAGGTTTCTTGTCCTGGCATCCTGGACACACTTTTGCTAGAGGTCAGGACAGGCCTCCTTGACCAGTTTGGCCTTGAAGCTGTGGGGGATAGGAGGGCACAGTTAGGTGGAGAACCTTGCGTGTTCAGCCTGGGAGTGTCACTACGGTATAGGAAACATGCCTGGTCCGATAATCAGGGTGCTGGGGCTGCCCCAGCGATGGAAGAGGAAGAAGGGGACTCAGGAGAAGCAGCTGCTTTTGCCGGCCCAGGGGAAGCCACCATGTCTCTGCATGAAGGAACTGAGAGCTGAACCAATGGCTGGATAGGATCTGAGAGGAGGAAGTCCCTTTATTTTCTTGAATTCTGTTTTCCCATGGGGAAATTTCTAGGCTTGCATTGAGATCAGATCAGAAACCCAGGCGTGTCCAACTCTTTGTTACCCCATGAACTGTAGCCGGCCAGCCTCCTCTGTCATGGAATTCTCCAGGGCAAGAATGCTGGAATGGGTAGCCATCCCCTTCTCCAGGGGATCTTCTTGACCCTGGGTCAAACCTGGGTCTCCTGCATTGCAGGCAGATTTTTTACTGTCTGAGCCACTAAGGAAGGATTGGGTTAGAGATGATGTGAAGCATCTCCAACTCAGTCTGATAAGAACCCTGTTCACTGCACAGGAGAAGCACTCAGGACCAAGGGCTGAGTGTGAGCAGTCATGGTCCACTCACATCACAGCTTCCCAGGGACACTGGCTGCTGGTAATTCTTCGGTAGGTCTCCAGCTTCTGGATAGGATCTTCTTATTGGTGAGTGTAGAGCAGCAGGCGGTTGAACAATTAATTCCTTCTGCAGTAAAACAACAAAAGAAAGGTGATTTAGGGTGTGATCTTTCTGCTTATAAAGTATAGAAAATCATAGAAGGAGGAGTCAAAGAAAAGGGAAATTGCTCATCCTAAATCCAGTGGCTGTGCCCTTTCAGATGTTCCTAAACTTTTGGTGTCACTTGCATGGACTATAAAGTAGGAGAAAAACTGATGACAACTCTGGGCTGACATGCTTGGAGGAACAAATAGAACATTACAGTTCTTTAGGGCCAGGGGCTCTCAGCTTTGGGTCGCCTATTAGACTCCAGCTAATCTCTGCTCCATCGCGAGTTTTCCTGATACCCACTGCCTCTGCAGAAGCTGTGTCTCTTAAGTTCAGATTCTGGTCTCCTCCACTGCCCTCCAACATATCTGGAAATACTTTGCACACCGACTGCTAGAGGCCCCCTCTTTGATATTTTGGTCCCCAAACACTGCTGAAAGGAGCCACAGGAGTAACTGCACTGAGATCATGTTTCCCAAGCTGGTGTACAAATGCAGAATTACAAAGAAAGGCAAGGAGAGATAAGAAAGCCTTCCACAGTGATCAATGCAAAGAAATAGAGGAAAACAACAGAATGGGAAAGACTAGACATCTCTTCAAGAAAATTAGAGATACCAAGGGAACATTTCATGACAATATTCATGGGCACAATAAAGGACAGAAATGGTATGGACCTAACAGAAACAGAAGAGATTAAGAAGAGGTGACAAGAAAACACAGAAGAGCTGTACAAAAAAGATCTTCATGACCCAGATAACCATGATGGTGTGATCACTCACCTAGAGCCAGACATCCTGGAATGCAAAGCCAAGTGGGCCTTAGGAAACACCACTATGAACAAAGCTAGTGGAGGTGATGGAATTCCAGTTGAGCTATTTCAAATCCTGAAAGATGATGTTGTGAAAGTGCTGCACTCAAGATGCCAGCAAATTTGGAAAACTCAGCAGTGGCCACGGGACTGGAAAAGGTCAGTTTTCATTCCAATCCCAAAGAAAGGCAATGCCAAAGAATGCTCAAACTACCACACAATTGCACTCATCTCACACGCTAGTAAAGTAATGCTCAAAATTCTCCAAGCCAGGCTTTAACAGTATGTGACCCGTGAATTTCCAGATGTTCAAACTGAATTTAGAAAAGGCAGAGGAACCAGAGATCAAATTGCCAGCATCTGTTGGATCATTGAAAAAGCAGGAGAGTTCCAGAAATCTATTTCTGCTCTATTGACTATGCCAAAGCCCGTGATTGTTTGGATCACAACAAACTGTGGAAAATTCTTAAAGAGATGGGAATACCAGACCACCTTCCCTGCCTCCTGAGAAACCTGTATGCAGGTCAGGAAGCAACAGTTAGAACTGGACATGGAACAACAGACTGATTCCAAATAGGAAAAGGAGTACGTCCAGGCTGTACATTGTCACCCTGCTTATTTCACTTCTATGAAGAATACATCATGTGAAATGCCAGGCTGGATGAAGCACAAGCTGGAATCAAGATTTCTGGGAGAAATATCAATAACCCCAAATATGCAGATGACACCACCCTTATGGCAGAAAGTGAAGAAGAACTAAAGAGCCTCTTGATGAAAGTAAAAGAGGACAGTGAAAAAGTTGGCTTAAAACTCAACATTCAGAAAACTAAGATCATGGCTTATGGTCCAATCACTTCATGTCAAATAGATGGGGAAATTATGGAAACAGTGAGAGGCTTCATTTTTCAGGGCTTCAAAATCACTGCAGATGGTGACTACAGCCATGAAATGAAAAGACACTTCCTCCTTGGAAGAAAAGTTATGACCAACCTAGTTCAGTTCAGTCACTCAGTCATGTCTGACTCTTTGTGATCCCATGAATCGCAGCACACCAGGCCTCCCTGTCCATCACCAACTCCCGGAGTTCACTCAGACTCACGTCCATCAAGTCAGTGATGCCATCCAGCCATCTCATCCTCTGTCGTCCCCTTCTCCTCCTGCCCCCAATCCCTCCCAGCATCAGAGTCTTTTCCAATGAGTCAGCTCTTCGCATGAAGTGGCCAAAGTACTGGAGTTTCAGCTTTAGCATCATTCCTTCCAAAGAAATCCCAGGGCTGATCTCCTTCAGAATGGACTGGTTGGATCTCCTTGCAGTCCAAGGGACTCTCAAGTCTTCTCCAACAACACAGTTCAAAAGCATCAATTCTTCGGCACTCAGCTTTCTTCACAGTCCAACTCTCACATCCATACATGACCACAGGAAAAACCATAGCCTTGACTAGACGAACCTTTGTTGGCAAAGTAATATCTCTGCTTTTCAATATGCTACCTAGGTTGGGCATAACTTTTCTTCCAAAAGTAAGTAAGTGTCTTTTAATTTCATGGCTGCAGTCACCATCTGCAGTGATTTTGGAGCCCAGAAAAATAAAGGCTGACACTGTTTCCACTGTTTCCCCATCTATTTCCCATGAAGTGATGGTACCAGATGCTATGATCTTAGTTTTCTGAATGTTGAGTTTTAAGCCAACTTTTTCACTCTCCTCTTTCACCTTCATCAAGAGACTTTTTAGTTCTTCTTTACTTTCTGCCATAAGGGTGGTGTCATCTGCATATCTGAGGTTATTGATATTTCTCCCAGCAATCTTGGTTCCAGCTTGTGCTTCTTCCAGCCCAGCGTTTCTCATGATGTACTCTGCATAGAAGTGAAATAAGCAGGGTGACAATATACAGCCTTGACGAACTCCTTTTCCTATTTGGAACCAGTCTGTTGTTCCATGTCCAGTTCTAACTGTTGCTTCCTGACCTGCATACAGATTTCTCAAGAGGCAGGTCAGGTGGTCTGGTATTCCCATCTCTTTCAGAATTTCCCACAGTTTCTTGTGATCCAGAAAGTCAAAGGCTTTGGCATAATCAATAAAGCAGAAATAGATGTTTTTCTGAAACTTCTTGCTTTTTCCATGATCCAGCGGATGTTGGCAATTTGATCTCTGGTTCCTCTGCCTTTTCTAAAACCAGTTTGAACATCTGGAAGTTCACGGTTCACGAATTGCTGAAGCCTGGCTTGGAGAATTTTGAGCATTAGTTTACTAGCGTGTGAGATGAGTGCAATTGTGTGGTAGTTTGAGCATTCTTTGGCATTGCCTTTCTTTGGGATTGGAATGAAAACTGACCTTTTCCAGTCCTGTGGGCACTGCTGAGTTTTCCAAATTTGCTGGCATATTGAGTGCAGCACTTTCACAGCATCATCTTTTAGGATTTGAAATAGCTCAACTGGAATTCCATCACCTCCACTAGCTTGTTTGTAGTGATGCTTTCTAAGGCCCACTTGACTTCACATTCCAGGACGTCTGGCTCTACGTCAGTGATCACACCATCGTGATTATCTGGGTCGTGAAGATCTTTTTGTACAGTTCTTCTGTATATTCTTGACACAGAAGCTCTATACAGTCAACAAAAACAAGACCAGGAGCTGACTGTGGCTCAGATCATGAATTCCCTATTGTCAAATTCAGACTTAAATTGAAGAAAGTAGGGAAAACCACTAGACCGTTCAGGTATGACCTAAATCAAATCCCTTATGATTATACAGTGGAAGTGAGAAATAGATTTAAGGGACTAGATCTGATAGATAGAGTGGGTGATGAACTATGGACTGAGCTTCATGACATTGTACAGGAGACAGGGATCAAGACCATCCTCATGGAAAAGAAATGCAAAAAAGCAAAATGGCTGTCTGGGGAGGCCTTACAAATAGCTGTGAAAAGAAGAGAAGCGAAAAGCAAAGGAGAAAAGGAAAGATACAAGCATCTGAATGCAGAGTTCCAGAGAATAGCAAGAAGAGATAAGAAAGCCTTCTTCAGTGATCAGTGCAAAGAAATAGAGGAAAACAACAGAATGGGAAAGACTAGAGATCTCTTCAAGAAAATTAGAGATACCAAGGGAACATTTCATGCAAAGATGGGCTCGATAAAGGACAGAAATGGTATGGACCTAACTGAAGCAGAAGATATTAAGAAGAGGTGGCAAGAATACACAGAAGAATTGTACAAAAAAGATCTTCATGATCAACCTAGGCAGCATATTAAAAAGCAGAGACATTACTTTGCCAACAAAGGTCCGTCTAGTCAAAGTTATGGTTTTTCCAGTAGTCATGTATGGATGTGAGAGTTGGCCTATAAAGAAAGCTGAGTGCTGAAGAATTGATGCTTTTGAACTGTCATGTTGGAGAAGACTCTTGAGAGTCCCTTGGACTACAAGGAGGTCCAACCAGTCCATCCTAAAGGAAATCAGTCCTGAATATTCATTGGAAGGACTGATGCTGAAGGTGAAACTCCAATATTTTGGCTACCTGATGTGAAGAGCTGACTCATTTGAAACGACTCTGATGTTGGGAAAGATTGAAGGCAGGAGGAGAAGGGGATGACAGAGGATGAAATAGCTGGATGGCATCACTGACTGAGTGGACATGAAATTGAGTAAGCTCCGGGAGTTGGTGATGGACAGGGAAGCCTGGTGTGCTGCAGTCCATGGGGTCCCAAAGAGTCGGACATGACTGAGTGACTGAACTGAACTGAACTGTACTGGGAAGAGCTGAATTTTATGTTCACAGCTGGAATTCTCATCCAGGCTCTGCGTAGGAGCAGCTGTGCAATCAGGCTCACTCCTTACCCATCTCAGTCTTTTCCTGATCTTGTAAAAGCAGTTGTTAAAGTGAGAGTGTGAGTACCCATCTGCTCTGATGGCTCATTGTGCCCCAGAGAGGGGGTGATGTGCTTCAGAGGGAAAAAGAGGGGTGTTTGCATGGCTGAGCAAGCACCTGGGTGCTGAAGGCGGCTGACCCAGAAGGACTCTGTTGGAGAGTGAAGACTTGAGCTTCACCATGGCAGCTGCTGGTTTCTGAGTTGGTCTCAGCCTCTCTGTTCCTCCAGTGGCTCTGCATGTCTCTTACAGAGAACAGATAAGAATAAGGAATCAGTCAGTGGGTGAGAGGCCCTTATTTTTGTGAATGAATCACAAGATGGAGTAACAAATCTGCTGAGCCATCACCCTATCCTGAGGAGGATGTTAAGAAATTAAAGAGAAAAGTGTGACTTGACACTGGCCTGTTTTTATTCTCAGGTCGGGAGTGCTAGGGAAGGTGGGAGCTACGCCCAGTCAGACCACAAGATGTGACCTCTGGCTGATATTAAAGCTTCTGCTTTTTGGAAATAAAACACTTTCTGTAGAAAAAGGAAGGAAATAGAGGTACCAAGGCCAAGGAGATGCAAGGAATTTCCCCATTTTCCTTTTAGGATCCCAGGTGCCAGGGAAGAGAACACAGGACACATATCTAAATGTACGGCATGTTAAATAATTCGCAAGCATCTCTTAAGACCACTGTTTCAGCTGTTATCCTTATACTGCTGAGTGTGGTGTTCGGTGTGGACATGTCATCTACAGCGTTTATTATGTTGAAGTATATTCCTTTAATATCCCATTTGTTGAGACTTTTTATTATGAAAGGATTTTGTATTTCATCAAATGCTTTTTCTACATCTATTGAGAGAATTGTATGATTTTTAGCTTTCATTCTATTAATGTGGTGCATCATATTTATTGATTTGTGTATGTTGAATCACCCTTACATGGCTAAATCCCACTTGATAGTGGTATAAAATCCTTTTAATGTGCTCTTGAGTTCAGCTTGGGATATTTTATTGAGAATTTTTGCATCTATATTTATCAGGAGCATGGGCTTGTAGTCTTTTTTTCTTGTAACATTTTTAGCCAGCTTTGATATCAAAGTAATGCTGGCCTCATAAAATTAGTTTTAGCATGTTTCCTCCTTTTTGGTCTTTTGGAAGAGTTTACAAAACATTTTTGTAAATGTTTTGATAAACGTTTTTTCCTTAAATGTTTGATAAAACATTTTTCCTTAAATGTTTGATAAAAATCATTAGGGAAACCTTCTAGTCCTGGACCTTTCTTTGCTAGAAGATTTTTGATTGCCGATTCAATCTCCTTACTTATTATTGTTTTGTTCAGATTTTCTGTTTCTTCATAATTTGGTTTTTTGTAGATTGCACTTTTCTAGGAATGTACCCATGACTTTATGTTATCTCATCTGTTTGTGTAAATTGTTATGTAGTCCCATGTAATCCTTCACATTTCTGTGGTATTGTTGCAATGTTTTCTTTTTAATTTCTGATTTTATTTATTTGAGCCTTTTTTTCCTCTTTATCTTCTTTAGTGTAGCAAACTGTCAAGTTTTGATTATCTTAAAAAAAAATAGCTCTTAGTTTTGTTGATCTTTTCTGTTGTTTTTCTGGACTCCATTTAATTTATTTCTGTTCTGATCTTTGTTATTTCCTTCCTTCTGCTAGTTTTGGGCCGAGTTTGTTCCTCTTTTTTCTAGTTTCTTAAAATGTATCGTTAGATTGTTTATTTGAGATCTTTTTTTTTCTGGTGAAGATATTAATCACTATAAACTTCCCTCTTAGAATATTTTGCTGCATCTTATAAGTTTTAGTTTCCATTTTCACTTTTTCAAGATATCTTTTGATTCTTCATTTACCCATTGTTTAGGAGGGTTTGTTTGATTTTCATATTTGTGAATTTTCCACTTTTTCTCCTGTTATTTATTGATGGCTTTATACCATTGTGTTCAGAAAAGATACTTGCCATGATTTCAGTTTTCATACATTCATTGAGACTTATTTTGTTATCTATCATACGATCTATCTTGGAAGATGTTTTGTGTATGATTGAGAAGAATGTGTTTTCTGCTTCTGTTGAGTGAAATGTTCTGTTTGCCTGTCGGGTGTATTTTGTCTAAAGTACAGCTCAAGTCTAACATTTTCTTATTGATCTTCTCTCTGGATAACCTATCTATTGTTGAAAATGATGTATTTAAGTACCCTACTATTATTGTATTGTTGTCTATTTTTCCTTTTAGATCTATTAGTATTTGCTTAATATGAATATTTAATTATTTCAATGTTGGGTGCACATGTACTTATAATTGTTACATTCCCTTGATGAATTGACACCTTGGTTGTCATGCAATGACCTTCCTTGTCTCTTACAGTTTTTGGCTGAATGCCTATTTTGTCTTCCTTGCCACTAGCGCCACCTGGGAGAGTATATATACTATCAGAAGTATCAGTTCAGTTCAGTCGCTCAGTCATGTTCGACTCTTTGCGACCCCATGAATCGCAGCACACCAGGCCTCCCTGTCCGTGACCAACTCCCGGACCCAGACTCATGTCCATCGAGTCAGTGATGCCATCCAGCCATCTCATCCTCTGTCGTCCCCTTCTCCTCCTGCCCCCAATCCCTCCCAGCATCAGAGTCTTTTCCAATGAGTCAGCTCTTCACATGAAGTGGCCAAAGTACTGGAGTTTCAGCTTTAGCATCATTCCTTCCAAAGAAATCCCAAGGCTGATCTCCTTCAGAATGGACTGGTTGGATCTCCTTGCAGTCCAAGGGACTCTCAAGAGTCTTCTCCAACAACACAGTTCAAAAGCATCAATTATGTGGTGCTCAGCCTTCTTCACAGTCCAACTCTCACATCCATACACGACCACAGGAAAAACCATAGCCTTGACTAGACGAACCTTTGTTGGCAAAGTAATGTCTCTGCTTTTGAATATGCTATATAGGTTGGGCATAACTTTCCTTCCAAGGAGTAAGCATCTTTTAATTTCATGGCTGCAGTCACCATCTGCAGTGATTTTGGAGCCCAGAAGAATAAAGGCTGACACTGTTTCCCCATCTATTTCCCATAAAGTGATGGGACCGGATGCCATGATCTTTGTTTTCTGAATGTTGAGCTTTAAGCCAACTTTTTCACTCTCCTCTTGCACTTTCATCAAGAGGCTTTTTAGTTCCTCTTCACTTTCTGCCATAAGGGTGGTGTCATCTGCATATCTGAGGTTATTGATATTTCTCCTGGCCATCTTGATTCCAGCTTGTGTTTCTTCCAGCCCAGCGTTTCTCATGATATTCTCTGCATAGAAGTGAAATAAGCAGGGTGACAATATACAGCCTTGACAAACTCCTTTTCCTATTTGGAACAAGTCTGTTGTTCCATGTCCAGTTCTAACTGTTGCTTCCTGACCTGCATACAGATTTCTCAAGAGGCAGGTCAGGTTGTCTGGTATTCCCATCTCTTTCAGAATTTTCCAGTTTCTTGTGATCCAGACAGTCAAAGGCTTTGGCATAGTCAATAAAGCAGAAATAGATGTTTTTCTGGAACTCTCTTGCTTTTTCCATGATCCAGCAGATGTTGGCAATTTGATCTCTGGTTCCTCTGCCTTTTCTAAAACCAGCTTGAACATCAGGAAGTTCACGGTTCACATATTGCTGAAGCCTGGCTTGGAGAATTTTGAGCATTACTTTACTAGCGTGTGAGATGAGTGCAATTGTGTGGTAGTTTGAGCATTCTTTGGCATTGCCTTTCTTTGGGATTGGAATGAAAACTGACCTTTTCCAGTCCTGTGGCCACTGCTGAGTTTTCCAAATTTGCTGGCATATTGAGTGCAGCACTTTCACAGCATCATCTTTCAGGATTTGAAAGAGCTCAACTGGAATTCCATCACCTCCACTAGCTTTGTTCATAGTGATGCTTTCTAAGGCCCACTTGACTTCACATTCCAGGATGTCTGGCTCTAGGTCAGTGATCACACCATTGTGATTATCTGGGTCATGAATATCTTTTTTGTACAATTCTTCTGTGTATTCTATTCTTTTGGTTTCCACTTGCATGAAATATCTGTTTCCATCCCTTCACTTTGAGCCTGTGTGTGTCCTTAAAACTGAGTAAATTTCTTGGAGGAAGCATATAGTCAGGTCCTGTCTTTGTAATCCATTTAGTCACACTATGCTTTTTGGGGAGAATTTAGTCCATTCACATTGAGAGTACTAATTGGTAGGAAAAGACTTAAACTGCCATCTTATTGTTTCTTGATTATTTTGTGGTTGCCTGGTTCCTTTCTTCCTCTCTCATTGCCTTTGTGAACTGGTACTTTTTCAAAGTGGTGAGTTTTGATTACCTTCTCTTTATCCTTTATGTATCAGCTTTTATGTAGTTTTTTGCTTTGTGGTCACCTTGAAGCTCACATAATATAACTTATAGATATAATAGTCTATTTGCACTGATAACAACCTTGGTTGCATACCAAAACTCTACTTACTTCAGTTCAACCACTCAGTCATGTCCAACTCTTTGCGATCCCATGGACTGCAGCATTCCAGGCTTCCCTGTCCATCACCAACTTCCAGAGTTTACTCAAACTCATCTCCATTGAGTTGGTAATGCCATCCAACCATTTCATCCTCTGTTGTCCCCTTCTCCTCCCACTTTCAATCTTTCCCAGAATCAGGGTCTTTTCCAATCAGTCAGTTCTTTGCATCAGGTGGACAAAGTATTGGAGTTTCAGCTTCAGCTTCAGTCCTTCCAATGACTATTCAGGACTGATGTCCTTTAGGATGGACTGGTTGGATCTCCTTGCAGTCCAAGGGACTCTCAAGAGTCTTCTCCAACACCACAGTTCAAAAGTATCAATTCTTTAGCACTCAGCTTTCTTTATAGTCCAAGTCTCACATCCATACATGACTACTGGAAAAACCATAGCTTTGACTAGATGGACCTTTGTTGGCAAAGTAATGTCTCTACTCTTTAATATGCTGTCTAGGTTGGTCATAACTTTTCTTCCAAGGAGCAAGTGTCTTTTAATTTCATGGCTGTAGTCACCATTTGCAGTGACTTTAAAGCCCCCCAAAATGAAGTTTGTCACTATTTCCACTGTTTCCCCATCTATTCGCCATGAAGTGATGGAACTAGAAGCCATGATCTTAGTTTTCTGAATGTTGAGTTTTAAGCCAACTTTTTCACTCTCCTCTTTCACTTTCATTAAGAGGCTCTTTAGTTCTTCTTCGCTTTCTGCCATGAGGGTGGTGTTATCTACATATCTGAGGTTATGGATATTTCTCCCAGCAATCTTGATTCCAGCTTGTGCTTCATCCAGCCTGGCATTTTGCATGATGTACTCTGCATATAAGTTAAATAAGCAGGGTGACAATATGCAGCCTTTTTGTACTCCTTTCCCAATTTGGAACCAGTCTATTGTTCCAAGTCCAGTTCTAACTGTCGCTTCTTGACCTGCATACAGATTTCTCAGGAGGCAGGGAAAGTGGTCTGGTATTTCCACCTCTTTCAGAATTTTCCACAATTTGTTGTGATCCAAACAATCAAGGGCTTTGGCATAGTCAATAGAGCAGAAGTAGATGTTTTTTTCTGGAACTGTCTTGCTTTTTCGATGATCCAACAGATGCTGGCAATTTGATCTCTGGTTCCTCTGCCTTTTCTAAATCCAGTTTGAACATCTGGAAGTTCACAGTTCACATACTGTTAAAGCCTGGTTTGGAGAATTTTGAGAATTAGTTTACTAGCATGTGAGATGAGTGTAACTGTATGATAGTTTGAACATTCTTTGGCATTGCCTTTCTTTGGGATTGGAATGAAAACTGACCTTTTCCAGTCTTGTGGCCACTGCTGAGTTTTCCAAATTTGCTGGCATCTTGAGTGCAGCACTTTCACAGCATCATCTTTTAGGATTTGAAATAGCTCAACTGGAATATCATCACCTCCACTAGCTTTGTTCATAGTGATGCTTCCTAAGGCCCACTTGACTTTGCATTCCAGGATATCTGGCTCTAGGTCAGTGATCCCACCATCATGGTTATCTGGGTCATGAAGATCTTTTTTGTATAGTTCTTCTGTGTTTTCTTGCCATCTCTTCTTAGTATCTTCTGCTTCTTTAGGTCCATACCATTTCTGTCCTTTATTGTACCCATGAATATTTGCATGAAATGTTCCCTTGGTATCTCTAATTTTCTTGAAGAGATCTCTAGTCTTTCCCATTCTGTTGTTTTCCTGTATTTCTTTGCATTGATCACCAAGGAAGGCTTTCTCATCTCTCCTTGCTATTCTTTGGAACTCTGCATTCCAATGGGTGTATCTTTCCTTTTCTCTTTTGCCTTTAGTTTCTCTCCTTTTTCTCAGCTATTTGTAAGCTCTCCTCAGACAATCATTTTGCCTTTTTACATTTCTTTTTTCCTGAGGATGGTCTTGATTACTGCCTCCTATACAATGTCATGAACCTCCATCCGTAGTTCTTCAGGTACTCTATCAGATCTAATCCCTTGAATCTATTTGTTACTTCCACTGTATAATCCTAAGGGATTTGATTTAGATTGTACTTGAATGATCCAGTGGTTTTCCATACTTTATTCAATTTAAGTCTGAATTTGGCAATAAGGAGTTCATGATCTGAGCCACAGTCAGCTCCTGGTCTTGTTTTTGCTGACTCTATAGAGCTTCTCCATCTACTTACTTAACCCCTTTCTATGTTTGTTATGCTACAATTAGCCTCTCTGTATGTAACAAATTATTGTGGCTATATTTATTTTTAATACTTTTGTTCTTTAACATTGGTATTAGAGTTAAGTCATTAATATATAATTGTATTACGGTGCTAGAGTATTCTGAATTTGACTGTATGCTTACCTTTATGTGTTGTATATTTTCATATAACTAATGAGTGTCTTTTTATTTCCGTTTACAGAACTCCTTTCAGCCATTCTTCTAAGACAGTTCTAGTGGTAGTAAATTCCTTAAGTTTTTGTATATCTGGGGAAATCTTTCTCTTTCTTTATTTCTAAATGACAGCTTTTCCAGGTAGAGTGTTCTTGATTGGCAGTTTTGTTGTTGTTGTTGTTTAAGCACTTTGATGATAACATCCCACTCTCCTGACTGTTCGTTTCTTCGTGAGAAATCTACTGACAGCCTTATGGGTGTTGCTTTTTTAAGTTGCAAGCTTCTTTTCTCTTGCTCCTTTAAAAATTCTCTTTGTCTTTGATTTTTGACAGTTTTATTAAAATATGTCTTGGAGAAGGTCTCTTTCAATTTGTTTAGGGACCTATGAACTTCATCAACTTGAATATCCAAATCTTTCTACAGATTTGGGAGGTTCTTAGCCACTATTTCTTTAAATAAGCTTTCTTTCCCATTCCTCCATCTCTTCTCCCTCTGGGACTTCAGTAATTCACAGATTGTTTCTTTATTCTGTAGACCACAAAGTCATTCTTCAGTCTTTTTCTTTTTCCTTCTCCTCTAACAATTTCAAAGGTCCTGTCCTCTATTTTACAAATTCTTCTTCTTGGTCCATTCTGCTGTTGATGGAACCTATTGCATTTTTTCATTTCATTCACTGTATCTCCAGCCCCAGAATTAAAAAAAAAAAAAATTGTTTCTATCTCTTTGTTAAACTTATCATTTTGTGCATTTTTTGCCTAATTTTGTCAAATTGTCTTTCTTCACATTCTTGTAGCTCATTGAGATTTCTTTAAAAGGCCATGTTAAATTCTTTTTTTTTTTTTTTCAGGGAAATTATAGATCTCCATGTCTTTGGAGTCAGTTACTGGAAAATTATTGTGATCCTTTGATGCTCTTATGTTTCCTTAATTATTCGTATTTCTTGAAGTCTTGTGTCACTTTCTTCAAAGTTGTGTGTGTGTGTGTGTGTGTGTGTGTGTGTGTGTGTGTGTGTATTTATTTATTTGGCTACATTAGGTCTTAGTTGCCGCCCTCGGGATCTTCGATCTTCCTTGCAGCATTCAGGATCTTTAGTTCCCTGACCAGATATTGTACTTAGGCCCCCTGCCCTGCGAGTGCCGAATCTTAGCCACTGGGCCACCAGGGAAGTCCCACTTTCTTTGAATCTGAAGAAGCAGTCACACTCTCAGGTCGTAACTGAGTGACTTCAGGAGAGAAATACTTTCCATCGGCACTGCTAGGGATTTTGACTCTGTCTCAGAACGTCTAAATATATGCTTGCTCCATGCTTGCCTGGTGGCTCAGATGGTAAAGCGTCTGTCCGCAATGCGGGAGACCTGGGCTCGATCCCTGAGTCGGGAAGATCCCCTGGAGAAGGAAATGGCAACCCACTCCAGTACTCTTGCCTGGAAAATCCCATGGATGTAAGAGCCTGGTAGGCGCAGAGTCGGACACGACTGAGCAACTTTTCTTTCTTTCTTTCCATGCTTTAAGCTCCCTCTTGTGGTACAATCCTTCAACTTGCTTGCCTTCTCTCAAGCCTGCAACACACCAGGCCAAGTACTGACAGCCTGGCTTGCTTTCTCAAGGGCAGAACTGATGCCAAGGTAGATCTCTGCCTGGCGCACAGATTCAGCCGGGTTTTCTGCGTGTGCTCACTAGGTGGCGCCCAGGCTCAGGCAGGTTTTTTTAATTGTGTGTGCTCACTCGGTGTCTGCCGAAGCCCACTCTAGTCATTTACAAGGACCGTCATTAGGAACCAGCCACAGGTTGGGTATGGATGTGGGTGAGGCTCATGTGGTGATGTGGGCCTCTTAGAAGGATCTTCAGCTGAGATCTTTGGGGTCTGCAATGCAATTACTAGGATCTGCCTCCCCCTGATGCCTCCCCCAAATTCTTTTTTAAAAATATTTTTTGATGTGTACCATTGTTTTAGTCTTTATTGAATTTTTGTTACAATGTTGCTTCTGCTTTATGTTTTGCTTTTTTCTGGCCTGGAGGCATCTGAGCTCCTAGCTCCCTGACTAGGGATCGAACTCTCACCCCCTGCATTGCAAGGCCGAATTCGTAACCACTGAACCACCAGACAAGTCCCTCCCCGCAAAGTTCTACCTGCTGCTTTCCCAACCTCTTCTTAACCCCTGGTCGTGCAGTTCAGGACTCAGTACTCTGTGTGGAGCAAGAAAGAAGTGGGTCTCCATAGCAATGTCCACATAGCTGGGAAACTGGAGAAGTTCACACTCTCACGTCCTCCCTCCCACCCTGCCAGTCACCAACCTCCCAGGAGAAATAATCACACCAGCCAAGAAGGTTTCTCTTTGGCACTGAGTTGTGCCACTTTTGGGGAAGGGTGATGCATGTAATGTGAAATTGGTCCTCTTACTGTCTCCGATGCATGCAAACTGGAATTTTCTGTTCCAACTGTGTGGTGTGCCAACCTGGACTTCTCCAGTACAAACTTGGCTTCCACAAAGGCTCTCTCATCTGTGGGTAATTGTCTAAGTCTCTGTTCTCCAAGGGCTTGCAAACCACAGATGAGGTGCAATTCACAGGCTACTGCAGATCTCACAGTCAGGACCATGATCTGTATGCTTTTGACCTAGCATGGGTGAATGGATGGGCACGACTCCTCCCAGGTCGCTTGGCATACGGAACTGGATCTCACAGTTCCAAAAAGGCACTTTTGTTCATGGCTGGGTGCAAAACTCGTTGATGGGGATATATGAGCAAGGGATATCTTATTTGGCCATCTTCCTGACTTCAGTCTTCTTTCCATTACTTAAAAATAATTATTTTGTGTGCTACACAGTTGCTACACAGAGACTTCCCTGGTGGCTCAGACGGTAAAGCATCTGTCTACAATGCGGGAGTCCCTGGGTTCGATCCCTGGGTCAGGAAGTTCCCTGGAGAAGGAAAAGCAACCCACTCCAGTACTCTTGCCTTGAAAATCCCGTGGACGGAGGAGCCTGGTGTCCATGGGGTCACAAAGAGTCAGACACGACTGAGCAACTTCACTTTCACACAATTGCTAGTGTACTATTTCATTTCCTTTTTTCTTTTATTATATATTTTTGAGTTATTGTCTTAGTGGGCACAACGAAGATTGCTGTTATTACTGTCATCTGTAAGAACCTAGCTCAAGTTAACACCGTCTTAATTTCAATACTGATTTTCCCTGGTGCTGCTGCTGCTAAGTCGTTTCAGTCATGTCTGACTCTGTGCGACCCCATAGACGGCAGCCCACCAAACTCCACCATCCCTGGGGTTCTCCAGGCAAGAACGCTGGAGTGGGTTGCCATTTCCTTCTCCAATGCATGAAAGTGAAAAGGGAAAATGAAGTTGTTCAGTCATGTCTGACTCTTTACGACCCCATGGACTGCAGCCTACAAGGCTCCTTCGTCCATGGGATTTTCCAGTCAAGAGTACTGGAGTGGGGTGCCATTGCCTTCTCTGCTTCCCTGGTGGCTCAGTGGTAAAGAACCCACCTGCCAAGGCAGTAGACACGAGTTTCATCCCTGGGTCGGGAAGATCCCCTGGGGAAGGAAATAGCAACCCACTCCAGTATTCTTGCCTGGGAAATTTCATGGACAGAGGAGCCTGGCAGGCTGCAGTTCATGGGGTCGAAAAAAAGTTGGACGTGACTTAGCAACTAAGCAACAATTTCAACAGTATATGTGAACTTTGACATATAGAGCTCCATCCTTACCCCTGCTTAAAGTTGCTATGAATGGAGAAAGAGCGGTTGGAAGCTAAGGGATGCAGAAAACCTCTAGAAGTTAGAAAAGGTGCTGTAACTAAAGACCCCACCTGTGACAACCAAGACAGAGCTGCCTAATATGTAAATAAAAATGAATAAAGAAATATTAGAAGTTGGAAAAGGTATGAAAGCTGATTGTGCCCTAGAGCCTCCAGAAGGAAGCCCTCTGGAAGCCCACTAAAAGCCCTCTGGACCCACTTTAAATGTCTGATCTCCAGCACTATAAGATAATGCATTTGTGTTGTTTTAAGGCATTCAGTTCAGTTTAGTCGCTCAGTCGTGTCTGTCTCTTTGTGACCCCATGATTCGCAGCACACCAGGCCTCCCTGTCCTTCACCAACTCCCAGAGTTCATTCAGACTCACGTCCATCGAGTCAGTGATGCCATCCAGCCATCTCATCCTCTGTTGTCCCCTTCTCCTCCTGCCCCCAATCCCTCCCAGCATCAGAGTCTTTTCCAATGAGTCAACTCTTCACATGAGGTGGCCAAAGTACTGGAGTTTCAGCTTCAGCATCCTTCCTTCCAAAGAAATCCCAGGGCTGATCTCCTTCAGAATGGACTGGTTGGATCTCCTTGCAGTCCATGGGACGCTCAAGAGTCTTCTCCAACAACACAGTTCAAAAGCATCAATTCTTCGGCGCTCAGCTTTCTTCACAGTCCAACTCTCACATCTATACACGACCACTGGGAAAACCATAGCCTTGACTAGACGGACCTTTGTTGGCAAAGTAATGTCTCTGCTTTTGAATATGCTATCTAGGTTGGTCATAACTTTCCTTCCAAGGAGTAAGCGTCTTTTAATTTCATGGCTGCAGTCACCATCTGCAGTGATTTTGGAGCCCCCAAAAATAAAGTCTGACACTGTTTCCACTGTTTCCCCATCTATTTCCCATGAAGTTTTGGGACCAGATGCCATGATCTTAGTTTTCTGAATGTTGAGTTTTAAGCCAACTCTTTCACTCTCCTCTTTCACTTTCATCAAGAGGCTCTTTAGTTCCTCTTCACTTTCTGCCATAAGGGTGGTGTCATCTGCATATCTGAGGTTATTGATATTTCTCCCTGCAGTCTTGATTCCAGCTTGTGCTTCTTCCAGCCCAGTGTTTAAGGCATTAAGTTTATGTTAATTTATTACAGTGGCAATAAGAAACAAGAACAGATTTTGGTGCCTGGAAGTGGAGTGCTGCTTTCCAATCGTGTATGCTAAGTTGCTTCAGTCCTGTCCAATTCTTTGCAACCCTATGGACTATAACCCACCAGGCTCCTTTCTCCAAGGGAATTCTCCAGGCAAGAATACTGGAGTCGGTTGACGTGTCCTCCAGGGGATCTTCCCAACTCAGGGATCAAACCCAAGTGTCTTACTCAAGTGCCTGCATTGGCAGGCAGGTTCTTTACCGCTACGCCAACCTGGGTAGCCAGGGGTGCTGCTACAGCAAACACTGAAAAATGTAGCAGTGGCTTTAGAATGGGGCAATGAGAAGAGGTTGGAAGAATTTTGAGAATGATAAGAAAAGCCTAGGTTTCCTGGAACAGACCCTTGGCTGCTACAGGATATGAATTCACTACACTTGGCATCCCCTCCTAAACCAGGGCCTCTTGCCAGAGCTTTGTGCTCAGAGATTCATTGTGCAAGGAGCAAGGAATCCCACGCTTAGCTGACACTGAAACAAATGGACCCAAGGTTTTCTGAAAGTGAACAGATATGCCTTGAAAAGGAAACGTGAACAGATTATTTTGGGGACTTAAGCACATGCATGGCCCCTCCCTCAGCCTCCTGTTGTTTCAGGCCCTTTGCTTCAAATCTGCCTGACATTAGAAGATCTGATGCTCAGTAAGCTAGATGCTGATGCCCCCTTTGTTTGCACTCAGTCTGTTTTTGCCTCCTGGCATGCACTGGAAGTTGAGTGATCAAGGCTGAGGATTGGAGGAGGGAAGGAGGGGCAAGGGAGACTGTTGGACCTGGCACAAGGGTCAACAAGTGCCTTTAATAGCCGCCAATGAATTGTCTGTTGACTGATATACTCCCAGGGCACTTGGAGAGCGTTCCTTGGAGTTTTGATGGAATCTCTCAGCCAGAATCAGGGTCTCCGGGACAGGTTCAGGAGTCTGAAAGCAGAATCCCCTCTTCCTATTCTGCTCTAGGTGGTAGAAATGAAAGCTTTCCAAAAGACACATTCCTGGATCCCCAAACCGAGGTTCTGCCAAGTTCTTATTTGTAACACATCATCGTTGTATAGTTGTTTAGTCACTAAGTCATGTCTGACTCTTGCAACCCCATGGACTGTAGCCCACCAGGCTTCTCTGTTCAGGGAATTGTGGAAGCAAGAGTACTGGAGTGGGTTGCCATTTCCTTCTCCAGGGGATCTTCCCAACCCAGGGATTGAAACAGCATCTCCTGCACTGGCAGGCAGATTCTTTACCACTGAGCCACTGGGGAAGCAGTGTATCATTATCCCCATTTTACTGATGGAGACTCAGAATATTCAACCTGCCCTAGGTGAGTCAGTGCCAGTTCTGAGATTAGGACCCCAGTGCCCTTCTGTCAGTGTTCTCCCTGCTGCCAAAGGCACTGCCTGATCGAACTTGATACACCACCCATCTCCCCACCAGAGTGGCCTGGGAATCTGCAGTTTCACCATGCAGAGTTTATTCAGTGGGGCAAGACATCCACTTTCTTTAGTGGAGGAGCTGTCTGCGTCTAGGTGGGTCAAACGCCTCACAAGGAGATCACATGCCATGCAAGAGAATAGACATCTTAGGTGGACACTCAGGAAGAAGAGGCTCATCCATCTAACTGGGTGATTGCAGGCTCCTGGAGTTGGGACTGGGAGACAGTGGTGGAGAGCAATGCATTCTGGTTTCAGACAAGCTGTCCCCTTAAAATGTGGGTTGTAGAAGGGACTTCCTCTTAAGCCACAGTCCTTCGGCTGCATCTAAAACACCCAGCCTTTCACTCTGCCCAGCTCATTCTTCCAGTGTTACCTCTTGGACTCCATATTCAGACCTTCACCATTTCTTGCCTGGACCATAGCAATAACTTCTCTTTTGACCCTACTTGTCCAGGTCTGCATGAAGCCCATAAGGTCATCTCTGAACCGCTGAGCACAGGCATGTCCTTTCCTACTGGACGGATCATTCCCAACATCTCCTTTTAACCTACGAAGTTGGATATTAACTTGCCACCTTGATATTGAAAACTCTCTTCTCAAGCTTTATTTCTCATGCTTCCCGTCACTTGAAAGGCATGGACGTCAATTCCTATCTAATTGTTTTTCTCCCTCTTTGATGGACACGTCAGCATCATTTTTACTTCTAGGTATCTGCTCTCACTCTTTTCCTTTTCTTTTTTTCTATTTCTTTTCACCCCACCTAGCTTGTGGGATTTTAGTTTCCCCACCAGGGATTGAACCCAGGCCCTCAGCAGTGAGAGCATGGGCTCTTAACCACTGAACCACTAGGGAATTCCCTCTCTTTTTCTTCATGATCTGGAAATTTCTCTAGAAAAGTCTCATTCAATCATCAAAGATAAGTTCAAATCATGTCTTCCTTTTTTTTAAAGATTTTTGGTGTGGACCATTTTTGAAGTCTTTATTGAATTTGTTACAACATTGCTTCTGTTTTTTAATCTTTTTTTTTTTTTTTTTGGCCTTGAGTTGTGTGGGGTATTAGCTCCCCAACTAAGGATTGAACTTGCAGCCCCTGCCATTGGAAGGCAAAGTCTGAGTCATATCTTTTTAATTGATCTTATCAGCGGTCATTTCCCAATGTCTACAGTGTCTGTATCACTCCAAGTTGGAGGATTAATTGGAGGGGGATAAATTAAGGGAAAGTAACTGAGTTAGGGGGAAGTTGCAATAGATTGTGAATGAGAGTGAGGGCAGGGGTCAAGGGCTGTGAACACAACAATGGTGGTGAGCTGGCTGCTGCTAAACAGATGACAAGGGTCCCGGGATCTGGGCAAATGGTGTCGGGAACTGGCGTGGTAATGATGAAATGCCTGATTGCGTCCTGCCTTAAAAATTCTTATGTAGGAACTCAGATGAACTCACCTGGTGAAAAAGACCACAGCCAGTTCACATTCTTATTCTTCCCAAACATGAGCCCCACACTTTGAAACCCTGCTCCTCCCCCATCAACCAAGATTATACTCAGTTTTTTAAGTTTCCTTCAAGAAAATGCCAACAGTCAGGTTTTGTACAAAAATATATATATATGTATTTTTTCAATAGTTACATAATATATATTTCCACAATAGCAGTTTTAACAATGACTTAGACTATAAAACCAAAAGTTCTTGCATTAATCATTCTTGTGAGGACACTTCCACCATCCCAGGGATAGAACTGAGATTCACAGAGGAAAGCAATTTGCCCAAATCTCCATGAAAACAAACGAACAACCAAAAACAAACAAACAAACAAAAAACACTAGTAGTCATGGAAGATAAACTTAAAGCATCAATAACTTAAATAAGATTAACATTACTTAAGGCATCATGTTTCACATCAATAAAGTTCATACTCTTTAAAATTATAATAAGGTAATATCAGAGGGCAGTTAGGGAAAGCCGGAAGAACACAAATTGTCTTTAGATTCTTGGGTTGTGGAGTGAGTGCTCAAGGCTTTGGAGTTTGGTTTTTCTTGTTGAGATAGTTTATGGAGTCCTGGACCCATTTCTGCTTGGGGTCTGCACATAACTCCTTGCCCAGGATGGTCTTGAAACTGCGGAGGAAAGAGAGGGGATAAGGTTACATGGAGTGCCATTGAAATCTCAGCCTACAAATGTGGCCCATTTGCCCTGATGCTGCCATGGGAACTCAAGGAGGAAAGCAGGTGGAAGGAGGGAGCCCATGGCAAGTTGATCATATAGATGTCCCAGTTGAAACCATCCTGACTTCAGGCTAAAGAGACTAGAATGGTCTGAATGAGCACCCAGAGGGAGCGTGACGCTGGAGGGCACTTTTGGATACTGGGTTAGATCATGTAACTCTCTGACGTTACGTTTGTGTGAGTCTTGCCCCTTGCACCCTGAGGAAGAACTGGACCATGGAGGGCTGGTGTGCTCAACTTACATCACAGCCTCTTTGGGACACTTGCTGCTGGTGACTCTTCTGTAGTTCATCAGCCTCTGCATTGAGATCTTCTTACTGTTGAATGTATAGCAGCAGGCGACTTGGGAGTTAATTGCATCTGGAAATAGAACCACAAAGAAAAAGCATTTTAGAATGGACTAGGTTCTTTCCGATCTCAATCAGAGCGGAAAAGAGAAGTAAGGAGAAGGCAAAAGGGAGTCAGGTGTGCAGGGAGAACCCTTTAAATCCTAATGTTTCAGCTTGTGCTTCAGAGCTACAATATCAGACGGACTCAGTTTCCTAAGCCCTAAAATGGGCATGTACCACTGACAATGAACTGAGGGAAGGGAGCTTTGTTAAAACTAGATAATTTGGGGAAATTCTGTTAGTAGGAGCAAATAACCCAAGTTATCAAAGTTAGCTAAGGGTCCCCTTTAGGTAAGAAGAAATGGATGCTTGGTTGTGAGTTTCCCTGATACCCACTGCCTCTGCAAAACTGAGTCTCTGGAGTCCAGATTTCAGATCTTCTCCTCTGGCCTCCATCGTATCTAGATATACCCTGCCAGAGACCCCCTCTCCTTATATCCCAGACCCCAAATGCTGCTGAAAGGAGCCAGGGCAGTAAGTGCACTGGCCTCAGGTTTCCAGAGCCGGAATCCTGGAAGGAGCTGGATTTGAGGTCTACAGCTGGATTCTCATCCAGGCACTGTCCAAGAGAAGCTGTGTGATCAAGCTCACTTCTGTGCCTCTTGGACTTTCCTGATCTTGTAGTGAAAGTGAGAGTGCAGGTAGCCTTCTGCTCTGCTGGCCCAGCATGACCCAGAGAGAGGGCAGTGAGCTTCAGAGGGAAGGAGAAGGGGGCTCACCTGGCTGAGCAAGCACCTCGGTGCTGAAGGCAGCTACTGTGAGTAGCAGGCACAGGAGGGCAGCGGAGACCTTCATGTTGCAGCGAGAGGATACAAGTTTCAGCGTGGGAGCTGTTGGTCTCTGGTTTGGCCTCTCTGGCCTCCAGTGGCTCTGCCTGCCTTTTATTGAAAACCGAGAGGGTGGAGCCCATGAGAGAGTGAAGCTGGCCCCAGGCGGCATCCTCCTCAATGAATGACGAAGTGGAATCTGAAACGTGCTGAGCAAGTGAAGCAGCCAGGACATTTCCAGGAAGTAGGAGAGGGAAGTGGTGGGTCAGGACTGGGCAATTTTCCATTTGCAGCGAAGATCAAAAGAAAGGGGGAGGGGCAGGGTGCAGTTATATTCAGAGAGACCACAGACGTAAACCAAATGGTTTATTCTTTTTTTCTCTAATTTTATTTTATTTTTAAACTTTACATAATTGTATTAGTTTTGCCAAATATCAAAATGAATCCGCCAGGTTTATTCTTAAGATTCCCCTTTTTCTGAAGTGAAAACTACAGAAAAGAAAGGAAGCCAGGGAAACACAAGTCACAAGGATGCTGAAAGAAAAGATTCTCCCCCAAACTCCCCTCCCAGCCAGGCTGCCACATAACACTGAGCAGAGTTCCCTGTGCTATTTAGAAGGTCCTTGTTGGTTATCCAGTTAATAAATATAGCAGTGGATTGCTATATGCATAAGAAGAAATGGGTTCTATTGAGCAAATGACTGGTCCACCCTCAAACAACAGCCCAGGGACCTTCAAGCCAAGGAGGAGTCCTGAAGTCTTGGCAGGCACCCCCAACAGCATATTAAATCCTTTTGCTCTTTAAAATGTAGGATAGTGGTACAAGTGAAGCTTAGTAGAACTATAGGGTTTTTTTAAAACTATAAAGCTGACTTCTATTAATAGAATCATCAGATTTAAGCTGTGGAAGAAGCCATCTATATCATGCAGATGTAATACTCATGCAGTACCTAACTCTGAACTGGGAATATTCAGTACCCCAACCCCATCCAGTAGGTATTGTTCATTTCCATTTTACAGTCAGAAAGCCAAGGCACAGAGGAGTTAAGGAACCTGTTCAAGTTCCCCCAAACAAAACCCAGGGTCTGTGCTGTCACGACTAGGACATACTTCGAGAGGAAGGGGCACATTCTCCAGCCAGCTGCCTGGTTATATATCTGGATGCCTTTGGCCTCAGTCTCTGCCAAACCAGCAGACATCTGAAAGGGAGTTGAGGACATTCCTCGCGGTTAAGTTATTACAGGAATCTGGAGCCTGTGGTTAGCACGGCAGGCAGACAAGACAAGACAAGAGGCGTGTCCTCGGCTATGGCAACTGTTATCCCAGTTTCTTTAGGATTCCCAAGGAGAAGGCGTGAGCCGAAGAACAGTCTTCCTGGAATTAGAATGGCTGCCTTCGTGCTGCAACTCCGCCTTAGACTTCCTCAGAAATCCCAGAATCCGTCATAACACCTAAAAGACCTTAGTGTTCATTTCATTGAACTCTTTTCTTTCACAAATATGACAGAATTCCTTGAGGCATGCCAGTGGCTGAGCCAAGCCTCGGATTCAGGTCTCAACTCCCCTGATTCTACTGCCTCATGATTCTGAGCTTGCTTGGCTTTGCCCAGTGGGCATGGAAGTTCCTGCTGATCTGTCTCAGAGTCTTTGAGACAATGTCTTTGAAACATATGGAACTTTTGGGAAGAACTGTCTGCCAATCAGTGCATTTGTTTTTGTTTGTTTTTTAAACTTTTTATTTTATATTGGAGTATAGCTGATTAACAATGTTGTGATAGTTTCAGATGGACAGCAAGGAGACTCAGTCATACAGATACACATATCCATTCTCCCCCAAACTCCCCTCCCATCCAGGTTGCCCCATAACAATGAGCAGAGTTCCCTGTGCTGTTCAGAAGGTCTTTGTTGGTTATCCATTTAATAAATATAGCAGTGGATCACTGTATTCATAATAAGAAATGGGTTCTATTGAACAAATGACTGTGTCTGGTCCCTAGTTAATGGTCAGTAATGGCAAAGAGCAGTGGCTGACATCATTGAGTGTTTTCCAGGAGCCAGACCCTGTGCTGGGGTGACTGGCGACATTGTCTCATTGGTCCTCCAAACAACCCAACTTGCTTTATGTTGAAAAGGAAGTCAACTAGCTTTGTCTAGGATCTCACAGGTAGTAGCAGGTGGGGCTGAGATTCTCACCCAGGACACTTGGATACCAGAATCCCTACTTCCTGGCACTGGGCTTAATGTCTTAGGATGGATATTGGTTTCCTAGAGAATCTAAGAGATGGTCTGGGAATACATGCCTGAAGTTACACCTAGTCTCCATTCCTGAAAACACTTGATTCATTCAGTAAGAATGGACTGAATCACTGGCAGAGCACTGAGCCAAACAGAGATTTCAACCTAAGTTGGGGGCACCGTGGGAGGGAGTTAGAGTCAGACAGAAGGTAAATAGGGCTCCAAGAGGAGTGGAAGCAAAGAAGCG
Organism: Bos grunniens; assembly: GCF_055505025.1. Taxonomy (NCBI): domain Eukaryota; kingdom Metazoa; phylum Chordata; class Mammalia; order Artiodactyla; family Bovidae; genus Bos; species Bos grunniens. Next base: position 47,562,918 of record NC_141183.1, on the reverse strand, counting down.
CACGAGTTAATCTGTTCTCTTTGTCCTGCCTTTTGGAATTACACCCAAGAATCTGGAATGGCCTCTCTGATTTGAATATACTGTCTAGGTTCATCGTAACTTTCCTTCCAAGGAGCAAGTGTCTTCTAATTTCATGGATGTAGTCACCATCCTTAGTGATTTTGGAGCCCAAGAAAATGAAATCTGTCACTGCTTCCATATTTGCCCCTTCTATTTTCCACGAAGTGATGGGACTGGATGCCAGGATCTTCATTTCTGAATGCTGAGCTTCAAGCCAGCTTTTTCACTCTTCTTTTTCAGCCTCATCAAGAGGTTCTTTAGTTCCTCTTCACTTTCTGCCATTCGAGTGGTATCATTAGTGTATCTGATATTGATATTGACTGATATTTCTTGTTGGTATTTCTCCCGGAAATCTTGATTCCAGCTTGTGCTTCATCCAGCTCGGCATTTCGCATGATGTACTCTGCGTATAAGTTAAATAAGCAGGGTGACATTATACAACCTTAACCTACCCCTTTTCCAATTTGGAACCTGTCCATTGTTCCACGTCCAGTTCTAACTATTGCTTCTTGACCTGCATACAGGTTTCTCAGGAGACAGGTAAGGTGGTACTCCCATCTCTTTAAGAATTTTCAACAGTTTGTTGTGATCCACAGTCCAAGACTTTAGTGTAATCAATGAAGCAGAAGTAGATGCTTTTCTGGAACTCCTTTGCTTTGTCTATGATCCAATGGATGTTGGCAATTTGATCTCTGGTTCCTCTGCCTTTTCTAAATCCAGCTTGTAAATCTGAAAGTTCTCAGTTCACATACTGCTGAAGCCTAGCTTGAAGAATTTTGAGCATAACCTTACTAGCATGTGAAATGAGTGCAATTGTGTGGTACATTGAACATTCTTTGGCACTGTACTTCTTTGGGATTGGAATAAAAACTGACCTTTTCCAGTCCTGTGGCCACTGCTGAGTTTTCTAAATTTGCTGACATGTTGAGTGAAGCACTTTACCAGCATCATCTTTTAGCATTTGAAATAGCTCAGCTGGAATTCCATCACTTCCACTAGCTTTGTTCATAGTAATGCTTCCTAAGGCCCGCTCGACCTCGCACTCCAGGATGTTTGGCTCTAGGTGAGTGAGCATACCATTGTGGTTACCCTGGTCACTAAGACCTTTTTTGTATAGTGTACTCTTGCCACCTCTTCCGAATCTCCTCTGCTTCTGTTAGGTCCGTACAATTTCTGTCCTTTATTGTGCCCATCCTCGCATGAAATATTCTCTTGATATCTGCAATTTTCTTGGAGAGATCTCTAGTCTTTCCCATTCTATTGTTTTCCCGTGTTTCTTTACATTGTTCTTTTAAGAAGGCCTTCTTATCTCTTTGCTATTCTCTGTAACCCTGCATTCAATTAGGTGTCTCTTTCTTGCTTTCACTTCTCTTCTTTGCTCAACTATTTGTTAAGCCACCTCAGACAACCACTGTGCTTTCTTGCTTTTCTTTTCCTTGCTGATGGTTTTGGTCACCCTCTCCTGTACAGTGTTATGAACTTCCGTCTGTAGTTCTTCAGGCACTCTGTCTAGCAGATCTAATCCCTTGAATCTATTCTTCAGCTACACTGTATAATCATAAGGTATTTGATTCCGATCATACCCAGATGGCCTAGTGACTTTACCTACTTTCTTCAATTTAAGCCTGAATTTTGCAATAAGGAGCTTATGATGTAAGCCACGGTCAGCTCCAGGTCTTGTGTTTCTGACTATAGATCTTCTCCATCTTTGGCTGTAAAGAATATAATCAATTTGATTTTGGTATTGACCTTCTGTTGTCCATGTGTAGAGTCATTTCTTGGCTTATTGAAAATGGATGTTTGCTATGACCAATGTGTTTTCTTAACAAAATTCTCTTAGCCTTTGCCCTGCTTCATTTTGTACCCCAAGGCCAAACTTGCCTGTTACTCCAGGTTATCTCTTGACTTCCTAGTTTTTCATTCTAATCCCCTGTTATGAAAAGGACATCTTTTTCCTGGTGTTAGTTCTAAAAGGTCAGTCTTCCCTGGTAACTAAGACAGTAAAGAATCTGCCTATAATTCAGGAGACCTGGGTTTGATCCTTGGGTCTGGAAGACCCCTGGAGAAGAGAATGGAAACCCAATCCAGTATTCTTGCCTGGAGAATTCCATGGACAGAGGAGCCTGGCTGGCTATAGTCTGTCGGGTTGCAAAGAGTCAGACATGACTGAGCGGCTAAAACGAACACACACTAGAAGGTCTTATAGGTCTTCATAAAACCGGTCAGCTTCAGCTTCTTTGGCATTAGCAGTTGGGGCATAGACTTGGCTTACTGTGATGTTGAATGGTTTGCCTTAGAAACCAAGGCTCTACTCCAATATAAAATGAAAAGTTTTTTAGAAAGCTGAATTGGACTACAATAGCTCAATAAATAAATAAAGGTGTTGAGATCTTGAGACTGCTTTCTCCTGATTCTGCCAGGCTATTATCACACCTTGTCCCCTAACCAAAGGCCCGGTAGACATTCTGTAGTAAATCTCCTCATTTTTGCGTAAGGAGATCAGATTCTTGCTATGGGCAGAGACAGGTCAAGCTGGCCTCTGTTTGCACATGGTCACTCAGAGAAGTGTTCTGTTTTTTTTTTTTTTTTTTTTTTTCCCCTGAGTTTTCAGACGTATTTCTGAGTATTTGAAGCTGTGTTACTGCTTCAGGAAGGCATCACCATTTTTGGAAAGTGACTGGGTCACTGCACGTGACAGGCAATAAGCAGGATCAAAGGAGAAATTATGAATCAGAAGAGAAAGTCTTCTGGAAGGTGGTAGCCATCTCCCTCTCACTTCTGCTCTGTCAAGAATAGTTGTTCTTCCCAGCTGGAGGGTCAGTCACTGCGTGGGAGAAATGAGTCAAAATTTCCACTCTGAGATGGCTTTGGAAGTTCCCAGATTCCTTGGAGAAGAGGCACTTGGCTGGAGCCTGAATTCCAGATGCTGGGCTTGAAGCCAGCCAGAGACGTCTCACGTGGGGCTGTGCTGGGAACATCCCAGCGCAAGGTCTGGCTTGGCCCCCTGCTTGAGGGCATACAAGGGAAAGGCTGGGGAGCAGGGGGAGTGGGGAGGAGGTGGAGTCAAGGTTTTGCTGTTCTCCAGAATCCCCAGTCCCCCTGGACCCCTCCTCAACAACACACAGATGAGGAATGGGAAAGTTACTCATGGTGAATAATCCTTCCTTCCTTCCTCCCCATGGGCTGACACCCCCACCTCCCACCCAGGATCCTCCACATGGACCTTGATCATAGGCTCAGACTCCCACTCAGGGTCAGAGGTAAAGGAAAGAGGAATAAAGAGTGAGCTTTCTAGAAATATCTGAAGCCAGCATCTAACCCTTGCCTTGGTCCCTTGCCCAGTTTGCTTGCTTTCCTCTCTGCCCCTAGCTAGGGCACGCTTCCCTCTGCTTGCGATGCTCCTCCAGCTCAGGCCTTAGAGTGAGATGCACAGGAAGCTTTGTGCCCCTTAAATAATTTCTAGACACCTCCCCAGGCTTCTTTAGCTGCTACACATTAGCTCTGAGCTTTAGGGAGATCAGTGCTTATTTTAACAGGACCCCAACTCTGAGATCCCTTGCCTTTCAAGGATGAGAAATTCATTCTTTATTCTTTGTTTAAATATTTATTTATTTGGCTATACCAGGTCTTAGATGCGGCATGTGGGATCTAGTTCCCTGACCAAGGATCGAACCCCTGGGCCTGCTGCATTAGGAGCACAGAGTCTTAGCTGCAGGACTATCACAGAAGCCCCCATTCTTTATTCTTGCACAGAATGTCAGATAAGAACAGAACCTTACAGATCATCTTCCTGTTTCACAGATGGAGAAACTGAGGCCAAGAAAGAGGCTGTGACAGGCCCAAAGTGACATGGTAGACGAAGGGCAAAGTTTGTGGGGATTTGTCCACATCTGGGCTCTCAGTGTAGCACTGCCAGACTGGCTCCTTGTTACGACATGCAAACAGTTAGCATCTATTCTATGCAGAACACCAGGTAGTGGGCTGGGGGTGGAGGATGGGAAAAGTGAACCCAACATGCAACTTGCTTTCCAGAAGAGATGAGTGAGCATCCATGGTAAGGTGGGATGGGTATAAAAATAAACCAAGGCAGCATTCACCCCAAGGTTCAGCATCCAGACATTTCCTGTGTGCTTTGTGGAGCTGCCCCAGGTTTATATGCATGAAAGAACTGAGGATGTTTGGGAGGGAGTCAGGAGGAGATAGCTTATGGGAAAAGAAAGGGAAAAATCCACCTGCAGCGACCCAACACAGGGTGGCTGTGGGAGGGAGTGGGGTCTCAGGCAAGACCTGAGGGTATTTGGGGGTTTGTCACTTACTGCCTTCAGGGCCAGCCCTCAGTTCAGTTCAGTTCAGTGACTCAGTCATGTCCGACCCTTTGCAACCCCATGAACTGCAGCACGCCAGGCCTCCCTGTTCATCACCAACTCCTGGAGTCCACCCAAACCTGTCCATTGATTTGGTGATGCCATCCAACCATCTCATTCTCTGTTGTCCCCTTCTCCTGCTCTCAATCTTTCCCAGCATCAGGGTCTGTTCAAATGAGTCAGCTGTTTGCATCAGATAGCCAAAGTATTGGAGTTGCAGCTTCAAAATCAGTCCCACCAATGAACTTTCAGGTCCGATCTCCTTTAGGATGAGCTGGTTGGATCTTCTTGCAGTCCAAGAGTCTCTCAAGAGTCTTCTCCAACACCACAATTCAAAAGCACCAATTCTTTGGCACTCAGCTTTCTTCATAGTCCAACTCTCACATCCATACATGACCACTGGAAAAACCATAGCCTTGACTAGACAGACCTTTGTTGACAAAGTAATGTCTCTGCTTTTTAATATGCTTAGAAGGAAAGTCATAACTTTCCTTCTAAGGAGTAAGCATCTTTTAATTTCATGGCTGCAATCACTATCTGCAGTGATTTTGGAGCCCAGAAAAATAAAATCAGCCACTGTTTCCATCATTTCCCCATCTATTTGCCATGAAGTGATGGGACCAGATGCCATGATCTTTGTTTTCTGAATGTTGAGACTTAAGCCAACTTTTTCACTCTCCTCTTGCACTTTCATCAAGAGGCTTTTTAGTTCACTCTCCTCTTTCACTTTCATCAAGAGGATTTTTAGTTCTTCTTCATTTTCTGCCATAAGGGTGGTGTCATCTGCATATCTGAGGTTATTGATATTTCTCCCTGCAATCTTGATTCCAGCTTGTGCTTCTTCCAGCCAAACATTTCTCATGATGTATTCTGCATAGAAGTTAAATAAGCAGGGTGACAATATACAGCCTTGATGGACTCCTTTTCCTATTTGGAACCAGTCTGTTGTCCCATGTCCAGTTCTAACTGTTGCTTCCTGACCTGCATACAAATTTCTCAAGAGGCAGATCAGGTGGTCTGGTATTCCCATTTCTTTCAGAATTTTCCACAGTTGATTGTGATCCAGACAGTCAAAGGCTTTGGCATAGTCAATAAAGCAGAAATAGATATTTTTCTGGAACTCTCTTGCTTCTTCAATGAACCAGCAGATGTTGGCAATTTGATCTCTTGTTCCTCTGCCTTTTCTAAAACCAGCTTGAACATCTGGAAGTTCATAGTTCACGAATTGTTGAAGCCTGGCTTGGAGAATTTTGAGCATTACTTTACTAGCGTGTGAGATGAGTGCAATTGTGTGGTAGTTGAGCATTCTTTGGCATTGCCTTTCTTTGGGATTGGAATGAAAACTGACCTTTTCCAGTCCTGTGGCCACTGCTGAGTTTTCCAAATTTGCTGGCATATTGAGTGCAGCACTTTCACAGCATCATCTTTTAGGATTTGAAATACCTCAACTGGAATTCCATCACCTCCACTAGCTTTGTTCATAGTGATGCTTCCTAAGGCCCACTTGACTTCACATTCCAGGATGTCTGGCTCCAGGTGAGTGATCACATCATCATGATTATCTGGGTCGTGAAGATCTTTTTTGTACAGTTCTTCTGTGTATTCTTGCCACCTCTTCTTAATATCTTCTGCTTCTGTTAAGTCACTACCATTTCTGTCCTTTATTGAGCCCATCTTTGCATGAAATGTTCCCTTTGTATATCTAATTTTCTTGAAGAGATCTCCAGTCTTTCCTATTCTATTGTTTTCCTGTTTCTTTGCACTGATCACTGAGGAAGGCTTTCTTATCTCTCCTTGCTATTCTTTGGAACACTGCATTTAAATGGATATATCTTTCCTTTTCCCCTTTGCTTTTTGCTTCCCTTCTTTTCACAGCTATTTCTAAGGCCTCCTCAGACAGCCAGTTTGCTTTTTTGAATTTCTTTTTCTTGGAATAGTGTTGATTCCTGTCTTCTGTACAATGTCACACAAGTCCATCCATAGTTCATCAGGCATTCTATCTATCAGATCTAGTCCCTTAAATCTATTTCTCATTTCCACTATATAGTCATAAGGGATTTGGTTTAGGTCATAGCTGAATGATCTAGTGGTTTTCTCCACTTTCTTCAACTTAAGTTTGAATTTGGCAATAAGGAGTTCATGATCTGAGCCACAGTCAGCTCCCAGTCTTGTTCTTGCTGACTGTATAGAGCTTCTAAATCTTTGGCTGCAAAGAATATAATCAATCTGATTTTGGTGTTGACCATCTGATGATGTCCATGTGTAGAGTCTTCTCTTGTGTTTTTGGAAGAGGGTGTTTGCTATGACCAGTGCGTTCTCTTGGCAGAACTCTATTGGCCTTTGCCCTGCTTCCTTTTGTACTCCAAGGCCAAATTTGCCTGTTGCTCCAGGTGTTTCTTGACTTCCTACTTTTGCATTCCAGTCCCCTATAATGAAAAGGACATCTTTTTTGGGTGTTAGTTCTTGAAGGTCTTGTAGGTCTTCATAGAAATGTTCAACTTCAGCTTCTTCAGCTTTACTTGTCATGGCATAGACTTGGATTACCATGATATTGAATGGTTTGCCTTGGAAACGAACAGAGATCATTCTGTCGTTTTTGAGATTGCATCCAAGTACTGCATTTTGGACTCTTTTTGTTGACTATGATGGCTACTCCATTTCTTCTAAGGGGTTCCTGCCCACAGTAGTAGCTATAATGGTCATCTGAGTTAAAATCACCCATTCCAGTCCATTTTAGTTCGCTGATTCCTAGAAGGTTGATGTTCACTCTTGCCGTCTCCTGTTTGACCACTTCCAATTTGCCTTGATTCACTGACCTAACATTCCAGGTTGCTACGCAATATTGCTCTTTACAGCATCAGACCTTGCTTCTATCACCAGTCCTATCCACAACTGGGTGTTGTTTTTGCTTTGGCTGCATCCCTTCATTCTTGGGCACCTACTGACCTGGGGAGTTCCTCTTTCAGTGTCCTATCTTTTTGCCTTTTCATGCTTTCATGGGGTATCAAGGCAAGAATACTGAAGTGGCTTGCCATTCCCTCCTCCAGTGGACCACATTCTGTCAGAGGCCAGCCCTCAGGGACCAGCATAAGAGTCTTACAGTGAGTCTACAGAGGGTGCTGTGGGTGAGGGGGTCACGTCTAGGAAAACTGGTAGAATACTGACAGTGTAAGACTTGCTCCCGCTCCCCAGACAGACTGTAACCAGGGGCAGCACAGCACAGGAGAAGCCACTGTCCTCACTTGGGGTTACACTGCCCGTGGTGGCCCAGGCAGGGTCAAGGGAACTGCCGAATTCATTTGAGGTCCCCCTGTGATGGCCCTGAACTGGGGGGCATCGTAGGGAAACACAGATGGAGTGGAGACAGAGGATCATCACTTCAATAGTCTTCCATTGCGTCCTGCTTTTAACACCTGTGCTGAGCTCCCCTGAAGGAAAGGCAAGCGACACAGAGACACTGCAGTAACTAGAGAGACTCGGACCTGTGAGAGAAGTCTTCACGGTGGTACTTTTTACTTATTTATCTATCCACCTACCTACCTACCTATCTACCTATCTATGACTTCCCTGGTGGCTCAGATGGTAAAGCATCTACCTACAATGCGGGACACCCAGGTTCAATCCCTGGGTCAGAAAGATCTCCTGGAGAAGGAAATGGTAACCGACTCCAGTATTCTTGCCTGGAAAAATCCCATGGACAGAGGAACCTGGTAGGCTGCTGTCCATGGGGTTGCAAAGAGTCGGACAAGACTGAGCGACTTCACGTACACTTTCACCTATCTATTTTTTTTTTTGGCTCCGCTGGGTCTTCACTGCTGTGCGTGGGCTTTCTCTAGTCCCGGAGAGCAGCGGCTACTCTCTAGTTGCAGTGTGCAGGCTTCTCATTGCAGCGGCTTCTCTTATTGTGTAGCATGGGCTCTAGAGTGTGCAGGCTTCAGTAGCTGCAGCACACAGGGCTGGTAGGTGTGGCACACAGGCTCTAGAGCATTGCAAGGTAGGTTCTTAACCACTGGACCACCAGAGAAACCCTATGATGATGCTTTTAAAATGAGTCAGCAGGTTTTGAAACTTGAGTGACTATTGGATCGAGGAGGGGTGCGCTTTGGAGTGAACTTACAGAGATCAGAGATTTAAAGTGCTTACATGTCTTCCTGGGATCCTGTTAAAGTCTAGATTCTGATTCTGTGGGTCATGGGTGGGTCTGAGACTCTGAAATTCTAACCAGCTCCTGGGCAATGCTGATGATACTCGTCTATGGTTGCATTAGAAGAACCTTAAAAGGGCTCAGCAGGAGAAACTGTGGTCAGGAATGGGAAACACGAGTAGTTCATTTTGTCTAGACCAGGCTTCTTATCTGTAGCACTTGGCTAGGCTTCAAGAACCATCTGGGATCATCTTCCACATTTATATGACTGTGTATTTTTTCTGTAGAGCAGGTCCAGATTACCAAAGGCATTTATGACCTCCAAATAGTTAAGGACCACAGAACCTATCCATAATAGAGAGTTCTGGTCTTCACTTCTGACCTGCTGAATTGCAATCTATAATTTTACCACATAAAGCTATATTCACCCCAGTTCAGTCAGTCGTGTCTGATTTTGCAACCCCATGAATCGCAGCACGCCAGGCCTCCCTGTCCATCACCAACTCCCAGAGTTTACTCAAACTCATGTCCATTGAGTTCTTCTTTCAGTATCCTATCATTTTGCCTTTTCATACTGTCCATGGGATTCTCAAGGCAAGAATACTGAAGTGGTTTGCCCTTCTCCAGTGGACTGCATTCTTTCAGACCTCTCCACCATGACCCGCCCATCTTGGGTGGCCCCACCCGGCATGGCTTAGTTTCATTGAGTTAGACAAAGCTGTGGTCCATGTGATCAGATTGCCTTGTGTTCTGTGATTATGGTTTCAGTGTGTCTGCCCTCTGATACCCTCTTGCAACACCTATCATCTTACTTGGGTTTCTCTTACCTTGGACGTGGGCTATCTCTTCACGGCTGCTCCAGCAAAGCGCAGCCGCTGCTCCTTATCTTGGACGAGGGGTATCTTCTCACCACTGCCCCTCCTGACCTTGGACGTGGGGTTGCTCCTCTCGGCAGCCTCTCTCTTTTGAAATTGAAGTATAATTGATTCACAATGTTGTGTTAGTTTCTGCTGTACAACAAAACGATTCAGTTTTACATGTATATTATTTTGTTTTCTTTCCCATTATGGTTTATCACAGAATGTTGAATCTAGTTCCCTGTACTATATGGTAGGATCTTGTTGTTTATCCATTCTCTGTATAATAGTTTTCATCTGCTAACCCCAAACTCCCAATCCATTCTTCCCCTACCCTCCAATGCTGGGCAACCCTGGACAGAAGTACAGGGTTTGTGGAGTAGTCTATGCTGGACAGACTGGGTGGTAAGAACAGGAGAAAAAGGCACAGTCAGAAGAAAAAAAAAAAAAAAACGAAGAGAGAAATTGTAAGAGAAGAGAGGGGATAAAGAGGAGGGAAACTTGAATCATGGAACCATTAGAGCCAGATGGGGCCTTGCCACTATCTAGGTGTGTGGCCTTGCCCAAGTCACTTGACATCTCTGGCCTCTTCTGTAATGTATGATTAGTAAGACAGTGTTTCTAACATTGTCATGAGACTCAGATGAAACAATAAGCCAACAGTGCTTTGCAAGCAATGTGTAAAAAGCTGTGTCATTCTGAGGGCCTGAGCAAGCTACAGCTTCCAGACAGTCTCTTAGTCCAAGCTCAGGCAGCCTCCAGTGCAGAGCATGTGGGATTTTAGTTCCCTGACCAGGGCTCGAACCTGCATCCCCTGCAGTGGAAGTGTGGATTCTTAACCCGTGGACTGCAGGGGAAGCCCCCAAACCTCCACTCTTATTTCTTGCTATATAAGTGGATTGGGCATCTGTATCACGTGGTCAGGTCTTGATTTCTCAGGCTCTTTTTCACTGCTGTTTTCTTGTCCACGTGTGGACAGAACGAGAGCTTCAGGGGCTGATAAAATTGAGGGTCAGAGAAGACCAGTCTCCCAGTTGAGTGAGGGTATCAGGTCCTCATCAGAAGTTCACATTTTTTTTCCTCTGAAGTTTATTTATTATTTATTTTTGGCTGCACTGGTCTTTGTTGCTGTGCACGGGTGTTCTCTAGTTGCTGAGAGCGGGGGCTACTCTTCATTGCGGTGCTCAGGCTTCTCATTGCAGTGGCTTCTCTTGTTGCAGAGCACAGGCTCTAGGCTTGAGGGCTTCAGTGGTTGCAGTACACAGACTCAGAAGCTTAGTTGCTCTGTGGCATGTGGGATCTTCCTGGACCAGGGTTCGAGCCCAGATCCCCTCCATTGGCAGGCAAATTCTTTAACCACTGTGCCACCAGGGAGGTCCCTGGAGGTTCACCTTCTGACAGGCCCTTGTCTGTCTCTAACCTCCTGTTGCCCCCAGACTCCTTCTCTGCTTCTAGAACTCTCTATGCTCCATCCTGCTTTAAGACCCTTGCCCAGCACCTATATGATGTCTTTCATGTAGTGGGTTCTCAATAAATATTATTTGAACCGATGAACAATCCAAGAATCTCAAATCATTTCTCCCAGATATCTGAATTATGGGCTGAGTATCAGACAGGGAAATGAGAAGCAAGAATTTTGTTTTACCAAGTTCCCCACTTCTACTTGGGGAAGAGATAGTGGTAGGGCTGGGGCAACAGTGCCTAGGCTGCTACCAAGTCATAGCTTTCGGGGGCCCCATGAAACCCTCTTTGGGCATGAGCTGTTTCTCCCTTCTGGTTACAAAACACTGCATGCCGAAAAAGAGAAACTTCAGTTGCAAAAAAAAACCTCTTTCTTTGTTAATAGTTTCCCTGGCTCACTGGTGGAGCCCCAGGTTGCAAGGCACTGGCTACACTCAAAAGCTCTTCCTGCATTTACTGTAAATCAGAGGTCCCCAACCTTAATGGCACTAGGAACAGCTTTTGTGTCATGGATGGGTTGGGGTGGGATGGTTTCAGGATGATTCAAGCTCGTTACTTTTATTGTGCACTTTACTTCTATTATTACTACATCAGCTCCACCTCAGATCATCAGACATTAGATCCTAGAGGCTGGGGACCCCTGCTGTAAACTCGAGTCTGAGAAAACGTCTGAATGCAGATGCTGAGGGTATTTGTTTGAGGGAAAAAGGAAAGTTGAAGGGTAATTGTTCTGCAAAGCACACACAACTCTTCTGGCTTAGATTAGAGGACCTTAAAACAAAGCATTAGGAAATAACTCAGTTCTAATGGCAACCCACTCCAGTACTCTTGCCTGGAAAATCCCATGGATGGAGGAGCCTGGTGGGCTGCAGTCCATGGGGTCGCTAAGAGTCAGACGCGACTGAGCGACTTCACCTTCCCTTTTCACTTTCATGCATTGGAGAAGGAAATGGCAACCCACTCCAGTGTTCTTGCCTGGAGAATCCCAGGGACCGGGGAGCCTGGTGGGCTGCCGTCTATGGGGTTGCACAGAGTCGGACACGACTGAAGTGACTTAGCAGCAGCAGCAGCAGCAGCAGCAGCAGTTCTGTAGCTTATTGATTGCTCAAAAATGTAACCAGAGTAGCAAGAGAACTTTACATTGTTTTCCTTGGAGCTGTTTATAGTGGGGTGGGAATGGCAGGCGTGTAGGAGGGCAGGCACTTTTGTCCTGTATCCCCAGCATCAGCACTCAGCAATAGGGATTCAATAAATATGTAATAATGAATGAATTAGGGGGAAATAATTAGAGCTGGAAGGTACCATAGAGATCCCAGACTGAAAATCCCTGCTCTGCTTTAATTAAAATAGGAGGGAAAAAAGTTTCCCAGGATTTTAGAGAATTTATAAATCATTGCAGGCAAGCTGTGTGTGTGTGTGTGTATGTGTGTGTGTGTGTGTGTGTGGTGTGGGAAGTGCCTGGTCATGGATCTTAACATTTTCCAGTGAGACTGCCAGCTGTTTTTTCTATGGAAGAAACATTTCTTTGTTTAGCGAAATTTTACTGAGGCACTCATTGTAAATAGGCACTTCTTGCCCTGGAGGAAGGAAGGAAGGAAAGAAGCTTTGGTGGCCAAAGAGAAAGGCTGCCCCTCCAAAGACCCCTGGTGATGCAGAGCTGGACACAGGGAGCAAATGGACCAAACAGATATTTGCATAAGGACTAAGAGACCTCCTAAAAGGAGAGGAATTGAGACCCTTTCTTTTGAGTTCAAAATTTTGAGATGCTTTGAGTCTGAAGAGGTTCCAAATGGATCGGTGACCCAAGTTCCAAACTCAGACTGAGAATTCAGGGGCTGAGGGCTGAGGTGGGGAGACCATCTGGACCCCCTCCCTGACGCTATGGATGCAGTAATCATGCTTTAGGGGCAATGGTCAAATCTGTGAGTTTAAACTGATGCTGCTGCACCATGATCAAGAATAGAGGTGGCATCATTAGAGCAAGGCGCTGGGAACCCCTTTGGGGGGTGGGGGATCAGCTGTCCACAGTTGCCCCTTGGTGCAGGGATGAAATCAATGGTAGACAAGAGCTCTGGCCACTGATTGGTGAGTCAGAGCACCCAGCTCTCACTTTATGTAAAATTTAGCAGCTGAACTTATCAGCTGCCCCGAATAGGTCTCCACGGTTCTCGGGCAATATGGGGAGACTGGGAAGGGGCACCTAAGCATGAATAGTTACTTTTCCTCCCAATTTGGACAACTTGGAGCTCTAGGGATTAACTGAACATAGTAAAAGAGACATGAACTGTTTTCGCCTTGAGATGATGAAAAAGACTGTCAGTTCCAGAAACACATAGTTCATTACTGTTGACAGTTCACTGCTCCAGTCCACCACGTGCCCTCTTTCTTTTCCCCACTCCCATGCAATTAGGCTGCACTTATATTCCAAAATCATGACATGCTTTTCCCTTATATGGTTTTGATTTCATGATAGTGGTAAACATTAATCTTAAATATCTACTGAATGCCTTCTAGAACTTGTGTGCAGTCCATGATATATGCTTTACGATTCATTAAACTGTGTGATTAGCAAGAACACTGTGGGTGAGACAGGGATTATCATCCCCATTCCACGGATGAGGCAACTGAGGCTTAGAAGCTGACTTGCTCGAAGACAAGGGGTCTGAGAAATAGGAGTACTGGGATTAAACTTTACAGCTCTCCCCTCCAAGGTCATTCTTCTTTATGCTGCAACACTTCCATCCTTCTCCTGGTTGTTTTCCTTTCCCGTCATCCTGTAGCTCACCTCTCGAGATCACCTCCATCCGCTGTAAATGGAAGGCTTGGTGAGCAGGTGGAAGGGAAGGAACAGGTTAGGGGATGGAAACCAACTGACAGGGATGTTCTTTAACATGCCCTGGGTCCCTCTTCAAATGACTTTGCTGCCCCTTCATTTCAGGACCCTGCTCATGGCCACTCTCTGGACTCTGTCATCTCCCTGAACTTCTCCATTTCGTGGTACTAAACTGAGTAATCCATTTCTTTGACCACAGCATTCCACTTCCTTCCCCTTCAGCCACTCTGTATCACTGTGTCAGCTCCTTCTCGTCCCGTGGCCCCTACCTGGCTTCCTTTCCTCCCCAGCCCAGCCTGGGGTTGGTCACACTCTCACCAGCATACCAGTTCTCTCATTTCTACCACTCTGTCCCCCCACCTCCCAGTCAGTGCCCAGACTCAGGTGATCCAACCCCCAATTCCCAAGCACTCCCAGGTGGTCAGGGTTTGCTGAAAATCTTGCTTTCCTCGATGGCTATGGCAGCAATGCTTTTATGTACGCCTAGTTATTTCTTTCTGCCATGCTCCACGATGGCTCTCCAAACCTTCACCATTCTCTGACATCTCTTGCTGCAACCTCAGCGCTCTCAGGAGACACCCTCCTCAGTACAAGCATAGACTGTGACATGACAATGCCCTCAATGCCAGCCTCAGTGCCCGTATCAATACTTAATTCCCTCTTCATGTTAGGGTACCTCTTCTCTCCTGCCTTAGAAGACAAACTGGTCCCTCTGGTTGAGGATCACTGATCAATCCATATCCTTAATATCCTGAAGCCTTTTCCAGAACTTGGCATTCTCCATTATTTCCATGCCTTTTTGATCTCGCTCTTTCTAATCTTCTCTTCCTTCTTTCCAACCAACACACTCAAGTCTTCTTGATTGTTAAAAAAAAAAAAAAAAAAAAACTTCTTTCAAGTCCATCTTCCCTCAAATACTTCCTCCCCTTTCTTTCTATCCATAGTTGCCACTGCTGCTGCTAAGTTGCTTCAGTTGTGTCCGACTCTGTGCGACCCCATAGACGGCAGCCCACCAGGCTTCGCCGTCCCTGGGATTCTCCAGGCAAGAACACTGGAGAGGGTTGCCATTTCCTTCTCCAATGCATGAAAGTGAAAAGTGAAAATGAAGTCACTCAGTCGTGTCCGACTCCTAGCGACCCTATGGACTGCAGCCTACCAGGCTCCTCCATCCATGGGATTTACCAGGCAAGAGTACTGGAGTGGGGTGCCATTGCCTTCTCCTCTATCCATAGTAGAATGATTGAATGATTAGTCTCTACTTGTGGCCTCCACATTCTCAGTGAATTTTACAATTAATTCCTCAAAAAAATTTTTTTGGGGGCCACATCATATGGGATGCAAGATCTTAGCTCCCCAACCAGGGATCAAACCCTTGCCCTTGCAGTGGAAGCACAGAGTCTTCTATCAGGGAAGTCCCTACAATTCATTCCTTAACTGTTGCCTTTTACTTTCTACATCTGTTACTCAACTGCAATTCTTAGAGTCTCATCAGCTACCTCCTCACTTAAAGGAACTCTTCACAACTCTGATCCCTTGTGAAATCATCGTCTATCACTCCCTCTTTCAGGAAATCCTGCCCTCCTTTCATGTCTGGGGCTCTGTTCGTCTCCTTGTGTTACTCTCTGCTTCTTCTTTTTTGACACTGCGTTCACTGGCATTTCCTCTCTGTTCGCCCCTAAGTCCTGTTCTTCTCTAAGGAGTCATAGGTGTATTCTCACTCTTCATCAGAGTTTGAAGCCTGCTGGTCCCTCTCCTTGTTCTGGGCTGGAGATTCATTCTGTTTGTCTTGTACCTTGATTCAAAAGAATGAAATTAATTGCTAATGTTTAAAGCAGAAGAGGTTTCTCATTCAAAAAACAAACAAACTGGATATATGCTCTGTCTTGGTAAAATCAGAATTAGTAGCACTGAGCCTGCATCCTTACATGGCCACGATCCATGAGAGCAGAGAGGCAGCAGTGCCTTTGGATAAAGCCTATGTTCACAGATTCACCAAAGAATCCCTTTCTCACAGCTCCACAATCTCTCTTCTATCTATTGCTCACTGCCTTCACTCACTTATCCCATCTGCCTGGCTCCTTTTAGAATGGAATCTATCACCCAGGGTCTGGACTCTTTTTCCCATGGACTCCCACATTTATGTTTCATAATCAAGCTAATTAGTCTTTAGATAAACTCTAGACTTATGTTTCTTTCCGCCCACTTGGCATTTACCTGGATGCCACTCAACTTCAACAAATTCATCTTCCCACTCCTGACTCTCTCCTTTCCCTCCCTCTCTTCTTTTTTCCTTTACTTTTTTCAACCAAGATGGAATAAGCCCCTGTGGCAGATGCAGAATTCCTACCTTGGGGAGTCAGTTTGGTTGGCAGATGCGGTAAAGGACCAGTGTTGAGGCTGTGTTTCTATAATATGGACAGCCTTTTCTCTTAGTTTGTTCATTTGAGATGGCTTCAGGCAGGGAGTCTATGGAGAATTTTTGATAACGAGTTTTATAGTTCCCATCCCTTGCTGCCATTTCTTTGTGTGAGTGACTACTCTGCTGAGTGCCATGCTGAGCAGAAGACCTGCAGATCTGTCCTGATCCACAGTCCCCAGAACCACCAATCTGCTTCCCCTGCCAAGCTTTCCCATGCCCATTCAGCCAGGTGGCCAGGCCAGAGGGCAAAGGCCATCCTTAGGATTCCTTAGGTTTTTTTCCTTTTCATATATCCAATCGGTCACTAAGATCCATCTGTTGCGCTTCTTTTTAAAACTCCTTTAAAAATTTTGTTCCTGAAATATAGTTGATTTACAACTTTGTATTGGGGGTCTAGGTGGTGGTAGTGGTTAAGAATCTGCCTGCCAATGCAGGAGACACAAGAGACATGGGTTTGATCCCTGGGTTGAAAAGAAATGGCAACCCACTCCAGTATCCTTGCCTGGAAAATTCCTAGCACAGAGGAGCCTGCTGGACTACAGTCCCTGGGGATGCAGAGTTGGACATGACTGTGTTAATTTCTGCTATACAGCAAAGAGATTCCATTATACAGATATATACATTCTTTTAATATTCTTTTCCACTATGGTTTATCTCAGGGAATTGAACATAGTTTCCTGTGTTATATAGTAAGACCTTGTTGTTTATCTATTCTATATACATAGTTTGCATCTGTTAAATCCTGAACTCCTGGTCAATCTGTCCCTCACTCCCTTCTCCCTTGGTAATCACAAGTCTATGCTCTATGTCTGTGAGTCTTTTTCTGTTTCATAAATAGGTTCCTTTTGTCATATTTTAGGTTCCACTTGTAAGTGATATCATATGCTATTTGTCTTTCTCTTTTTGACTTGCTTCACCTAGTGTGATAATCTCCCGTTCTGTCCTGTTGCTGCAAATGGCAAACTTTCATTCTTTTTTTATCACCGAGTCATATTCCATTGCTTGCCATTTGTTGCACTTCTGAAGCATCTCTTGCCTTCACCTTCTCTTCTTTGTCCCAAATGACCCTGCCTTAGTCCGAATTCTATTAAAAGAATTTAATGTGATTTCCTTCCAAAAGAAATCTACCATCGAGTCCATCCTTTGTACTGATGTCAAAAGTATCTATCCCAAACCTCCAATCTGATTTGCTAAAAATATTTCAGCAGTTCTGCATGTCTACTTGATGGCCTAGAATGGCCACATCTCATGCGTCAATCCTTTCAAATACCCTGGGGTGTCAGTTCAGTTCAGTTGCTCAGTCACATTCAACTCTTTGCAACCCTATGGACTACAGCACACCAGGCTTCCCTGTCCATCATCAACTCCCAGAGCATGCTCAAACTCATGTCCATTGAGTCAGTGATGCCATCCAACCTCTCATCCTCTGCCGTCCCCTTCTCCTCCTGCCTTCAATCTTTCCCAACATCAGGGTCTTTTCCAATGAGTCAGCTTTTCGCACCACATGGCCAAAGTGTTGGAGCTTCAGCTTCAGCATCAGTACTTCCAATGAATATTCAGGACTGATTTCCTTTAGGATGGACTGGTTTGATCTCCTTACTGTCCAAGGGACTCTCAAGAGCCTTCTCCAACACCACAGTACAAAACCATCAATTATTTGGCACTCAGCTTCTTTATGGTTCAACTCTCACATCCATGCATAGAAAGAAAGAAAGTAAAGAAAGTCAAGTCGCTCAGTCATGTCCAACTCTTTGCAACCCCATGGACTGTAGCCTACCAGGATCCTCCGTCCATGGGATTTTCCAGGCAAGAATACAGGAATGGGTTGCCATTTCCTTCTCCAGGGGATCTTCTCAACTCAGGGATCAAACCCAGGTCTCCTGCATTGTAGGCAGACACTTTACTGTCTGAGCCACCAGGGAAGTCCGTACATAGCTACTAGAAAAACTGTAATTTTGACTATACGGACCTTTGTCGGGTGTAGTGACACCAATTGGCTCATCTTTCTCAGAACATAGCCCTTGAATATATTATTTCCTTTGCTTGTAAAGGTAGTTGTGCCTTCTTCAAGAAGCCTTTCCAGACTCCTTAAGATGCACTATCCCTTTAAAACATTACACACTTTCCTTTGTACAACTCTGGATTGGGCCCTGTATATTAAAGGTCATTTATATGTTTGTCTTCTGCACTGGGCTCTGAGCAAGGATAGGCAAGATCTACCTATTCTTCTTTGACTTTATCTTAGCACTTAGAACGGAGCCCAGGATTCACTCACTTACTCATTCATTCATTCATTCAACAAGCAATAATTAAATGCCTGGGTTTCCCTGGTGGCTCAGTGGTAAAGAATCCACCTGCCAGTGCAGGAGATGAGGGTTCCATCCCTGGGTCAGGAAGATCCCCTGGAGTAGGAAACGGCAACTTACTCCAGTATTCTTGAGTGGAAAATTCCATGGACAGAGGAGCATGGCCAGCTACAGTCCATGTGGTCACAAAGAGTAGGACATGACTGAGCGATGAAGCACAGAACTAAGTGCCTAGTCTATGCTGGACGGGAACTCTACATTAGGCACATATTTGCTGAATGAATGGAGAGCCTGGGAATAGTAAGATCTCAGCTCAGTGAAAGAGTCAAAATTTGAAAAAACCTAACCTGTGTTTTGACTACATTTTGACTTGGTCTGAGCTACACTGGCAGAGAAGGCAATGGCACCCTACTCCAGTACTTTTGCCTAGAAAATCCCATGGATGGAGGAGCCTGGTAGGCTGCAGTCCATGGGGTCACGAAGAGTCGGACACGACTGAAGCGACTTAGCAGTAGCAGCAGCAGCAGAGCTACACTGGGCATCCACCCAGTACACTCATCCCTGTCTACACCACCCCACCCCTGCCTCTCCCCTCCTTACCGCCAACCACTGGCTCACTTTATTACCTTGGCTGAGTGTTTGGCCACTGTGGGCCCTCATGGGCAGAAGGGAAATGATCAATCTTTGAAACTCTTTGTAATTCAGAGTTTCATTTGTCCCTTTACTTCTTCACTTCCGAGGCAGCTGCAGGAGGAGGCTATATCTCAGTTCTGGAAATTCCCCATGGCTGCTGGGTTTCCTGCCCACAAGCCCCACATTCAGATCATTTCACTTGATACTTGCAAGAATGAGCAGATCAGATACCATCATGCCATTATACAGGGAGGTCACATGACCTGTGAAGTCAAGTGCAAGAAGGTGGTGGAAGAGGGATTGGAAAGCAGGTCTTCTGCATCTAAAACCAGCCCAGCTTGGGACTCTCCGACAGTAGTGCTTTGCCGGGCATCTTGGCAAGAAAGTATGTCTGGATACCCAAATTTGAAACCAGCGTGGTCTACAGTAGGGTCTGCTCTCACATCTTGGCCAAAACCACATCCTCTTTATCCCCATTTCTCGGATATATTTTGCAATGTAATTCTTATCTTCACTGCTCTGGGCCAAACATTAAGACCCTGGTTCCCTTTCTGGTCATCAGCTTCCGCAGCTCAAATTTTCTTACAGTTGTTTTTTCAAGTTCTGCATTTTTCTTTCTCTCATTTCATTTTTTGTGTCCTTCAGATGTGTCATCATCTCAAATGGCAGTTTCAGTGACATCAGACATCCCATTTAGAAAGATGATACTGACTTTTCCAGAGATGATATTCATTTTTAGACCTTCTAGGAAAAGTAAAGTCAGAAAGTCCTTTTCTTCCCTATTATTTGCATCTTGCTAAATAAGCAGCCGCCTTGTTGGGGGCTTCTGCATTTCTTAGCTGGGCTCTTGCAGAAATCAAAAGGCAACTCTGACTCTAGATCCTCAACCTTTGCTTGTGACCTTTTCTTAAGTTGACCAGAGATCAGGGTTACTAACACCCTATCAGCTCAAGAGACCATCCTTGAATCAGTGGGTACAGCCGTAGGGAAGAGGTTGATTGACATGAGCACTGCATGTCTACATTGAAAATGGTATGTTAGTTAGTGTTAGTTGCTCAGTTGTGTCTGACTCTTTGCGGCCCCATGGACTGTAGCCTGCCAGGCTCCTCTGTCCATGGAATTCTCCAGGCAAGAATACTGGAGTGGGTGGCTATTCCTTTCTCCAGGGCATCTTCCTGACCCAGGTCTCCTGCACTATGGGCAATTTCTTTACAGTCTGGGCCACCAGGGAAGCTGATGGGAAGGCACCAAAGAGATCATGGTGCCCACGCCACATTTTGCAGAGTGAGGCTTCTGAAGCACAGAGAAAGCAGTGGCTTGCTCACACTGCAAACTAGTGACCAGGGTTTGGGCTGAAATTTAGGTCTCTGATGACTTTTTCTGGGAAGAAGTCTTTCCTTACCACAAGGCTCTTGGTGCCCCAGGGACCTCTGGTGAATGACTTGCAAGATCTTTAAGCATAGGTTCTGGATAAATCACTTGCAGTCATTTCTACTTCATACCTCTAAACTTGAGTAAGTTCCTTGGAGGGGGTCCTATCACATGGTCACACACTGGCCACAGAAGCTCTTTGCAGACATGGTTTCAGCTCTTTGAAGCCTTGATGAAGGACATGGAGGCAGGGCCTTTTGGTCATCCCCACGCCTGTCTCAAAGCTACGGGGACACTTCTTTGCACTCACAAAAGGGAGAACTCTCCAAGGCCACCAAAGGATCTGTTCCCAAAGATGAGCCATCTTCAAGTTGCCCTTCCCATTCTGATCATTCTAATCAAAATTACGATCCCTTAGAGATAGGCTGCATTTTAGTTGATTAAGCTCATTTTCAGGGCTTCCCAGGTGGCTCAGTGGTAAAGAACCTGCCTGCCAATGCAGGGGACATTGGAGATGCAGTTTGGTTTCCTGGGTGGGGAAGATCCCTTGAAGAGGAAGTGGTAACTCCAGTATTCTTGTCTAGAAAATCCCAAGGGCAGAGGAGCCTGGCAGGCTAGAGTCCATGGGGTTGCAAAGAGAAGAACACAACTGAACAAGCATGCAAACTCATCTGCACAATGTATCTCATATCTGGCCTTTTGCCATACTGCTCTAGAAAAACTCTTTTATCTCATTTTACAGCTGAGAGCCTAAGATTCAGAGAAGTTAAACACCTTAGCCAGGGCCATGTAGATAGAAAACAACAGAACCAAAGCTCTAAATCTGGGCTTTTTTGCTGTGTTGTTCTCACACAGAAACTCATAATAATTAAGTTCATCATAATAAACACCTTCAAACTGTGGAATTGGAGAAGACTCCAGTTCCTTGGACAGTAAGGAGATCAAACCAGTCAATCCTAAAAGAAATCAACCCTGCATATTCATTGGAAGGACTGATGCTGAAGCTTCAATACTTTGGCCATTTGATGCAAAGACTCAACTCACCAGAAAAGACCCTGATGCTGGGAAAGACTAAGGGCAAAAGGAAAAGGAGGCGGCAAAGGATGAGATGGTCCGATAGCATCACAGACTCAATGGATATGAATCTGAGCAAATTCAGTGAGGTAGTGAAGGGCAGGGAAGCCTGGTATGCTGCAGTCCAAGGGGTCACAAAGAGTTGGACGTGATCTGGAGACTGAATGTCAATAAACACCTTCAACAACGTTGCCTCTTTAGTCCTCTGTAGCAGTCTTATAAATTCACCTGTATTGAAATTCAGTAAATAATTGACTAGTTCACAAATTCAGGTCACCTCCCACTGTCTGGCATTTCCCCAAATACTCAGGCCTGAGCCCCATGGAGAACTCCCCATCTAGGCCCTGGAAGCCAAATAGGCAGATGGCCAAGGTCAGGCCAATGACCAGGACCCAGCTTCCTGCCCAGAGCTCTCTCTCTCCATTGACTCAAGTTGGGCCTTTCTGAGAGAAGTTAGGGGCTTTCTCATCCTAACTGACTGAAGTGTCCTCTCACCCTCATCTTTCTAAGGTGACCACTGTCTCTAGAAGGAAAATAAGACAAGAAGTGACACCATCATTGATTAGATTAGCAGTGACCTTGAGAGGCGTTAAGTGAAAGATTTTATTTATTCATTCATTCACTCACTCACCACTCACTCATTCACCCTCACCACCACCACCTTTAACAAGATTTTATCAAAGATCTATCCTGTGGAAGGGCTTCCCTGGTGGTGAAGTGATAGAATCAGCCTGCCAATGCAGGAGACACATGTTCAATCCCTGAGTTGGAAGATCCCCTGGAGTAGGATGTGGCAATCCATTCTAGTATTTTTCCCTGGACAGTCCAAGGAGAGTTGGACATGACTGAGCGACTGAGCATGCACGCACACATTCTGTGCAAGGCTTTGCTAGCTGCTTAGGATGCCAGGAATTGACAAAATATGGTACATGATTCAAGGAGTTCAATTGAGCTTCAGCAGATTGAAGAGAAAACTATGTCACCTTGGGCACTTCAGTCTTCGTTACACTCCAAGTCCAGCTCTTGTGTCGTCATCATCATTGGCATTGCTCTTCTTCGGGTTCTTAAAATACTTTTCCTGGATACTGCAAGGCTCCCAGTTGGGCTCTCAACCCATAATCTCACACCTCTAATCCATCCTCCACCCTGATGCCAAAAGCTTGAAATGCCCATCCCATTGTGTCTCTTTCCTGCTGAGAATCCTTTCTGGTTCCCACCTGTCCTCAGGATAAACTCCAAGTCTCTCCATGTGCACTCCTGGAGTTTGGGGATGGCTTGGCCCCTCCCTCTAGCTCCCTCTAGCTTTATTTGTCCTCTCTTACCTCCGGCACCATGATTATTACAGGACCAGAAAGGCCAAGCGGTTTGCAGGGACTGTGTCTTTCCTTTCTCTCCACCCAAGGCAGACTTCTGGGTCTTTGTATAAGCTGTTTCCTTTTCCTGGAGGACCTTGCTCTTCTTTATTAACAGACCAACTTCTACTCATGAAACTGAGAAGGACCCTGAGGGGCTCCTGGGCACAGAAACCTTTCCATGTCCCCTTGTTTCTTGTAGGGAATAGACTCCAGCCTCCATGACCTTCCCTGAGTTCCAAAGGGCAGATTTGAACAGTTGCCAATCAGGGAAGAGAAGGGATGCAGAGACAAGGGAGGAGCAGCCAAGAAACGATAGTGCGGCCTTGGGGTTGGGTTCTGGTTCCACTCCAAGGGATACGCATATAACAATATCTTGGAACTCTTTACAGAACTGTGTTAGTCACTCAGCTTGACCCCTTGTGACACTGTGGCCTGTGGCCTGTCAGGCTCTTCTGTCCATGGGATTACCTGGGCAAGAATATTGGAGTGGGTTGCCATTCCCTTCTCCAGAGGATCTTCCTAACCCAGAGATAGAACCCAGATCTCCTGCATTGCACCCGGATTCTTTACCATCTGAGCCACCAGGAAAGTAATACCCACAACAAACTGAAGATCTAGCATTCTTCATTCCAGACTAAAGGGACTAGAGAAACTCTTCAAGAGAACACCTGAGGCCAGATGAAAGGAGTAGAGGCTTCAACACACCCTGCTACTTACTAGCAACCCTTCCCTTGAGCCATTGCTATAAAACTCCTCACAAAATCCCTCCAGGCTGGGACTCACAGTTTTGAGGGGTATAAGTGCACTGTGTCCCCCCTTTCCAGGCAAAGCAATAAAGCTATTCTTTTCTACTTTGCCCCAAACTCTGTCTTCAAGATTCCATTCAGTGTGGGTGTACAGAGGCTGAGTTTTGGACATCACTCATCCTGCAAAACCCAGCTCAGAGGCTCTTTCCTCCTGGAAGCCAAGGCTGGAAAAGAGGCCTTTCTTCTACATTTCTACAGCATCGCTGTTCACGCCACACAAGGGTTCATGTACGCTATTGCATTATTGATCTCACCTGTCTCCCTCATTTATCTCTGAGATCCTGGATCCCTATTCACCTAGACCAAGAAGATGCTTAATCATGTTCTATTAAATGAACACAGGAGACATTTCAAAGAAAGAAGCTATTTATCCTTTCTGCTCCAAAGCAGCTTGCAAAATGCAGTCCACTTGGTCCACCCTCGTGGGTGGCTGGAGCTCAGAAGGCAGGAATGTGTCTGGGTCTGTTTTTCTGGAGAACAAATGGGTCTCTTTCAAGCCCACAGATGCTGCAGAAAAGCAAGAGCAGCTTAGTCATTGTAACTGGGAAAGTCCACATGTTTTCCTGTAGCTTTTGCCTCTAGTACAGGTCCTTGGGCAGGTTTCCAGAGAATAATAAACTGTTTGACCTTTCTCTCTTGCCAGTTGCCATTTCTCTCTGCTTCATGGTCAGAGATTCAGCCCAGAACATTTCTGCTCTTCTTAACTCAGGGGCAAACTGGCAAAGCTGGAGCTTGGAGGAGCTCAGGACACAGGTGCTTTGCAGCACCTCAGAACTGGGACCCAGGCATCTGTCCATATTTGAGTCTCTTGGAATCCATGGGGAACCACTTAACTCAACTGGCTTCCTTCATTGTTGTTCTGCCATGGATTCATCCTCAATGCAGAAAATGGCTGGTGCTAGACAGAATGATTGCATCATCAGACCTACCATTTTCAAGACCCTTCAATAGGGTCTTGAATAGGGTCTTCAATAGGACATTTCTGCTCGACAGCTTACATATTAATTCATGAAGATGATTAGAACTTAGCAGGATTAGAACTAACAGATGCTGTTAGTGGCTCAGTCATGTCCGGCTCTTTGCAACTCCATGGACTATAGCCTCTGTCCATAGAACTCTCCAGGCAAGAATATTGGAGTGGGTTGCCGTTTTCTTCTCCAGCGTATCTTCCCAGCCCAGAGACTGAACCCACGTCTCCTGCACCGAGGGCAGATTCTTTACTGTCTGAGCCACCAGGGACAGACACTGGGTCTACATGAGCTCATTAAGCAGGCATGGTTCCTACCCTGGTGAAGCTCAGGGATAACTTTTTTTTGTTTGCTTGTTTTTCTTTTTAATAATTTTATTATTCATTTACTTATTTGGCTGCACTGGGTCTTCATTGCTGCACAAGGGCTTTCTCTAGTTGCAGCCTATTCTCTAGGTGCGGTGCACAGGCATCTCATTGAAATAGCTTCTCTTGATGTGAAACGTGGGCTGTAGGGCTCACAGGTTTCAGTAGTCTGGGCTCTAGAGCATGGGCTCAGTACTTGTTGTGCAGGCTTAGCTGCCCTGCACATGTGGGATCTTAGTTTCCAGACTAGGGATCAAATCTGTGCCCCCTGCTTTTGCAGGATTCTTAACCACTGACCTATGGTTGATTGACACTATTGTGTTCATTTCAGGTGTATGGCAAAATAATTGGGATATATATATATTCTTTTTCAGATTCTTTTCTGTTACAGATTATCACAAGATATTGAAAACAGTTTCCTGTGCTATCCAGTAAGTCCTTGTTGTTTATTTAAATCTCACTTCTAATGCTCACGATAGCCCAATGAGCTAAGAGGTAGTACCCATCCCTGCCCTTCTGCAAATGAGAAAGTTGAGGTCTGGGGGTATAGAGTGACTTGCCCAAGGTCTTAAAACTAACAGAAATCAGAACTGAAGTCAGAGTTCAGGGCTCCTGACTCCTATTCTTGTGGTCTCTCTATGACATCATTTGAATAAGTCACACCGGTGACCTCACTGTCTGGCCTCCAGCACTGGTGTAGACCTGTCTCGGTGCAATGCTCTGACTCAGACGGGTCACATGTACATCAGAAGCAGCTGACCACTGTCACCCAGAGCTCACCTCCACTCAGACTTGGTCTCACCTGATTGATGAACTCAGAACTCTCTGGGCAATCTGTAATGCCAGAGACTTTGCCTGCCAACCCCATCTCCTCTCTTCCTAACCTCACCTCCCAGAGCTCAGACTTGGTGCTGGATGGGACTCTCTGCTCAGCAAATTTGGGTCTTGTAGTCTTTTTTTTTTTTTTAACATATCTACTTGCTGAATGACTGAATAGACAGGGGGAAATAGGTGGAATTCATCCTAAGGATACGTGAAACTCACCCTCAGAGCTGAGACTGGAGGGCATGTTAAGAAAGTCTGGGAACCAGACACTTTCCCCATCACCTGGTCTGAAGGGTCTAGAATTCTCACTGCTACACCGTGTGTCTTTCAGCTAAAGTACATTCCCAGTTCTGGGATTCTATCTTTGTGATTTTTCACAAGTCTTTGTAACACCATTCTTTCATTTGCTTGGTGATTTTCTTTGAGATAACTCAATTTTTTAACTTAAATTCACTTTGAAAGGAAACATTTTATAACTGTTAGACATTTAAAGTCAACATTACTTGCTGTCTGTTGTTGTTATTCATGAAGATAATTAGAACTTAGCATGAGACAGACACTGGGTCTATGTTAACTCCTTAAGCAGGCATGATTCCTACCTTGGTGAAGCTCAGGTTTAATCTTTGTTGTTTTGTTGTATGCTTGTCTTTTTTATAATTTTGTTGTGGTTGTTCAGTCACTCAGTTGTGTCCGACTCTTTGTGACTCCATGGACTGCAGCACACCAGGCTTCCCTGTCCTTCACTATCTCCTGGAGTTTACTCAAGCTCATGTCCACTGAGTAGGTGATACCATCCAACCACCTCATCCTCTGTTGCCCTCTACTCCTCCTGTCATCAATCTTTCCCAGAATCAAAGTCTTTTCCAAGAATCGGTTCTCCGCATCAGGTAGCCAAAGTATTGGAGCTTCACTTTCAGCATCAGTCCTTCCAATGAATATTCAGGGTTGATTTCCTTAGGACTGATGGTTTGATCTCTTACTGTCCAAGGGACTCTTAAAAGTCTTCTCCAACACCACAGTTCTAAAGTATCAGTTCTTGGGTTCTCAGCCTTCTTAATGGTCCAACTCTCACATCCATACATGACTACTGGAAAAACCAAAGCTTTGACTAGACAGACCTTTGTCAGCAAAGTAATGTCTCTGCTTTTTAATATGCTGTCTAGATTTGTCATAGCTTTTCTTCCAAGGAGTAACCATCTTTCAATTGCATAGTGAGAGTCACCCTCTGCAGTGATTTTGGAGCCCAAGAAAATAAAGTCTTTCAGTATTTTCATTGTTTCCCTACCTATTTGCCATGAAGTGATAGGGCCAGGTGCCATAATCTTAGTTTTTTGAATGTTGAGCTTTAAGCCAACTTTTTCACTCTCCTCTTTCACTTTCATCAAGAGGCTCTTTAGTTCCTCTTCACTTTCTGCCATAAGGGTGGTGTCGTCTGCATATCTGAGGTTATTGATATTTCTCCTGGCATTCTTGATTCCAGCATGTGCTTCATCAAGCTCAGCATTTTGCATGGTGTACTATGCATATAAATTAAATAAGCAGGGTGACAATATACAGCCTCTACATACTCATTTCCCAATTTTGAACCAGTCCACAGTTTTCACTTCCATGCATTGGAGAAGGAAATGGCAACCCACTCCAGTGTTCTTGCCTGGAGAATCCCAGGGATGGGGGAGCCTGGTGGGCTGCCATCTATGGGGTCACACAGAGTCGGACACGACTGAAGCGACTTAGCAGCAGCAGCAATGTTCCGTGTCTGGTTCTAACTGTTGCTTCTTGACCTGCATACTATTGCTATCTACTGTATACAATCAAAGCAAATATTGTTTTTCAATTTGAACTTGAGGCAACTGCTTGCCTGCTCTTCTGAGTCCTTGATTTACTCTCTCTTATAGAAGAAAAAATGGAAGAGAGAGAGAGAAAGGAAGGGACGTTGGGAAGTACTAGCACTTTCTTCTTGTTCAAATCAGAAAAATTAAAAGAATGTTATTCTTAGTGAGGGGTTTTCCAGGTGGCACTGGTAGTAAATAACCCACCTGCCAATGCAGGAGAGGTAAGAGATACAGGTTAGATCCTGGAGTCATGGCAACCCACTCCAGATTCTTGCCTGGAGAATCCCATGGACAGAGGAGCCTGGGGGGCTACAGTCTATGGGGTTGCAAAGAGTGAGACACAACTGAAGTGACTTAGCATGCATACTTAGTGAAGTAAGGCAGACAAAGAGACAAGTGTCATACTATATCACTTAGATGTGAAATCTAAAGTATAATACAAATGAATCTCTATACAAAACAGACACAGACTCAAAGACAAACAAAAACATACAAAAAAAAAAAAAAACCTGTGGTGACCAAAGAGGAGAGCGAGGGACAAATTAGTGTGGGATTAGCAGATACAAACAATCACACATAGAATAGGTAAGCAACAAGGATTTACTGTATAAAACGGGAAATTATACCCAATATCTTGTAATAACCTATAATGGGGTATAATCAGCAAAGAAACTGAATCACTGTGCTGTACATCTGAAATTAACACACATGCTGCTGCTGCTGCTGCTGCTGCTAAGTCGCTTCAGTCGTGCCTAACTCTGTGTGACCCCATAGACGGCAGCCCACCAGGCTCCCCTGTCCCTGGGATTCTCCAGGCAAGAACACTGGAGTGGGTTGCCATTTACTTCTCCAATGCATGAAAGTGAAAAGTGAAAGGGAAGTCACTCGGTAGTGTCCTACTCTTCACGACCGCATGGACTGCAGCCCACCAGGCTCCTCTGCCCATGGGACTCTCCAAGCAAGAATACTGGAGTGGGTTGCCATTGCCTTCTCCCGAAATTAACACATACAGTCAATCAATTTTATTTCAATTAAAAAAGATAATAGAAAAGGGAATGCTTTCCTTTTTAATTTATATATATATATATATATATACACACACACACACACACACACACATTGGCTTCGGTGGGTCTTTGTTTCTGAACACGGGCTTTCTCCAGTTGCAGCGAAGGGCCGCTACTCTCTAGCTGCGGTGTGATGGCTTCTCTTGTTGCAGAGCACAGGCTCTAGAGGCCAGGCTCACTACTTGTGGTACAGGGGCTTAGATTCTCCGCAGCACGTGTGATGTTCTGGACCAAGGATTCAGCCCTTGTCCCCTGCATTGGAAGGCAGATTCTTAACAGCTGGACCACCAGGGAGATCCCCAAGACAATGCTTTTCTATACCATGCTTCGATACCTGGTCTCAGACAACTGCGGACTAAGGTTTCACATCTTATGCATTTGTCACCATGGGGCAGTTCACAGAGTGATCTTCACTTATTAACACACTGTGGGGCTCTGTGGAGCTGAGATCTAACAAGGAGGACCGACACATTTCGCTGAGGGCTGCTCAGGGACAGCCAGATGGTACGGGCCGTGCCAGGGCAAACGGCCCGGACAGAGTTCTGGGGAAAGTGGGCTGAGGCCGGGTGTTCTTAGAGTGCCAAGGACACGATAGTGGGTGATGAGGAAGCCCCAAGAAAGAGCTGGCTCACTCCTATTCTGCCCATCTGCGGCTCTGGGCAGATCCTGGGAGACTGGGGAAGAGGGAATTGACTGCTGTTCCCAAGAAGAACTTGCTGGAGGCCCTCCGGGTGGCTCAGCAAAGGCCCTCACGTGGAGCTGGGGGAAGGCCCTGGGGCTGGAGGACTTCCTCTTAGGAGGGCAAGGCCGTTTCTATTTGCTGCCCATTTCACAAAAGAGAAGGGAAACTTCTCAGAAAACCAGATGAGATGTGCTAGTGGTGGGCAGAGGAGATGATGAAAGTGTGTTGAGAAGTGAGTGGAGCATGGGGTCAGTGTCCAGGGTAGAGACCCCACCTGCCAGGCACAGAGGTGGGCGCCTGACAGGCCTCAGCTCCTTTAAACGTGGCAGTCTAATCATCGCCGGTTAACACGTGGGGAGGAGGAGGCCCAGAGAGGCTAACCATCGCTGGAGAGGCAGAACTGGGAGGCAGCCCCCACAGGTTAGGGGTGTAGACCTGAGCTGTTTGCCCACATGGTCTGGTGCCGCCTCAGTGGGTAAGACAGTCTGCTGCCTCCAGCAAGTTTGAGTTCACTCATTTGGGAAATGAGTCAACCTCATTCCCCAAACCTCCTGCTCCATACTGTTTTATTCACTGTCACCATAATAGCGTTAAGAACAAAATTTACTAATAATGTGATATAAAGACTTAAACTAACACATTATGTGGAGCCCCATCTTTACAAAAAGAATCTGACTGCAGTGCAGGAGATCCCGGTTTGATCCCTGGGTCGGGAAGATCCCCTGGAGAAGGAAATGGCAACCCACTCCAGTATCCTTGCCTGGAAAATCTCATGGACAGAGGAGCCTGGTGGGCTGCAGTCCAGGGGGTCGCAAAGAGTCAGGCACGATGGAGCGATTAACACTTACTTACTTACCATAATTCTGGGAGGTCACCCCTGGCCCCATTTCAGGGGTATGGAGACAAAGGCTGCTGATGATTGGAAGTCATTTCTGCCTTCCTTTGATTCTAACAAGTGTCCAGACCATCAGAGTACCCGGGGTGGCTTCCTGTCTCCCTGGGGAAGGTGGGGGAGGGGGCAGGAGAGGGGCACTGGTGGAGAAGTCCCAAAGTACCAGCAGGAAGGATGCAAGCTGGGTAGAGGGAGATGTGACTCACCGAACTAACTGCTGGAAAGAGGCCCTCCCCACCCGCAGCAGTGACCTGCCCTCAGGGCTGGGAGGACAGGCCTGTCAGTGGGGTTTTGTTTGCCTTATGGAGACAATCAACATAACTGGGAATTTCCCAATTTCAGAGTCTGGGAGGAAATTCCAAGCTTTCTTTTCTTGCTTGCTTGCTTTTTTCCCCCTGCTGCCTGTGGGGTTCCTGGGGGCAGGCAAGGGGGTTCTCAGGGCCTCTGGAGCATCTGCTTGCAGCGCATGGAGCCAGAGGGGCCCACAGACAGGGGTGCAACTGTGTCCGCCTCCAGGCCCTTGGGAAACAGGGCCCCCGGGGGGAGCTGGGCAGGGCTTGGGCAGAGGAATCAGACTTCGGCTGTGGTCGCCTGGCTCCAGATTCCTTGGTAATTCTTGAGGACAAGGACCTTCAGGGAGGCTGATAGCCCCTCAGTTACTGGCTCTGTGGGCTGGGATGATGAGTGCATGGATATGTCTGGCCCTGTTATTGCCTCACTTTGTCCCCCTGGGTCTTCTCCTGCAGGGAATCTAGTCATGGACATTCGTCATACATGACCTGAGAAGATAAAGTCCTACCGCACTGGTCCATGACCTTCCCAGGGGACATCCCTGGCTGGATTTTTGCATCCCTCTGGTGGCAACCCCAACCCAACCCAGCCAGCAGTGTGCCATGTGCCCAAGGGGATCTGATTGTAGAACAAGAGCATGATGCTTTACTAAAATAGTACTGTTTGAATGTTAGCACCAGCTCCTTTACAGAGGAGGAAGCAGAGTTCCAGGGTGGAATGTGTGTGTGTGTGTGTGAAAGAGAGAGAGAGAACCAAAGTCTCATAGTTAGTGTGTGGTGGAGGTAGATGATGACATCCTAGCTGCGTGTCCAGTACACTGGGAGACATGCTGCTGAAGTCTGAACAAGATCTCTAAGTCAGCCGGGAAGCCAAGGGAGAGAGCAGGAAGCCAGGAGAGCCTATGAGGCAAGAAGAGAACCACAGGTTCGGAAGCCAGCGGTCTCTGGACCAGCCTGAAAGGGAGGGCATCGTGCAGCCGGGGCAGCCCCTGTGTTGGGTAGCTGAATGGATTCTGGTTCAGAGGAGGGGACACGGCACGGCACCCTCCTAGGACAGTGTGAGCCTGTCAGCACCAATCCGGCTGGAGGTCTTTTCAAGACCAGGATCCCTATCCCACGGGCTGAGAGTGAATGAGTTAGACTCAGTTCCAGGGCTGGGTACATGGCTGAGAGATTCAACTATACACAAGATAGCAAAGAAATGAACACAATTTATTTTCTTGACTCCTTCCAATACCTGCATGAAATCCAATTCGCATACTATGAAAGTGAAGCTGGCTCAGAAAGGGTATTTCTTATTGATATTGTTCAAGTCTGCACAGTTTGGGAGGGGCAGATAGATCCAGGGTCAGACACCTGAAGTATCTGTTTTAGGGCAACTGTCACCTTTGTGTGTGTGTGTGTGTGTGTGTGTGTGTTGGGAGGCAACAATGAGAGAAAGAATAAGACAAATTCATTAGTACCTATTACCTAGGCAAGATGTGTTTGGTAGGGAAATCTCCTATCCACGTGCAGTGGTCAATAGAGTTGGATGAAGCATGCTAGGGAATTACATCCATTGCAAAAAGGAAGGTCATGGCACATAAAACTCCAAGAAGATCTGCTTGGGCATCTCTTTCCTCCCCTAAACCCTTCTCCAGACTGTCAGTAATCAGGTGGGACCAACCATTTTCTGTACTCTGAGTCCCTGGTCCAGGGCTTGTAAACACTGAACTGACCTGAACCACAGATGATCAGCACCAAGGCTTCAGGAGGAGAAAACACACCAGGAAAAGTACTTCATTGGCTTGAATTCAATCAGATGCATTTGAATCAAATGTTCCTTTAGTGAGTATCTACAAGATATCCACCACTGTGCTGGCCTCTGGAAAGGGAGGTGAAATATTAGATAAAGGATGAAGAGAAGAGAGAAAAACAGACATGTGGAAGCTTTCCGATGCAAAGAGAAGAGAGCAGGACTAAAATTTATCTACCTATGTCTCAGGTGTGAGGCATGGTATGTAGGATATTTCATTTAATCCTTGCGATACCCATATTAAATATACTGCTATTGTTAAAAATACTGTTCAGTTCAGTCGTGTCTGACTCTTTGCGACCCCATACTGTGATCAGTGACATATTTGAGGTACGGTACCAGGACTGCTTGAATGCTAGTTCCACAGCTTCCTGCCCTGTCACCCTTCCTCCCAAGACACTCTACAGCCCTTAACTGACCCCTATACAGCCCAATGTCAATGCCATTTCAATGATAGGAACCTCAGAACCATAGAAGCATTGATAATTCTTTCAACATATTCAGTATTGGAGATGGAGACATACATAGTAAAAGGAATTAGACTCTACCATTGGGAACAGAGGCTGGAGGAATAAGTGTAGAGTGCCCTATCTTATGCTTTGTTTATTACACCCAACCTCAGAAATGTGGCTTCAATTGGAGTCCTAGCTTTTTTTTCTCTTTTTGATTTTATAATGTAAGCTTCAAGGCCACAGCAACCTTTCATCCAGTACACATATCTATTTATTTACTTTTCCATTTTTTTTCCCCAGTTTCTGGATGTGGCTTGGTTGACTTAGTTCTGGATGCTTGAGACTACTTAAAATAATCAGGTCACAAGGAATAAATTTAACCTCAAACCAGATCATTGGATGGAGAAGGAAATGGCAACCCACTCCAGTGTTCTTGCCTGGAGAATCCCAGGGACGGGGAAGCCTGGTGGGCTGCTGTCTCTGGGGTCGCACAGAGTCGGACACGACTGAAGCGACTTAGCAGCAGCAGCAGATCATTGGATCTGTAGGGGTAACCCCTTTTTATACTCGTGAGTCATGTACTTAGCTAAAACTGGGGTGGGCTCTGGGGGGGGCCTTGAGCATTCATGTAATTTAGTTCCTATATCTTCTTACATATTGGAGATACTGATAGTTCTTCATGATGGCTTCCCACGTGTGCTAGTGGTAAAGAACCCACCTGCCAAAGCAGGTTAGATGTAAGAGACGTGGGTTTGATCCTGGGGTCAGGAAGATCCCCTGGAGGAGGAAGTGGCAACCCACTCCAGTGTTCTTGCCTGGAGAATCCCATGGATAGAGGAGCCTGGCAGGCTGCAGTCCATAGGGTTGAACAGAGTCAGACATGACTTAAACAAGTTGGGTTTTTTATAAAAAACCTGCAGAAAACCGATCTCTTGACACTGAGTCTTTCATTCACTCACACACTCATTTGGCAAGTAGTTTATTGAGTGCCTACTATGCCCTTGGCATTACAGTGATGAGTAAGTCAGGGTCTGTGGATCCCCAACAACCTGTTGTATTCCCACATTATAGCAGCTGCAAAGAAAGTCTGTGTAATATACAGTATCCAGATTTTCCAACTTCAGTTCTGAGTTTTCAGACCTTGGAGATTGGTCCTGCTTTGGTGTGTTGGGTTTACCTTGGGATCTCTTTCCTTTTGAGCCAGGAAGACCCACCATACTCCATCTACCTGGGAACAGGTAGGGGTTTAAGACAGATGTGTGCTTGTGATTCAGGATCAGGGAATCATCCTTCTTGTGACTTTGAAGACAGATTCCTTTGGCTTCAGAATGGGAAGGGGGCCAATTTCTTCCAGTCCAGAACACCGGGTACAACAGATTTCCTGCCTCGGCTTTGAAGGTAACCTCGGGGCTGCCCCATCCACAGATTGTTCCGGCCATTTGATGCTGAGATTTTAGGACCATCCCTTCCCCACCCCCTGTCCTCTCCCGGCCAGAGTCTGCTAGTCTTAGGAAGTTCTGGAAAAAGGGTGACTCACCAGAGTAGCCATTCACCCAACTAAGAGAAACAGTGAGTAAGTAACAGAGGAATAGCCCCTTACAGGTTCCTTGAAGATGACAAGGGAGACAGATTTCTCATTAATAGTAACAGCTCTCCTCCCACAATCCTCAACCCAGCTGATAGCTAGGCCAGCCAAAAGCAGAGGGAAGGGGCCACTCTGCCTCGGGTGAGGGGGCTGGGTGGAGGTTCTAAGTGTGTGATGTGTGTGGAGGGTGGAGGGAACCACCACTCCATTGTAGCCCTAGAGTCCCACAGGAGGCAGAAACACAAGAGTCACTTGGAAGCCAGTCCTTTGGGTTGGCAGGTATTTGCTTCCAAGCATCTGTTGGCCACTGAAATACAACTTCCAGAGCCCCACGCACTCTCCTACTCTCTACAATCTGGGTTTGTTAGCATTTACTTTCACTTAACCCCCACCCCCGCACCGCCCCAGGGCTTGGTTCCTGGCTCCAAAGTGACAGACAAGATGATATACAGGCAAGTACAGACGACGGAGCTTTGCAGTTTTGATAGATTAGGTACTTACTTGATCTGCATCGAGGTCTGTGACTTCTGTTTTCAATCATCTTATTAGAGTGCTATGAGATTGAACTCATTTTCCAGAAATAAATTTTTCCCATCAGCAAGGAAAGACATGTTACCAGGACAGTCTCTAAAGGGTCGGCTAAGAGAATTCCCTGGTGGCCCAGTGGTTAGGATTCTAGGCTCTCACTGGAAGCCCTGGTCAGGGACCTAAAATCCCACAAGTCAAAAAAACAAAGAGCGGGCTGAGATTTCAATTTTCCAGGAGATGGGAAAGGATGAGTGTGGGGTGTGGGGGGGTGGTTGGGGTCAACATGAAGGTCATGGATGATGTGAAAACATTATTGCTATGTGTTGCCTTTTATACAACTCTTTGGGCCACACGAATATATTTCCACCCTGTGTCTTGGACCTGACCCTTTTCTGAAACTCCAGTTTTTCCGAATTAGCTTCAGGCTTTCTAAAAATGCAGATTTCTGGGCTTCTCCTATTGAGATCTGTTAGATCTTTGTATTCATCAGGGAAGGCAAGCTTTGCACCAAACTGCCCTACAGCGTCAATGGCTGAATATGATAAAGGTTTGTTTTTCATGCCACAGTATGGGTCGTTGGGGAGAGTTCTCTATTTCATCTTGTCATTCTGGGACACCCATCTAGTGGCTCTACTGTTCCCTCTGATGTTAGAGTCCTTTGCTGAGTCTTCTGTGTCCATTCCACAAATAAGGGAATGAAGTGGGGTGTGAGCCACAGCAAACAGGTCACTGCGTCACTTCCACTCACATCCAATCAGCCAGAACTAGTCTTGTGGCCCCACGCAGGGGTCTGGGAAATAGAATCCATCTGTGTGCCCAGAAAGGAAAGAGAACTTGGCGAATTCTCAGTCATGACCTTGGATGGGGTTATAAGTCTGTATTTATTGTGAGCATCTTCCATAACTCTAACAAAGATGGCACGGAGCCCAGTTTCTTGAGAAACGCCCATCACTTGTGTGGGTTATAGCAAGTGGGTACTAATCCACTTTCAGATCCTGGAGACTGACTTGTAGAAGCAGAAATGTAGATACACAGAGCAAACACCCACTTGTGTCCTAGTGTTGGGAGGGTGGGTTTTGACGGCAGCCAGAGCATCCCCAGATGCAGCTCAGCCCCACACTTCTGTAGCTCATGGACTGAAAGACCCCATACATCTCTCTGGGACTCAGGTTCTTCATCTGTAAAGTGAGGATGCGAACATATAACAGCAAATAAGCTGGCTGAAATGCCTAGTACCCAGACTGACATATAGTAGCTATACAACAAATGTTAAAATGTCTCTGGTTGACCCTGGTCAAAAGGTACAAAATTACAGGTATAAGATTGATAAGACTGGGACTTCCCTGTTGGTTCAGTGGTTAAGAATCTGCCTGCCAATCCAGAGGACATAGGTTTGATCCCTGGTCCAGGAAGATCTCATGTGCCACAGAGCAACCAAGGCTGTGTCCCAGGTAAAGAATCCTGCCTGCAATGCAGGAGACATGGGAGATGGGGGTTCAATCCCTGGGTATGGAAATGGCAACCCACTCCAGTATTCTTGCTTGGAAAATCCCATGGAAAGAGGAGCCTGGTGGGCTACAGTCCGTGGGGTCACAGAGAGTTGGACACCACTGAGTGACCAAGCAACAACAATCACCACTGTTGAGCCCATACTCCAGAGCCTGTGCAGTGCAACAAGAGAAGCCACTGCAATGAGAAGCCTTCACACTGAAATGAAGAGTAGCCCCCACTCACCACAACTACAGAAAGCCTGCATGCAGCGATGAAGACTCAAGGCAGTCAATAAATAAACAAATAATTTTTAAAAGATTAAGATTGATAACTTATGGGGATGTAGTGGTGGGAATTCCAGTTGAGCTCTTGCAAACCCTAAAAGATGATGCTGTGAAAGTGCTGCACTCAAGATGCCAGCAAATTTGGAAAACTCAACAGTGGCCACAGGACTGGAAAAGGTCAGTTTTCATTCCAATCCCAAAGAAAGGCAATGCCAAAGAATGCTCAAACTACCGCACAATGGCATTCATCTTACACGCTAGCAAAGTAATGTTCAAAATTATCCAAGCCAAGCTTCAACAGTACATGAACCATGAACTTCCAGATGTTCAAGCTGGATTTAGAAAAGGTAGAGGAACCAGAGATCAAATTGCCAACATTCGTTGGATCATCGAAAAAGCAAGAGAGTTCCAGAAAAACATCTACTTCTGCTTTATTGACTATGCCAAAGCCTTTAACTGTGTGGATCACAACATACTGTGGAAAATTCTTCAAGAGATGGGAATACCAGACCACCTGAGCTGCCTCCTGAGAAATCTGTATGCAATTCAAGAAGCAACAGTTAGAACTGGACATGGAAAAACAGACTGGTCCCAAATGGGGAAAGGGGTATGTCAAGGCTGTATTGTCACCCTGCTTATTTAGCTTATATGCAGAGTACATCATGTGAAATGCTGGGCTGGATGAAGCACAAGCTGGAATCAAGATTGCTGGGAGAAATATCAATAACCTCAGATATGCAGATGATGCCACCCTTATGGCAGAAAGTGAAGAAGAACTAAAGAGCTTCTTGATGAATGTGAAAGAGGAGAGTGAAAAAGCTGGTTTAAAACTCAACAGTCAAAAAACTAAGATCATGGCATCCAGTTCCATCATTCCATGGCAAATAGGTGGAGAAACAATGGAAACAGTGAGAGACTTTATTTTCTTGGGCTCCAAAATCACTGCAGATGGTGACTGCAGCCATGAAATTAAAAGAACACTTGCTCCTTGGAAGAAAAGTTATGACCAACCTAGACAGCATATTAAAAAGCAGAGACATTACTTTGCTCACAAATGTCCATCTAGGCAAAGCTATGGTTTTTCCAGTAGTCATGTATGGATGTGAGAGTTGGACCATAAAGAAAGCTGAGCACTGAAGAATTTATCCTTTTGAACTGCGGTGTTGGATAAGACTCTTGAGAGTCCCTTGGACTGCAAGGAGATCCAACCAGTCAATCCTAAAGGAAATCAGTCCTGAATATTCACTGGAAGGACTGATGCTGTAGCTGAAACTCCAATACTTTGTCCACCTGATGCAAAGAACTGACTCATTGGAAAAGGCCCTGATGCTGGGAAAGACTGAAGGCAGGAGGAGAAGGGGATGACAGAGGATTAGATGGTTGGATGGCATCACCGACTCAATGAACATGAGTTTGAGCAAGCTCTGGGAGTTGGTGATGGACAAGGAAGGCTGGCATGCTGCAGTCCATGGGGTCGCAAAGAGTCGGACACATCTAAGTGACTGAACTGCACTCAGCTGAAGTGATGGGTATCATCAGCAATACTGTCTGATATACTTGAAATCTGCTGAAAGAGTACATCTTTAAAGTTCTCATCATGAGCAAAAAAAGTATTTGTGACTAAGTGAGGTGATGGATATTAACTAGATTTTGTGGTAATCATTTCACAATATATGCATATACAAAACCATTATTTTGTACAACTTAAACTATTACAAGGTTATATGTCAATTGTGTGTTAGTCATTCAGTCGTGTCTGACTCTTTGCAGCACCATGAACTGTAGCCCACCAGGTTCCTCTGTCCATGGAATTCTTCAGGCAAGAATATTGGAGTTGCCATTTTGGAGAGCAATATTGTGTTGCCATTCCCTTCTCCAAGGGATCTTCCTGACTCAGGGGTTGAACCCGGGTTTCCTGCATTACAGGCAGATTCTTTACCATCTGAGCCACCAGGGAAGCCACTATGTATCAATTATATCTCAATGAAACTGGGGAAAACTGAGTGAAATTTAGAATTTTGGAAAACTTGTATTCACTACCATGAGCTGTGCTAGTTTCCCAGTACGTAAAGACTTTGCTGATGGGAGTACTGGTGATAACCAGTGAGTATAATTGTCTACACAAAATGAAATATGCTAACATTTGGAATATTGGCATAACTTGCTGAAGCAATGCTTTCCAAGTATCCTTTTTTTTTTTTTTTAATTCTGTTTGGTAGAATTGTCCCAATCCAAGTTCAACATATCTGTGAAAGAAGGTTTAGTCTATTTTAAACTGTGGATAAGATTTTACTTATTTTAATATAAAGTGTCAAATGAAAAATAAGCAGTCGAACAACATTGTAGACCCAGACAAGCAAATACCTAAAAGACTGGTTTGGTCCCTAAAAGTCAGATTAGACCCATGTTCCCTGATGGATCACACAGTAAAGAATCTGCCTGAAATACAGGAGACCCAGGTTTGATCCCTGGGTCAGGAAGATCCCCTGGAAAAGGGAATGGCAACCCACTCTAGTATTCTTGCCTGGAGAATCCCATGGACAGAGGAGCCTGGTGGGCTCCCGTGGAGTCTCAAGAGTCAGACACGACTGAGTGACTAACACTCACTCAAGCCAGATTAGGCATTTCTGGCTCTTTTGTCTTGTTTTAAATTGGTTCAGTTCAGAACAGGGGCAGCTTTTGGAAGCCTGATCCTACCATAATTGTATGCTACTTTTCCAAAATGTATAATTCTGGCCATCTGTCCACAAAGACAACAAGATTGTTTTGTTAATTTTAAATGTGTATTAATGTTTCTTAAAAGGGTCTGTGGTGATTGGGCAGATGTCCGAAGAGTGTTTGAATTTCTTGTACTTTCTGAATTTTTTTAAGTAAAATACGTTCTTGAATTTCTTTTCTAAGTTAAAAAAAAAAAAATGTCCAGCCTAAGGGAATAGGAGAAAGTTTACTTAACTTTTCTTGGCCTCAATTTTCTTATTATTACAGTGGAAATTGATAATAGTTTTTACATGAGGTTATTCTGAGGACTCAATGAGATTAATTCTTGTAACTTACATAACATTGTGCCTGGCCCCTAATAAATACTCAACAAATGTTTTGTTATTGTTTTAGTAAACTATCATCAACTTTACTGCCAGTTAGTCAAGTCATCATTCATCCTACTTGCTGTCTAAAGGAAGATCCCTTAGATTATGAACACAATATTAGCAGTAAAACAGCATTAAAAGAGAAGGATAATTGGGAATTCCCCTGTGGTCCAGTGGTTAAGACTCCACTCTCACACTGCAGAGGGCACAGGTTCAACCTCTGGTCAGGGAACTAAGATCCCACATGCCCTGCAGTGACCCCTCCCAAATAGAATAACAATTATTATTATAAAAATACAGATTTCCAGCTCCACTGCAGACTTTAAAAAGAGAGAGAGAGAAGAACTTAAAAATAACAAACAAAATACTGTATAAGCTGTGTTTAAAAAAACAAAACAAAACTCTATTTCTATGAAAAGGACTAAGAAATCTCAAAAACTAAGATAGTAAGTATTCAGTGTGCTCTGTAATTAGAACTCCTTTTTTATTCTACATCCTAAATAATCAATAAATAGACTTTCCTGGTGGTCCAGTGGTTAAGAAACTCTGTGTTTCCATTACAGAGGCCATAGGAACAATGCCTGGTTGGAAAACTAAGATGCCACATGCCACACGATGAGGAGAAAAGAAAAAAAAAAGTTGAAAAACAAACCCAAAATACTTAATATCTATTAATTTGTGGTGTCAATTGCTAATCTGAATTAAACTTTCCATAGTTCTAATGTATTTTTCCATATGTATAATCGATCTTTTCCAGCTCTATAGAGATATAACCAACAAACAAACTGATAAGAAAAAAAATATTAAGTATATAGTTGAGGACTGGATTTCTGAGGTTCCAGAATGATGGGATCCATAGTCCAAAGATGGAGTAGCCCCTTGTTACTCAAACTGTGGCCCACATACCAAGAAACTTTTTATTACCTAATAATAAATATTAGTTTATTAATTATAAATGAATAATTACCTGTATTATTAGGAATGCAGAATCTCAGGCCCAAGCATAAATCTACTGACTCAGAATTCACCATTTAACAGAAACTGAAGACAGTCCTGCCATTTAATGAAATGTAGCTTAGAGGTCATCTCCAACCTCTTTAGCCTGAGTACCTGCAATTGAAAGAGACACAGTGGCTCAGATCATAAAGAATCTGCCTCTAATGCAGGAGACCTGGGTTCGATCCCTGGGTCAGAAGCCCCTGGAGGAGAAAATGGCAACCCACTCCAGTATTCTTGCCTGGAGTATCCCATGGACAGAGGAGCCTGGTGGGCTACAGTCCAAGAGGTTGCAAAGAGTCAGACACGACTGAACGACTAACACTTTCTTTCAAAGAAGGCAGAGTGTGAGGGGTGAGAGTCAGCTCAGAGGGCCTGGAAAACAGGTAATAATGGTCATTCTGGGCAAGTGCAGGCCCCATGGCCTAATGAACCTTTTCTGTGGTCCTTACCTCCTAACTAAGAGCTCCATTTTGGAGCTCGTCTTCTCCCAGATCTCATAGCCAGGTGTTTGGACTGTATCCTACCAGGACCTCTCGTATTGTTTCTTAGAAAAGATATCTCTCCTGGGCATTTTAAAAATTGGAGTATAGCTGGTTTACGACGCTTTGTTAGTTTCAGGTGTACAGCAAAGCGGTTCATATACATATGTGTGTACATGTATATAATCACTCAGTCACATCCGACTCTTTGCTGTCCTTCAGACTGTACCCCGCTAGACTCCTCTGTCCATGGGATTTTTCAGGCAAGAATACTGGAGTAGTTTTCCATTTCCTTCTCTAAGGGATCTTCCCAACCCAGGAATCGAACTTGTGTCTCCTGCATTGCAGGCAGATGCTTTTACCTGCTGAGCCATTCAGGGAAGCCTATATATACATACATACAAGACTCTGATATATGTTCGTTTTTTCCTTATAGGTTATTACAAAATATTGACTATAATTCCCTGTGCTATACAGTAGGTCCTTGTTGGTTATCTATTTTGTATATATTAGCACATAGGTGTTTTCAGTCTTTCGAGTATTTTTGAGATTGAGAGTTGATCTTTTTTTTCCCTTTTGGCCACATGTGGCCATGTGGGATCTTAGTTCCCTGACCAGAGATCAACTCACACCCCCTCCAGTGGAAGCATGGAGTCTTAACCACTGGATTTCTGGGGAAGTCCCGAGATTGATGGGTAATCATGGACAGACACAGACTCCTAGAAGTGGAACATGGACTAAGTGTAGGAGTTTTTACAGCCTATTTGGTGATGCCAGAAGCTCTAGAGAAAAGTGTGGCTCAAAATTATGTTATTAGGTATGGGGGTGCAGGTTGTTATGGTGATGGTAAACAGACTGGACAAGTGTTGAAATAATGGGAGAAAAAACCCACAGCGTATATTCTTTGAATCATGTGTGAGGAAGTCATAGCTGGCTCCCATGGGGCTGGCAGTCAGCGATAAGTCAGCAATTGCAATAGTAATACATTTATGATCTCAGTTTTTCCCTCAGGGCATCTAAACTCTGATCTTTAAAATAAAACCAAACAATATAGTAAGCTTTTATTTGCACAGCGCTTTATGACTTCTGTAACACTTTTTAGGCATTCATTTATTTACCAAATATTTATTTGAGAATATGCTGTGTATCAGAAACTGGACCAGATATTGGGATGAAAATGGTGAATGGCACAAACACAGGTGCTGCTGTCTATGGAATTTACATTGACGTAGATTTACTCTATAGTGAGTTTGGCTAAATTCTGTCACTCATTTACAGTCACTGTGCTAAACGCAATAACCCCAAAGAATCCTCATAACAGTACTTTGAAGTTGAGACTTTTATTGTCTCCTTTACCCAGGTAGGCTTGATGGGAATACCCAAAATTCAAAGTTCAGGTAACTTATCCAAAGAGATCTGGGGAGTTGTTGGTGGGCCAAGGAAGAAGCCAAGTTCTTGACTCTGAGATGCTCATCCATCAATAGCTCGATCTGTACGTATTCTGACAATGGCAATGAAGCTGAGCCTTAAAGGCTGAGCAGGGTTTGGGAGACAGAGAACATTCCAGAAAGTAGAGCTAGAGTCTAAGCTGGAAAAGGTGATGAAAGGACAGGGCCCCTTGGGGAAGCAATCATTTCTGGAATTAAAAGTTGAGACCTGCAAATGAGGACTGCCTTTGGAAAAGGGCGGACATTGTCTATGACAGCCAGAGCAAGACTGGGAAAGTTCTCGGATGCCATTCCAAGGAGTTTAGTCCTTTATCTTTTAGGCAACAGGAAGTCCTCAATTCACAAGAGAGTGATGAGACCACAGTTCTTTTTAAGTGAGATCACTACCCCAGGAAGATGCAAGATGAATTAGGCACCCTTTGGGAGAGATGGTGAGCAGTCCAAAAAAAAAAAATGAAAGAGTTGGATAGAAAGCTGTTGCTGTGCCCACTCCCAGGCTCTCCACCTTACTGCATAATGAGCTCAGCACTGCTTCTCAAAGTTTAATATAATTCGAATCCCCAGGAAAATAATGTTAAAAGCAAATTCTGATTGGATAGGTCGGAGGTGGGGCGTAAGATCTTGCATTTATTAAAAAAAATAATTTTATTTGTTTATTTTTGATTGTTTGGGGTCTTTGTTGCTGCACAGGCTTTTCTCTTGTTGCCACAAGTCGGGGATACTCTCTGGTTGCAGTGCTCAGGCTTCTCATTGTGGAGACTTCTCTTGTTGTGGAACACAGACTCTAGGTCTTGCAAGCTTCAATATTTTCGGTGCACGGACTCAGTAGTTGCGCTTCCTGGGACCTAGAGCACTGATTCAGTAATGGTGGCACATGGGCTTAGTTGCCCTGCGGCATGCGGGATCTTTCCCGACCAGGGATCAAACCTGTGTCTCCTGCATTGGCAGGTGGATTCTTTACCACTGAGCCACCCGGGAAGCCTGAACTCTTGCATTTCTAACAGGATCTCAGGTGATGCAGATGCTGCTTCTCTGGGGACCTCACTGTATAACAAGATGTACAGAATGATGACAATGAACAAGGGTACACAGAGCCCCTACTATGCACCAGCAACTTTGCTGAGCCCTTTGAACAACCAGTTCATTCAGCTCTCTTAACCAAGAGACAGGACTCTTGGTAAAACATGGATTTTACTGATAAAGGAAATGGATCTCAGAGGGGTTAGGTATCTTGTTCAGAGTCACACAGGCACTTTAACCCAGTCCCTCTGAAATTTTTCTGCCATAGAGAGTACACAGGATGCAGTCAGAAAGCTCAGGAATTTAATAAATTTAGATCCTTTCCTCAGAAACCATCACCACATAGTGACCACGAGAAAAAGTCAATCATTACTCATATCCAGAAAGGAAGGAAGAAGCAGTTTTCTCTTTTTATCTTGTGACCAAAAGGGGTTCCTTTAAGGAACAAGTCTGCAGGATAGCAGGTGAAGATAGGGAAGTGCATGAGATGCCAGCCTATGAAGCAACCTTCTTGAAATGCTAACGTTTGAAGCCTCAGCATCTTGGTGCTGTGGGGCAGGGGTGAGAAGGAAGCAGCTAGTTGGGCCAGGGAGGGCAAAGAGCCGCTTGCTTCTCACGTAAATGCTCGGGGTTGAGGACAAGGCCTGGCAGGAGGCCCAGGAATGTCTCATTTTCTATCGTGGGCGATTTCAGGGTGCAGGGAGCACTCCAGTCATGTTAAATAATATGCTATTGCAACATCCATGCCTGGGTTTTCCCATTTTCTCTGGCCAGATCTGGAGAGCGAATCAAAGAATCACAGAAAGAGGCAGTGTTTAGAGTCCAGGCAGAAAAATCCCATGGAGGAAACAAGAGACAGTGACTGAGGAGGGTTCTGACGGTCCCTCTATCCCCCTCCAGGAGAGGCTGGCTGGCCCCGATATTTGTGCTGACCCCGGGGCAGGAAGCAGCCCAAATGCTGCAAGTCCACTGTGACCCCATGGACTGTAGCCCACCAGGCTCTTCTGTCCATGGGATTTCCCGGGCAAGAATACTGCAGTGTTGCCATT
This sequence comes from Bos grunniens, assembly GCF_055505025.1. Lineage (NCBI taxonomy): Eukaryota > Metazoa > Chordata > Mammalia > Artiodactyla > Bovidae > Bos > Bos grunniens. The sequence continues at coordinate 47,518,098 of NC_141183.1, read as the reverse complement.
TCCTTCTCCAAGGGAACTTCCTGACCCAGGGATCAAACGCAGGTCCCCTGTATTGCAGGCAGATTCTTTACCATCTGAGCCCCTAGGGAAGCCCTAAGTGCCACCAGGCAGTGCTAGAGAATTGGCTTTGAGAACCAGTATTGTGGCAGTAGCAGTAAAGAACTCACCTGCCAATGCAGGCAATGTAAGAAACACAGGTTTGATCTCTGGGTCAGGAAGATCCCCTGGAGTAGGAAATGACAATCCACTCCAGTATTCTTGGCTGGAAAAATTCCACGGACAGAAGAGCTTGGCAGGCTATTGTCCTTGGGGCTGCAAAGAGTCAGACGCGACTGAGTGGTAAATGAAAATGAAAAAGCTGGGACAGGCTGCTGCATATGAACCACTAGCCACAGAATTATCTAGCACTTCTTTTTTTTTTTTATTGGAGTGTAGTTAGCTTACAATGTTGTGTTAGTTCCTGTTGTCTAGCACTGTGAATCAGTTATGTGTATACATATATCCACTTTTTTAAAGATTCTTTTTCTACATAGGCCACTACAGAGTACTGAGTAGAGTTCCCTGTGCTGTATGGTAAGTCCTTCTTAGTTATCTATTTCATATGTAGCAGTGTGCATGTGTCAATCAGTGTCCAAACCTCACTATGGACCTGGTGAATTAAAATTTGGGGAGTGAGGGTGGATGTTATTTTTAACAAATTTTCCAGTTGATTCCTACTCACTTTGAAGTTTGGAAAATACTCATAAACCCCACTAGCAAAATGAGGAACATGGACAATATAGGGAAAAGCTTCTGCAGTCACTTAAACCCAGATGTGTCCCCCAGCCCTACAGCTGCATGATTTTTTTTGCCCATCCCTTGACTTTGTGGACTCCCATCTGTCAATGGGTTTAAGATGTCCTCTACTGAGGGCTGTTTTGAGGGTCACGTGAGCTGGGGGTCTGCAAGTGCCTGCTACATACAAGGTGACCAATGCATACTCGTGGACTTAAATTCAGCATCTTCTGGTCTTGCATCTTGTTGAAATAGCCTTGGTTGCTCATCTACCCAGGACACCTGCAGTCGGTGAGTGGAAGGCTATGGAGAGACTGGGGAGAAGTCAGAAGATATAGTTGGATTTATTCCCACTCTATTTGCCCACTAATAGGCTTTGAGGTGGATGTGAAAAATCAGGACCCCAACAGCCTGGGACATATGCTAACTCTAACAAGATGTATTTTTACAGGGGTGGGAAAGATACTGACCTTGTACTTCACAGATTTAAGTGCAAACAACAGGACTTGGGTAGTCTACCACGTGACATAAGCAGGAGAAAAGTGAAGGTGCCTTGGACTGCACTACTAGAGGAACAAGCTTTGGAATGAGTGGGTAAGAGACTCACTTTTCTTTCTCTGCTTGTCAGCAGAGCCTTTAGACCTTCCTACACTGTGAGTGTGAGGGATAGTAGGTCTTATCTCTTAAGGAGAGGAAAGAGGGTGATGGAAGGAGCCAAGACTGTATGTCTGGGTAGCAGTTTCAATAGTAGAGTAACTCAGCATAAAGAAAAAGAAGCAAAGTAATTGCTTATATGATGGTCTGAAAGTGTGAGCTGGGGAAATGAGAGAGTGAACTGAACAAACAGATTTAGGAAGAATGGGTGGAAATGGCCAAGACACAGACTTCAGTCCCTCATATGGAAGAACTTCAGCAGTCACTGCTGTTACTGAGCCTTCCGCCAAGTACGCTGAATTGCTTTATGTTATCTGTCCTCCAACAGCCTTGCCAAGCAGGCATTCCTGTCGCCGTATTTCAGATGAGCAAACGGGTTCAGATAAAGGAAGTGACTTGGCAAAGTCACACAGATCAGAAGGGTGAGGTCAAGAACTAAACCTCTAGGCGCTGAAGACACTGCCCTGCTGAGCTGGGCTGTTAATCTGACAAGCAGAGGAGCCTGGAGATGGAGTGTGTTGCCCTGAAAGGTAGTGAGCCCCCCATCATTGAAGGTGACCATCTGTCAAGGACTGTACGGAAAGGACTCAGTAAAGACAGATCGGTTGATCCTAGAAATAAAGGCCTTAGACTCTGGAATCCTATGCCACTTTAAGATCCCTTGTGCTGTTTCACAGATCTACTATAGCTCAAGTGCTTGTCATCGGGCCAGGTATCTGTAGTGAGGGTCTCACAGATGATGGCTTTTAAAGTGGGCTGGAGGATTTCCCTGGTGGTCCAGTGGTTGAGAATTCATCTTTCAATGCAGGGGATGTGGGTTTGATCCCTAGTTGGGGAAATAGGATCCCACAGGCCATGCATGGGGCAGCTAAGCCCACGGGCCACAACTCAAGAGCCAGCCCACTGTAGTACAGATGCCACACGGAGCAGCCAAGACCTAACACAGCCAAATAAATAAATAAACATTAAAATGAAATGGGCTGGAGTCACTTGCGATGTCCTTGAAGTTTCCCTCATCCTTAATTCCGTAATTCCCCTCCCAATTACACAAAGATAACTGTCCCCTACTTATCATACATGGCCCAAGCCTTCCTTCCTCCATTCTTGAGATTCCTTAGAATCAGCTTTGACTTTAACTACCTTCTTCCAGGTACCTGCCACCAACGAGGAGTTTCATGCTCAAACTTGGTAGGGAGGGCTTCTATGCTGGGTTAAACCAGGATTCCCAGTGAGCATGGAAGAAGAACACCCATGAAAGTTTCAGGAAAGAGCATGGCTTCGGGTTTGAATCTAGTGCCTCACACTGCCTGATGAACATCTTGTGTAAATCACTTAACCAAATGGGGCCTGGGTTCAATCCCTGGGTCAGGAAGATCCTCTGGAGAAGGGAATGGCAACCCACTCCAGTATTCTTGCCTGGAGAATCGCATGAACAGAAGAGCCTGGCAGAAAATAAATGTTTAAAAGAATAGTGAAAAGAAAAAAAAAAAAAAAGACAAGAAAGGTGCACTAGAAAAAATCCACTTAAAAGAAAGTATGGAGGAATAGAATAAAAAAGATGTAAAACATATATAAAACAAATAACTACACGGCATATTTAAATCGTGTCTCATCAGTAATTACATTAAATGCAGATGATTGAACCCTGTAAAAGGCTGAGTTTGGCAGGA